>NC_089694.1:6017200-6661644 GCF_031753505.1 Anomalospiza imberbis
CTTCTGCTTTAATAGGTTTGTGTTTTCCCTCACCCCTGTCTGATGCCAGCCAGGAGCTCTGGGAACTCTTGTGAGCCTTAGGCAATTCCCTCCACTGATTTAAGGAACCCAAATAAATAAATGCTGTAGACAAATCCTTTAAAATATTAGAAACTTGGAGCAGCTCTTGAAACCTTGTGAGCCAGCCTGGCTTTCCCACTGCAGCTCTGGGAATGCCTGTAGGAGCTGCTGGAACGGGGACAACTCAGCCCCAGCACCCTCCCCATGTCCCATCCTGTCCAGAGAGTTGTCACGGTGGGCAGGGAGGTCTGGGACAAGGGCAGCTCCTGGGTTATCTCCTCTAGACAGTGCATATCCCTGGAAATCTCAGTCCTCTGGAGGGACACAGCAGCTCTGTCCCTTCTGTAGTGCAGCCATGGGGGACTCACAGGTCTTTCTACCTCTGGGGGCAGCCAGGCCAGCGATGTCCCCATGCCTGGGGACACTGGGTGCCCCAGCCCCAGGCTGGGCCCCTCCTGCACAGGGTCAGAGAGGGAAAATGAGAATGTTCAACCTTCAGCAGCCACACACCTCCCACCCTTCCCACAGCTGGGTCCCAGCACTGACAGATCTGCAGGGCCACCAATCCGGGCAGGGCCATGGTCCATCCCAGAGCCCAGCCATGCTCAGGAATGCAGGAGCAGCAGGATAATGGGCCTGGTTTGCCTGGGCATTGCCTGTTGTCTGATGTCAGCCAGTTTGGTCAATGGACTGGGAATGGGAGCCAGGTGAGACGTCCTGGTGCCACTGGGTGGGTCCCTGCTGGCTGCTGGGCTCTGTCCCCATGCAGATCCCGGCAGGATGGAGCTGCCAAGGTGCAATCAAGGCAGGGATCTGGGGTTCTGGGGGTTGTGGGCAGGAGGGGGAATGAAACAAGCCTCAAAAATAAAAGACACCGCCCCTATAAATCACTAATATTAAAAATCACGAAAGGGCCGGAGCCTTCAGCCCCGACTAAGCGCTGGGTGGGAGAGCAGGAGCAGCGCTGGCCCCGCTGCTCAACTCTGCAAATATCCATCAGCTCTTCCTGACACATCGTTATTAGCTTTCCTACGCTGAATTGCACAGGGATAAACTTGGGGCTGGGAGAAAAACCGCAGAGATTATTGTCAGCCCGAGCGCTGCCACGCGCTGTGCTTTTCCTCCTTCCCCCTCCGCCTTTTCATGCAGGAACACAAAGGAAATTCATGGCATTTCTACGGCTCATACCGCAGGAAGCGTTGGTGGGCTTGAAAGAGGAGAAAGAATTAGAGGCTCATCCAGACAGTGGGATGTGGGGGGTGAAGGAGGGGGAGCAGAGGGGGGGCGTCAGGGAGGGCCGAGAGCAGCTGATCTCAGTGAAGTGAGAGTTGATGCATTGGTTGGGGAAAATAAAGAACTTCAATAAAACAAATTGAATTTAAATCCTTCGGCAGAGCCGGTTCCCAGCGAGCGAGACCTGGGAATGGGTTTGGGTTACACTGGGGCAGCTGTGGCCCCTCACTGCAGTTTGCTAACAAAGGAGGGGGCTTGGGGGGCTGGGGACAGCAAGGGGCCGACATCTCACCACTTCCCATCCACATCCATCCACTCTGCATCCATATGTAGCCCTCTTCGTCTTCCTCACACACCAGAGGGATCTCGAAGCACTGCCAAGCAGTCTTACCCAACTGCCATCCAACTCCTGCACAAACCCCCAAAACTCTGGGATCCCCTCCCCAAAACTCTGTGTTCTCTGACCCAGTCTGGGCTCATTCCAACCCCTGGACCCTCTGTGTCCCTGACAGAATCCCAGCTCTGGCTCTGCCTGGCCCTGCTGATGTCAATGGAGCACCCGGCTCCCAGTCCAGGAGTGATGAAAGCCAACTCTTGGGGAGGGCAGTGAGCTCGGGAGGCTCAGGGGGCTCAGAGCCCTCCCTGGGCACTGGTGCCATCCCTGGCTGCCCATCAGAGCAGTTACCAGATGATCCATGGAGGCCACTGGGTAAGAGGAGGATCCACCTTGGATTCCACTCTCCATAAGCAGGGATGGATGTCAGGTCCTCAGAGGGGTGAAGCCCCTGGAATTTACTCCCCTGCTGCCAAGTTAACTGCCCAGAACATTGATGATACAATCAGCAATAAAGCCTAAAAATAGCCTAGAGCTGCTGTCAGCAGTGTAAATAGAGATTGGTGAGTGTTGTGGAGCGGGATAAATACCGAGGATTCATGGATCAGCTCCTTCACATGGGCAGATGATGCCTGTGGGTTATCTGGGAGCAGCTGTGACTTCAGGAGTTGCCCACAGCACCTGGGCTCTGTGGGGACATGAGGTGGCATTTCTACAGCAGCAAGAGCTCCAGGAGAGCTGGAAAGGTGCTTTGGACAAGGGCCTGGAGGGACAGACAAGGGGGAATGGTTTCCCACTGCCAGAGGGCAGGGTTCGATGGGATATTGGGAAGGAATCCTTCCCTGAAGAAATTCACCCTGTGAGGATTGTGAGGCCCTGGCACAGGTTGCCCAGAGAAGCTGTGGCTGCCCCTGGATCCCTGGAAGTGTCCAGGACCAGGTTGGACAGGGCTTGGAGCACCCTGGGATAGTGGAAGGTGTCCCTGTCTATGGCAGGGGGTGGAACTGGGTGATCTTTAAGGTCCCCTCCAACCCAAGCCACTCCAGGATTCTGTGACATGGAGCAGAGCTGTGTGGGGGGATCAAATCTGCAGGAAAGGGGAACAAAGTCAGGGGTGCCCCACACTGTTAGGGAGGGCAGCTCCGAGTGCCTGATCCACTCCCCTGCTGCACAGGGTTCCAAACTCCTTCCCAAGGCTCAGGTCTCCTTCCTAGACCGAAAGGCCCCCACTGTGCTAGAGGCCCCCACGATTTATTTATGAGTTTATTCCTGCAGGAGGACCCCCGTGTCCATGGGGGCAGCCCCCAGGAGAGCACACAGCACCCTCTGCTCTCCTGGGGGCTGCTGGAGCTGAGGATTCTCGTGGCACTGGGAGAAATCTGGAAGCGATTGCTCCAGTGCGCCTCTCCAGAGGGAACACCGTGCCCAGTTCATTTCCTTTAAGGAAACACAACCCCAGGGGATAATTAGACCTTCTTTGCGTACACAATCCCATACTGTTTATCCAACACAAATTAAAAAATGTGGTCCTCAGGAACACGGAGTGGGGAGATAAAGAAGCGATGGCTCCCAGCCGGGTTTCATTACTGCCCCAGCACACCAGGCCCCCTGAAGCCACCTTGTGTTCCAGGACAAGAGCAGGAAAACCAGGATGCTTGGAGCATGAGTGAGATGCAGGGATACACCCAGGGTGCTGTAAATAAGTATGATGGAAAATCAGCTGAATCTTGGCACCAGCATGCATCTCTCTCTCGAGCTTTTGTGCTTCTGGTGTCACGTGTTCAGGTCTTGGGTGCACACAAACTGTGTGAAGGCCTGTTGGTGATGAGAATCACGGAATCACAAATGCTTTCTGTTGGAAGGGACCTTTGACATCACTGAGGACTTGGAGAGGTGCTGAGGACCAGGGTGGTTTGTGCTCCCCGCCTGCTCCCCGTGGCAGGAGCAGAGGGTGCCTGCTGGGGGTGGCATCTCTCCCAGCACCAGCAGTTAACTGGGAGCTTTGATGGACCCCGGAGATGGGAAGAAGGTAAAGAGGGAGTGGGGAAAAGCCCCTGGAGTGGAGCCCCAGCTCGGTTACCACAGGTCTGGCTCTGTCAGTGCTGCGGACAGGCAGAGAGGGGAAAATCCCGTCTGGGGTCTCACTTGAAAGGGGTTTTACAAGCCCTGGGATTTTATTGCAAGCAGCCCAGTGCTGGTGTGATTCCTGCCTGACTCCGGCGTGGAAGGGCAGGGCTGGGAGTGGGGCTGCCCCTCCACGCCCAGGGACGCACAGAGTTCACCTTTGTGGGGACACCCTGGGCAGAGCCACCCGGGGCCCCAGTGCCAGCACCAGAAAAAATCCGTGTCCCCTCCTGGAAACGTGCTGTGAAAGATCCATCCTAGAGGGACACAGGCTGGGTTTGAACACTTTGTCCTGCGGTAAAACAATAGGAATGTGAGAGGCCAAACCATGCGGGACACGCAGGAAGATGCTGGTGGCATCCCCGGTGCCTGCGGAGCACGCTGTGGGATCGGGGGAATGTCATCCCGGGAAGGGCCACGGGCATTGCCTGACTGCGGGCCGGGCCCCCGAAGCCAGCGCAAAGGCAGCGGTGGCAGCCGGTCCCAGTCCCCTCCTCCTCTCGGAGCCGGAGCTCATTAGGGCAACGCTGTTTGTTTGTTTTGTTAATCGACACCAAGAGGCCCCATCTGGGCTCTGCCGAGCCCCTCTGCACCCCTGGCAGCACGGAACCCAAAGCCAATTTTCCAGTGTGGTTTCTGTGGCTTGGGAATGTATTTCAGGATCCTCATTTGGATACCTCGATCAGAGCTCAGAGTTCTTCCCTTGCACTCCCTGGTCTCCATCTCTGCTCCTCCCATGCTCCGTGGGACTGAGTTGTTATCCTCAGGCCACTCAAACCCTGTCCCCACACAGCCCCTCCTGTGGCCATGTCGCTGTGGGGAGGATGGAGGGACATCCCTGGACACATCTGGGACAGGCACCTGCAGGAGGTGCTAGCCAAAGCTGGGTACCAGAAACCTGGTAGCAGTTCCCAACCCATGGTCTCCTGGAGACACCGGTGGAAAGGCCAGCTTTGAATGGTCCTGCTGATGATCCTGCTGCCTTTGGGGGACACTGGAGCCACCCAGCTCCGAGATGAGGCAACACAGATGAGCCAGAACACACCGTGCCAGAGACAGCCCAGCAGGGACTCTGACAGGGACACTGACAGGGACACTGGCAGGGACACTGGCAAGGACTCCTCTCCCCTGGGAAGCTGTCATGCTGGCAGCTGAGTGTGGATGTGACACGAAGACAATGTGACAAGCATTTGCCACCATGAGCCAGCAGTGGGGACAAGCTGGGCTGCTCCCACCTCCAGCCTCCCCTTCCTACCCCCATAACACCTCCCCCTTTTTGCTGGCACAAACGCCTCTGTCGCCAGGAAAGGAACAGCTCTGGCTGAGAAAAGCCACATTTCAAAGCAAAGCCACCCCTTGTGACGGTGTGGTAGCTCCAGCCGTGCCCCCGAGGCACACTGCTCCTCCAGCCGTGCCTCCCACAGCCCCACGCTCCTCCACGTGCAGATGCTGTGCGAAGGAAAACAAAAGTCAGTGAAATCTATCAGGTGAGAAAAGCTTTTTGGAGGATGAGAATGAAAAGCAAAGGTTTTTCTGAGCCTTCCCTCAGGCTCCCTCCACACGCACGTCCGAGGGAGCGTCTGTCCTGCTCTGTGATTTAGTGAGTGAGACAGCACAGAGCAAACGTGCCATGTGAGGGAAGGAAGGGAAGCTGCTGGTGTGTTTGGCATTCCTTCCTTCCTTCCTAATGACCTTGGGAGGCATTGGAGACACAGGTAAAGGGACACAGGGGCCTGTGGCCACCAACCCAAGTGGCAGCCACCAGTGAGCCCAGCCAGGTTGTGACAGGAAGCCCCAGGGTGGCCGTGCCTTGGCTGAAAAGCTCTCACCAGGTGAAGGAGAGGATGAATCTCAGCACAGGGGGTTCACAGACCCCAGCCCTCCTTCCTGTTCTCTCCCAAAGCTCTGTACATCCCGGCTCCCCCTCCCCTCCCTGGACTCAGGGAACATGTGTCTCGCAGATTTTTATTAACTGTGCAGCTTTCCCTTGCTCGCTTTCCGTCTCTTTTTTTCTGCTCCCTGCTTGCTTGACAGAATTTAGATTAGACAAAACATGAGATCATTCCTGCCTGCACAAAAAGGAAACAGAAGAAGAGAAGGAATTGGCTCTGGCTTCTGCACCCCCTTCCTTCTGCACCCCAGCATCTCCACCTGCCCCAGCCCTGTCCCTCTCCCCAGCCGGCAGATTTCTGACATTCCAGACGTGATGAAGATCCAGGGCAGACCTGCTGCTGGCCACCACCTCATCCTCAAACCATCCCTCTCCCTGTGCCTGGTGGAGCTGTTTGCTCTCTCCAGCCCTGATGGCTTCACGCTCCACATGCACAGAGCCAGCACAGCCACCCGGAATCCTCCCCGCAGGGACAGGGATGTCCTGCAGGGCACAGGCTCTGCCAGGGGCCTCTGGGCCAGTACTGGTCTATGGCCAGAGCTGAAGGTTTTTCCATCCTCATTTCTCCCCACACTCCCCAGAGTGCTGGCTTCCAGTGAAACGGGGGCAATAGCCAAAAGGGGACACTGGTCCTGGGTGTTCATGGGTGAAGGTGGGAGCTGGGTCTCCCACTGGGGAGAGCCCCTGGCACAGCCTGGGTGCTCCTGCCACCCACAGAGCTGCTCCTCCTCCCCAGGAAAACCATGGGGAGGGGGCACCACCATGGATTCAGGTTTCCTCCTCACTGCTGCTCCCCTTTCCAAGGAGGAATCTGCAGCTAATTTTATGGACACCTGGAGGAGCTGGAAAAATGATCTAACATCTCCCAGGGCCTTGCAGAAATGGAGGGAGGTGTGAGAGGGGGAGGAAGGCAGCTCTGGAGCCATGAGCCATGTGGGCAGCTGGGAGGTGGGAGGATTTCCCCCTGTTCCCTGGTTTCCAGAGAAACTTGCCTCTGGGTAGAGAAGAGGTGGTCCAAGGCTCCAGTCTTGGAGCCCAAAGGCTTGGGAACACCAAGATCACGATCTCATGGATAGGCTGTGTGTGAGCCCTCCAGGGTGTCCCCAGATGGGTGCTCCCCACATTCCCAGGTCCAGGGCATCACCTCCTCTTTATACCCCAGCCCTGTTCACACCTCTGGGGTAGCACTAATCCAAGGTGAGGGCAAGGAAGGGCAAAGAAATCCATCCTTCCTTCCTTCCTTCCTTCCTTCCTTCCTTCCTTCCTTCCTTCCTGGTCCTGTCCCAGGTGTCTGGGGACAATGTCCCAGGGCACAGGGATGCCATCTGTGTGTGCCAGCCCTGGAGGGGCCCAGAGGCTCCTGTCCCTGTGCTGTTCATGCTCTGGACACCACACATGTGTTCTCCCACACACGTGTTCTCCCCTGCCCATGTACAATCCCATCCCATCCCCAGGAGCAGTGCTCGTGGACAGGCCAGAGGATACATCTGTGCATCTCACAGCCTCTCTTGTTTCTCTCACATTTCCTTTCCTCTCTCCCTGACCTTCCTCTTGGACAGGACACCTGGATGACTGACTGGAATTTAATTATGACAATTGGATAAATAAACCCTCGCCCTGACAGCAGCAGTGACATCAGCCTGTGCCCTGCCATGCCTCCGGAGCGCCAGCTTCCAAGGATCACATCCAAGCACGGTGCCTGCTCCAGAGGGAGAAGAGAGCACTGCAGGAGCTCCCAGAAGAGCTCACAACCTCAGCAGCCCTGGAGTCTATTGGGACACATCTGATCCACCAGGGATCCTATTTCAGGCATAGGTGACCTCAGGCAGAGGAAATCCAGAGGGGCCCAGCCTGCAGTAACACTCCCAAGGGAGCAGGGATGCCCCAGGTTCAGTTGAATGATTTTGTTTAATAACACCCCAATGACAACCTGAGAGATTGGAAGTCAAGGCCCACCCAAAAACAGTTTGAGAGAAGTCCTAATGTGCTTCTCAGGAGATGGAGCAAGGCTGAGGGGGCTCTAACCCCACCCTTCAGGGTGCTCTGGGGACACCTCGCTCCTGTTTCTGATGTTTTCTTTCCCTGTGGCCACAAGGTTGTTTTTGAACAAAACCTTCATTTTGGACCTGCTTTTCCAGGGCCTGGAGCTTTAAGAGACAAAGAAAAACGTGAAATATCTCCAGACTTGCCAGGAACACAGCTCTGATTGTCCTTTGCATCTCCTCCTGTGCATCCCACTGGCTCCTCCTTCTCAAGGGGGACATCAGCTCTGGGCAGGCAGAGGCTGCCCCAGACCCCAATTCCCACCCCAAATCCCCTCCCTACTGGGAATGTCCTCACCCCAAGGACACAGCAGCCCCAGAGGAGTGGGTGGGCCATGCCTCGGGCTGAGGCACAGCTCCATGAGTGATGTCCCTCCATGAAGTCAGAGCCCGAAACTGTGCCAGGAGCCTGGTGCATCATCTCCCAGTATAGAAGCGTGAGCTGTTCACAAGAGCTGAACATCTTGAATCCTGAATTTCCAATGTGCTCCAGTTCTTTGGGAGCCCAGGGAAATGTCATCTGCTCGCTGGCAGTGGGAAGACAGCCCAGGCCTGGTGCAGCCTGGTGGCTCCATCCCCAGCCCATGCCGATGCTGGCGCTGCGGCAGCAGGAGGTGCTTGGGGAAGGGGCAGCGTGTGCTGACAGAGTTGGTGGAGAAGGAAAAGCAATTCTGACCATTTTCAAAGCACCAGATCCAGCTGGATGACAACTGCAGCACCCCGCAGAGCAGTGCCCCCCCCTTGCCACCACAGGGGGCCTCCATCCTGACCACGGAATCTCCCAGTGGAGAGACAGTGGGGGATGAGGAGCTCCCACCATCCCAACTCCCCTGGAGCTGTGGGGACTGTGCACAAGCTCCCCAAGATTTCTCTGGCTCCTTCTCCCTGCTGGATTCCTGTGCTTTGGTATTTTCTGCTGGAAGGAAAGGAGAAGGACCCCTCTGCCCAGAAAAGTAGGGCAAATCCAGCCCTAGGGGGTGGTGTGGTTCCCCACTACAACCAGAGCCCAGTTCCTCCCATACATCTCCTGGAGTCTTTGCTGTTTCCCTTGAAATCTGTTTGTTCCTGGCTGTTATTTCCCTTCTCCCCACGTTTTCCTGCCAGGCACCCTCCCTGCCCATGCCCATGTCCACCCCCACGGTCCCGTGTTCCATCCCCGTGTTTTTGGGGGCGGGGGGGCCCCCCCAGCCCATGAGCTCCGGAGGTGCTCACCAGCCTCCGATTACAGCTTGTTAGAGGCTATTATAGCCTCCCTCATTTAGAGAATTACTCATTTTTTAGGCCTTTCAGGAACTTTAATGAGTTGTTTTAAACACATGCAGCAGATGTGGCCTTGGGATGAGTTCCTTTGAAACCCTCCCTCCCCCAGCACGCAGCCAGGAGCCCCCCCAGCTCCAGAGGGAGCGAGGGGGGTCCCTCAGTGATGTTCCTTGTCCCCCTGAACCTGAGCACCTCCAGCCTTGCTGTGGTGCAAAACCAAACACCCCAAACCAGCCCAGCACTGCCTCTCTGCTCGTGATCTTCCTGTTTTCTGGATGTAGAGATCCCAGAGGATGCAGGAGAGGGGAAAAGCCCAGGGAAAATGCAAAGGGAGAGGAAGATAGGTGTGATGGGGCTGCCTGGGGCCAGCCTGGACTCTGTCTTTGAGACCTACTCTTAGGAAGGGAAAGTGTCCCTTGGTGCATCAGGAATAAGCCTCAAACCTTGCTCCAGGGAAGCCAGGGAGGCTGGGTAGAAGTTGTGGGAAGCAGTTATGTGCCAGCTGGCTGGTGAGAGGTGCAAAAATCTCCCAGCCCTGAGCCCTTCCCAAAGCCCCTGCAGAGGATCCAGCTGGGATTTCCTGAGCTGGTGGCTGCTGTGAGGAGCTTCCCCAGGAGAACACAGTCCAGGAGCTCGTGGAGATACAGCCCTGCTCTACCTCTTCCCAGGAATCTCCACAGAGCTTGTGCTCCTTTTTTCTTTGCTGGATATTCATCAATGTATTTGCAAAACCTGGACCAAATTACAGCCCATTACTCAATCCAGCCTGCTCCAAATCCCCGACATCCCTGCAATCAATAACTGGGATCCAGCTCCCATCCCAGCTGAGCCCAGAAGCCAGTGGCTGTCCCCAGCCTGCCACAGGTTCCTGTCACCTCCCTCCTGCTGCACCTCCTGCCTGCCAGCCCCAGCCAGGACACCAGGATGGAGCTTAACAAGGTGGGGAAAAGTAGGGGAAAAGAGAAAGGAAAAGGAAACCAAAGGCTTTGGGTGCAAGGCAAAGCCTCAGTCGTGCTGGAATGCAGATTCCAATTGGAATTCATGTAAACACGCCTGGAGTGCAGGTTGCAGAAGCCAAGAAATTGCAGGTGCAGGACGTGGTCCCTGAGGAGACCTCGGCGGAGCTGAGGATGGAGCAGTTCCCACCCTGCACTGAGGGCATGGGATGGGGGACAGTGACAGAGCCCCTCTGATCCCCATGCTCCATGGGACAGGCTGTGCCCGTGCTGTCCTGCCCAGGAGATGCTTCCTTGGGAAGGGGGATAGATGACGACAGCCCCTTGCAGAGACAGCCACATGTCACCACTGACAGGGATCGCTGTGTCCTCTTTTCCTTCTTTTTTTTTGCCTGTCACTGTGAGGCCACTCGAGCTGAGAGCAGGCTGAATCACACCCACCAGCGCTGCTGCTGCACGAGGGAATTCCAGGAGATAAAACCCGAGGACCAAAGCAGAGTTGTGCAGAGCGGGAGGTCTCTCAGAGCTGCCGGGAAGGAAGGAAAGTGTCACTTCAAATCACACTGACAAGAAGTTGCCTTCGGTGCTTCCCTGCTGAAGCTGTTCTGCTTCAGCTGCAGCCCAGCGAGCGTGGAGGTGCTGGGTAATGGAGTTAAAAGTGTTTCCATGCATGCCAGGGAGCTGCAGCCTCACCTGCAGGAGCTGCTGGGCCGTGTGGTCACCGGCAGCACCGGGGCTGGGACTGCAGTGCCTGGAACAATGCAGGAGCCAAATAACCCCCCCAAAGCTGATGTTGGCCCAGGGGGTGGGGGGAAAGAGGCACTCTGTGAGCCAGCTGCTGGGAGAGACACAGAGTCCATCTGGGACTGTAATTTGTCTCTGCACTGAGCGGCTGTGACACAGTAAAATGTGAAGATAAAGGAGGGAGACGGGTGGGTGCCTCACTCCCAGCACAGGGCTGGGAAATGTGAGTATAAACATGAGTGCTTGAAAGAAAATCTCATTTCTGGGAGAACTCTGCTTCCCCTGGTTTATGCGGCCTCCAGGTTAAGCACCAGCAGCAGCACTGGCTTGGCCAGTCAGCCTAAAAATACCTGTGCCATTAACCCAGTTCCATCCCAGCAGGGAGAGGGAGCAGCAGCTCCCCGGAGCCCCCCCAGCTCCCCCGTGACCCCCAGCTTCCCAACCCCAGCAGCCCTGGCACAGCAGAGGCTCCGGGATGGCCGCCAGGAAAACAGCTCCGAGTGTAAACCCGGCTGCTCTTGAAAGCGCAGCTTAGCCCAGTTTCTCCTACATTGCCTCTGCTCTGCTTTCACTTGGGTTTGCTCCCTGCAAGCAGCAGGAAATTGCTCTGTTGGCACTTTTTAAACTCTCTAGAGGGGAGCTGGAGGGTCTGATGGGGATTTGTTCAGTGTCCATCACTGCAACTCAGGGCAAGAGGGATAAGACAGAGACCCCAGGGCTGCAGAGCTTCAGAACACCACCCGTGATGGAGTGGGTGATCCCAGAGCCTGGCACATCCCAGCAGGGACTGGGGAAATAAATGGATTCCAGCAGGAGGCATCTCTGACAGTGCTCTGATGCCTTCCCCACTCCTGCTTCCCTCTCTTGCACCCCACATGTGCATTTTTCCAGAGCCCCTGCTCCTTTCCAACTGCCACAGCTTGTCAGGCCTGGGAAAGGGGGACAAAGAGGGAGCAGAGATGTGGGGAGAGCTGGAGGGTGATGGGAGAATGCCAGGAAGGAGCTGCAGAGGGGCACAGGTCTGCCCTGGAACCAGCACTGCTACATCCCTGAGGGAAGGGGAAGGGGAAGGGGAAGGGGAAGGGGAAGGGGAAGGGGAAGGGGAAGGGGAAGGGAAGGGGAAGGGGAAGGGGAAGGGGAAGGGGAAGGGGAAGGGGAGAGAAGAGAAGAGAAGAGAAGAGAAGAGAAGAGAAGAGAAGAGAAGAGAAGAGAAGAGAAGAGAAGAGAAGAGAAGAGAAGAGAAGAGAAGAGAAGAGAAGAGAAGAGAAGAGAAGAGAGAAGAGAACTCTCTTGTCATCTGCAAGGGACTCACCACAACCCTCTTGTCCAAGTGTCCAGCAAATCCCAAATGCTCCATTGGTTGGAGATGTTTTCCCTTGGCCCAAGGAGCCAAGTTCAAGTTCCCAACCAGCATGAGGGAAGAAAGGCTGTAGGTACTTTCCCTCCCTTCCCTCCTCACAGAGCTGGCAGCTCTTCTGCCTCTCTTATCTCTCACTGAGCAGAGCACAGAATGATTTTTGCAGCATGAGAGCTGCAGCTGGAGGCCTGTGTGTAAATAAGAAATGCAGAGCCAGCGAGGAGGCAAAGCATGGGGGAGAGTCGTGCCCTGATGGCAGAACGGGGGCTCAGCTCTCGAGGAGGGCTCTTTAAGCAGAGCACAAATCGAGAGGGTGACACAAACTGCTCAAGTGGCTCCATCGTTCACCTCTCCTGGGGCTGAAGTTCCCAGAAAGCTCAGCACTGAGCTCTGGAATCCTGGTGCAGCCCCTCATGCCCGGGATCCCTCTGCTCCACCCAAAGTCTTGGCGATCCATTCACAGCTCCTGATTTGTGACCGTGGCTCTGGTGCAGAAGAGCCTTTGTTTTCCTTCTGTCACTTCCAGGAGACGAAACTTACGATGAGTCTTCTTTTATATCATGACTGTAAAGATATCGTCCTTTCTTAATGCAATAACCTAATAAAAGTTGACAATAGCATCTGTTCCCGGGGTTTAATCTGCATATAGATCAGGAATGTGGTGATTCCAGAAGGAGGAAACAAGAGTTTGATGGAAGAAGATAAGATGGAAAAAATACCATCTGGAAAACAAAGGAAGGAAAAGCTGAGGCTATGACAGTAATGGGAGATTTAAAAGATGACAGGCTCTAAATCAGCTCGATCTGGGATCTTACCTGGGCTCCCTGCCCGCCAAGGGACACAAAGAGCTGGCTCGTGCTGCTGGCAGGGGGGTCCCAGCCTGGACCATGCCCATCCTGACTGCTCCGGCCTCTGCTCCAGGGAGGGAGGGGAGGACAGGCCGGGTTGGATTGGCTCCAGCCATGGGGCTTTTCTCTAGCTGAGCAGCGAGCTTAGGGTGTGATGTGATGTCCGACAGCCTGTCCAGGACACAGGTGGGACACCAGGTGATGGCTGGATCCAGTGGTGCCATGAGGGAAGGAGGAGCAGGGGGCAGAGGCAGCTCTGTAGCACAGAAGGGCTCATAAACAAAGGTTGACAAGATGTGGAGATTTGGAACAGCTTTTTATCTCAACACCTACAGCTCACACGGTCCCTACACCAGGCAATCTTGTGAGATGGTTTTGTACTTTCATTCTAGAATTGTTTGGATCCCTAGAAAAGCAGAGTAGGGATTTTCTCAGGAAGCATTTTCAGCCAGTCCTGGGCATGTGGATGGTGCCCTGCAGGAATGCTGGGCTGGTGGAACCTGCTGACCTGTTGTCCATCAGACACCTTGGACTCCCAGGAGGGCTCAGTGGGACGTTCAGCGGGGCACTGGGAAGGACACACTGCTGCAGCTGGTGGAGCCTGTGGGAGTATCTGGGAATGGTGGCACACTTTATCCAGACCTCAAAGACACTGGGAAGCCTTGCAGTGAGGCAGAGGACCTGGCCCACACAGAGAGAGCCAGGTCCCTCTTTTGTAAAATTATCACAGAGCTTTGAAGCCATTTCCACATCCTGTGCCGCGCAGGATGGAGCCCCCAGCAGATCCTCCCAGCCCAGAGTCTGAGACCAAGCCTTGATATGAGACCTGGACCCCCTCCAGGTCTGCAGGCAGCAGAGGGACTGCTGGACTCTGGTTTGGCAGAGCAGAGTTTGTGGTGATTAATTACCCCCCTCTCGGGGAAGTCCCTCCCCGTCCTTCTCTTCTCGTGCAGGGCCCTGACCTCCTTCTGCTCCTTTTGTCCCACTCTCCCCGGGAAGCCCCTGCCTGGAAAAAGGCTCTTTTAAAACCAGTATTTCCAGAAGGTGACGATGCTCCGCACCAGTCACAGCCCTCACAGTTATCCCCTGTGGTGGGGGGCAGGAAAGCTGGGGACGCACAGGGAGGGTGGATGTGGCTGGGAGGGGCTAGGATGGAGCAGTCTAGGAAGGAAATAGCCGGGATCTCTGTGCCAGCCAGGCCTGCATCCCTGTCCTGGGGAACTGCCAGAGCCTCGCTGCCCACCTCGGCTGCTCTCCTGCCATCAGCAAGGTGTCCCTGAGGCCGGTGACATCACGGCGTGCAGAGGAAATGACCTCACGGGGAGGGCAGCAGGAGCCCGGTGCCAGGTGATGGCTGCAGAAGCATCCCGGCCATTCTCATGCAAATGGGGGAGGCAGGAGCGGGGAGAGGGAGCCCGGAGAAATCTGATGTGTCGGCAGAATTGTTTCTATACAGAATATTTTTCAAAGACTTCAATAAGGCAAGAGCAGCGTTTGCAAAGGGAGTGCGAACAAAGAAAACACAGCTGCATCTTGGGGCTGAAAGGAAGAGCTGGGGGGCGGCTGCGATCAGCTGGGCGAGGGGCGACAATCGGGACAGCGGGGCAGAGAATGGGCGCATTTTTCTGCAAATATTTGACGCTTTGGATGAGTTTGCTTTAGTGCTTCTTCCCCCTTGTGCGCTCCCACTCCACAAACATTAGCACTATCAACTTTTACTGGCAGGAGAGCTCTCAGTGGGAGATCTCCGCAGCTGATTCATTGAGGGTTCGCAGGAAACGGAATTTTAAAGGGAAATTTGCATTGTAAGTGCTTTGCACGTTCGGCTAATCAAGGCGAACATCAACGCCATGAGGCTTCCATGGCCAATTACAGCACAGCTCAAATATTGGCGATGGAGCCAAGGGGGAGACGTTCTCCAAAGAGACGCTGCCGGGAGATGGGAGCCGTGGCCGGGGCGTGTTCGGGGGGCTCGGGGGGGCTGTGTCTGGCTGTCGGGGTGTGTGCTCTGCGAGGAGAACTCCGAGAACTTCCAAGCGTGGGAGCTGGGAGCCGGAGCTCGTCCATGTCCTGCGAGCGGAGATCTCGTGGCTGAGGTTTTGGGAATGCTGACAGCCGGGCTGGAGAAGTGCTGACTGGAGACGAGGCAAGAATTTTCAGAGCAGCTTCCAGCAGTTCCGAGCTCTGTCTTGAACCCTTTTGATCCTGAACTCGTTCTGAAACCATGCACAGGAGTTGTCCCGTGGTGTTCGCACCCCACGGTGATTTTCGCTGGCTTTGCAGACCCCAGGAATTGTTCCTGGCTTTCCCAGCTCAGGGTTTACATTTCTCATTCTGGCCCAAGCCTGGAGGAACAAAGAGGCCTAGGAAGAGAATATTAAACAGGATCTACAGCCTTGAAAACGGTCCTCGAACGGCAGCTTGTGGCCTGTGCCATGGCTCCAGTGAAGGCCTGAGCAGGAAGTTTTGAGTCTGGCTGTAACTTTATGTCCTTTTCCTTTGCTTTCTGCCTTGAATCACCTGGCAGGGAAAATCCTGCAATATTTCCATGTGGTATTCCTAGGGTAACACCCAGGTTACCCCACAGAGTGCCCCGGTGCATGAGGGGGGTGTGGGGACCGCCAGGTGTGAGCTAGGTGTGCAGCTCCTCTGTTCTCCAGAGCCTGGCTTAAATCTTCTGCTTTTCCACTTCTTTGTCTTCCTTTGTCTTCTTTATTTGCCCCAAATTTTCCTTCTTTGGAGCTATTTCAGATTGAGTTCCAAGGGGTCTGTACCATTTCTTTCAATTAACCTTCATATCAAAGAGATTGCACCATGTTCCACAAGTGTTTTTGGAATAAATGCTAAAAAACCCCCCACACTATCCTGATTTTCCTTTCTTTGCTGTTATGCCTGGTGGCATCAACACCTGCCCGTCACAGCGCTTTCATTCCTGGAACAGCTCCATCTCTAACACACTCTACTTTTTTTTTTTTTTTTTAGAGGTTTTTTTTTTTTTAAATTTTAATGTTATTGTGCAGCCACTTGTGTTTTCCTCCCTACTTGTTCCAATTTCTTCCATGTATTTTCTGTTTCTGCTTCCCACCCAATGGCAGCAGGCACCTGCCTGCGCTCGGGGGATCCTTGATTCAATTCCTCTCCCTGACTCTGAGAGCATCACGCTCACTTTGAAGCTGAAGCAGAAATTCGGGTGGAAACTGTGGAATGGCTTCTTCTCCAGGACAAGGACAATTCAGTGCTGTGGTGTTTCATTCACATGCAGAAGTGCAAAGTCCACTCCTCAGGTCCCTCTGGCATGGGGAAGAGCCATGGGAATCTGCGGCAGGAGGGAGGCAGCTGGATGTGAATCTGACATGGAAAGGGGTGATGGAAGTGGAGGATCAGGGAATGGTTTGGGCTGGAAGGGACCTTAAAGCCCGTCCAGTCCTGCCCCCTACCACAGGCAGAGAACTTTGCACTGTCCCAGATTGCTCCAAACCCCATCCAGCCAGGCCTTGGGCACTTCCAGGGATGAGGCAGCCACAGCTTCTCTGGGCACCCTGTGCCAGGGCCTACTCGCCCTCACAGGGAAGCATTTCTTCCCAATATCTCATCTAAATCTACTCCTTCTCTTCCAGTTTAAAGCCATTCCTCCATCCTGGATCCATTTCAGGATGTCCAGAAACAAGTCCCAGAAAACATCCATTGCTTCCTTTATTTTAGTTTTACTTTTAAAGAAAATAGGGGAAAAAAAAAAAAGAGAAGCTGCTGAGCACTTTGGGAAACCTGGCCTCATCTCCAAACCTGGAATAACCAGGTTCAGTTCCCAACCTTGGGAATGGAGCACTGGGAGTCCGAATACTGACCTGAAGGATCAGCTGGGACAGACCTTGGTTCCTTTGCATTCCTTGTGGAGGCTGCCAAGAGGCAGTGGTGGCTTTGTCCTGGAGATCCTGCTGTGACAGGAAAGCAAGGGAGCATCCCTAAGAATGGTATCCCTGCATCCCTGCATCCCTGCATCCCTGCATCTCTGCATCTCTGCATCCCTGCATGCAGATCCCACACATGCAGAATGATTTCAGATGGAAAATCCCATAGTTAGGTTTTTGCTTCCTTCACCTTTCTGCAGCAGAGGAAGCCACAGCTCGCAGAGGTGACCCAGGAGCACCAGGAGGTGCCTGCTTGACCCTGGCGTGACTCGGGGGGTGACCCAGGGACAGGGCTCTGCTGGGAGGGGGCTCCTGCACAGACCCTCCCATCCCACCACCACACATGAGCCTTTTTTCAGGAGTTTATGCACCTGGAGCATCCTATGGGGGCCCAACAGCCCTAATTACACCTCTTCAAAGGCCTGTGGGCTCTGGCCAATTTACTGGGGCAAAACTTGGGGTGTTTTTAATTAAATTTTAAAAATGTCGGGCCAGTTTGGTCAAAGGAATTCTCTGTTGCTCTGACCCATCATCCGCTTGGAAATTGTTTAGCTGGGCATGTTTCCCCCACCTTTAATTAAAACTGAATTAAAACTCAGCTTATTTGGGATAATGACTGTAAAAGGCATTTGCATTTTCTGTGGGTTCTGGCTGCCCAATGGACTCTGCAGGGGGAGCCTGGTTTGTGGGGAGCCTGGTTTGGGGGGGGAGCCCGGTTTGGGGGGAGCCCGGTTTGGGGAGAGCCAGATCTGCAGGCCCAGGGGCAGCTCCAGAGCAGCAGAGCAGTGGGACAGATGCCAATGTCCCCATCCAGTCCCACAGCAGCCACTGCCACGGAGGATTTTGGGCTCGGAGGAGGAGTTTGGTGTTCCCACTGCCCCACAGAGCCCCTGGGATGTTCTGACCTTGCTCTTGGCTAGAGAGGCAGAACTGGGACCTTGTGTTTGGTGACATCTGTGCTTGGCTCCAGGGAGGGGAAGGGAAGGGAAGGGAAGGGAAGGGAAGGGAAGGGAAGGGAAGGGAAGGGAAGGGAAGGGAAGGGAAGGGAAGGGAAGGGAAGGGAAGGGAAGGGAAGGGAAGGGAAGGGAAGGGAAGGGAAGGGAAGGGAAGGGAAGGGAAGGGAAGGGAAGGGAAGGGAAGGGAAGGGAAGGGAAGGGAAGGGAAGGGAAGGGAAGGGAAGGGAAGGGAAGAAAAATTGATAAAAGGGACAGAAAAAGGGAGAAAAAAGTAAAAAGGAGAAGGGAAAAGGAAAAAGAAGATAAAAAGAAAAAGGAGAGAAAAAATACAGAAGACTCTGGAAAAGGACCTTAGGCCCAAAGAGCCATCAAAATCCTGAGTGCTGAGCTGGGCTTTGCTGGTTCCCCCAGCAGGTGATGAGCTGCCCCCACCTGCCCCTTCTGCCCACCCAGGCTCATTCTCAGGCCCCCTGGGACTGTTCCCCCCAGCACCCCCAGCCCTGGGTCCCATGGGAGGCTATGTGAGCCTGGCATCTCTGCTGGGAACACCCAGGGATTGGTGACCCCACCTGAGCTCTGCCAGCACACGAGGCTGAGGCAGCTCTGGACAGGGATCACTTTACTGGGGTAAAAGGAACGAGGGAAAATCCCTACAAGCTGAGGAAACATTCCCACTGCCACCATGGAGCATCTCCCTGAATGCAGAACACATCAGTGCTGCATTTTTTTGCAGCTCTGCCCTGGCACTTCTGGGAACTGCTAGCTGAAGATTTGGAAATGCAATTTTAGGCTTTGCTGGGTAATTTTGGGTTTATTTCCCACTGTGTTTTCTGGTGCTCTGCGGAGAGGGGAGGCTTTACTTAAAGTTCATGGAACACAGACTTGCCCATTTGTGCTTTTCCTAGAAAGTTTGTGCCATTCCTCTGTGGGAATGGGCTGGGCCATGGGAAGTTTTCTTCTGGCTCGACATAAATAAATGTCTTGGTCCTCCCTGCCTGGGGCTGGAAACAGGATACAGAAAGTTTCACCTCCACATCACCTCCTTACATCCAAAGCAGCTCAGGCAGGACCAGAAGTGGCTGCAATCTGACAGCTCTAGGTGTTTTGAGGGGCTGAGCCGCACTCCGCATGGATGGGGCTGCCCTCCCACATAACCCCTGGCAGACTGAGGTTGGCCACAGAATTGTCCCACCCTTGGAAGTGTATCCATGTCCCTCCATCACTTGTCCAAGTCCTTCTTCAGCTCTCCTGGAGCCCCTTTAGGCCCTGGAAGGGTCTCTGAGGCCTCCCTGAAGCCTTCTCCTCTCCAGGCGAGCACCCCCAGCTCTCCCAGCCTGGCTCCAGAGCAGAGGAGCTCCAGCCCTCGGAGCATCTCCATGGCCTCCTCTGGACCCTGTCCTACAGCTCCACGTCCTTCCCGTGCTGAGAACACAAGAGCTGGACGTAGAGAAACTCTTGAGAGAACTCTTCTGTGCAGGACAGCCCTGCCCACATGGAGACCCCATTTAACCTCACACCCCTCACACCCCTCACACTCTCCTCTCCATCCAGGACAGCAGAACCCCCTTCCCCCACCTGGCCAGCATTCCCCAGCCATTCTCCCCTTGTTTCCCTGCCACGTTCACTGCTGGCACAGCTTCCCACAGCCCCTCCGACCAGCAGGTACTTTGTGCTGGGTTAATCATGCATTATCCCAGCAGTAATTCCTGATGGGATTGAACATGTCACAGCCCAGGGAACCATCAGGAGCTCGGCAACTTCATCCTGTGGCTCCCTGAGTGCAGCAACAGAGGCTGGATGGGAAAACATTTCCCTCATCCGTGTGTGCGCCTGGAGAACCAGGAGGGGCTGGGAGCTCGGCAGGGCTCCAGCAGGATGGAGGCAGTGATTAAAGGTCAGGCTTACCTTAAAGGGAGAGCTTGAGCCCTTTTAATTAAATATTTATTTGTAACAGTCATTTCTCTCTTTCCTTCTTTCAAGTACCAGGCAGCTGTTAAGATTTGGAAAGAGCCAAAAAAATTCCAACAGAAAAAGAGGAGACCAGGAGGAGAAAGGATGAGCAGTGATGGGAGCAGGGCTCTGTGCTCCCTTCCACCCTCAGTGCTGGGTCCTCTGCAAGCAGCTCCTCACCTGAAATTCCCATTAAACAGCCCCTGCCACGTCCTGTCCTTCAGAGCTAAAATGCCCCACAAGGTTGGGCACAGCTGGTGGGAAAACTCCATTTTTGGGGAAAGGAGGAGGGCGTAGGCCCGGGTGCCTCAGACACACAGTGCTGGGCCAGCATTCCAGCTGGATGCCAGAGGAGGGAATGAAATGGAGGGAAACGCATCCTCGGGAGAGCGAGCCAAGGGAAACGCGACTTCTTTGCACCTGATTAAACATCGCAGCATTGGCGGGGGGAACTGGAGCGGATCCGTCTGAACCGCGCAGGGAGAGGGGCGGAGGAGCATCCTCCCAGGGCCGGGATGACATTCCTGTTCCAGGAGCATCCTCCCAGGGCCGGGATGACATTCCTGTTCCAGGAGCATCCTCCCGGGGCCGGGATGACATTCCTGCTCTGGAGCATCCTCCCGGGGTTAGGATGACATTCCTGTTCCAGGAGCTTTCCAGCCCAGCACTCATCCGGGCGGATCCCAGCGCGCTCCTGGCCTGGCAGGTCACCCACCAGGGTTATCCATCAGCGAGACAATACCGGCCAGAGCGAGATAATGCAGATTATTCACTGGCAAGGCAAAACCAACCAGATGAGAACACTGAACTCTGGTGCATTAGACCAACAAAACAAAACGATAGAATTTGGGGTTTAGACACTGGAAAACCATAAAAGCAGCTGTTGCCCATCCCAGGCCATGCTGTTCCCTCCTCAAGCTGTTCTCTGGGCTCAGACTGAGCCTGCAGGCTTGGGGCACCTGGGGGGACCCAACAGAGAGAGAACATGAAGGCCAAAAGTTGGCACATATCTAATATAGAAATAAAAAGATATTCAATACCTACATGATAAAAATATATAAATATAAAGCAATTAATAGAGAGAAAATACTATAGATTCTATATAAATACTCTAAAATACTATAGATTCTATATAAATTATTAATATCGAAAATACTGGTTATATACATTATAAATCTATGTTATATTGTATATAAATAAATATATTTAATACAAATTTTATTTTTCATTTGTTTTCGCTTATGCCTAAAGGGTGGAGCTGGCGATCCTGGGTGTGCCTGTTCTGCAGCCCTTGGAGGGGATGTCCCAGTTTGTATCCAGGGTACAGGGACCTGCACGAAAGTGCCCATTTCTAGTGGAAGTGACAAAGCTCTGGAGAGCCGGGGGCATTCCCCAGCGAGAACGGCTTTTGTTTCCCAAATTGCAGCTACTGAACAGTCTGGTCTTGTCAGTATTGTCGTGATAATGGCAAAACAAGGATCTCCCGGGGTGGAGAGAGGAAACAATTTGGGGCATATTTGTCCAGGACACCGCTTCCACCGGTGGGTGTTGAGCGTTTAAAGGCTCCTTCCTTTCTCCTGTGGCACAGGTCAAGGTATGCCCACCCCCAGGAAAAACGAGAATGCAAGAGAAACACAGCCTCCGGATGAACCCAAGGCACAGACAATCAACTGCAGCTCAGGGGTAATTTTTGTTCCTGATCAATCTCAAATCATTTTGACCCAAGGTATAATTTGAAATGTTCCTATCCTCAGTTATTACAGCCCCAGGGCCCTCTGGGTTGTTTTCACCCTTTTGCCTGCTTGTTCTCTCTCGTTGCTTATACGATCCCAGGAACAGTTTAATGAAAAATGAGTGTGTGGCTGGAGGGGTCAATGGAGAGTCATTTTAGATCCTTTTAAAAAATCGGGCAGGGTTTGGTTGTGTTCTTTTAAACAGGGGTTTTCACACTGGAGAAGATTTGTGGAGAAGCATTTATCCCTCTGTCAATTGTTCTGGCTGCCTGCCCCTGCTCTCCTTTTCATGGAATAATGGACTAACTGTGTCCTTAAGGTTGGAAAAGCCCTCTAAGAGCATTGTTTCGCCAGCACTGCCAAGGCCACCACTAACCGATGTCCCAAAGTGCCATATCTACACGACTGTAAATCCATCCATCCATCCATCCATCCATCCGGGATGTGGGTTTGTGCTGTGCTCTAGGGAAGCCTTTTCCCATCCCACCAGGGCAGGGGCCGTGTCATCTCTGCCCAGGGCACTTGGCTTCTCCTGGGGGTGGCCCAAACCTGGGAACCCTTGGGAAAGGTGCTGCAGCCTTTTCTGACCAACAACCTAAGGACAGGCTGCTCCCTTTTTGTTCCCTCACGAGCCTGCCCAGCCCATCTGGAGGCCTCTTTCCCCCCGGGAATGCCATTCAGTTGGGAAATGGGAGGAAAAGGTAAATTATGGATGTGGCCAAGAGCAGCCACTAAAACCTGAATCAGCACAAAGCCAGGGCAGGCTGGGCTGGAGGGTGGAGGGTGCTCAGAGAGGCACCCGGGGCTTGAGGATGGCAGTGAGCAGTTGGCAGGATAATTATTACAGGCAGAAAACAAAGGAGAGTGACAATTTTCATGTGGCTGGATTCAGCCCTCGTGCTTCTTAATTCCCGCGGAACAAAGAGCTATAATTGTTCTCAATAGCGAGGAGGGGAAGAACCTAATTTCCAATGTGAGTCAGAGAAGCTTTCAAGCAGGGGGTGGGTGGAAACTATTTATAAAGGACCATTAGGGAAAATCAGATTTCTACGCACAGTAAACAGAACACAGAAATAAAGCATCTATTTATATGTGAGTGTGGAAAGCTTGTCCCGAGCAGCGCAGCGCCCTGGTGACACCCAGGGTCACCCCGTGGGGCCACAGAGGGTTGTGGTGACTTCGTGAGGGAACAATGCCTTCCTCCAGGCAGGCAAACAAAGCTTGTTCCATCCTTCCTGTGCTGCCTTTAGAGGGAAAAAAAAAAATAATTGAACAATTGTCTTTGTTTGGCCAAAAATGTGCAGAAAGCAAACACCAAAGCGCTGTGCCAGAGTCATTGTGGAGATGAACTCCCAGTTTGCTCAGCGCTTGTGTGCCCAGGTAAACTGGCATCCTGCTGCAGCCAGCACTCATGGAATATTTACAGTTCTGTATTCCCAGCATGGAGAAAAACCCTATAAATAAATAAAACACAAAAACAAATTCTGGTGGTGCGGCAGGATGGTGAGACCGCAGGCATGGGGTGTGAGAGGAGGCTGCAACACACGCAGAATGTTTTCCTGGGAATTGTCTTGCTCCCCGGAGTCATGTGCTAAAAGCATCTTACTGGAGTTGCAGGAGTCCCAGAGCTAAAGGGAATCTGCTCCAGGCAGGGCAGAGGGGCCTGGCTGTGAGATCCCTTCTTACAGGAAAGGAGCTTCCCTGTGGTGGGAAGGGCACCAACTCCAGGTTCCTCTGTGCCGTGACTCCAGCTGAGCCCAGCTCAGCCCTGTGTGCACATTTTGGGACTAAGACAGAAATATTTAACTGCAGCCACTCAATAAAAGTGAAATGCAAGCAAGTAAAATCCTTATGTCACAGATGAGCAATGTGGGCTCCCTCCTCCCTGCTCTCCATGAGGGAATTGCCTCCCTGAGCCTAAATACAGGCTTGAGCAAGGTCTGGAGGTTTGGCCGGGATAACAAGAACATGGAACAATCAGAGTGATAATCTGCTGATTAGCTCTGGTTTAGTGTAATCTGTTAGGTATCAACTTCACAGAGAGCTGGCGGTTTTCCTCCGTTACTTTTGGAACACTAAATCAGCTGGGTGAGTGGATCCATTTCGTATTTTTCAGTGGGTTTATTCCTATTTTATGGGTTAGTGAATGGAAACCAGTGAGCAGAGGTGAGCACAGCCATGCCTTGAGCTCGTGGCTCGTGCTCCCCCACAGCCCTGCCCTTCCTTCTGCCTCTCCCTTCGGTGGTGTCTGTGAGTGATGACACAGCCTCTGCCTGTGGAGCAAAGCCCGGTTTATGGGATGTCTGCCCTCGCTGCAGAGTTGTGCTCCCAGGCTTGGAGCGTGAAGGAGAGCTGTTCCCGATGTGAGGTACTTTATGTGCACACAGGCCTGATTTATATCTCTTCCAACAAGCTGTTCTTTGCTATCATGAGCCAACAGGACCCATAGGGTGTTACAAGACATATTACACACAGCCAAGAGCTTTAATCCCCTTGGGGGAGTGATTACAAACAACTACACACGTCCCAGAGTTGCTTAATCACTGTTAAGAAATTTCTTTATAATCTGAGTAAATTACTTTAATTACTTGCAACTACCAATTAGCGTTTGAATGCTTCCACTGAGAAGTTTGCAGGCATTAATCTGCTCCCTTGGAATGTGAAATCAGCGGCTGGAAGATGGCTTTGGTCTGTGCACAGGCAGCAATCTGGCAGGACGAGGAGGAGGCAGCAGCCCCTGCCCAGCAGCCCCTCCGCAGCCGCCTGCCCTCCGCTCTGATTTATTTAGGAGCTTGAAAGGAGAGTTCAGCGCTTCCACGAGCTTTAGCAGCTGGATAATATTGCTGGATCCTGGGAAAGGGAGGGCCTGCTTGAACCCTGCGGTGGGCACGGAGGCTCTGCCTTTTGTAGCCGGACAAAGCAAACACTCCCAAACCCTCCCTACCTGGGAGATCACGCACTCAGACACATCCCACAGCCTCTCTGCTCCCGTCCCTGTCTGTGCAGCCCCAGTTATTCCCTAATCCCCAGCGTTCCCCAGCATGGGGTGGGTTTTCCAGCTCCCAGGTCTGAGCTGAGCTTCCCGGCAGACGTGAGCACTGCTGAGGTCTGGGCAAGCACAGCTCCGCTCCCCCTTCTCCCACCAGCCTGCTCTGCCAGGAGCTCTCAAACTTGAAATGGCAGGATCAAGGCCTGGACTTGCTTTTCTGGCCACTTTCAAGGCTTTGCCAGCCTGGATCAGGTTCAAAACATGTTTTGTCTTTGATATTTCGGCACAGGGTGGCTGCTCCAGTCCTCTCTTCCTTTGCTGGTCATTAGGGGGGTGCTGGTGTGAGGGGTGTGCTGGCATGACCCGAGTGCCCCGGCCTGTGCCCGTGGTGAGGCACAGCAGCTGCCATGGAGGAGGCCGGGTCCATGGGTAGGGATCCTCGGAGCTCCATCCTGGGTCCATGGCTGGGATCCTGGGAGCTCCATCCCGGGTCCATGGCTGGGATCCTGAGAGCTCCATCCCGGGTCCATGGCTGGGATCCTGGGAGCTCCATCCTGAGTCCATGGCTTGGATCCTGGGAGCTCCATCCCGGGTCCATGGCTGGGATCCTGAGAGCTCCATCCCGAGTCCATGGCTTGGATCCTGGGAGCTCCATGAGCTGCGATCCTGGGAGTTCCATCCCAGGTCCATGGCTGGGATCCTGGGAGCTCCATCCCAGGTCCATGGCTGGGATCCTGGGAGCTCCATCCCGGGTCCATGGCTGGGATCCTGGGAGCTCCATCCCAGGTCCATGGCTGAGATCCTGGAAGCTCCATCCCAGGTCCATGGCTGGGATCCTGGGAGCTCCACCCTAGTTCCATGGCTGAGATCCTGGGAGCTCCATCCCAGGTCCATGGCTGGGATCCTGGGAGCTCCATCCCAGTTCCATGGCTGAGATCCTGGGAGCTCCATCCCAGGTCCATGGCTGAGATCCTGGGAGCTCCATCTCAGGTCCATGGCTGAGATCCTGGGAGCTCCATCCTGAGTCCATGGCAGGGATCCTGGGAGCTCCATCCCAAGCCTCTGCCAAAAGTGCCTCTCCTGCTCTCTCCTAGGCCGTGGCTGGGCCTCTGTGCCTGGGGCTCCCACTGCTCCAGTCCAGGCACCTGCCTGAGGCTGGGGGACAGGAGCTGTGTGCTCATATCCCCAGGCCATGTCTGAAGGGATGAGCACTGTCCCCTCCACATCACCCCAAAGGTGTGCTGGTGCATCAGCCAAGTCCCCCTCCATTAGGCAACAAGAACAACTCCCCAAAAATGACAGAGTCACAAGTTACGTGGCTCTTTCCCACTGCACTGGCACTGTCATGGCTGTTCCTGAATTTGTGGGCAGCTCTGAGAAGTTTTCTTTTGCCCAAGAATTTGCTTGGCTGAAGAAACTTCTCCCCTCGCACCAAGTCCTGCCGTGAGCAGGTGAGGAGCTCTTTGGAGCAGGTGTGTGGCTGCTGACTCACTCCACCCCAAGTTAGGTCTCCTCTGGTGCTGGTAGCGGTCCCATCACCATCCCGTCCTCCAGTGGCTCCCAGGGGATGGAGCGTGGCCAGCCCCTGACCGCAGCCCTGGCGCAGGCTGAGCTGCTCCTCCCAGCCAGCATGGATGTGGCCCAGGCCCCACCAGCCTCTCCCAGCCGCTGTTTGTGCCTTGTGATACTTTCACATGAGAAACAAATAACGGCTGATGGTATCTCCTGCAGGAAAAAAACAAGGTTACTCCCCTGACCTGATTAATGCAAATAAACTGAACGGAGTCCTGTTGCCCGGGGCTTGCAAATTTAATATCTGTTCCCTGCCTCATTTCATGCTGGTTTAGCCTCTCGCCCTGTGACTGCAATTACCTCTGTGGCTCTGCCTGGGCGTCGGGGCCGCTTCCCCCGCGCCGCACGTGATGCAGCTTGGGCCAGGGCGCCTCGCTTTGGTGTTTGGGCTTTCTTCTTCTTGTGGTTTAATTTCCTTTGAGTTTATTAATTATGGCCAGGGGTGGGGGCCAGGAATGTTTGGCTGATGCTTCCTCTTTGCATGGTGCAGAACTTCAGCCCTGTAATTCCCCCTTTATTGGATGCCCCAGCTTGGGTTGGGGAAGAGGAGCCAGTTCTGGCTGCAGGGAGCCAGGGATGGGAACATCTTTTTCCTTGTCCCAGCCTGTGATCCCTGTGCCCAGCTCCTTGCATCAGTCCCTGAATCTCCTCCACCCTCTTGCCCTGTGTTTCCCACTGTCTTCACTTGCATGAAGCGACCACTTTGCGAGAGGCTCTGAAAGGTGTTTGGAACCATTTAATTGGGGCATTCTCTTGGTGTGCCTTGGACTGGATTTCTGGGAAGGCAGGCACAGACACCCACATCCCCCAGGCCTGGGTGAGCCAAGAGATGCTCCAGATCCATCACTGGGCATTATCAGCATGACCCTTTGCAGGCCACGAAGCAGATTTTTATTCCAACCCCACCTGCTACAGGCAGGATCTGCATCCAAATTAATTTGAGTGGCAGAAGTCTCATGAGAACAAAGGGCAGGATAGTCCTGGAGAGATGGGATTTCCTCCCCCTGCTCTCAAGGCATCCTGGACCTCTGCACTGCACTGGGATGAGTCAGTGAAGTAGAGCTGGACACTGGTGCCCTCCTGGGAGCTGTGCCAGGCAGGGGGTGTGGAGGGGAGGCTGCAGCCCCTTCACCTGTGCCATACCTGTGCCCAAGAGAGCAGAGACTGTGCCCATGAGCCCAGCCCACCTTTCAGCAGCACAACATTCAGTTTAAAGGCATAAAAGCAGCTCTGTGAATGGCCCTCTATAATTTCCAGGCAGGACTTTGAGCGGAGGCTCCCACCCTTCTGTTTGCTTACATCTTCCTCCGAGCTGGGAGCTGTCAGGGAGGTGAGAATGAGGGATGGTGACTTCCCGAGCGTACCCGGCCCCACACAAGCGCTCGCACACCCAGTGCTGATCCTGCAACTCTTGTTTGGTTCCCGGCCCCAGAGCTGCCAATCTCTGCTGGCTTTCGGTGCCCCTGTGCGAGTCTGTCCCGGTGCCTTAATGGCTGTATCACCTTGTGAAGCTTTCAAACATCCTCCCTCCTTTCATCAGCAGTGGGAAACCTGCCAGGCTCTGACAGGTTCTCCCAAACAAACCCCAGCATGATGGGAGTGGGAGCTGTGACTGGCACTTTGGCCCCATGCCCAGTGCCTGCGGTCCCCAAACCTCGGTGTGTCCCTCCAGCAGTGCCCAGCTCAGCCATGACAGTGCTGGCTCCACGCTCAGCCCCACGAGGGACAGAGAGTTTCTCATCCCTTTGAATAACAGTGAGGCCCCACTGGCTCATCCAAGCTCCCTGTGCTTGCAAGGTGTCCCTGGGGCACCGGGACACCCTGGAGCCCTGTCCCAGCCACAGCTCTCTGCATCTCAGCAGTCCTACTCTGTAGAGGGCTCCAAAGGGGTTTTCCCAAGCTGATTTGGGTATTTAGGTTTGCCCCTTCCCGTTTTGGAAGGGGCTGCCCAGGGAGGTTTGGAGTCCCCATCCCTGGAGGTGCCCAAGGAAGGACTGGAGGTGGCATTCAGTGCTCTGGGCTGGGTGACAAGGTGGGGTTGGGCACAGGTTGGACTCGATGATCTTGGAGGGCTTTCCCAACCTCACTGACTCTGGGATTCTGTGATCCCAAGAGACTCTCTGGAGCAGTTTTGGCGTTCCCTGGGCAGCCTGGCCATGGCAGTGTGAGCCTCCCCAGCACATCCCAGGGCTGGGCCATGCACAGAGCTCGGAGCAGCTCTTGGGGGCTTGATCCCATAGCAGCATCCGGGGCTGGCTGCATCCCCCTCCCCCTGATCCCTCTGCAAGAGCCTGCCTGGGGGCAAGAGCTGCTGCGAGCAAACAGAGAGCTGCTGGAAACTGCAGAGGACACAGCATTTCATCATTTTGGGGCCCAGACTGTCTCTGCTGCACCAACAAGGGAACTATTTGTGTGGTTCAAAGCCTTATTCATTCTGTTGTGGGTTTCTTTTCCAAACCACCCACTTCAAGTTTTGGGTGAAGGTTCAGTTCCATTTTTCTTATTCCCAGCTCATTTGCCCATCCCTAAAACAAACATATTGGAGCAAGCATGTGGGGGAGAGGCAGCATTAATCAAAGCAAAGGGGAGGTGAACGTAACGCAAACAGGGAACGACAATGCACAGAGTATTTGCATAATCCAGGGAGAAAGCTTTCCTACTGAAAAGCTAAAGCTACTGGCATGGAAAAGCAAAGGTTTGAACAGGAACTCCGGTCCTGAGCAGCAGACACCGGGGCTAATAAATCAGAGATGTGCTACAGACGTAGCGGTTCCAGCACGCTTCCCAAACTTTGCATTCCATGCCTTTGGAAGAGGGCCCATCCTGCCTGCTTTGAAGCTTCTGGCCAAGGTGCCTGGACAGCAGCAGGAACAAGCCCAGGCCTGAGGAGCAGGTGCTCAGGTGGAGCCTGATCCCCTCAGAAATCAGCACTGGCCTCGTGCAGATGCTTCCCCAGGACAAGGGTGTCCTGCCAGCTGATACAGCCAGAACAGAGCCCCAAGCACTGGGAGAGGGTAATGGATGCAATTCCAGGGCTAAGAAGTCCAGGAATTTAATAGCAGTTGGCATTTTACAAAGGAAATGGCTTTGTGGAGGTGTCTATGAAAGCGTGGGGTTTTGAGGAGTGCCCTGGCTGGCATTCCTCACTCCTGGATGACCTTGGGCAAGGTGCTTCACCTTGCTGTGCTTGGGTTTCAGCTGAGCTTCTCCACAGTGGGATAATTTTCCCTGCTCCACACATGTGATGTGGCTGTGTTTGTTGGTATTGGTGAACAGTCTGAGAATCCCTGAAGGGATATCTTAGAGGAAGGGAAGGGAAATAAAAATCCAGCAAGGATCCTGCCCTAGCAGGAGGTGCAGAGGTGGCAAGGACCTTTACAGGATGAGTTCCTATCTGTGCCAGGTGCAGACAGTGCCAAGGAAGGAGCAAGGAAGTGTCTGGAGGCCTCAGAACCGTGACCTGAGCTGAAAGCCTGGAGTGTGTTTAGCCTGGAGAGGACAGACCCAAGGGGGATAAGATGGTGCTCCTCAAATACACAAGGGGAGGCTGAAGCAGAGAGGGTTCCAGGCCAGGCTGGACTGGATCTGGAGCAAGCTGGTGTAGTGGTAGGTGTTGGAACAAGATGAGTTTTAAATTCCTCCCAACCCAACCCATTCTGTGATTCCGTGATTAGGGACATGGAAATAACAGGGTGAAGTATCAGCAAGGGAAAAGCAGGGTAGAAAGTGGGAAAGGCAGGCAGGGTGGCACAGCTCATACCACTGCAGACAGAGGCTCTTCTTCTAAGGATTACCAACAGACTGTGGGAGCACAGAGCCCAGGAATGGCTGGTGCAGAGGTGGCTCTGCTCTGCACCGGGTGAGTGCCACCTGCCTGCCCTGAGCCCTGTCCCAGCACTCTCCTCTCGCTCTGTGTGACCCAGGGCACAGTGCCACACACAGTCCCAGCCCTGGGAGCTGTGTCCCTGCCTGCCCATACACGGGGCACACGTGGGATGTGCCATATGTTTCCTTCCCCTGCAATTCCCTGGCTGAAGGTATTTGATCAGACCAGTCGTTCAGGAGCCATCTGTCCCCTGCACAAACACAGCTGATTCTCCTTCCAACCTCCGAGGGCAGCTCCAGGGGCACACCCAGGTTAGCAGCCTTTGGAAAATGCATCCCTGTAAGAGACATCAGGCATTCCCAGGGATGGCAGTGGCAGAATACTCAAAGCCCATTCTGCAAATCAGTGCCTTGGACACTAATATAAGTAACTTTAAAAAAGCAGAGAGAAAGGCAGTGGAGGAGATAAAACCCTGTCATTTCCATTTCTAAGGGATATGAAATGGTGCTTTTGAAAAAAAGCAATTTGTAAACTTTAGATAGCAGCAAATTCCTTGTTTTTTGGATACAATACCAGCTTTGCATATGCGCTGAAAGAAAGAGGGAGAGAAAATAACCCCGAAGCATCCTGCCCACTGCATTAGCTTTTAAAATAAAACCCATTTATATATAAATGTTGGCTTTTTTCCCAGTCTCTGTAGAAAAGCTTTTTTATATTAAATGCTACAATGAATTAAATTAACCATAATGATTTCTTTGTGAATGGAAACCCTTTTTCCTGTGTGACATGTTTTTGATCATTTTTTTTTCCTAGCTACAACAACCCCTGCTCCTATCAAGTTGAGGATTTTGTTTGTTCTGCTATTTGCACGCTTCGATACAATTACTATGTGCACTCCTTGTTCTGAGGAGAAATAAGCCACAGATATTCCAGGTGCTGTCTCTGGCTGCAGCCCCACACTCACCTGTGGCAGCAGGGTCAGGACAGCTCTGTCACCTCCTATGGCTGGGTGCCACAACAGGCAGCTTCCCCAACAGCAGAGCCAACAGCCCAAAGCAGTTCGGACAAGGCCTGGAGGAGCAGGGCAAGGAGGAATGGCTTCCCAAAGGGGATATTGGGAAGGAATTCTTCCCTGTAAGGGTGAACAGGCCCTGGCACAGGGTGCCCAGAGAAGCTGTGGCTGCCCCTGGATCCCTGGAAGTGTCCAAGGACAGCTTGGACAGGGCTTGCAGCAACCTGGGCTAGTGGAAGGTGTCCCTGCCCATGGCAGGGGTGGGACTGGATGGGCTTTGAAGTCCCTTCCCACCCTGATTCTTTGATTCACCTGTGATCCACAGCCACCACTTCCCCTGGATTTTCCATTAAGGGACTCAGCATGGTTCAGTGTTTTCAGTTGTTGATGTTTTCAGTTGTTGATGTTTTCAGTTGTGAATGTTTTTAGCTGTCAATGTTTTCAGTTGTGAATGTTTCAGTTGCTGATGTTTGTTCTGCAGTGCCCTTTGGCTCTCCCTGGGCACCAAACCCCTGCCTGTGCACTGGGTGCTGCAGGGCTCAGCCTGGGGCTGGGGGCACTGGGGGTCCCGGGGCTCCTGGTTGGGTGGTTGGGGCTGGGCAGGGAGCTCTTGCTGGGGGGAGTGAGTTGGCTCATCACTGGAAAGGAAAATTAGGTCACATTTCTGGTTTGAAGAGCCTGGATGGCATCCCGTTTATTTTGGGTTTCTCCTAATGAGTGACAAGCTTCTGTTTCCCTCCAACCCCGTTTCCTTCTCCAGTTTTTTTTTTTTTTGTTTTTTTTTTTTTTTAAGCATTTCTTCTTTTTCCTGCTTGTTTTTCCTAGAAAACAGAAACTGAGCCATGCTGAGCTGTGCTGAGCTGAGCCCAGCCACAGGGACATGCCTGGAGACACCACAGTCATCTGCAGATCCCAAAGAGGTGTCCAGGACTTTAACCAGGCCAGCCTGAGCCCTCTCTTAAATCATCTCCTACTGTCCAAGGCAGCCCATGGCACAGTTTGTCCCCAGTCCATTTGGGAAACCATTCTGGTTCAACAAGAACCATTGGAAGGCCCTTTCATTTCTTCCCTGACATTTATTCCTGATTTGCTTCTGCTGGATTCAATTCCAGCACTGCCCTCCAAGCCCCTTGGGCCACCCCTCTCCTCCCTCACTTCATGTCATCAGATGTTTTTGGGTAACTGCAAAGCCCTTGGCCCCTGTTCCTGCCTCCACAGTGGCTCTTCCCAGAAAGGAGACCCCTGGGGACCCTCCCTCTCCTGCTGTTCAGCACCCCCAAAATCCCCCCAAACCAAATCCTGTAGTGCAAATGAAACTAAATACCAGTCAAAGCTGTAGGAATTCATTTTGGTGGTTTGTTTGTGTGGTGGGAAGCCAGGAGACATCAGGCTCAGAGCTGTTCCCATCCCTACACATGTTGGGGGTGCCCCAGACCCGAGTGAGCCCCCACTTCTCCCAAAATGTGAGCATCACCACCTGGGATGTCACTGCGAAGCCGTGTTTCCTTGGCAATCCCTTATCTCTCATCTGAGCCATCAGCATAATGAACGGCTCTGCTCCTGCACAAACAGCACCTGAACACCCCGTGGAGCAGGGAATTGTCAGATTGAAGGAAAATGCCTGAAATGGAGAATCCCCTCAGGATTTTCCCTCAGGATCCGGGATTCTTCCTGAAAGGAGAGGCTCTCCCTATTTTCCAGAGGTAATGAGGTAATTAGGGAATGAGGAAAGGATGGTTGCATCAGTACCTGAGGATTCCAGAGATGAAAATTGTCCTGGATTAAGGTCAGGGTTTGTGCTGCCAGTTGAAAATTGTCCTGGATTAAGGTCAGGGTTTGTGCTGCCGGTCACCAAGTGTGTGTGACCAGTCAGAAGAATGCCTGGTCCTTCCAAGGACAGAAATAAACACTCCTGGGTTTGAAATATGTTTAAAGTGGGGAGTGAGACTTGACATTATTGAAGTCATTTCTCACCTCCCTGCCAGGGAGAAGTGGGTCTGGGATGCTGGAGATGAGGCAGGCAGAGCAGGCAGCTCCTGTGGCCCTGGAGGAGAGTGTTCTTATGTTTGCATCTCCAGGGCATTGGTTGGGGAGTTCAGAGAGTAGTTTGGGTTGGAAAGGACCTTCATGGTCATCCAGTCCATCCATGCCATGGGCAGGGACCCTTTCCACTATTCCAGGTGGCTCCAAGCTCCATCCATCCATGCCTGGGACGCTTCCAGGAGCAGGGCAGCCACAGCTTCTCTGGGCACCCTGTGCCAGGGCCTACCCGCTCTCACTGTAAAAAATATCTTCCCTGTATCTGACCTAAATAAACCTTATAATTTAAAACCATCCCCCCTTGTCCTAGAAATGGAGCCCTGCCCAAATTCCTCATCAGGGCTGAAGGAGAAGCTGTGGTGCTGTGATTGTTTAAGCTGAGGCAGTGGAACTGCACAGTTCTCAGAGCTTTAATTTAGATGATTTAAGGTCCTTTTCTTTATGTTTTCTCCATTTGTAATTGCAAAGAGGCTGTGAACCAGGACACTGAGCTTATCGATGGCTCTGAGCAGCCACTGACTCTGGGGTGGGATGTGGTCAGGCAGGAAAAAACCACCTCCTCCCCTACCTAATTAAGTGCCTCGTTGGGCTCCGCAGGCACACGTGGTTGTGGTGGCAGCAGTGACATTTTCAGCTCACTGGGGCGATGACAGGGAAGCAGAGCAGAGAGCTGGGGGAGGCACCGAACTGGGGAGCAAAAACCATTTCCTTGTGCCCCAGACAGGCTCATCTAAGGTGATCTTTAACCAGAGCCCCGTGCTGGCAAGAGTTCCTGTGGAAATCTGGATTGCTGGCATGGAAAAGAACCAGGTTCTGGGCACTGGGTACTGCAGGGATGCTGGAAAAGGTGCTGAAGGCACTGGGAGTCTTGAGGGGCTCTGCTCCCCTTGCAGCCCTCTGAGGGGAAGCCAAGGGGGAGAGATCCCAAGAGGAGGCAGGTAAGAAGTGGGTTTGGGAGATGAAAGCACAGGGAAAGGGTGGGGAGCTTCAGGTGCACTGGGACCTGACCTGGAAACGGGCAGGGAGGAATCTGAGCATCAGCAAACAGGCAAAAATAACCTAAGGAATGCCTGAGCAGCAGGAATGCCACGTGCTGCACATGGGGAGAGGAGAGGCAAAAATACCAACATGAGTAAATCAGTACTGCTACTCTCCCCTCCAGACCTTAATGTCACCTGGGACTCTGTAATGAATTCCCTGGATTTTAGAAGCATCTTCCTTTGGGAACCACTGCTCCAAGGCTGGGCTCCTGAAATAGATGGGATACAGTGGGAAGCTGGAGGCTCTGCAGCCTTCAGCCATCCCAAAGTCTGCTGTCCTTCCAGGCAAGGGTAAGACAGCACACGAGGAAATGGCCTCAAGTTGCACCAGTGGAGGTTTAATTGGATATTAAGGAAAAAATCTTCCCCCCAAGTGTTGTCCAGCCCTGACACAGCTGCCCAGGGCAGTGGTGGAGTTCCTACCTCTGGGGAGATGTAACAGACACGTAGATGGGGCACCTGGGGACATGGCTTAGTGGTGGCTTTGGAACAGCTGAAGTCGATGGTCTCAGAGGGCTTTTCCAACCTTGATGATCCAGAGATTCCAAACCCACCGTGGTAGTGCTCGAGGAGTCAGTGAGGGGAAGTGCTGAGTCAGCAGCACCGCAGCCTTATCTGACTTGTGCTGAGCCCTCCCTGCTGATTGTTCTGGGTTTAGACAAGAGCAGGTTTTGCTAAGTAGGACCAAATGCCCCAGATCCTGCCACTCCCCTGCGTGGTGTCAGCCCCGCTTGGCTCTGCCAAGCCCCGGGTCAAGGCCTGGGGAGCTCTGTCACCCCGTGACCCGGTGGGGACATCGCTGCCAGGTAGCACTCAAGAAGCTGCTGGTGTTGTTGTTCTTGGTTTCCTCTGGGTTTTATTTTCCTAACCATCTTCCAGATGCTGCAGAATCCCCAGATGCAGCCGCAACAAAGTTCTTGCATTTTTAAGTTTAAAAAACATAATTGGGTAACTGAGAATAATGACTAAAGAGTGCAATAAATCATGTCTCCACCTGGCCTGGAAAAGGGGGAGGGATGGGGGACGTGTTCCTTCCCCCGTTAATGAACAGCGCTGAGCCGTCGGCACAAAACACTCCCGGAGTCAGCAAATCTGCTCCAGCCCTCGCAGGGCTCTGTGCTCCTGCCTGGGGACCCGGGGACACGAACCCCTGGGCAGAAGGGGACTTGGGAACCTCCGAGGTTTGCCCCAGAGACAAACTGGAATAGAAATGGCACTGGGTAAGAGTCGGAGACACTCGTGTGTCCCAGCAGGAATTTTTGCCTGCACAGTGCCGCTCCCCCATTCTCACCTGTCCAGTACCACAGCTGTGCCCAAGCCTTGGGAGCTGTCTGGGGCAGGAAACAGGAATAACTGTGCTGGAGCTGTTAATGTTGCCATTTTTGGTCCTTTTTCCCTCCAGCCAGGGCTGTCACCCCCAGTGAGTGCCAAGATCTCCCACAGCCACAGGACCTGGTGGCAGCAATGGGGCTGGGAGCAGCGGAGCGCCAGGAATGTCAGAGTTTCCCTCACTCTCCCTGTTGCATTCCCAGGACTTGGCTGGGATCTCCGCAGCCTCCTGCCCACCCCAAGGCTCTCCCTCTGCAGGGCAAAGGGAAAGATATTTTTGGTTCTTTTCCCTGCAGGTTTCAAAAGGAGATGTGGGATGGATTAGGACCCTCTGTGGCAGGATTAGGAGGGAATCCCAGGGGAAGGAAACCAGTGACATCATAGAAGAGAATCATGGAATCACTAAGGTTGGAAAGGACCTCTAAGATCATTAAGTCCAATCAGCAAGTTAACCCCACCAGGTTCACCATTAAATCATGTCCTCCAGTGCCACATCCACACCGTTTTTGAACACTTCCAGGGATGGTACCTCCCCCACTGCCCTGGCCAGCCTGTTCAATGCTTTGCAACACTTTTTGTGAAGAAATTCTTCCTGATATCCAATCTAAACCTCCCTTGGTGCAGCTTGAGGCCATTTCACTGTTGTTTCCTCCCAGATATGACTTTGACACACAGAGCACTCCTGGGAGAGTGGAGGTAGGGAACACCCAGAGCAGGGGCAGGACTGGATGGAGCGAGGGGCAGAGCTGTGAGCCCCCTGTGCTCCATCCAGGGGAAGGGCTGGGAACAAGGATTCAGCATGAGGGAAGTGCAAGGATTCTTGCACAGGTCAGTGACACTGCAGGACATCCACAGCCCTTCTCAGACGTCCACAGCCCAGGCTGCTGTCACTCCCATGCTCTAGCATAGATTCCTCCCAGCTTGCAGCTTTATCAGCTGTTCCAAGGCAAGATGCTTATCTGCCTGAGCCTCTTCAAGCTGATAGCTGCTCTTATCTCTGCTGCTCTCCAGGGCTTTGAGGCTGGGGGGTTTTTTGTGGCATAGTCATGGAAAAATTTCAACTTTGGGAGACTAAACTTGGGAGTGATTTCTGGATTTTTATCACTCATTGTTCATTGTTCCAGAGCCTGTGAGGGATTCATGGCCATGGCTGTGTTAAAGGGACAAGGAAGCAGAGCCTTTCCCAGCAGCCTTTGTCCATGACAGACACAGCCACATGTGTCCCAGACATGGCAAAGAAGTGTCCCATGGGCACACAAAGGCCATAAGGAGATTGACACAGGAAGGCCAGTGAGAGACAGGACTAAAAAACTGCCCTGAAAGCTCCAGCTTTGGCTGATGGTCATCTAAAAGCCCCTTCATCCAATTTTCCAATTAAATTTTTGGATTTTGTCTTCTTTGACCTTGGCCAAAGCTCTCCAGCCTCTGTGGCTTTGTCTCCTGACCTTCTCCGTCCTCCTGGGAACAGCGCCTCTGCCCACGGGCTGTTCCCGAAAGTTGCAAGGAAAACATAAACATAATTGAGAAAAAGTAATTGAAACTTGTAAGAGCTGATGAGAGAGTTCTCTCCTTGGCCCGCCATTCGTCGCCAGGAAATAAACACCTTTATGGCTGCTGTAATTAAGGCCTAAATACAACGGAGACAAAATTTCTGTCATTAAAGGCATCCTCAAAGATCTCATGCCTCCACCTGCTTCCCTCCAATGCCGCTTTCCCAGACTTCATCCACACAGCAACAACTTTCCAGACACAAGCGTCACCTCTAACCTCAGCTAAGTTGAAATTTTCCCAGTTTCTCAGCAGTTTTTCCCCATTAAATCCACCGCATACTGCAGTGCTGCCCTGAAGCTGTTGCCCTGTTGGGCGCTGTCCCCATTGCCCGGTGTGACCTGGCCACCTGCATGTCCCCATCCCCATCCCTGCATCCATGATGCCTTGAGACATTGGTGGCCCAAGGATGTTGTGGACTCTCCATTCCTGGAAACATTCAAGGCTGGGCTGGACAGTGTTGGGGCAGGCCCCCAGCTGGGGAATAATTAGTGGGTCTCCAATCATCATGGACTCGGTGATTGCAGAAGGCTGATCAATTGCTTTATTATATCATCCTGTACTATAATCTACTATACTTATTAAGAAACTCAGTAACCCTTCCAGCCAGTCCGATACAGCTTTGACCTAATTGGTCAATCAATCCAAACACCATCCAGTGTCCAATTAAGAAATCACCCTTTGATAAACAAATCCCCATGACACATTCCACATGTGCACAACAGCAGGTGCAGCAAACTGAAGATAAGAATTGTTTCTTATCCTTTTCTCTGATCTTCTCACAGCCGTCCCCTGGAAAATGCCTGGGAAAGTCTGTGGCCAGTGCCTGCTCTCTGTGGCCAGAGAGCTGCTGCCACAGGACAAGGCTTGGAACAACCTGGAATAGTGGAAGGTGTCCCTGATCATGGCAAGGGGTGGAACAACATGAGTTTTCCAACCCAAGCCATTCCATTATGCTGGAGCTGGTAGAAGCTTTTTAATGTCACATCTCCAGGCACTGTGTCTTGCTCAGCTCTGCTGGCCCGCACCGGGGCCAAACCATGGCTAATTCCATGTTTTCTGGAGCGGCTGAAGACCCTTGGGCATGGTGGCTCTCAGAGAGCACCGTGTTGCTGTCTATTGTATTTCTAAGCTCGTTAGCTGATTAACCACACTGGCGAGCTGGCAGCCTGAGCTGAGGGGCTTCAATGGGAGCCTGGAACAATGCAATGACACAGACAAAGGGTTTAATGGATAATTAATTGTTCCAGCGTGTGAAGTTTCTGTGCAAGGATCCTGGTGAATCAGAGTTTCCGATTTCCACCCCCTTTACTACAGAACTAAATAGTAACACAGAAATCATGGAACGGATTGGAAGATTTTTGAAAAGAGAAGGGCCAGAAATGAGGCTCATTTGGGGTGGGATGGCCCAGCACTGCAGCTCTGTATCCATGTCCTAATCCTTTCACACAGAGAAGGTGCTGCCTCTAGGAAGGCAAATACAGCAAAATGAGGGAAGAGAAGGCTCAGTGCGGGTGCCCAGCCCTGCAGGGAACACACTGACAGCGCTGTAAAGGAGCAGATGCCTTCTCCATTCCCCTGCACCACCGGGATCGTCACCAGCACCCCCTGTGAGCGCCTGGCATGGCAGCATCCCTGTGCCAGCAGATCCGCAGGGACAGGGCCCGGCAGCCACAACACGCTGAGCACCCAACACATCCGCCCAGTGCTACATCCACACATGGCCTCCCGGAGCCCCGATCCCACACCGGAATTTCTGCCCTTTCCCTCGTTTTACCGGGTGTATTTGACACCTCACAAAGCCCAACACCAACACCCGGTCAGTGCACAGGGCGCAGAGCCTGGGGCACATGGGCGCAGGGAGAGACTGCACACACACACATACACACACACACACACACGTGCTCACACACGGTAATGCTTTCCCCTGTCTGCATCCCCCTCTCTCTCTCGTTTCTGAGCTGTGGCCAGAGCCGGGGAGAGGAGCTGCTCCCAGCCCAGGCCCGGCACAAAGCCGGGCTCAGCGGGGCCGGGCACAATGGCAGATTACATTAGAGACAACAGCCAGACGTGTCCTTGTCATCCCAGGTTAATATGACTATGGATTAATGCTGTAGCTGCTGATTGTTATGGAAATCCCCCCATTTAGCTCCTTCCCAAAGCTTTGACAGTTCTAGCCTTGAATTCCGAGCAGGGGTGGAACTTGTTAATGGATTTCGTTTTCCTGCAGGAAGCCAAAGCATTTAGAGGGAGAGGCAGCGCCAGGGTGACTTCCTGGAAGGTTTCCAGTCTGCATTGAGGCACCGTGGACGGTTAATCCCTTGCTCGGATGCAAAGCCGTGTTGGTCTTGCCTCTCTAGGAAAAAGGAGGAATTTGGGTGTGGGGAAGTGAGCGTTCATGGGCTTGTTTCCTCTCGAAACCTCTCTGGGGCTGGGTAATGAATGTCCCGGGCACATCCCACTCCCTGTTCACAGACACGCCTGGCACTGCACCTGCTGCAGGGATGGCTCTGCCAGCCTTGGCTGCCTGGTGCCAGCTCGGGGACTGGAGCTGCTGCCATCCCTCTGCTTTGTTGCCATCTTGTAGCTGCTGTGCGTGTTCCTGGCTGTCCCTGGCCGATGGGAATGCTCCACAGTGCGGCTCAGCCGTGCCACTCTCGCCAGGCACAGCTTCCTCCTCTTTCATCGCTTTGTCCCTGTCCCCCTGAGCAATAGAAAAATATCCAACTGCTCCTGAGCAAACCTGGAATGTCTCTGTACATCCCTACCCCAATGAACTGTTTAGGATTTGGATGATGGCTCATGGGGCAGGTCTCCAAAAGCCTGAGCGAAGGAGGGCTCTGACACCGGCACGAGGAGCAGATGGATCGTGGTGCGCAAACACTCAGAATTAGGGTTTTCCTTACAGGTATTTGGGTTATGTTTAAAACCAGGAATGGCTGGAGACCCTTGGGCAAGGTCCTCTCCCCTTCCCTTCTGCTCCCTCTCATCAGGAGGGATCGTTAGTCCTTGCCAGACGGTCCAAGTTCTCTCTGACGTTTTTCTTGACTTTGCTGGGGAAGTTCGTGGCTGTTTCATTCCCCAGCCAAAGGTCACTGCTGCCCATAGGAAGGGATGAAATCCCATCCATCCCATCCCAGTTCTGCCACAGCAAAACAAACCAAATAGAGATGAAGCCTACAAGTACCACGGCTTTTTCCACGGTGCAGGGAGTTGATTCCCGAGCTGACGCTCCGGTTGGAACAGAGCCCTTGGTGGGGTCGGAGCGGTGGGAGGTGACAGCAAAGAGACACCCGGGGTCCTCCCCTTTCCTGAAACACGTGTTCCGAGGAGAAACCAGCGGAGTTTCCAGAGGCAGGGGCTGTGTCTGACAGCAGTTTTACACACTCCCAGCACACAGGATACCTGATCCTGACGGGAGCTTTGACATGCTGCTGCAGAACACGCCGTGCATAGTAATAACGCTAATGAATCCCGTCCCTAATTGTCCCACTCCCAGGGGTGACAGGAGCTCCCTGTCCCAAGCCCTGCTCGGGGGAGGGAAGGGGGGTTGCTGTGGAGATGCCTTGAGGGATCTCACACTTTGGAGCCTGACTTCAGGTGCAGGAATAAGCAGCACGCAGAGACAAAGCTGCCCTTCTCATGGAAATGCCGCTGGTGGTGCCGGGAAGGGAGGGAGGGAACCAGAGGGTCTCTAGCCATGGAGATGCAGCATTGTTTCCCAGTAATTAGCATGTTTTCCAAAGCTTTCCACGAGTCATCAGCAGCCTTTTAAAGGGATTTTGCCAAGGAGCATTTAAATGGAAATCCCTCAGAGATACAGATCCTCTGTTCGGGGTCTCCCTGGAAGGTAGCTGCTTCCCAGGGGAAACCAGCCCCCACCTGCTCGGTGGGTTTATGTGGATCTCAGATCCGAGGGGTTTTCATGTGCTCCAGTACGGGGACAGCATTCCCGGCTGCAGCCCCTCTCATGCAGTGCTGCTCCTCAGCCCCAGCTCCTCTTCTGCATGGACACAGGATGGTCACTGCTGCTCCCTTACTCACACTGCCCGGGAGTATCGAGGGCACAGACACACAGTGACTTCCCAAGGGAGTAAAACCATGGAATCATGGAATACTCTAACTTGAGGAAGTCCCTTCCAACCCCAAGCCTTCTGCGATTCCATGGGTGGAGCAGCACTGTGCCAGTGGTGAAGAGATCCAGGGGACAGTGCCAGTCACTGGTGGGACTGGCAGGGAGGTCAGTCCTCCTCCGGGAAGCCACAAGAAGACACCTGGAACAGGCACAGGCTGGAGTCATCTAGCTTTTGGTCATCCAGATGAGCAACACCCAGGTCCCTAAACCAGCATTTGGAGACAGAAATGACATCACCTGGTGGTCAGAAATGATGGAGTCCCTGCAGCTCCACCCCACGGCTCCATCCAGGTGCAGGTACAGGTGTAGATGCAGATGAAGGTGTAGATGCAGGTACGGGTGCAGGCAGACACCTGCCCATGGGCAGCCCTGAGGGGTGTGGCCAGTGAGTGCCAGTGCTGCTCTCGGGGTGGCCAGGCTGGATGAAGATCCTTCTGCAGTCTCACTTTGCCCCTCACCACTCTTTTTGCCAACCCTGTGGCAATTCAGACGTTCCCTACCAAAACCCTCTGTGACTTTCCCAGCTGACGGTCTCAGTGACCAAACTGCTGGATCTGATTCAAACCCCCTATCACTTTCTTACATAAAGGAAGCTCCAATTTTGCTCCTTTCCGCAAGGATGAGGAATTTCAGCCCAGTTTATTGTATCTGGGAGATTTTCCTGGCCTGGTGATTTATGCCAGGGCCTGAGTTATAACTCCCATTTCTGTTTAAAAGCTAAGCACTCCAATAGTGGGGGCTATTACTGTCAGCACGTCCCAGCTCCCAAGATCCAGTCGAGCCAGAGCCGACATTATCTGAGTGTTTGTCTGCCTGTTGGAGCTGCCTTGCTTTTCCCTCCCTCACATATTGCTGTCTCAAGGACTGTTTTCCAAGCAACAATTCATGTCTCCTTCAGTCATCAGCGAAAACAATCAAGCTCAATTTTATTTTTGGCAGAAATCAAATGCTAAATGAGATCTCGGAATCATAAACAAGAGTGATGTCGACAAATCAGAGGGAATTCAGCGAAGAGAGGCACAGATGATGAAGGGGCAGGAGGGATTGATGATGGGGAAAGATTAAAATAAGGAAATACAGCCAGGCCCAGAGAAGACTAACAGGGAATATAATGGCTGTCTAGGAATATCTGAAGGGTGTAAACACTGAAAAGGAAGAAATATTGTCCAGAATGGCCCAAAAGCAGTGGAGCTATGAATAAAGGTGATGAAACTCAACACAGAGAAATTCAGTCTGAACACTGGCAGAGATTTTCCACATTTCTGCCGATCCAGCCTCTCCCAAGGAAGGCAGGATAAACGCCGTGCTTGAGTGTTCTGAGCCTGCCAAGGAGAACATCCCTTCAATAAATAATTGGCACTGGAACATTTTCAGCTTTCTGCTATTTCCTCATAAGCAGCTGGGATGAATGAATATTCCATGATGGAGAGTTTACTCAGTGAATCTGGCTGTGGACATCACTCACACTCTGCTGTTGAATGGATCACACTTCCCTTCAATTCATCTCAGCCTGGTCTTACCTGCCAGCTTTTCACAGAAAAAGGAAAAGTTCCCTGTCTGCTGGCATGGCACTGCCTCCCCTGGGACACAGGGGTGCGCTGGGGAAGTTTATCTTTTGCAGGAAGTCTGCTTCTGCCTCCAGCTCATGCTGTGTTGGAGCTCCTGGATTTGAGGTCTGAGTGGGATGTGCAGCCTCTTGGCACGGTGAGAGTTGTTTGGGTTACTTCAGAGTTTGGCAATGGGCTCATTACCTGGCTCCACTGGCCAACAGAGTGCCAAAACCCCTGTGTCAAATGAGCCAGGACCCACCTGGAGCCCTGCTAAGCTGTTCAGAGCCCTGTTTGGACCAGTCACAAAATCCCAGAATCCCTGAGGTTGGAAAAGATCTCCAAGATCATTGAGTCCAACCTGTGACCAATCCCCACCTTATCAACCAGCCCAGAGCACCGAGTGCTCCCACGGGCATCACCAGTCCTGCTCCCACACCTCCTGGTACCAGTCCCAGCTGTCCCAGTGCCTGGGGGATCCCTCCAGGTGTCCCTGATGACTCGCACATTGCTCTGTGTACACACAAGCCACCACAGCTGCTCACTCCAGCCCTGGCTCTGCCACGTGTCACACGGGGCTGCTTGGGGCTGTCCCAGAGTGTGGCCCCCCAGTTCAGCCCCCCAGGGGAGGCTCGTCCCGGCAGTCACAGCTGTGCCCCGGGGCCATCGCGGGGTTTGTGCTCCCCGAGTCGCTGGCTAAGACTGCTCAGGGTAAAGAACAACAAATAAGGAATAATGCAAATTCAAACTGCCAGCCCGTGTTTGGGCCAGATAAACAGCAGGGGAAGGATGGATGGATGGATGGATGGATGGATGGATGGATGGATGGATGGAGTGGGAATGGAGAGGTTTCCCAGGGCAGCTTGCGGAGCTGCACTCAGGGGTGTGGGGACACACCAGCCACACCAGGCAGTGCCAAGGGGACACCCACCAAGTCTGTCACCCGTGCCACTGTGGGGATAGCATGTTCCCACTGTGCTGCTGCCCCAGCGGTGGAGATGGAGCTGGGAACACTGAGCTGTTTTCCTAACGGGCACCACTGAGCCAGAGGGGTGAGAGGACAGAGTGGTGCAGCTGGTGGAGCAGCAGAAACTGCCTTTCCTTTGTCATTTGGGAACGTTCCTGGTTTTCCTTTTTCTTTTTTTCACTTTCTTTTCCTTTTTCTGTTTTTTTTTCCTTTTTCCATGACAAATGGTTTTGTGCTGGAAACAAAATAGTTTTTATGAAGAACTAAATCACCATAAAGACTTACCAGTACAGTCCCTTGTTCCCTCTGATCTGGTTAAAGATGAGGACACCTCAGGATGGTCCTGCTCCTTTCCCTGTGCTGCTGGGGAAGGTTTTTGACTGAGTCTGAGCCACCTTCTGCCTCAGCAGTGCTCTGGGGGGACACAATTCTTTGCTCTGAAGTTAAAATAAGAGACCAGAAGCTCTGGGAGCCACAGGGAGCTGAACCATCTGGGGACTGGGATGCTCCTGTTCTTGGGATGTAGGGGCCCCCAGCAGGAGCATCCCCCTGCCCAGGGGTGACAGTCCCTGTCACCCTTCTCCAGAGCCCCAGTGCCAGTGGAGTGGTCCCAGGTGTTCCTCTGGGAAGGAGCGCTCCAGCCCTGCCAGTTCCACCATGGGCTCACCCAGGCTGCTCCACAGGGAAGACCAGAAGAGCTCAAATAGGAAACACATTGGGGATTAGTGGGAGAGATAATTCCAGCAGACGGGGCCGGGCTGGCCTTGATTAGTGCAAATCACAGCGATCGCTGCTGGTTGCAATCCCAGCAGAAGCAATTCCTTTTTTATTGTGATTTCTTCCTGATTGTGTTTGGGGCTTTTCTCCCTCTGGTGTGGAGTTGAAGTGACCCTGACATGTAGTTTAGGATCAGATCTGGCCCTGTCAGGGAATTGCTGTAATCTGATTACACAGGACTGTCCCCCACGTCTGTGACATGACAGCTTCAACTGCACTTGAACTGTCCTAAAACTTCCTTTGTTTTATTGAACAAGCAGAAATATTTCAGTTGAACACATCTTGGGCTCTCATTAGCGAGAGCAGTGCCTTGGTCCCACTTTGCACTGAGGGTGCCTGGCAGCTGAAGGCACTTTATCTAAACCACCCTCAGGTGTGGCAGCAATGCCACCCCGCTGGTGCCACAGCAGGGCAATTTGGGCAATCCGAGCAGCAGGTGCTAGTCAAGCCCCTGTCAGAGAGCCCAGCTGCTCCACTCAGATGTTCCCATGGGTCCTGGGATGTGCCCCAGGATGGCTCTGCCAGGCTGGAGGGTCCCTTGTGCCTGGGGTGGCTCTGCCAGGCTGGAGGCCAGACCCTGCTGTGCCCGGGGGTGCTGCAGGGAGAGGCTGAGGCAGCTCCCGGCCCTTCCCTCTGTGCTCCCCACACTCCTGCCCGTGCTCCTGTTCCCACCAGCCATCACCTGCGGGATCTGGTGATTTCTCAGAGGTGCCAAAAACCCTCCAAGCAATTAAGCGAACTCCTGCACAACCCAGTCTCACTGCAGGGACACGCTGGGGCGGGTGCCAGATGAACAGCCCCACTCCAAGCAGAGCTGGGACAGCAGCACCAATGTCCTGGGAGCCCCTGAGGGCTCTCTGATTTGGGGAGAGTTGGCAGCGAGGGCCAGGGCTGCCAGCTGGGCTGGTGACCCCAAATGCAGCTGCAGCATTTGCAAATGTATCAAAGCGTCCCAGAGGGTGAGGGTAAGGGGGTGTTCCTTCGTTTAATTGCAGGATGGTTTCTTTATCTAAAAGAAGGGATAATTAGTGCCTTCTGGAAGAGACAGCCCTTCCCTGGGCACAGAGCAGGCTGCAGAGAGGTCCCTGGGCAGGAGTTCAGCCCACGAGCAGCCCTTTTCCTCACCGCCTTCCCTTTGTCCATCCTAATCCATTTAGGATCTCTGCTCATTCATCCCTACACTTCTCTCCCCCTCTCCCTGCCTGTCAGATTTCACCCTCCCTTCATACCTGCAGAGATGGAATTGGAAGGTTTTGAGAAGCACTTTTGGAGACGGCCCTCACCCTTTGTTTCTCCGATGGCATCTGGTGATAATAACAGCGCAGCAGCCCCAGACCTCCTGGCTTCAATTACTTTACAGGATCAGCTAATCCCAGTTAAAATTACCTTTGTAACTGAAGGATAATTGTAAATCAGGCTCTCTCCTGCACTCGGGTGTGCTGAAAAATCGTTGCTGAGATGCTCCGTGTGCCAAGGTTGCAGAGATCAGCGGATGAGGAGCAGGCGCTGGGAGATGCTGTCCCAGAAGGTTGGTTTTCGTTTTCAAAGCAAATTCCAAACAGATGGGCCCTTTTTTTTTCCTATGGCTCTGTGGAGTGGATGAGACTGAAGTGATGGAAAGGAGACATTTCACAAAGGTTTTTGCCTAGGTGATTTTCAGCCTCCAAGGATTCTCCCAGGATTGCTCCATGAGGAGGCTGATGCAGAGGTTGGTTCAGGACAGCTCTGGCAGTGCCCTCCTGCCTCAGGACTCTGGGAGCAGTGTCCCCAGGGCAGCTGTGCACCCCTCAAAACAGCAGCACAGAGCCCCAGGTCCAGGGAAACACCACATGAGGCTGCAGGCAGGGTGAGGGTTGGGTTTGTCTCCCTTTGTTGTTCTCAGCCATGACTGAAGCAGGGAAAAGTCTGATAGGACAAGGGTGAGGGCTTTAAACTGAAGGAGGGTCCAGTTAGATTGGATATATTTTTTAAAATGAAGGTGTTAAAACCCTGGCACAGGTTACCCGGAGAAGCTGTGGCTGCCCCATCCCTGGAAGTGTTCAAGGCTGGGTTGGATGGGGCTTGGAGCAACCTGGGATGGTGGGAGGTGTTCCTGCCCATGGCTGGAATGAGATGGGCTCTAAAGTTCCTTCCAACCCATCCTAGGATTCCATGATTCCATTATCTCTTCTCTTGCTGAAGCCTCCCTGAGCTTTCCATCACCTCACAGTCTCAGGACATCTCTCTGGTACTGCCATCAAGCAAATCCTGCCACGATTCTTCCTTCCATGGCAGATAAATCTCTCCTGAACTGCTTTATCCAACCACTGTGTTCTGCTTTATCACTTTGACCTTACAGTAACTTCCATGGCAGTTTCTGCAAATTGTTCCTTTAAAAGCTGAGATTCCCTGGCTGTGACCCAGCTCTCATTGTGGTTACCTCGTCCTCTCTGCCCAGCCCTCCTGCCAGCCTTGCTTTAGCATCCATGGCGATTTCACCATCTGCCCCTGAGCAGCAAATTTATTTTCCCTGGCAGTTTAGCTGTAAGCCCTGATGAAGGATCAGACAGACTCTAAAGGCTCAAAGACTCAATAAACTTTATTAAGTCCATGACAAGCTGAACACTCTCCCTACAGACTCTGATAAGGCCCCAGGTTTCAGGAACTGCTTGGTGCATCCCACAGAAAACCCCAGTCCAGCATTGTTTGGCAGAACTTACCCACAACTGCAGAACAGATCCCTAAAAAAAAATAACAAATGAGGCAGGTGTATTCCAAGATAAATCATCTGGTCAGGTGCTGCCAAGAACAGCACGGAGTTAATCCTGAGCACATAACTCTTCCTGTGAGCTGCCCTGGGGCCGTGTCCTGTGACCAAAGTGGTGCCATGGGGCAGCTCTGGCTGCCTTCGGCTCCCTGGCAGGGACAGAGAGCCCCAAAACTCCCACCAGTTGTCCCAGTGAGGGTGGGACAGACCAGGGTAATATAAGAGCAGAGCAGCTCTGCCCCTCTCCCTGTGTGCAGGACATGCTCCTTCCTCCTTCCACTCCAAGGGTTTGACAGTGCAGGGAGGGGGAGGGGGAGAGGGGGCCTGCCCAGGGAATTTTCCTAAGGAAAGTAAGGGTTAAACCCAGCACAAAGCACTGGGAATGCAAAGAGCAGCAATGCCAAGTGTGGGCTCCAGTAAAGGTTTGTGATGTCTGCAGTTTGCTGAGAACTTTCCCAAAGAAAGATAAAAATGGGGGGATAGTGGCATGATCAATGTTGCTATTTTGTCCTCCTCAAATTGTTTTTCTTGTGTAAGTGTAGCCCAGCACTCTGGTGCCATTAGGCCTCTCCCCTATTTTTCAGTCTGCTTTATGAAAGCTATTGATCTCCAGCTGCTCGAGGATCCGTCAGCCCCGGCTCGTCCCAGCCCATTACAGGCTCTGCTCTCTGCGGTGACGAGGGATCGATGCTGTCCTGGGCACACTCCCACTCCAGCCCCAGTGTGCCTTTATTGATCTGCGGCTTCTGAGGTACCTGGGGACACTGGCAGGTGACAGGGGTGCCTGAGGCAGCGGGGAGCAGGCTCGGATCACCCGGCAAAGCTTCTCTCCAGCACCAGATCTGGCTCTCTGCTGCTGGCCTCGCCTTAATGATCTTTGATTTGCCTCTTCCAGCAAGTAAATAATTGTGTATGGCCAGGAGCCTGCTCAGAGGGAGGAAGAGGGAAAGGCAGAGGCTTTTTCCTCTTTCCAGTCCCAAACTCGTGAGGTTCTGCAGAGGAGTGAGGCTGTGTCTGGCTCCATCTGCCCTCACCTGCCCTGTTCCCTCAGCACCTGAGGGGTGCAGGTCATTGTGCGGGGCCAGAGAGGATTAAGGAGACTTTCACAATTTTTCTGGGATGGATTTACAAGAGTTTGTCAAAAACAGACCCCAGGGGGCTCCATGGCTGGAGTGTGTGCCCATGGAGAGCCAGCATGCCATAGTCCCAAGGCTCAGGGACCAGCCTCGTACCCATGGGTGTTTTATTCTCTGCTTTGAATTACATCACCAAAACTGGAGGCTGTTAATGGGCAATTTTGAGTCAAAAACAAGCAGAATTATTCTATTAACCGGGTTATCATGAATTATGGAATCCTGCTGCAGAGGTGGAGGTGGCAGCTCTTACAGATGTCAGAAAGGTTTTGCTGAAGGGGTGAAAGTTTGGGTGTTGATGGGAGCAGAGTGCCCAGAGTGCCTGGCCCAGGGCTGCTGCTGCTGTCCAGTGAAATGTTTTCCCAAAACTGCTTGTTGGGATCAAATCCTGCAGCAGCTACTGCAGCTGATTCTCCCCATCTCCATCCTCCTGCCCACAGCAACCAAACTGGTGAGGAACATCTCCATCCACGCCAGCACAGCAGCCAGGCTTGGCCAGCCCGAGAGAACCTCATTTCACAAGGTGGCAATTAAAATTTTATGCTCTGAGTTTTCCCCTGAATGATTTTAAACCATCTTTTCTGATGACTTCCTAGTAGCAAGTTGAGTAAATTAGAATCTGAATGCAATCAACATCCTTGATTCCTGGTCCGTCGGGAGGCTGCGTCTGAGCAGCTCTGCCTGATGAGGAAGGTCAGGGGCTTGGGGTCCTTGGAGGCTTTGCCCTTGGGGTTTTGTCAGAGAGGGAAAGAAACAGCAGAAAGTAGGACACTGTCCCCCAAGCAGCACAGAAATCCCACCCTGCTCAGCAAACTTTACTTCTTTCCCTCATCTGTGTGTTTTCTGTCACATCTCAGAGATGGGACTAAGATGATAAATGAATAAAGGAGCTGCAGCAGCAGCTGAGCCAGAACCAGCCTGTTCCTGTCTGTGGGCCTGAGAGGGCACAGGGGCGATGCTCAGCACCCGCTGCAGAGTCAGGGGTGCTCTCAGATCACTCCTGGAGGGGTCTGGCACAGAGATCTCATTCCCTGAATCCTCTCCCTCTCCTCTCCACCACTGGCCCGGCCATCCCCGAGCTCCCAGCAATGCCCACTGCTCCAGGTGGCTCCAGGCTCCCATCTCCACCTGCAGCAAGGTGATGTCTCTGTGGGAACGTCCTCGGGGGCTCTCAGCATCCAGCTCCCCCACACCTGATGAGTCTGTTCAACCCCCACAGCACAAGTTGTGCAGTGCTCAGTGGGGCTCAGGAGGCACCAAGGACACAGGGAAGGACCATTCCTGGGCTGAGGACCAGCAGGAGGCACAGGCTGAGCGTGGGCCATGTGTCCTGCACATACAAGGATGTGCCATCCCTGTTGGCACTGGGGACACTCCATCGGGGCAGCCTTGCAAGCACACAGCTCTGAAACTCCTGGAGCACAGCCCCCAGGAGAAGCCTTTGGATGGAGACAATCCTGCTATACCAGGAGAGGGGTGGGAGAGTTTTCCTTTCCAGTTACCAGCTCAGAGGCTCTGATGTGCTGCAGCTGCAGGGGAGTGGTGTCACTTTCCCCAGCCCTGATGAGCTCGGGATGGCTGGGACAGGCTCAGCCTTTAATAAATCACAAAACGGCTCAGGGAGGGGCTGCTGGCAGCCCACACTCGTGCACCAGTCCTGGTAAACTCAGCTTGCACCCAGCACCGCCATGGGATATCAGGGATGGGACCCTCCACGGTGGGGAGATGCCCAGCGATGTGCCAGTGGCCATGGGCAGGTGATGTCCAGGATCACCTCGGCGAGCAGCCAGGCCGGTCATCTCCCTGCGGAGGAGGAGCCATCCCAGAGGCAGGAGCTGTATCCTGGCACAGGGGAAGCGTGGGGGTCCCTGGGGAGGAGCAGCTTGGCCATCCCAGGCGCTGTGGTGGGTACCACGGCCGGGACTGCTCCATCTCCCGGTCCCCTCCATGGAATGAAAGCCGGAATTGTTTCACCTCCCGCCCCGGAGCCGGAGGTGTGTAAACATTAGGAACCGCTCCCTGCACACTCGGAGCGAGGGAAAAACGAGTTGTTGACAAGATGACAACCGGTTCTGCCCAGGAGTTCACCTGGGCAGGGAGCGGGGGCGGGAAGAGCAGGGAGCGAGGGATGGGGAAGGTGGGAGGTCCCCAGGAGGAGAGGAGATGCTTAGAAAATTGTATCCTTTATTTTGGGAGCAGAAAATATTCTCTATCGCTTCCTGGCATCAAAGGAATTTCACTTTCTTGCTCCTTGAAGAAGGAAATGCAGGACGGCGGGTGGTGGAGCGGGGCGGGCTGGGGCCGGGCAGGAGCGGCGGATGAAAAGCGCCCAGTGCGGCTCCGCTCTCCCGGGGGCAATCAGGGCTCGGGAAAAGCCCAGAACGAACCTTTATCATGGAGTGTTTAGCGCTGAGGTCGTTGCTGACCTTCCCCTCTCCAGCCTTCTCCTCCCTCCCCTGCTTGCGGGACCAGGCTCGGGGTTTCCCCAGGAAAACCTGCCGTGTCCCAGGTGCTCCCGCCGTGCTGTGCTGTGGGTGCCTGGTTTGGGGACAGTCACAGCGGGGACACGGCTCCATCAGCGCATGGTTGGTCAAGGCAGGACCACCGAGACTCCCCCACGCTGCGCCGCTGAGCACGGGGCTCATGAAAAGTCCTTTTTCTCCAAAGGGCTTTCGAGAAAATTGGCATTTGGTAGCAGCTAAGATCCCTCCATCCTTCAAAAGCATTTCCCCATCGCCATACAACACTCCAGGGAGGATTTCTGCTCCGCCGCTGCTCCCTGGAGATCGATGTCCCAAGGCGCAGAGATTTCTTTTCCCACCCACCAGTGCCTAACAGCATCTGTCCGGGGCCGGGTGGCATGAAGGGACAGCCGGCTCCTGCACGTTGTTACCACCTGGTGGCACCAGAAAAGGTTGTCAGAGCAAGAACTAATTAATTCCAGCCGCAGTCCTTGGCTTGGGAATTTCCGCGCAGTTTTTCGGCTCGCTGTGGTTCGCCGTGTGGCTGTTAAACACCGAGTCGGGTTTTATGGCCTCAGGGTTAATGTTCGTGGGCTTCAGCCTCGCAGCAGGGGCTGAGCACTCAAATAAGGGAGGGGGGGGCTTTTCCTGCGGAGTTCGGCCCCTGCACCCTCTGCTCGCCCTTCCCGCGGAGCTGGCACGGCGATGGCACCGCGTCTTCCCCGGGCTCGCTCACAGGAGTGAGACTCGCTGCCTTCACGATGGCAGGCGGTGATTCTGTGGGATCCGAAATCCTTTCGGGCGATCCCAAACCCCACCGGGGCTGGATTATCCCCTCTGCTCTGGGCACGGCAGGAGTGAGGATCAGGGACGGCTGCTGCGACCAGCTGCATCCCAGCTCAGGACACCTTCGGGGCTGGGGTGGCTCGGTGGGGGAAAACCCATCCGAAATTCCTCCCCAAGCCAGGAGGGAGGTGTCAGCACCGCGGCCCCGGGGGTTGGACCTCTAGGAGCAGAGGTCGGGTCCCCGCGGGGCTGCATCGCCGGCTGCTGACAGCAGCTGGATCTCCGGGAGCCTGGAAGTGACCCTAAAACTGTCCAAACAAACTGTCCCGTCTCACATCTTGGCCGGGTGAGGCACAATCTGTCACTGGCTCTGTGTCGGTGCAGGGGGATGGAGCTCGGCAGGGCTGTGCGTGTTTTCCCTCTTCCCGGGAACATCCCACAGGGACAGGGCTGGAACTCCCCATCACAGCCACACCGACACTTCGTTCCTTTCTGCTAAAACTCTTCTTCATCCCCTGGGAATGGCATGGACAGGCACCGGCAGAGGGGAGGGGAGATGGGAGGACAGTGTGTGAGGCACCCAAGCTGTGCTGCCCTCCCGACAGGTGACCCCAGGGCAAGGGCTGCTGCTGGAGGTGACGGGGCTGCAGGGGTGGCCCAGGACAGCAGGACTCACCTGAGCTGTCTCTGCCCACATCCAGACCCATGCAAGGCTGCAGGAACCTCCCACGTCCTTCCTTTGCCGGTGATATCGCTAAGCAGGAGGTAAATTGAAGGCAGGACATCTGATGAAAGAGCTTAATTGCTTCAGGTTACATTCAAAAAACACAGCCTAAATAAAGAGGTGGGGGGAGGTTGCAGCTCTTGATGTCTGGAGAGATTTATGTGTCTCAGCTGCTCCTGATCAGCCCTGGTCACCTCCAGTTCCCCATTGCCTGTTTTCCACCTTCCAGGGTTGCCCCATGTGTTGAAATGTTTGGGTGTCCCCAGAGGGCTGAGCCTTGGCCCCCATTAATCCCCCCTTGCTGACCCGACAACAGGGAGGAAATTTGCCTCAATTAAACGTGTAAGGTCTCATTTCCCTTTGAAGTCAGAGCGGCACCAGGAACTGCTGGGGAGGTCTGGAGAATAACCAGAGAAACTGAGCCCAAAGTCTTAAAATTAGGGAATTGCACACTAGAGATGAGCCTAAGCTTATGGAGCAGCCCAGCTCCTGTCTCATCTCCCTCAGGAGAGTGCCCACATTCCCAAAGCAGAGCTGTAACACCCTGGCAGGGAGGGAGAGCAATGCAGAGATGCCAGAAGAACAGGAGAGAGATCCCTAATCCCAATCAGCCACTGTCCACAGGAAGGAAAACCTCCTCTGCTTCCTTCTGGGCTCAGTGCTCCAAGGCTGTGGTGATGGCAGCTGGCACTGACACCTCCAGGTCCTGCTGTGCCTCGTGTGAGTGTCCGTGCAGGACGAGGGTGAGCCCCGAGCTGCTCTGCAACCCCATCCACGGAGCTGGCAGTGCAGGGAAGGCTCATCCCAGAGTCACCGTGCTGGAGCGAGACCTGAACTCACCCAGCCACATTTCCTGCATCTTCTGGCACGGTGGGAATAACAGATCACCAGCTCCTGCCTGTCATCCATCCTGCTTATTTCCTGCACAGGGCCTGATTTATGCCGGCATCTCCTTCCCCTGTGCCATCGGTGCGTGGTGATGGATGGCCCCGCTCCCTGCTCTCGCTGTCTCCTTGTGCTGCATCAAACCATTAATTCTGTGCCAATGTAAACCTGTCTCACCTTCAGGACTTTAATTTTGCAAAGGCATAAACACCTTATAATCCCTCTGTCTTTATCTGGCTCCGGAGCTCTTCCTCCCCTCCCTTGGCCAGGGTTATCTGGGGTGAGGATGTGGCTGCAGAGGGGGAACAGCAGAAAACGTGGCCAGTGGGGCTGCCCCAGTCCCAGCACAGGGGACAGCTGGAAGATTCACTCCCCACCCCCATCATTCCTCTGGAGCACAGAACAGCCTCTGCATAATTCTGGAGAGATGCAGGAGGTGCAGCCAGGCCCAGTAACTCATTGAATCCCAGGGTCAAGTGCTTGGAAAGCCACTAAGTGGCCCAAGCCAGACCCTGAACGATGCCCAGACCTCCTGTGCAGGGAGGGTTCTCACCCTGAATGAATCCCAGGGTATCCTGGCGTTTTAGTCCTGATGACAGAGTGAAAATGGAGCTTTGTGAGCACCTGGGAATGGCCACACAGCACTGCCCCACTCTGCTGCTCCCCCCGTTCTGCTCATCTGGCTGGCACTCAGGGGTCCAGCTGAGGAACTGTCCCCTGGCTGGGAGCCAGGCAGGACCCATGACCCTGCTTGGAAGCACCACACAAGAGTGCCTGGGGTCCCCTCCGGCAGTGACAATTTCACCATGGCCAGGAAGGAAAAGAAAGCTCCAGTGATGTGGCAGAAGCAGCTGTGTAAACCCTGGCACTGCACAAGGGCTGGACACGGTGAGCTCAGTGAGCTCTGACCTGCACAGCCCAGGTGGATGGACAGAGCCACAGCAGGTCACAATCTGGGCCATCACTGCCCACCCCTCAGTCTCCAGTGAGTCCTGCAGCATTTTTTCCTTCCTTCCCCAGCTTTCCTCTTTCCCCTTTTTGATTCTTGAGCCATTTGTCTCAATCTTTGGCAATTCTTACCATATAAAAAGATCCATGCCACTCCTCCCTTTGGGGAATGACGTGCTGCAGTTCCGTGGCTGCCATCCATTCAGTGCCAGGTTATGAAAATGAAGATATCTTTCAGCACTACAGACCTGTTAATCAGGGGAATGGCTTCAGAGGGCTTCTGTGGGCTCTGTTAATTTGTGCTGCATTGAGCCACGCAGAGCTGAGAGGAGCATTAGGGGTGGCAGAGAAGGGAATAAATCAGTGCAGGGATGGAGGAGAGCTGGGCTGGCTGTCCTGGGGCTGCCACGCTCTCACTTAAACGCTTTTCATCCATCAGAGCCTGCAGGTAGAACTCTGCCTCCCAGGCAACAGGTTTTGTCCGTAACAGCTCAGTATGTGCTGTGCAGGCTCCTCAGGGCGGGGAGCAGCTGATCCTGCCTCACCTGGCTGGCCCAGCTCTGCCCCAGGGGCTTCTGAAGCTCAGGCAGCAGCTCTGGAGTGCTGGGAGGGGCTGGGCACACCATGGTTGCTCTGTGATGAATTCACAGAATCATGGAATCACAGGATGGCTGGGTTGGAAGGGACCAAGGGACCTTAATGCCCATCCTGTTCCACCCCCTGCCACAGGCAGGAACACCTTGCACTAGCCCAGGTTGTTCCAAGCCCCATCCAGCCTGGCCTTGGACACTGACAGGGATGGGGCAGCCACAGCTTCTCTGGGCACCCTGTGCCAGAGCCTCACCACCCTCACAGCCAGGAATTCCTTCCCAATATCTCATCTATCTCTGCCCTCTGGCAGTGGGAAGCCATTCCCTTCTGTCCTGTCCCTCCAGGCCTTTGTCCAAAGTCCCTCTCCAACTCTCTTGGAGCTCCTTTAGGCCCTGGAAGGGACTCTAAGTTCTCCCACTCTTGCCCTGAGACAGGAGAAGACAAGCCCACTCCTCTTCTCGGAGGTGGCCCAGTTGAAGGTTGGGTTGCCCGTGGCGAGGCTGTTCCCTGCGTGAGCATCCCCTGGGAATGCAGCTGCAGGGAGGTGAGATCTGGCCAGAGCCCTGTGGTCAATGCCACCACCCCAGGGACGCCCTGGGAAGAGAAGAACCTGCTCCATGTTCTGCTGGGCAGCTCCTGCTCATCTCCGAGGCAGCCCAGGGAGGAAATCATTCAACACATCCATTAATAATCAGCACTTCCCGTCCCCAGCCAGCGCCAACAGCCTGACTTTGGGAAATTCATAACTTCTATTAAGTGGGATTTTCCTTTTATCCTAATGGCCTTCTGGCAAAGAGAATCCATCAGCCTGCCTCTGCAGTGCTGATCTCCCGTCCTTGCAGAGGGGAGACCCAGGGGAGGCAGTGCAGATCCTGTGTGCAGGGGTGCAGGGAGGGATCCCCTCCTCACTGGGGATCAGCAGGAACACGTGCCATTCTCTGTCCTCCTTTTGGCTGAGAGGGAGCTCTTGCTTCTGAAGGAAATGTTGCATTTTCATTGGGTCTCATTCTTTAGGAAAAGGAATCATTCATGTCTCCTGCCTTTGAAACCTGCAAGTCTTATCATCTTGCTGTTAATAATGTTCTTTTTTGCTGAAATGTTTCAGAACAGCAGCTTTTAAGTCTTTGCTGTGGTCAGACAATGGGGAGATGGCATCAGCTCCATGCCTCTGAGTGGTCTCCAGGGAATTTTAAGGGAGAGAGATGCTGGAAGTTCAGTGCCAAAGACATGGATTAGGATTGTTACCAACTCACAGTGCTGCTCAGGATGAAAGGTCAAACAAGGTTATGGCCTGGCTGGGGTGATGGAGTCTGGGCTTTCCTACACAGAGGTGAGGGCGGCAGAGGAGCCAGGTGGGTGCTGGGACCCCAGCACTGGCACAGGTGACAGGGTGTGACCAAGCAGGAGAAAACAGCTGATGGTTCAGAGATGGTGCAGAGAGCTCATCCCATCTAGAGCACACGGATAACTCAGGGAGCAGCCATCTGCAGAAGAGCCTTCCCAAGCACAGTTTGCTCCTGGTATTTCATCAAGCACTGCATGGACCACCCAGTGCCCTTGGAGATTGAGAAAAGGGTAGAACAGTTTTGGAGTTCTCACTGGGAATGAGGTGCCTGATGAGGATGGGTTTTACACTTTGGAAAGAAATGTCACCTCTGGCTGCCAACTTCCCTGGGCTGTGGCCATGGGGATTTGCCCATCCCTGCTGAACCCCAGTTGTCTCTGGGATCCCCTTGCTGTGGATAACCCTGGAATGTCCCCACTGTGGGAAACACAGGGAGGTGCCAAGGCTGCAGGTCCTCCCAGGAACTCCAGATTTGTTTTTCCTTTGCCTGAGGATGCTCTGGGTGAATCCCTCCCATTTGCTTTGGGGTTTTCAGCAGCGAGGAGAGGTCGTGGTGCCTTTGGAGAAGATATCAATGGCTGGCAGCCTGCAGCCCTGCCCTCAGCCCCCTCCCCACAGCCACAGGAGAGGGAAGGCACAGGCATGAGGCACTGCAAAACGCTCTTTGTCAGAGGAGGAGCAGAGATTTTCATGCATTCTGTGTACATTCCTTCTGGGCTGGCTCTGGCTTTGTGTTTCAAAATCTCCTGGTAACTCACTCTTACAGCACTCTGCCTTTCAGCTTTGTGGGTTTTGCCTTTTTCTCCCTCCAGGCTGGATTTTCTGGTTTGGTTTGGGGCTCTCCCCTGCCCACCCTCTGCAGCTGCTCTCAGTGCTCTGGTTGCAATCGGCTGTTTGGAGGCAGCGGAGCTTGGGGTGCTCTGCTCCCCCTGCTCACCCCAGAGGAGGGGATGCCTCTGCCTCTGAACACGTGCTCCGGAACCAATGGGAGGTGGGACAAATCTCTTCATTCCCATGGATATTTCGTGAATCCCAACACCTGCCCTCAGGTATGGAGCATCAACCTGGCCTGGGTGGTTGAGCACCCGGAACAGTCCTGGTCCCGGTGTCAGGGATGAGTTTGGATGGTACCCTGGGCTGGGGGGAGGCTGCTTGGGCTATGGAACAAGGCAGGGATAGAAAATCCATCTGAACACAGAGGTCCTTAAGGACAGGGCCAAAGCACCTCCTGTGCAGTGACAAACCTGCCTTGTCCCAGCTGCAGGACCCCAGGCACTTTGCTTCCTTCCCTGTTCTTAACTGACTTTGACAAACATTTGGAGATTAAGAGCTACCATGAGATATTAAAAAAATGTAGAAATCAACATCCTCCATTATATCAAAGAGGTTATCAAAATGCTTATTTCTTCCTTCCAAACAAAACTTAGCTGAAGATAATTTCTTCCTGCCGAAAGGCCAGTGTTCAGTGAAATGGTGTTGGGAAGAGGATGTAAAACCTTGTCCCCCTTCCCTATTGAAGTGGAGGGGGAGAAAAATCCCAAAACAACAAAGGCCTTAATGCTTCTCTCAGGGAATCTGTAGAAAGCATGAGGAAGCCCAGGGACTGCCAGGAGCTGCAGCTTCTGCTGTCCCTGCCATGTCCCACTCCAAGGAATTTCAGTGCTTCCCAATCTGTGGGAAAAGAAGGGAACGGTTTTCTTTCCCCTCGTAGGATTTTGCAGACTTGTTGTGTGGGCCCTTGACTCCATTTCATCCATCCAGAACTCTGCCTTTTTATTTTTTTAAGCAAACTCTTCTCAGAGATGATAAATGCCAGCCCAGCCTCAGCCATTCCCCTCATGCCATCCACCAGACCATGACACCAGCCCGAGCTGCAGAATCCCCTCTGGGTGCTGGCAGCCCACAATTAGCCGTGATGAATGGGAGGCTCCAAAGAGAGATACTGAAAGATAAGTTGCTCAAGAGGTTTAAAAAATGAACTGTAAGGATTTGGGGTAAAGAATAAGCCGGTGTCTGCCAGGAGGGAGGGAAAGCTGGCTTTAACACCCTCATCATCCAGCCAATCAGTCCCTGTGTGTGCACAGATCTGGAAGGAAATTTTGACCAATTCAGATCTCTTTTCTGAGAGCACACAGAGCACTAGATTTGTAGTTCTCATGTAAAAAGCAACTGCTATTTAGTTGGGTTTAAATCCTTATCAGCATCGAGGCACTGTTTGTTCTTAAACAAGGAGAGGCCAGTGTAGAGTGTGATTTCTCAGCAACTGGAAATTAATTTGAGGGACAGGGCAGGAAGTTTTTTGCCTTTTAGCCCAGACCATATGTAAGAGAGAACTTTATATTCTGAAATGCAATTATGAACCTGTATTCTCCCCACAAGCTCTGAAACACAGAAAAGGGGCCGTTAAATGCTGGAATATTTACTTTGCTGTCCCAGCTGAGGAGCCAGAGGTGACAGCAGTGGCTTTGCTGTGACATGAGCACTCATCAGAGAATCAGGGAATCACAGGATGGTTTGGGTGGGGAGGGACCTTAAAGCTCATCCAGTTCCACCCCTGCCACAGGCAGGGACACCTTCCCCTATCCCAGGGTGCTCCAAGCCCTGTCCAACCTGTCCTTGGACACTTCCAGGGATCCAGGGGCAGCCACAGCTTCTCTGGGCACCCAGTGCCAGTTCTGTGGTATGTCCCTGTCACACAGGTATCACTGTGGCTGGTTCCCCTGGGTGTACTGGGTGTACTGGGCCCCTGTGATCATTTCTAAACCTCAAACCATTTTCTTTTACTGCAGAAAACTTGATTCTAAAGTTAATTTTTCCAGTCGACACACCGAGCTCTATTAACTCAGCAGCCTTTGTGAAGCTCATTAGGTGTCTGGGGTCTTTCCCTTCTGCCTCGAGGCCAAGGGAATGGTCTCGTTAAATAAGATGGCAGAATCTCCACGGAGGAGTTTTGCAGTTTGTGCCAATTAACAAATTCAGCAATGCTTTTAACTTTTCTTTTCCAGGTAGCCCAGAGCCCGTGGGCCAGGCACACGCTGCAGCAGGCTGTGTGTGTTCAGAAAGGGCTGTTAATAGCTAGAATGGCTGCTCCAGGATTGGGAAGAGTTTGAAGCCCCCGGGAAGCTCTGAATGCAGAGGAGTGTGGCGGTGGTGGAGGCCACCCCACAGAGAAAAAGGGAGTGCTGGCCTGCAGGATGTCCTGGGATGGAGGACTGAGGCAGGCTGGCTGTCTGAGGCCTCCACTGGAAATTATCACAAAGCCTTTAAAGCAAAAAAAGTTCCCTGAAACTGAAAAGGTACCATTTGAATGCGCTCGGAAAGAGGAGGTTTGAGCAGCACGATCCATTCTGTCTCCGAAATGTCACAAAACATTTATACAGCTGCTCAGCTGGCATTCAAATCTAGGTCTTGTGCAGGAACACGGTAAACAGCTCCAGGTCACTGGGAGAAGTCCAGGACCTCCAGCGAGGGGTGGCTGGGGCCGCTGGCGCCCGGCAGCTGCGGCGGGAGCGGCTCCTGGGAGCGGAGGAGCCGCAGCAAGGGCAGTGCCAGCCGCCACCGCTCCCGGTCCTGGCACAGCTCGGGCTGGAAGGCGCTTTCCCTGCGCAGTGCAAGGGACTGCTTCCCGAAGGACTGCTTCCCGAAATACCGCATCCAGTGCAGGCAGAGCTGAAGAGGATGGAGAAAAGAAACAAAAGGAGAGGGAGGTGCCAATATGGGCAGAGATATCCCGTTCCCTTGGCTGTGAGAGCGGGAGCGGAGCTCCCTGGTGAGCGCACAGCCTCTCCTGATGGTGGAAGCCGGGAAAACACCAAGCAGTCGTTTCGGCGGAATGGCTACATCGGCAGGAGCGTGGCGGCTCTTTCTGCTCGTGATCTCTCTCCACTGGTCCTGTTCCTCACCCTGTCCCCCTTCGCTGTCCCCTCCTTTGTCACCCCGCGAGAGGCCGATCCCCCTGCGGGCGCTCGCAGGTGCCTCGGTCCCTCCGGTGCCTGCGGGCAGCTCAGGCACCGTTGCCACCTCTGTAACCACGAGAGAGGGTGGGAGTGCCATGAGACCCATCCCTGTGTCCCACCCTTCGGGAGCTGCCCGGTGCCCTCGCTGACGGCCAGGGGCGAGCGAGCACCGGCGCTTTCCTCCAGCCCGGAGTAGAGGTCTGCGGCTTTGGGTGAATATCCCAGCTTTGATCCTTTCTCCTGGCTGCGGTTCCCTGTTTACACAGACAACCACAGCTCTTTGTATCCGCACTCATCAGCTCCTCGGAGGCGTTTCCTGATCCCCACGATACGGTCCCAGTGTCTGCGCGGGGCTGAGCCACATCTCCGCGCTTCCCAGCCTGCCCCGACACATCCCCCCGAGCTTCTCGGCACTGATCTGGGTTTGTTGATGGTGGCAGCCGTCCCAGACAAACCCAGGGGGGACGGAGCTCTCCTCCCCGGGCAAGCACGGCTTTTGTTCCCCAAAAGGCCAGCGTAGGAGGAGACCCACCTGGAGCAGGCAGCGCACGGTGAGCGGCGGGCAGCGCTCCATGGAGGACATGCCTCGCTTACTCTGCCGCTCCTTCACGTGCATTTGGGGGTTTTTGGTTCGGTTTTATTTTTTTCCCTTCTTTCTTTTATCCTCCCAGCCCTTCTGGCAGGCTTTTGACTCCACATAATGACTTGGAAGGTGCGGCAAAGGTTCTGGCAGCCGCGGCGCGGGGCGGGAGCTCGGCCAAGGCGCGGGGCGCACAGTGGTTTCATCCCATTTGCAAACTATAAGGCAGCCTTTGAGCGGGGGGGCAGAGCAGGGAACATGTGCTAAACATCATGTCGGGGAGCTTAGCGCATTACAGGGAACAGCGCTGGCCACGCACAAACGGAGCCGCTCTGCTGCGAGAGGCAGGCGCAGGCAAGAACCGTCTCTGTTGATTTAGGGCTGAGTGAACAGTTCTGGCAGGGCAGGTAGGATGGGCTTCTCCAGGTGTTACAGTCGAGCAAGTGTCAGAGTGGCATAAATCAGAGGGCTCTGCCCGTGTCTGTCAAACCCTCGAGGAGAACTCTGCAGTGTCTGAGGGCGCACAGAGGAACACAGGGTAACGAGATGGAAAGAGAGCTCTTGGGAAAATAAAAGCCCAGACACCAACCTGCAGCACGTGCTTCGAGGCTGGGCCCCGAAAACCTTCCCTCAGCCACCTAGGGTGGCACAGAGGTGTCTGCTCCTGCTCAGCACTGCTGTGTCCCCAAGGGGCTCAGGTGCCAAGTGCCTCCAAGAGCCCCAGAGTAACCGAGCAACCAGCACATCAACCATCGACCCACCCACGGTGTTTGTGTGCTTCCCTTCCTGACCTTTGTGTGCTTCCCTTCCTGCCATCCAGAGGCCACGGCATTTGATGTGCTGAGGTAGACCCTGGGTGCCCAGGGTGCTCTCACAACCAAAATACCTGCAGGACTGACAGGCTTCATCCATCATCGTGCTCCTTGGGATGGTGGCACGGACGGAAGAGTGAACTTCAGAGCTGGAGTTGTATGTGCTGACTGACAGGATCAGCTGGGTCAGGTTCCCTGGGATTTCAGAGGAAGGTTCAAAGCTCCAGTTAAAAACTGACATCTCCCCTTCAAAGGAAATCTGGTGTGTCCCTCATTTTCCCCACCGCATGTGGCAGAAGAGTGCCATGTCCGGGCTGGGACTGCAGGCAGGGGCTGCTGACAGCAGCAGCCAGACAAGAATCCCAGGGTTCTGCAGAGACAGGAGAGCTTTTCCAGACCTTCTTGAACTCTGAGCACCTACAAAATGAAATGTCTGGGTATCAGTTTTGGGAAAAAAAAAAGGATCAAAGCAGCAGAAGTCTTTTGAGAGTCTTTTGGCAGATGGAGGAGGATGTTCTCCCTGACAGGCCTAGGGTGAGCACACAACACTCCACTGCAGCCACAGCTCCTTCCCTGCTCAGCCTTGGAGCATCTGCCAGACCAGGGAGTGGGACCAGCTCGGGATCAGAGGGGATTGGGCTGGGCTGTGCTGGGCAGAGCCAGCTGGTGACAAAGAGGCTGGTCCAACATCACCAGGTGTGCCCAAGCTCAGAGCCTCTCCCAGCCACTCCAGAGCCCAGCTGCACATCAAGGAATGTGGACCTAGGGCTGGACATGACTCCCCTTTCCCTGGCTGATAGATCTCCCTGGTGATTCTCCAATGCACAGAGAAGGGTCCTTGGTGACATCTCAGTGGCCGTGACGTTCCCTGCTCCTATTCCCTCACCCCACACTGAAGCAGTAGGAGGTCCCACATGGATGTTGCATCACCAGGGCTGGGGAGATGCTTTTTGTGGTGCTCAATTTCCACCCCAGCACATGAGGAAAGGGATGGAGCCCCAGCCTGCCAACCAAAGCCTGTGGCTCCCACTATTTCTCGCAGCACAGCACCCACCAACCTGCTCGGTGCTTGGCAGCTCTGCAGTCAGAAAGGTTCGATACCCAGGCACCTGGCAGTGGCTGGGTGGTGACAGTCACACACATGGCACAGGGAGAGCTCTTTCCCTCCAGCACTCACAGCTCTGAAGGAGAGAGGGAATAACCCCACCTGGCAGGTGTGAACACAGCATCTCCCCTCCATGACCCCTCTGGGAGGCTGGAGCAGCAATTCCAACATCAGCACTCCCCAAACCACTCTGGTTCTGCAGGAGGCCCTGGCACTACCCACCATGCCAGGCTGGGTGACAGGGGCCCCAGTCAAGAGTGGGCAGGGGCATCACCCATCACACAGCCAGCATCACCCTTTCCAGCAGCAGCTCTCTCTGCTCCACTGCTCCCTCCCCTTCCCTTTTTCCATTTGTTTGTTCATTCCTTCTTTATTCGCCACAATTGTCCTTAATGGAAACAGCATCTCAGCAGAGTCACCCCGCAGGAAAGCTCGAGCACAGAGGGATTTTTGTAGATGGCTTTAATAAAAACATTGAAGGTCTGTTGTTCTTATAGTGCTGTGTGATCCATTAAGTCTATTAAATACAACAGAGGAAAACTGTGAAAAAAGCCAGAGGAGGCCATGATGTCACAAAAAACAAATGAGCCAGGGCTGCTTTCCTGCTCCTCTCCAGTTCCACAGCCCTGCCCTGTGCCTCCCCGGCCCTGCCCTGTGCCTCCCTGGTCCTGCCAGCAGAACAGGGGCTGTGCCTGGTCACCCCTCACTTGTGCTGGTCTGTATGTGTGTAATTGGGTTCCCATAAATGTGTAGTTCCTAGATATTAATCCAGAGGATATTAAAGCTGAAGACCTGGGAGATCTGCTCCTCTCTGCTGCAGACAGACTCCTCAACACAAATCTGCTGGGCCGTGTCAGCCATGTGTCAGCCAGGGCCTGGCCGTGCTCTCTGCACCCATTAAAACATCTTTGTGACCCCTAAAACATCTTTATGCCCTTGGAAAAATCTTTGTGCCTCTTAAAACATCTCTGAGCCCCTTAAAACATCTTTGTGTCCCTTGAAATATCTCTGAGCCCCTTAAAACACCTCTGCACTCTTTAAACCATCTGTGTGTCCCACAGATGCTCACCAGCAGCAGCCAGCCATGGACATGAGGATATGTGTCCCCTGCCACCTGCCACAGCTCAGGTCTTAGCTCCAACCTGAGCCTAAAGAAGGCTGGAATTCATCCTTGGCTCCAGGGCAGATTCTCCATCCTGCTCAGTACCAAGTGGCTGTGGAGGGGTGGAGGGAAATGTGCTGGGGGCAAGTTTCCATGGCTGGGGAGCAGCTGCAGGGGTGAAGCTCCTTCTGCCAGGACAAGAGGTGAAGGCGAAGCCAGGAATGGGATGACTGAGAGCAGGCAGGGGCATGGTGGCATGGGATTGGCATGGCACGGATCATCAGTGCGGAATTGTCATGGCATGGGGTCCCCCCGTATGTCACGCACATCTCCAGCTCTCCTGCACCACCTGGGCTTCCCATCATCACCAAATTCTCCTCAAGCACAAAGGCTGGACCTCCCTGAGTGCAGGTCCGATGTGCCCTCCGGGCTGTGCCCTCGGCAAAGCTGTGGGTGTCACCCCCAGCCCTCTCCTGTCACGGCAGTGCCATGGACTGCCTGGGAAGTCCTTGGAGAGCCTCTGCTTGGAGAGCCTCTGCTTGGAGAGCATGAGGATCACTTTGCAATTAGCTCTTTATCTCTTGTATGTCTTGGTGCATCCCGGCTAGATCTCACTCTGATCTAAGCCTCTGTTCCTAGAAAAGGGATTTAAGGAAGGCTGAAGGCAGGAGGAAGGGAAGCAGGGATGCTGGAGGTCTGAGCTTTGTGGTTCACCCAAGAACAGGAGGAGAAGCTGCCCGTGGGTACGAGGGCCTGAACCCCCTGTGCTGTTTCAGCCCGTGGCCACACCACAGCCTGGGAAGGTGACTGTGACCCAGAGCAGATCCCTCCACGAGCCCAAGGAAATGGTGGGACAGGCTGGAGCCAGCCCCCCGTGGAAAACCAGCCCGGGCCCCCAGCAGCTCCAGGGAGCGAGCAGGCATTCCAGCAATTCCCTGCACAAACAACGCGGGATAATCCATCTCTCCTGTTTATTTGCACAAGATAATTTTTTTGTTGACACTCGAGAACCTTCTTTCTCTGGTCCCCCTTCCCTGGGTTCTAGAAAATGTTAACTCCTGGTCTCGCAGAGGCACCAGAGCCCTCCCATTGCCAAATCAGGAAAGCTGATGGAACCTGGAGTGGTGGCCAGGAGCCACAATGATGGTGGCCACCGCAGCAATGGCCAGTGCTGGGTTTGAGCCTGGCCATGGTGAGCAGGGAGAGCTGCTGCTGCCATGTCCCCAGGCACTCCCTGCAGTGTCCTGTCCCCTCCACAGCAATGCCCTGGCTGCCTCAGTCACTGCCAGCTTTTCAGAGCTCACCCACCCCCTTGGCCCCCCTGCTAGAGCCCACCTGCCCCCACCAAAGCCCCTTTGTTGATATTTCAGTTTTTTGACAGAAATACAGCCCCTGCACAAGCGGAGCTCGGGATGCTCCAGCCCCAGCCAGATGGGCTTTCTCCAGGAAGAGCACAAGAAATCAGTCACGTTCAGGGTGATTTTATCCCCTGGGTGTCCTCCCACGTTCTGCCGGGCTGTGGTTTGTACTTCTGGAGTTGCTTAATCACCCCTTTGGACCTGCCTTCAAAGAGGGGGCCTAATCCCTCCTGGAAACCTCCTAATACCTTTGGCTGCTTCCCTGCTTTGTGGCCATGAATTATGGTGGGCCAGTCCTTCCTCAGCATCAGCTATCCTGGCCATTTGCCATCTCCAATGGCTTCAGAAGAGTGTTCAGACCTCAAACAGACCCCCAAAACTGGTCATCCCTGCACATCCCCCGCTCCAGTCACCAGCCATTGGAATGGTATTCCGTGGCTGGGGCACTGAGGAACCATAGACAGTATTTGGGACAAAAGCAGCAGAGAAGGGCTCTGTGTGTGGTTTCCAGCAGAAGAACAATTTGTAATTCTGCTTTTATTGTCCTGCTACACGAGGGAAACATCACTTTGCCAGGAAGTCATGCCACAATGATTCACAAGGATCAGCTTGGGCTGCTCAAGTAAAAAAAAAGGAATAAATCACAGAATCCCAGAATGGTTTGGGTTAGACAAGATCTTACAGCTCATCTCACAGGTTTATGTGCCCACAATTCCACCCACCACAGCCACAGCTCCCATCTCTGCTCCCACCAGAGCAGGGCATCCCCAGAGGGTCATCACCCCAGGGTCATCCCCACCTGGCCTTGGGGACAGCTGTGGCATAGCCAGGTCCAAGAGCCACCACAGAAAGCAGGAAAAACTCACCACAGATTCCAGAACCTAGACCAAAACCCACTCAGAGCACAAATACTGCCATTTCCTCTTCCTTTTTGGGGCACATACAGGGCCCATACGGCAGCTTGGCCACACCAATCCTCAGATTAGGACCTCTTAAAGCATGAGGCTTTTCCTCTTCCTTCAGGGGCAAAGTGCAGTTGTCCCTGCAGGGCTCTGCCTCAAAGCAGGAGACTCCTTGACTGCAGAATTGGGTCTGAATAAAGAAGTCTGGTGTAGGAATAACAACACTGGCAGCGGCAGAGTGCTTTATATAATGTCCTATAATAAACGATATTACAGCAGTACCAGGAGACAGGAATGCAGAGGGAAGGAAGGAACAGACGTGACAGTGATAAATCAATCTGGAGAAGAAATACCAAATGCAATATTCTCTTTGCCTCCTTTTGTTTGGGGCTCTGTAGATGTCTCCAGGTTCGAATAATGGAGCTTGCAGGAACCGGCTCCTGCACCGAGCGGAGTTTATTAAACCCCTCCGTAAACAACCTCTGCAAGGCACCTCTCCCACTCCCCCCCGTTCCTCTCTGGCAGATGTTGGACAGATGTGCAGCGCTGCCAGGCAGGGGGGACAGCACTTCCAGGTGAGATAATTCGTCCTTAAATTGCTCCCGATGAGGATAATGTGGGATGTGAGGAAGCTGACAATAAAATTGGTTCTAAAAGTTGCCAATTAGGGAGGAAACGGCGAAAGAGGTGAGAAGAGATGGCGACTCCCTGATGTGGGCACTGAAAGGCTGTGGTCTCAGGGGGCTGGAGCTGGAGGGCAGAGCTCTCCCCCAGCCTGCACCCCAAAAAACACAGAGCAGGGCTCTCTTCAATGGGGCAGAGAATGCTCCCCATTCCTGAGGCTGTTTCAGGGCTGTGGCTATGAGATAATTTAACTTTGGAGGCCTCCCTTCAGCAAGGGGCTTAATCACACATCTCATTTCCAACACTTAAGTGAGTCCATTGACTTCAATGATTTTCTTCAAAGGAACAACAGAGACATTTAAGGCACTGAGCCCTGCTGGATCAGCCCTGAGCTCTCCTCCCAGGGCTCCAAATTGACCACTTGCTTTTATGTAGGGCTGGGTTTTTTTCCCTATCTTTGATGCTGTTAATTTACTGTTCTTATGACTTTTAACCAGAGGGAACAAGAGGGCTGTGATTATATTTTTTTTTTTTTTAAACTCTGGAAATTAGGAGGAAAAAATGGTGACCTGTGACTCCATCCCAAGGTACAAGGTTGTCATTCCTCATAAGATCTCCTGGAGTTTCACTCGGTCTGTCATGCTGCTCTGGCCAAGAGTTTTAATATTGGCACAAAGGAAAATGATGGGATAACTGCCAATGCTTGGAGCTGCTATCTTAAGTAACATTAATCCAGTATTTCTTGAGTATTCCAGGTGGATTTGGGGTTTCCTCGCACTGTTTTGGGGTGAAGCTCAATGGCTGGTGTGCAGCACAGCTGGTGGGAGCTGCACAGCCTCAGCTGTCCCTTCTCTGCCAGACAAATGGGCATTCTGGGGACAACTGAGGGACACAGCCTGGCTCAGTGCCACAACCTAACCCCGCTGGTCCATGGCCCCTGAAGGTTCTGAAGAATAAATTATTCACAGCCGTGACTTTAATGAGCTTTGGCTTTCCATTCTCTTATTTATCTTTACAGGAAAAAAGCAATATTTCCTCTCTTTCTGATGGGCCAGGGGAAAATAGGAATGCTTGCACCTTGTGCCACCAGCAGCTCCTCTCCAGCAGTGACCTCAGGACAAGGAGCCAGAGCCCAGAGGGCTGGGTGGACTGTGCTGGGGTGGTGACACCCACGGGCCAGGCTTTCCTGGGATGGGGAGGGAGCAGGGTGGAAGAGATGGGCCAGGAGCAGGGCTGGGCTCCCGGCAGGATCCTGGTTTCCTGGCTTGCAGCAGAGAGATCAGCTGGGCTCAGTGAGGAGGGTGCTCCTCCAGCCCTTTTCCCCTCAGAAGCAGGGACAGGAGCCAAGCTGACAGGGCTGGGTCCCCAGGACCCCTTCCCTCTGTGCCATCCGTCTGCCTCATGCACTCTCGACCAACCTCCCTTCTCCTCTTTGCTCTTGCCTCTTCCTCCCCTTCCATTTCTGCTCCCACCATGACTTCCCCTCCCCATCACCTCCACGCACGCCCTCCCCCCTGCTTTATCTCTGGATACCAAGGAAGATTAGACTTTTTTAATTACGGATAAGTTTGGCCGCGGAGTCTCCAAGCCTGGCCCAGCAGCCGGGCTGGCTCAGATGTTCCCTTTCTGCCTGGCTACCCTTGTTTATTCCTCGTTCATTAGCTTTTTTACGTTGTCGGAGATCTGAGGCACTCACATGGTGCAGGAGGCTCGAAGTGACAGCAGTAAAAGGCGCTGCTAGTGAGATTATAGCCGCTCTGAACTGCTGCTGGCGCGGGTGGGAGCGCTCAGAGGGCAGGGGCAGAGCGCTGCCTTTGTGCCAGCTCAAAGGGCCCTGTCAGAGCGCGTCAGGCAGCCTCCTGGAAAAAGGGAACTTTCCTAAACCCCATGAGAACTGGTTAAATTAACCCTTTCCCCGGTGGCCACCCCTCGGGAGGCTCCAGGCAGAGGCATGGAGCTGCTTGTGCCTGCTCTGGGCCCCACGATGGATGGTGCGTGTGCCTCATGCTCAGCACAAACCCACTGTTCCCTTTATCTACAGGCTTATTTCTATCAAATCAGGACAGAAACTTGGAAGTCTTGCCGTAAGTCAAGCAGAAAATTATCAGTCCACAATCAAAACACTCCCCTTTGTCCTTAAGACATTAATTCCCTGAGCTGGCTCTACTCACACACAGGGCATCGCAGAGCCCTTGGCACTGGCCTGGTGGCCCACCCAACTCTGCAGCCACCCAACGTGGTCCCTCCTCTCTTTCCTCATTCCCTCATTCCTGTGAGATTCCATGGGAGAAGAGCAGGAGGGGATGCAGAGCTGAGCCCTGCACGTGGCTGGGTGCTGCTGCATCTCCAGCAGCAGTGGCAGCAAGGGAGCATTTCTCCAGTAAACCCAAATTGAATTTAATTGCAGCGGATTCCTGAACTAGTGGGGCAGAGGAATCTGGGTGCTGAAGAGGCCAAATGGTCCTAATCAGCTACTCCACAGCCATCCCTGGAAGTGTTCAAAAAATGTGTGGATGTGACTTTGGCAGGGCTGGGAGGAACAGTTGGACTCAGTGATCTCAGAGGCCTTTTCAGACTCTGGGATTCCATGGTTGTACCAACGTCCAAGCTCCCCGTGGCCAGCCCAGGCAGAGCCAGCTGTGCTGTCACAGTGCTGGGATCCCTCAGGAGAGTCAGGGTGTCTGCAGGCAGCTCCCATGGTCCCCTGGACACTGGGGGAAGAGTCTGGATGCGTTGCCATCCCCCAGAGCCCTGCTCCTGGGAAAGGGGTGCTCCCACTGCAGGGTGTTTACACTGAGCCCTGACAGATGGGCCCGGGCTATGGATGTTTATACAGCATCTCCAGAGGCTCCAGATGGCCCCCAAGCTCCCAGGCCGTGCTCCTCTCTCTGCTCCCAGCTGGGCTCTGCCAGCGGGACAGCATCGGGACAGGGACGGTGCTGCCATCTAAACACCCTGGGCTCGTCCCTCCCCATCCAACACTGCTGGCAGCATTGCTGGGGGCTCTCAGGTGTCACCACTGCCTTCAAAGTCCCCAGTAACCATTGGCTGAGGTACCTCCAAAGCCAGGGAGGAGAGGGGAAGGAAGCCCTGGAGGGTGGGGAACATCCCAGATCCCAGCATCAGCTTCTAGAAAGAAGAAGGGCTGGAGCAGGACACTGGTCCCCATGGCTGTGCGTGGGGGATGGCGTAGGGACACATGGCATCAGGGGAGACAAAACCCCGCAGAAGCAATGTCCCTGTGTCCCTGTGCTCTGTGCAGGTGCCATGTGGCATGGTGTGCCATGCTATGGTCCCTTGTGGCATGGTGTGATGCCACGTGGTCTGGTATGGTCTCTCCTGGTGTGGAACTGTGTGGCGCTGTGGTATCCCGTAGACTGGTGTGGTGTCCTTTGGACAGTGCGGTGTCCCAAGGAGTGACACGCTGTGGTGCCTCACAGTGCCACAACCAAGCCCTGGCACAGGCAGGAACAGCCCTGGGTCACCGCCAGCCCCAGCCCTGGGGCTGCCATGGCACAGCTGCTGTCACATACACAGTTCCTGTCCCCCAGCCAGCCTCTGCCAGGAGCCACGAATGCCTGGACTCCTCCAGGGACCTTTCCCTGGCCTGGCAGAGGACGGGGCACAGGGACCACACAGCAGCCATGACATTTTCCTTCCCCCTGGCCCTTCCAAACGCCCCCGGAACGGGCTGGAAGGGGGATAATTGGTCCCCTCCACCCCGTGCGCAGGACCCGGGGGCACACGCGTGAGAACGGGTCCCTTTCACAATTTGCATCGTTCCAAGGGAAGCACATTTTTTCCCAAGTCCTAATGAATATTGCAAATTCCAAAGGCTCGAGGAGATGAGTCCTGCCAGGCAGGATCGCGCTCTGCAGAAACACTTTGTCACTTGCTGTTCCCATCACGGCGCTTTAACAGCCCGGCACAGTCGAGCTCATGATTCCGGACAGCGAATGTCTTCAAAGCCCGCACAGCCCCGGCTCCGCTTTCAGGTCATGGAAATGCCACTGTCACTTCGATGTCGAAATGTCCCCAACACGTTGTCAATAGGGATGTGAAATGCCCCCTCAAGGGGAAAGGAGACAAAGGGAGAGGGGCAGCCGCTGCTCCCGGTGCCCCAGACAGCGTTCCCAGAGACACAAAGCCCACATTCCCGGGGACACAGCACCCACATTCCCAGGGACAGAGCACCCACATTCCCGGGGATACAGCGCCCACATTCCCAGGGACACAGCACCCACATTCCCGGGGATAGAGCGCCCACATTCCCGGGGACACAGAGCCCACATTCCCGGGGACACAGTGCCCACATTCCCAGGGACACAGCACCCACATTCCCGGGGACACAGCACCCACATTCCCGGGGATACAGCGCCCACATTCCCGAGGATACAGCACCAACATTCCCAGGGACACAGCGCCCACATTCCCAGGGACACAAAGCCCACATTCCCAGAGACACAGTGCCCACATTCCCGGAGATGCAGCACCCACATTCCCGGAGACACAGCACCCTCATTCCTGGGGACAGAGCACCCACATTCCCGGGGACAGAGCACCCACATTCCCAGGGACACAGCACCCACCAATCTGGCCCTGAGCCGGGGGGGTCAGCACCTCCCTCAGAGTTTCACTCAGTGCCTCTCTCAGCACTCACACTGGCACCCTGCCACAGGGGCATCCCTAAAAATCAGACAAGAAAAGGCCTTAAGGAGCAGCACAGGGACAGTGCCACCACTGCCACTCCCTGTCTGTGCCCTTGTGTGTGCTCCTGCCTGTGCACAGGCATCGACACCCATGCCACACCCATGCCACACCCATCCAGCACGTGCCCAGCATGCACATCCATCACACATCCTGCACACATCCAGCGTGCATCTGGCGTGCCACCACGATTCAGTGGCATTAGGACGTGTGCCAGTCTGTGCAGGGACAGCCAGACGCCGGGGTGAGGGACAGCATCCACAAAGCTGCTTAATGCCCGGCCATGGAGCACTGATTGCTCGGCTGGGATGCGAGCATGGCCACAGGGCTGAGCATGGCAGCATCAACAGCAGCCACGGACTGGGAGCGCAGTTCCTGCCCGGCTCCTGCCCGGGGGGATCCTCAGGAGAGCGGGAATGGAGCTGGCAGCGCGCCGGAGCTGTTCCATTAGTGCTGCTGCCTTGGCTGCCGCTGGTTTGCTGAGCTAAATAACAATAATATCGCTCATCCCCAGAGGCAAAAAGCTGCTCTGAGGAGAAGGGACAGGAAGGAGGAAACTGCTGTGCCTCATGGAAAGGCCATGTGGCCAGGGATTTGTGCCAGCAGGCACAGCCCAGGTCCTGCAGGTGACAGGGACAGGGTGGTAGCATTGCCCACTGCACCAAAACCAACAGTCCAATACAGGTAACACAGGAGACACCTGGATAATATTTACCAACAGCCCCAAGTTAATATTTCTTTTTTTTTCGTGGTGTCATGATGCCACAATGTATGGCAAATCATTGTGAAAAGTTCTGTGAGCACTTTATCTGCCATTCTCCTACAAAATACAGCGAATTCCACATCCCAGCTGAGCCTCAGCGCTTGTGGGGACACACTTCCCATGGCTGCAGGATGCTCATAGGTTGCCACTAATATTTACTACTCATGGCTATAAATATTTAAACAAACCAGGCAATCATTGGCCCAGTGAATCAAAATGTTTGGTTGTTGCTGAAGGAAATGTAGGAAAAACCCAAGACAAGGTGGTTTCATCCTTGTCTTCCACCCCTGCATGCTTTGTTCTTCACAAATGGAATAGGATACAGGCAGTTTACGAAATAAATGAAATACTCACTATTGTTATTCATCAGGAATGATCATCTCTACCAGGCTGGCAAGAGTGAGGGGTTCCATCCTTCCTGGTGCTGCTGGAAGGGATCAGGGAACACCAGAAAGAGCATTTTTCAACAGGCAGGGGCTGGTGATCAACAAGTCCTTGTGGGTTTCCAGTTTTTTTTAATAATTGACGCAATAATTTTCTTCACACCTCTCTGTACTTTAATCACCTCTAACACGGGTGCTTCTCGGGTAATTTGACCTTTTCAATCTCTCTGTGCACGTCCCCCAGCAGCCTTTGGGCTGAGAACAAAACAAACACTAAAATTAAACGTTGTTTTTAATCCTGGGTATTTTTGGTAGTGCTCTGCACTGCTGCTCCTTATTCCTCCAATCCATTTTTTGGCAATCACTTTTCAGACACTTTAAACTCCTTCATCCATGAAATGCTCTTTGGGGAAACAGGAGCCAGAGGAGTTTTCTGAAACCCTCAGCATCACCTCCTTGGTTTGGGTAATTTTGTTTGTTAGTTTTAAAACTGTCATGAGAAATGAACTGCAAAGGGAAGTAACTTTAGTGTGAGGGGTAAATAATTAGAACCTGAAAAAAATCCCAATTTTTCAATGCAATGAAGCAAGAGGGAACTTTGCCATTTCAACCCTGGCCAGAGGAGGTGATGCCCACACCCCTCAGCCTCTTGGGGACATCTTGACACATGGAGCCAGCAGCAAATCCTCATGGTCTTTATATAAAGAGAAAATATTTCAAATGGCCAAGTGCTCCCAGGGTGAAATTTGAGGCAGTTTCTCTCTGCAAGGGCACCCACAAGAGCATGGCCATGGCCTCTCTAGCACAGCCGGGAGGGCTGCAGGTCTGACCCCAGTGATGGGGCAGAGCAGCTCTTGAACAGGTATTTCTTGGATCATCAAAAACATTTTTTTTTAGGTATTTTCATCTTGTACAAGAAGATTTGTACTAAAAACCTTCATTTCAATTCTAATACAATCAAATTTTAAGGAAGAAACAGGAATATTGGTTTCCTGGGTTTTGACTTTTTTTAATATTAAAAGAAAAAAAAAAAAGACAAAGAATAATAACTGAGCAGAGCCTCACATAAAAAATCCTCCAACATTTCAAGTCCGTTTTCTTCAACAGAGATTAAACCTAGCTGGTTTGGTTTGTACAGCAGAAAGGCAGAGTTGGGGTCTTGGGTTGGAAAAGAGCCCATGAGGGTTCCCAGTAGCTGGAATGCCCCCATGGTTTGTGGATTTGTTCACCTTGTGCTTGCATTGAAGGGCCAAGAGCAGCAAGGGAGCACAAAAACATCCATGGGGGAATGGAACAACAATAGCAGTGAGCAGTGGAATGTGCCCCAAAAGGCAGAGCTCGTGTTGGTGCCGCGGAACTTGGGGTCTGATTTATGGGATCTGCACACGGGGGGAGAGGAAAGCCCCTCCATGCCCGAGGAGCTGCTGTCGTGGTGCCCGGGATGTGCAGCACTGGCGCTTCCAGGGCAATCAGGGCAGCACAGCCTCCTGAGCTCCTGGGCATGGGCCCCGGCCCCGGAGCCCCCTGGGTGCTGGCTGCTCCTGTGGGAAGTGGGTCAGGAGTGGGGGTCAAGACTGGGGACCCACTCCCTCCCTGGGTGTGGTGGCAGCGATGGGGTCCCTCCCGCGCTGTCCGGAGCCATCGCTCCCGAGCCAGGGTCGTGCCCTGTCCCCCCCACCTCAGACAGGGGGGCCTGTGGGGTGTTTTTATCTCACCGTGATAACAAACTGGGGGGGTAACCCAAGCCCTTTCTCTGCTCGTCCCCGTGGCCGCTGGCGTCGCTCCTCCGGCGGGTTGGCTGCCAACAATTCATCTGCTGCCTCAGCTCATTATCTCCGTGGCGCAGCCAGGACGTGTTCTGGGTGGGAGAATTTGGGTCAGTGGGTTTCACAAGCCGTTCCTTGAGATGCCCTGGCACGTATTTAGCGTTTGGCGTTCCATGTGGGACCAGCCACCCATCCCCGTGCCCGTGTCTCTGCATCCTCCCAGCTCCAGGCGAGTGTCATGGGGACAGCAAGGGGGGCTCAGGCAGCCCCAGGGAGAGGGTGGGGTGAAGGCTGCAAGGGACAGACAGAGCTAGGATGTTTTCAGTCTCCTCCTGTTTTCTTTTGTACAAGTCTGAATATTTTATCTGGCTGCGTGCATCGTCCCTGAACTTAAAAATAGTCGGGTTCCTTCCTGGTGCAATGGAGCAGTTTGCTTTTCCTAGATTTTTCACGCAGATTTCTTGTTCCCCTCACACCCAGTAATTGCTCCTGGAGCCAGGAGGGCGCGGGGAGGGTGCCTGGCCCTGCACACACACACACACACACTCCCCTCCCCTGTGTACCGCGGAGACAGGGTGGGTTTGGGCATGTGGGTGTTTCCCACCCCCCCGGGCTGGGTGCATGCTGCTGCTCTGATCCCACGGGGTGCTCAGGACAGGGTGCTGGTGAGGACAGCAGACCTCAGCCCTGCTCTTTAATAACCAGCCACCCCTGTAGTGAGAGAACCCATTGGGAGGGCAGGGGTTGGTGAGGGACACACTGGTCCAGGTCATGGAGTGATTAACACTCAGTGCTTAAAAATAGATGGAGTTGTGGGGATGGCTCCTGAAGTTTGGTTGATTCTCATGATATCTCCCATTCTCTTTGGTTTTGTGCAGGGGACAATGAAAAAAAAAAAAAAAAAAAAAAAAGGACTGACAGACTTACAGATACAAAATCTCCTTTTCCTCTGGCTGAGTCCAGAGCCGTGCCCAGAGCTGTGCCCAGAGCCGTGTCCAGGGCCATGTCCAGAGCTGTGTCCAGATCCCCTGGCTGGTGACACAGTGTGAGTGAACTAGCAGTGCCAGTGTGGCCTGTCCCCATGGCCTCCGTCACACACTCTGCTCCCCAGCCCTGCAGCTCTGGGAGATGGGATGGGTGAGGACACGTTGCTGGGCCCACACGGGACGCCAGTAACTGGAAATGACACGTGCCAGACTCTGTCACCTCTCAGTGGCCACACATACAGCCCTGCCAGAGCTTCTCTGACATTTCTTGTCCCGGCGTTTATTTTAAAGGAATGTGACATTCGAGCTGTGCAATTGGCCTCTCCTGAGCTGGGGATGCTGTGCTGCAGAGATGCCTGTGCAGGCAGTCTGTCCCCATCCCCTGGATCTCCAAGGTCCTGCCACATGGCAGGAGGAGCTGTGCAACAACACCACACCTTCCTTAGCTGGTGCCTGGGCATTGCATGCAGTGACACAAGGGATCCATGTTCCCTTGCTCAGCCCACCCCTGCACCTGTCTTGACCCGAATTTTTCCCTTCTCGCACCACCAAAGGAGCAGCAGCTTCAGGCTGGGAGCAGAGGGCACAGGACCCCTTATGCTGGCAGGGATGGTGGGAGGGTTCGCCACCATCTGCAGCACCTCAGAGCTCAGAATTCCATCCAACCCATTCCCTTGCTGCCCTCCCAGCGGGAGATTCTCCTCTCGTGTTCCTGGAGTGCTGAATCCGTGTGACCCTGAGCCCCTCGTGTTCCCGGGCTGGTGTGAGCAGCTCCCTCACAGGCGCGTTCACAGCTCCTCGGACGTGCTGCGGGTGATGAACTTTTCCCTCCCCCGGCTCCCCCATCCTCCCCCAGTCTCTCCACCATACGGACACAGCTGAGCAGCTACCAGATATTCAGAGCCGTGAAGGTTGATAAACAAAAGTGAGATAGGACATGGCACCAGAAAGACCTCAGCTAATGGAATTTTTAAGCTACTTAATTTGGGGGCTTGTCAACCTTGACAGCAACCCTTTAATAAATGATGTGTTGTAATTCCCACCCAGTTCCCCGGGTGCGGGGGCCGGTGCGGGGTTGGGGGGTGGGATCTGGCAGCTGGAGATCCCCGCAGCACACGGGATGGTGCCGAGTGGGGACTGCGGGGTGGCAGCGGGTCCGGCTGAGCCGCAGCTCTCCCAGTGCTCCCCCAGCTGGGAGGGGTTGGGGACTGGGATGGGGGGACACAGCCAGGTCTGGGCAGGGGTCGCCGGGCTGCGCAGCCTCTGGTGATGCTCTGGAAGCGGGGAGCAGCCGCCGAGGGGACCCCAACAGGGCAGAGCCGCGGGGTGCGCAGCGCCCACGGACCCCAGGAAGCCCAGGGACCCCCGGAGCCGCGGGCTGGCCGGGGGAGGGGGAGGGCGGTAAATCCTCCTCCCCACCCCTCAATCTCTGTGCTTTCCTCCGGAAAAATCCTGCTGGCAGCTCCCGTGCCAAGGCGTTCGAGTGCCACCCAGTGTCTGCAGCGAGGGGACCCCGCGGGAGCGCAGCCCGGCTGGGGGGCTGGCAAGGGGGGCACCCGGACAATGCGGTCCTTCAGTGTCCCCACAGTGTCCCCGCAGAACGCAGCAAACCAGCGAGCAAACCCCCAGCCTGCGGTGCCCCCAAAATGTGCTCCAGCCACCGCCGTGGCACCGGGGCTGCTCCAGCAGCGGGGGCTGCAGGAGGCTGTGGCAGACCCCGGCTCACGGCACGGAGCCGCACCCCGTGTGATGCAGCAAAGGCACCCGAGCCCACTGCCAGCAGCGATGGGGGCACGGGGCTGAGGGGACACTGGGGGAGCCCCTGATCGCCGGGATCTCTGTGAAGAAGCAAGGATGGGGTGTTCTGGAGCCTTCTGCAGGAAGTTTTGCTCCCAGCAGGATGGAGGCAGAGCACGGGCTTGGGTGCATTTAGAAGAGGATTTAAGGCGTTCTGGTCCGCTCCTCATCATTGTGTTGTGGCAACTGAGATTTGGCTCCAGAGTTGCTCTGCTCCACAGCCTGGCTGCTCCCAGCCCTGGAAGCCCTTTCCTTCCTCGTGCCCAGATGCTGCAGCACATCTGTCACACACTGGGCTCACACCTGTCACACACAAACCTGCCTGTCCTCAGCACCATGGCTGTGCGGGACCAGGCTGGGCTGGCAGAGCCAAGTGGTGGCACAGTGACACCCATCCCCTCCCAGCCCTGCCATCCCGGGGGTCTTGCTCTTGTTCTGGCTCCTAAAGCTCCCCAGAGAATGACTCAGAAGAGACCAGTTTAGGAAGATGAAGTAACATGGAGTAAAACTGAAAACAGGAGGTGCAGCAAATCCACTGGGCATTCCCCATGGAGGCAGCAAGGAAAGTGGAAACCAGCACCTGTCCCTGTGGTGGACAGCCACAGGCACTGTCCCAGCCAGTGCACAGAGATGATTCTGGAGCACTGATGGTTGGGGAATGGCAGCAGCAGCCAGGGCTCCACATTCACCAGAGCTGTGGAGCCACTGGAGATGCAAAGGTGTGAGGAAGTGCCCAGGCTGGAAAAGAGCCAGATGGTAACAGCAGGGAGCAGATGGGAGGTGGAAAACAACATCCCATGGCTGCATGGAGGGGCATCCCACAGCCCCAGGAGCCACAGAGCTGCCACGGGGATGGTGAGGAACCTGCCCAGGGCTGGTGAGCCAGCAGCACTGGGAGTGGGCTCTGTGGGTCTCCTGCCCACAGCTCCAGGCTCCTGCAGCAACACCAGCTACAACAGCTGCCCTGTTCTGCTGAGTCCATCTGCTGGCAGCTGGCTGTCCTTGGAAAGCCTCTTTTCTTTGGAAAGTAGTGTTAAACTATGAGGATTTGTGAGGAATTGGTCTCCCAAAAACTCAGCCATCACCTTGCAGAGCTCCATTCACAGCGTAGAGAGGATGAGCTGGAAAAGAGTGTCTGGTATCCTGGGAATGGTACCAAGGAATGGCACCTGTGCTGTACCCCAGACCTGGGCTGCAGGATGGGAAGATTCCACTTCTGGTGGCTTGTACTGACCCTTTAGCCTTGAGGCAAGAAATCTCCAACTAGGAATATTCAGGGAAATTAGCTGAAAATCCCACCTAGGTGTGAGACGGCTGAAATCACATCTTAAAACAAATTTCTCATTTCCCAAGTCATTCCTGTTGCCTTTAGAAAAGAGTGCAGGAGGCCCTGGTCCTGTAGGAAGAGGGAAGTGCATGAAGAGCCAGAGGACAGAGCAGGACCAGCAGCACAAGACCCAGGCCAGGCCGAGGGGCTCAGGCTGGGCCAGATGGCTCCGAACGCTGCAGGGAGAGATCCCGCCCAGAGCCACCCGGGCCAGCTGAGCCCAGCACTCAGCAGCACTCACCGGGGCTTTATAGCCAGGGAAATGAATTTTTTAAGAGTCCCTCTATGATCTCTGGTCTCTGGTGTTTGGCTGAGCAGTCAGGTGGTCTCCAGCCACCCGACTCCACATCCAGATGGCAGGGAGAGGTGGGGAAACCAGAGCCCGCTGCAGAGCCTCATTCCCAGGTGTTTGCTCTGGGACCCTCATTCCCAGTGTTTTCTCTGGAACCGACATTCCCACGTGTTTTCTCTGGGATTCTCACTCCCAGTGCTTGCTCTGCAATCAGCAGCAGCTTTTCTGCCCATCCCACTGTTTTCTGCCCATCCCACTCTGGAGGTGCCAGATGGACACGGCTCATCCTGCAGCAGGAGGAACACCCGGAGTCTTCTCCCTGTGCTCCGGTGATGTTTTGGGCTCCTCTCTCCTGCAGGGCACTGGGAGGCTCAGCCTGTTCATCCGGTGATCCCAGACAGACTTACAGCTCGCTGGGAAGCAGCAGCCTCTGCTTTCCCAGCCATGGCGGGTCAGGGTGCCAGGGAAGCAACACTTCACCACTCCAAGCAATTACTCAGGATTTTATCATTCAAAACTAAAACCAGAGCCTATAAATAACCAGGATCTCTGTCCTAATAGCTGCATTTCAGCGTATTTTTAATTATCATTTTATGAATGGGTGCATTAGAGGATATTTAAATACCATGTCAGCCGTGCTGGTAATGAGGCAGGATTGTTACAGGCCAGGGCTGGCCATATATTACCCCAGTATATACATATGCTTCGACATCACTTTTAAAAATTAGCTATTTCAAGCGTAAAATTATAATTGGTTTGTCTAATAAAAGGATAAATAAATATCTATTTAACTTCATTACTGTCAAAAGCAGGAGGCTTTTCTCCATTGTCTCCTTAGGGTTTTATGGCAGAAAAGCTAATTAGCTGTAATTGGGTGGATCCAAGGCAAGGAAAGCAGGGGCAGTGGCGGCGCTGGCTGGGAATGGGGCACCGGTGGCATTCCCGGACTGGTGTCCCGGTCTCTGCAGGGATGGGAGTCCTGCTGGCACCATGGCAGGCTCTGCCCCAGTGCCCAGCTCAGGGGTGTCTCTGCCCGTGCAGTGGGGCAGTGCCAGGCGCTGCTTCCCAGGGTCACCTTGAGGTCCTTGCATGGCTCCCTGTGCTTTGATGGTCCCTCTGCCGAGCATCCCTCCATCGTGCCTTGTCTGATGGGATCCCATCTGCTGGCCAGGGTTTGTTCATCCCTGTTTTTGGGAGGGATCCTGCTCAAGACCCATGTGCAGGTCCCACATTTTCACCTTTAAGCACCAAAGCTCAAATGTCTCCTGACAGCGGCCACCTGCAGGATACAGGCACCAGTCAAGACCCCACCAGCCAGCAGAAGGGATGTGAATGTCCTTTCTGGAGAGTTCCTGGCCCAAAAGAGAAGTTTCCATGAGCCCCAGTGACACCCTACACAGCCCAGGCTGGAGCACAGACCCTGCCTGATCCCCCACTGCTGACACCCCAAAACCTTCTGAGCACCCTGGTCCAGTGAAAGGTGTCCCTGCCCATGGGGGTGCAGGGATGAGATGGTCTGTAAGGTCTCTTCCAACCCAAACCATTCTGTGATTCTGTTCCCTGTTTTTCCCTCCTCCTCTCACCCCAGGATTCTCCCTCCCAGCCACTGGGAGAGGGACGGTGCCTGCCGGGGGCAGTGGATGTCACACACAGCGATGCCTTGTGCCTGTGCACAAATCTCCTTTACATATGGGATTTGACACAAGGAGAGAGAGGAGCAGGCCTGACACCCGTAGCAAATCTCCAAGCTGCCAGCAACAGCTTTCCTTTTTTTTTTTTTAATTTTTTAAAGGAAAGGGAAAAGAAGGAAGGTTAATAATTGCACGCTCGCCCCTCGTGATGTGCTGGAGGTGGAGGGGGGGAGTGTCTGTGCGGGGGCATCAGCGCAGAGAACACGGTCTGGGTTTACTTATCAGTTCTGCTTGTTGAGTGCGATCCAGGGCTGGGAGAAACACCAACAGACAGCGTGGAAAATTAATTTTTAATGCCTTTTATTAGCGCTTAAGCCATTCTGAGAGGATGAAATAATCCCTGTTTAGGAAGAGAGCAAAGGTCTCGCAGGGCTGTCAGGAGCTGAGTCACTGCGCCAGCCAAACTGATCCAAATGCATCTTCCCAGTCTGAAATCTTCGGGAGCCCAATCCCCCACACACCCCAACTCCTGCAGCATCTTCCTACACAGCCACTCAGAATAGAGTTTTCCTCCCATGGAAGGGAGCGAAGAGCTTTGTCTCTCCCTTCCACCCTCTGTCACAGTGTGTCAGCACTGCCACCAGTGCGGGGACAAGCATCGACAGCAGGTCATGCAGGTCCTGCCCAGAGTGGGGACAATGTCCCGGGATCCTCGCAGGTGGGATGGGCTGGATCCTCCTCACAATGGGCACCACCTCCTCCATCCTTTGTGGCACTAAGGGCTGAGCAGGAGGGCCAGAGCCGTCCCTGGGCTGTTCTCTGCCCTGCAGAGCCACTGAGGCAGCTGACAGGACTGCAAACAGCTGCCACCCATCCCCAGGAGCCCCAGCAGCCCCAGGCTGGGACAGGCAGTGGCAGGGAGGGGACCCCATCCCTGTCCAACACTGGCAGCACAGTCACTGCTGTAGGGGAGGCTACAGGTCAGGATGGTGCTGGAGAACCAGAGCTCTTCATTGCTCCTCCTCTCCCCAGGCCCTGGCAAGAACCTCTTAGTGAGGATGGAAAACAAATTTACCAAGGCTGGAGGATGGGAAGGGCTGGAAGGGGATCCAGACCCAGCACTGGGCAGCCCGGGGCTGTTGGAAATAAGTTTGTTTACCTGGGGATGGTGCTCACAGGGCCACCATGGTGGTGCCACCTGACCCCGCAGTCACCTCTTGTCCTTAGTGTGGCAGGCACCCTCCAGGGTCAGCTCTGAGGGTTGTGCCTGTCCCAGGCAGAGCCAGCAGCCTCAGCCAGGCACACGGAGCATTCCCTGCTGGGGTCCGTGTCCCTGGCACTGCCAATCCCCAGCTGGGCTGACAGTCCCTGCACACAGCCTGCCCAAGGCTCCATTTCCACGGGAACATTTCAGCCAGTCCCCAGGGGGAGCAGGAAACTGGGTTTCTTTCCACTTTAGAAATTACTGTACCAGTTCAGTGAAGAATTAACACACCTCCCACGTGAGGGTTGAGGGCTGCCCCAGAATCAGAGCTGCAGCCCGGCAGGAGGGACAGCGAGAGCTGAGAGAATGAAAACCTGTATTATAACACACAGGCACGAGAGGGGCGATCCAGAGCCGTGCAGATGACCCCTTTTTGTTCCTGGAATATATTCCCTGCTGCCACCTACTTGCCTTTCAGTGCATGTATTCAGCACTAATAATACATTTCCTGCCCTCTTCTAATGAATTTTATCTCTGTGTGCTCATGAACGTGTGGATCTTGCACACACAGAGGTGCATCCTGATACATCCTACAGGTGTGGGTAGAGCACACCGACACCTGAGAGATCACCCACATCCCTGCAGGCACCCCAGGCTGAGAGCAGCAGCACAGCAAGGGTGAGAGCCCAGCCTGCACTGCCCACCTGCCCCAGCACCTCCCAGGCTGGGACACTCATTCCAGGGTGTCAGAGGAGGCAGAGGTCTCCCCCCAGGAGGAAGGAAGCTCCAAAGAGCCTCTTCACATGATGAATTTTAACATTTCTCTCCACGTCCAGCCCTAGCACAAATCCCCTCAAAGGCCCAGCCCAGCGCAGCAGAACTAATTTGAAATGTCAGCAAGGTCAAGCCCGGCTTCCCCAGCCATTAACCTGCCTCTCAACTCCACACTCCTATTTATTTACATAGGCACATATTTATTTAAGCCCCCGATCCCAGCTCCAGGCTGGGCCTGGTTGGGAAGGGAGGAAATTCCCTGCCTGCAGGGCCCTGAGCTGCTGCTGCTGCTGCCAGGGGGACTCTCCCGAGGGCTCCACGTTCAGAGCACGATGTGCAGGATGAGAAAGGAGCTCTGCAGAGAATTGGTTGTTCCAGCCCAGTTTTCTGGTGGTGTTTTTATTCGATCCATTCCTGTCCAGAAGCAGAAAGCACAGCCTTGGCTCTCCAGGCAGATCTTCCACAGGCACAAACCAAGGTAACTGCTCCAGGACATGGATTCATAGGAGCTCTGCATTCCCTGTCTTTGCATCTTTGCTTTTGCTCCCAAGCAGATGAGAGTGTAGGGACTTTGGGAGTGCTTTTTCAGGTGCATTTGCTGCAGAAATTTGATCCTATTCCTGTTTTATTTCTGGCTTCCCAGCCACTGTGACGGACCAGGAGACCTGGAGAAGTTCTAGATCCAAACTCCACCAGACCCACCTGATCTCCATCTCTGTCCCCTCAGCATTGCTGCAGCTTTGTGCTACCCATGGATAAAGCCAGAATTCCTTCCTCCCTGCTGTGCATTGTGCTGCCCCTCAAAGCCCTCATGCTTGTCCCCAACATGTCCTGCTTCCCCCTGGACCAGTCCCACTGTCACAGGTGAGCCAGCCCATCCGGCTGGGCACAGAACACACCAGCACAAGCACTTCCATGGGAGAAGGACCTCCCAAGAGCACCAGGATCTTCCTAAATGCTTTTCCACCGGGTTGTGCCAATTAGGAGATTAAAACCTCCTGCTGAGACATGCCTGGGACCAGCTGGGATTGCTTATGTGTGAGTGGGTGCAAAGTGGGTTTCTGGGAAAAGGGAGCCCCAGATGGATGCTGGGGTTGCTGGAGAGGAGGAAGGCTGGAATGGGGATGGTCTGGTCTGGCTGAGCCAACCTAGGCAGGACTGGAGTATCTCTGTCATAGAGCTATGTCATACCAGCTCCCCTTTCCCTGTCTTGTGCCCAGCAGGTGCTTTGCAGGGAAAGCAGAGGAGATTGGCTGTTCTCCACTGGTTCCTGTGGACTCATGTCTCCTGGATCCCCAGGGCCTGGGCAGGCTGGACCAGCACATCACCAAAGGGGCTGTCCTCCCTCCCCCCTTCCTGCTGGGCAGCAGCTTGTGTGCCTTGTGAACACAGCCTGACCTTTCTTTTTTTAAATTCCTGTTCTCATTGCTCCCTTGCATGTTCAATTCGAGGCTGTGGAGCTGGCTAGCCTGTGGTTTAAAAAAAAAAAATATTTTGAAAGCCCTGGCAGGGAATTAAAGGAGTTTGGAGTAACTTGAAATTAGCAGGACGATGTGAGACAGATGTTGTGAAGGCGGGAAGAGGAGCTCACTTGCTGTGTCTCCTCTCTGCTGTTGTTTAAAAGACCTTAATTTGATGCTTTTTTCTTAAAAGGAGGCACCTCTAGGTCAGGATAATGAAATCACATTGTCGTCTTATGATATTCCAGCACCTTCTTCTCTTGCTTTCTTCCTCTTCTCGTGTGCCTGGCTCCCAACCCATGGGGCCAGCGGGCACAGATCTGACTCCTGCAGCCTGAGCTGACTCCAGGGTGCTTGGTAGGGGATGAAAGGGGAAAAAGCAATAAAAAGTGGGGTAATTCTCCTATTTCCAAGCTGATCTCTGGTGTGGTCTGAGGGAGGGCAGGTGAAGGAGCCTCCTTGGGGGTGCTCCATCTCCTGCAGCAGCAGCCGCATTGGGAGAGGGATTCCCAGAGGGATGCACTGGCTGCACAGAGCATCTGCCCCTCCACAGCTGCAGCAATTCCCCTTTCAGGGGTGCCCCGGCACCACCACCATGTGAGAAGCGAATTTGTGGAGAAACCACTGCTCCACCAGAGCTGCAAGAGCAGGGGGAGAGGCTTTTAACGAGGTTAGTCTGCAGCTGCCCCTCCTCAGCAAGGCTGGGACGGGGAAGGGAGAGGAGCTTGGAGCTGCCATGGCAGCAGGGAGAGGGATCCCAAATGCCCAGGAATAAAAGGCAAGACAGAGCTTTGAGGGGAAAAGCCTTCTGCCAGCAAAAGGTGAAGATACAGAGCACCTGCCACCTTCCCAGAGGTGATGGCCCCACTGCCAGAGCTGGGAGTGGGGCTGGAGCAGGGATGTTCTGCTGCAAACTACTGTCCTGTTCTGCTCCTGCCTCCTCCTCCTCACTTCAAACTTCCCTGTGATTTGGGAGCTGCAGCCCTGAGCCCTGCCACAGCCTGATGGTGCTGTGGGATGGGCTCAGAAGGGAGTCCCAGCTCCCAGCCAGCCAGGGAGGCCTGGCCAGGGAAATTCACGGGTTTGGACACTGTAAATGGCTGTGAGACCCCTCCCTCAGCACTCCTCCTCGTGCAGGAGTGCCCACAGGTGGCAGGCTGACCCGGGTGCAGGGTTCGTGCAGGAGGCAGGGGTGTCTGCAGGCGTTTTGCCCATTACTTCATAACATCGGATGCTCCAGCTGTCCAGGGAGGTCACACCTTGGGGATCCTCCACCAGCTGTGTGCAAATCCTGCCTGACATCATTCTGGGGACAGCTGGGTGCAGGCTGCCTCTGCTTCAGCCCTTCCAGCTGCTTGGGGGGAATATTTCGTGATTCCTCTGGTGCCACTGCTCTGTTGGTGCTGGCTGTTACGGAGCACCCAGGGGCTGGATTGACTCCAGGATCATGGACTGGAGGTGTGCAGGAGCTACTCTGGAAAGGGAAGTATAGTAAAAATGCAGCAAACCCCAGATCCAGGGAAGAAATGCTGATGTCTGGCTCCAGATCAGAAGGCTGAAGGATAGCTTTATTAAAACTATACTATATTACATTAATATACTATTTAAAGAGATACAGTCGTATTCTACATACTTACTTCTTACTTACCTATCTAACTCAAACTCATGACTCTGCTGAGAGCCCAAGCCACAGCTGGATCCCATTGGTCACTGACCCCAAACAACCTTCACCAGAATCCAACCCAGCAATCCCTGCAGGTGAACAATCTCCACACCACATTCCACATGGGGAAAACAGAGGAGCAGAATAAAGATTTTCTCTTCTTCTCTCTGTGCTTCTTCTGAGAGACAGAGTTATATCTCTGTGTCCAGAGGATGTGAATGTCACGGGGAAGCACCTGCCAGCCCCTGCAGTGCTCCCAGAGTTAAAGAGTCTCAGTGTCTGATGTCTTGCAGTCGATTCCACCCCTCATCGCTGTGCCAGAGGTGGATGTCCACGCTGCTGGGAAGTGTCAGCCCCGAGTGCCATCCCCACTTCCACCGCTGCTGCCACAGGGGATTGCTGGGTGGCAGCACTGTGTGGCCCAAGGCAGGGCTGGTGAGGAGGTGATGCTCCTGGATGCCTGGCCCAGGGAAGGTTTCTGTCCGAGGTACAACCACCTATGGAAGTTCTTCCCTCTCCCTCCACCAAACCAAATCCCCCTGTGGCTGGGAGAAAACATGCCAAGCTCTCAGGGAAGGTGGATGTGGGAAGGAGCACTGTGGAGAACACGGTGAGCTAAGGCTGGTTACTAAAAAGAGGAAATCAAACAATTCCTCCTCTTGGGTGCAGGCTGGGGTCCCCAAACCCAGCTCCTGCCCAGGCACCAGCAAGGTGGAGTGGGGTGAGCATCCAGTGCCAGGTGGGATGGTCCTGCTTGGAGAAAGAGCTGCTGGGGCAGGTGGGCAAGAAGGACTTTTCTGGCCATACTGAAGCCTCTGGAAGTCTTCCCTCGTGGAAGAAGCACCAAGAGATGGTTAACAGGAACTGGGTTAGTCTGGACTCAAGAATCACAAAGGTCTTTTCCAACCCAAATGACTCTTTGATTGAATGAAAAGACACCCCCCTCCGTTTGCTCTTTATTTTCTGTCACTGAAGCTGTGGGATGGATTTTGGCTGCTCAGCATCTGTTACTGCTTTGCCAGCCTGGAGGTGGGGCCCACAGACACGTGATGAAAGTGTCACGTTCGGCTCCTGTCGCCGGCTGTCACACACGGACCCAGCGGGCAAATCCCTGCAGGTTCCCATGAGGCCACGGAGGGGTCGTTTTCCCCTCTCGCTTCTCACAAGCGAGGCACGGAGCAGCACGATGAGGACTGGCACACCAAGGGACAAGCCCGGCCAACACAGCCAAGGCCACCGTGGGGCGATGCAGAAGTGACAAGAGAGGAGATGTGTGACATCGCCCTCGGGCTGCGGGCGGTGCGAGACAGCCGAGCTGGCCCGGACAGCCACTGCGGCTGCTTTCGGGGTTGGTGACACTTGTGTCCTTGGGTTGGGAAGCGAAGAGACATGGAGCGGCTCCTGGAGCCCTGCTGTGCCCGTCAGGGGCTGCTCAGGGGCCGGGCAGTGGAGAGGGGACAAAAGGCAGCTCCTCGTCTGAAGGTGGGGACTCGGAACGGTGCCTTAAATCACCCTGTGGATGTGACAGCCTGGTCAGAGAGCGAGAAAGCTAGATAAATTTTCCCAGAATCGGCCTGGGAGACTTTAGGGAGCTGGAGATAAACAAAGATAACCAATTATCATAAACAACCTGCAGGTGGTGTTTTTCTAATATCTGTTTTCTTGTTATTCTCAGAAGATCGTTTACAAATGGGTGTCTTACAAATGGGTGTTAATTAGCCAATCAGGTAAAATGTATTGATTAAATGCCCAATCAGGTCCACCTGTATCGATCAGGGTATAAAAGAAGCAGTTCAGAATAAAGGCGGGTGCTTATGTCACTTTGCCTTCTCATGATGCTGTGTCATTTCTCTGTCATTTCTGTCAAACTGTGACATCACCTCATGTTGCTCACAGCTGGGATGGCATCAGAGGCAAATACCAGCCCATAAATGCAGCTTTATTTGTCATTTGGAAAAATAAAATCCTTGTCTCTGTAGCCAGAGATCCCAGAGACAGCAGGAGTTTGCTGCCGATGGGAACAAGCTCTTCTCTGGATAACTTTAGAAATAACAATGACACGATCCTGACCACTTCCAGGAGATTGGTGCAGGTTCTCACTTTTCCCTGCGCCTTTGTCCCTCTGTCCAGGCCAGGCAGAGGAGGTGACATGAGCAGTAGTGTCGCTTGTAGCAACACAACTGTGGTGGCAGAAGGTGCCCGGCTCCAAGGCTGCTGTGGGGGATGCTTTCAACATTCGTGCTGTTTGCTGCCCGAATCCCCCCGATCTGCTCAGCTCTTACCGTTCCTCCTGCCCAGGAGGAGCAGCTCAGGCTGTTCCCAGCCTGGTGTCTCCGCTGTTGTGCGGAGAGAGGGAAAGGGCCGGGGAGATGCTGAGTTTGTGGGCAGGCTGCAGCAGCCGGAGGCGTTCTGCTCCTCCCTGCTCTTCCCCGCGGGATCCTGCTCCTCGTGTGAGCGCTTGTACTGCCTGAAAGGTGCCTCAGGGCTGCTGTGCTCCCACGTCTGTCTCGCTGTGGTCTGGTTGAGCAATACCAGTGAGGTTCAGGTCTGATGGCAGCAAGCCTCACCGTGCACTCCCTGTGCAGAGGGGCCCATCCGGGGGGCCCTGCAGCCACCCCCACCCAGTCTGTGTGGTGTAAGCGGCCAAACCCTCCTCTCTTTATGAGCACCTGCAGAGCTGCTCTGCAGAGCCTCGATGCCTCCCGGTGCCCCTCGACCAGCTCTGGAGGACCCACAGCCACCTGCTCCTGCTGCTGAGTGGTTCCATGGAAAGGTAGCTCAGAGCAGTCTCCTGTAGCCCCAGGGCACTTGGCACTGCCCACGATGGCATCTTGGGTTCTATGGCATCCAGGAAAGCCCAACAGTCCCTGTCAGCTTTAAGGATTCATGAGCCCTTCCCATGCCTCAGGAAGCCCGGGCTGACACAGGAGGAAGGGCCAGTGGATGTAAATTATTGGGAGCTCTGCTGGCTCCCTTCTGTGGCACAGAAACCCCTTGGCTCAGTGCTTCCCCCAGCACTGGCTCTGCTCTGGGGCCATGCTGGGAGAGAAGGAAAGTCTGGGCAGTGTCTGTGCAGAAAAATCTCCATGGCCATGTGCAAGCTGATATATAGATTCAGATATGGGTGCTTATAAAAATGGTCTGCAGAAGCCAATATTTGATCCAGGACAACCTCCAAGTGTTAATCATAATAAATGGGAAAGGGAAGCAAATGGGAAATGGCTGTTAATAAAGAGGTGTTGTGGTGCTGGTGGGATGAAAGGCAGTGAGCAGGTCTCCACTCTCAAGCCCCCTCCTCCACCCTCTCCTGAGCCCACTGTCCCCCAGGGCTGCCCCACTGCTGCTTCTGCAGCTCTTGCAAGGCCCCCATTCCCAATTCCACCCCCAGACCTGGTCCAGGCTGGGGGGGATGTGCCCCCAGCCCTCCCTATGGACATGGCAGTGAGGGGGAGTGGGGCCAAGCACTGACAGAGAGGGCTGGAACACCTCAGTGACTGCCCCAGCTCCCCAAGGACCCTCCTCTTGTGAGCTACAGCCACCACCCCATGGTTCCTAAAGCCTCTCCAGGGAGGACTTGTTGGGGATCATTCAGCTGGGATTCCCTTGGCTGTCAGGCACCACCATCCCAGTGCCAGGGGACTGTGCCTCGTCCCTCTGCTTAAACTCCATGAGGGCCTGTGGTGTTTGCTGCTCAACCCACAGCGAAATGGGCAGGGAAACTGAGCCTTGTTTGAGTCCTGGCCATGCTGTGCGGAGAGGGGGCCTGGGGACAGACATCCTATTCCATTGGTAGGGAGTGATTTTAGGACTTCCTCCTGTTCCCCACTAATGCAGCACAACCAGCGCCTTTCCCTCTTTCCTGTTTCAGTCCATGAAACAGGCACTGACAGAACGATTGGACAGGCTGGGGGCAGCAGCCCGGGGCTGGCTGGGTGGCCCCATGATGCTGGGCTGTCCTCGTGTGTCCCTCAGGGCCCCACAATGCCAGACTGTCCTGCCCCATGACCCTCACAGCTCCCCAAGCCCTGTGATGGAGCACAAGGAGTGGGTGCCTTGCTCTGGGATAGAGGGATGTGTGATTTTATCACCCTTTACAGCATTTTGCCCTGGCAGCTTGTCACCAGCCAGGCTGTTAAAATTCCCTTGAGAAATGAGGGATTTGTGGCACATTACTGTTTATAGGATGGTGCTTTAACCCCAGACCCAACCCAGCCCCACGCAGCTACTCTCTCCTTGTGTCTGGGCTGTCCCCAGGCTGTTCCACGTCCTTCTGCTTGGGAAAGGGACAAGGACGTGGGCTGGGGCCAGGGAAGGGGAAATTTTGACCACCTGTGCCACAACTTACTGGTGCCAAGTGCCAGCAGGAGCCGTGTGTCAGTCCTACCCCTTCCCCAGACCTTTTGGGGGAGCAAGAACAGGGCATGGAGGGTGGGAGCCGCAGTGCCTTTTCCTGGCTCTTCCCTTGCATCCCCTCCCACCATCAAGGAGGGGAAGCAGCAAAGCAGCTCAGTGGAATGGCATCAGAAGGGGAGGGGAGCCCTCGGAGATGTTGAAGCAAGTCAGAAATGAGGAGGCACTTGAGGAAATCCAGCGTGTCGCTTCGTATATTTGACCACACCAATTCCGAACAAAAGAAAACCCGAGCTCATTACACAGAAACATCAAACCAGCCAAGATAATTATCTCTAATTAGTGCTAATTTAAAAGCGAGGTCTGTTCTAGAGCTGAATTGTTGCATATTTCATTAGTTCATTAGATGCTGAGCAGACAATGCAGATAAGAGGATCAGTTCACTGGAATGATATAAATTTCATCCTCCCTTCACTGCAAAGACCTTGGGGGTCCATGTTCACAGCACACACCATGTGCTGGGCCACAGGGCACAGAGAGCCCCCCGGATCACTCTGTGCTTCCTCCGCTGGGGAAGGTCTGTGGAATGCTGCATTAACTGCAGAAATTAAAGAGAGACACAGAGAAACAAGCAGTTTGTCAGTCAGTGTTGTCATCTCATTGTCTCCAAATACCAGTCAAATATTTCTGGGTCTCCTTCAGTGCCTGGGTGGGGAGGAAAAATGTTGGGCCCTTCAGATTCACCCTTGGGAAAAGGAGAAGCCTCCCCAGTGGGGAGGGGGTTCCAGTGAGGATGTGCCTTGGGCTGTCCCATCTTCCCACAGGCAGCAGAGAGGGGGCAAAGTGATAAGCCAGGGTGGAGTATGACCCCTGTGACCTTCAGTGAACTGTCACCCCCTTTCCCATCTCTCCTCCATCCCCTTTTTTCTCTTCTCCACCCCCTTTTCCATCTCTTCTTCACCCCTTTTCCACCTCTTCTCTGTCTCCTTTTCCATTTCTTCTCCATGCCTTTTCCTCTCTCCTCCATCCCACAGAGCAGTGGGGGTTCCTAGTGCAGCAGAGCTGTCCATCCTCTGGTGTCACAGCCATGAATTCCAGGTGTCCCCTGAAGAACCTCTGGAGGAGCCAGTGCCAGGATGCTGCTGTGGGCATCTGCCCCTTCCAGGTCCAGCAGCCACATCCCCAGCTCGACTCCCATCCCTGACCCCAGCTCGACTCCCATCCCTGACCCCTTTCCCTCCTGCCACAGCCCTGCCTGGCCCCGGGCAGCCACTACTGATGAGATGAAGAACAAAACTGGGCATTTAAGTGGTGATGTGTGAGCAGGAATGAAGGATTTGGCTTTCAGATCCACTCCAAGATTGCAGGAAAGTAACCCTTCCATAGGTAGGATCCTTGGGAGACTGGAAAACAGCTCTTTGCTGCACACTGCAGGGTTTTAGTCAGATTAACCCAAACTGATGGCTCTTTCAGCTGTAACTGCCAGTAGGGCCTGGCTCAGAGCAAGATTTTGTCAAGTGAAAGGCAGAAGTTTTAATCCTTGAGAAGTTCCTGAGCAGAATCCTGGTAATTGAAGGAAGTTACTGCAGGTGTTTGAAGCTATAATTAATCTCTGAGAAAGAGAGGAAAGCTTTGAGTCCTTTGAAGGAGCAAACCTCGGAGCTTTAGAGCATTTCAGAAGGGAAAATTGAACAGGGATGATCCATGCAAAGGAAGGAACTGTTAGGGGTGTCAGCTTTGGGAAATAAGCTGGGATGGGGGGGACAGTGGGAACCACCTGCCAGGACCTGGGGTGAGGGAGCCCAGAGCAGGAGTGCAGGAGGGGAAGGGGATTTGATGAGGGCAACTGGATCACCCCAAAGCACCCAGGATCACATTCCAGGCAGCAGACCCAAATCCCAGACCTGATTAGTGAGGTTCCTGATGCCAAAATGCTGTTTGTTTTCCAAAGTGCTGCTGGAGAGGCTGGAGATGGCCAGGGGAGTGCACACATGGCAGGGACAGGAGAGAGCAGAGTGTCAGTGGGAACAGCACCAAAGAGCTCGGGTACAGCACCTGGAAGAATAAATTAGTTAATAACTGCTTTTCCAGATAGGGAGTGGTGATTTAATGAATGCAAAACTGATTTATTGATTACTCAGGAAGCTCGCCTTGCTAAGGAGACAGCTCATTGCTGCCTGGCCCCTGCTCCCCCTCACTGCCAGCTGGGCCAAAGGGCAGGAATTCGGGGAGCAGGAGCTCGGGGAGCTGGCACAGGAACAGGTTTGCTCATGTCTGAGCATCCGCTGAGTCCCATTTCTACAACACAATCCCAAAATCTGCCTTGTTTCTTCTGCTTTAACCATGTGTGTTCTGAGGATGGAGTTGGAGATGCTGCACTCTGAAAAGCCACCACTGGTGAAAAGGTGCTGAGGTTTGGGATGATGTCTGAGATTTTGGGGAGGTTCTTTCCACAGGCTAGGAACCACTCCCCCAAACCATTCTCTGGCAGTATCCTCTGGCTTGATGTCCCAGATTGAGAAGCAAGATGTTTTCTGTTGCCATCTGTGTAGCAGTTGTCTTCTGTTAAGTGAGCAGTCTTCCTTATCTCTTTCACAACCAGTTCTCCCTCTGGGGAGACATCTGCTGATAACGGGCTATTGAATGTCACTGTGTGACTGAGAAAAGTTACAGCGTCCCATTGTGAGATGCTCCGCCCAGAGGGAGGAGCCAAGCATTCCTAATTGGATATAATCTGGGTTTTTGGGGACATCAGAGTCAGCCTCCCCACAGGTTTCCAAGAGGAACAGCTTGGGGTTTTTCCACTGGACCTTCACAGGAAGACTACACCCTTCTACAGGATCACTGCTCCGACAGAACCACATCTGCCACTCCAGGAGGACTGCAGCCACTCCAATTTGGACTGCTACCAACACGCTGGCCAAAAGGGTGTCAGGTTGTAATCTCACTCTGTCAGTGGTTTTCCTTTCACATTATTGCATGGATTTTGTTACTTTCCCCTTTTCCTAATAATTTGTATTTCTGACTCGGAGTCTCTCACTGGTTTTGCTTTCAAACCAGAACACTTCACCTGATCCAAGGTTCAGGAGAGCTCCAGGTGGGTCTGAGAAGTGACCACACAACCTCCTGGCCAGGTGAGGTTGTCTGTGGTGCACATATAAGTGACACCTCTCTCTGGTGGGTTCCTGCTGCCACCACAGGACACAGTCCTGCCCAGTGGCCCAGGTAGCAAAGCTCAGGTGGCAGAGCCCTGGGCATGATGTTTGTAGCCCTAATACAAAATACAACATCAAAACAGTTCAAAATGTGGGTCTGGTTGGTGCCCTTCCTGCAGCCCCCCCCAGCTCTGGGTGTCCCTGGCCCCCTTGGCCTTCCTCTCCCCCAGGGAATGGAAGAGGCTCCTCCGTTATCCCTCACTGTGTCTCCCTCAGCTGCCACCAGAAGGAATGTTTGGATTTCATGCTCAATATTCTGGATGCAAGCCGAACATCAAAACCTCAGCAGGGTGCCTGGGAGCATCTGAGGGAGAATATCAGAGGAATCTGTTTCTACAAAGGAAAAGAAACCAACAAAGCCTCTGTTTGGGGATGGTCTTTTCATCCTTGCCTGTACATACAAGTAATAACTTTAGACATGGGTTTTTATTATTATCACCCTTCCTGATATCAATCTCTCTTTTTCATTATAATAAATATTGATTTGTGCTGTTAGAAAATGACTTCCCCAATCAGCTGCTGATCTTCCCACAGGCACAACGATGGGGATGAGGACAGTGGGATTGTCATCCCCGGGAACAAACATCCTGCTTGTGCCACCCTCCCTGCCAGCAGCACCAGGGGATGGAGCCCAGGGGCAAAGGGGACCATCAGTGACATTTGGGCTCCTCTGGATGGAGGTGGCTGTGACCTGCTGTGGTGGGGGATGGCTAAAACAGCCCCCCCAAATCCCACTTCTCCTTTCTCTCTTCTGCCACAAGGCAGGACAAACACCTTCATAAACCACTAATCACAGCTTTTCTTGTCAGTGAACATTTTCTTACTCCCAGGCATCTTCAGGGCTCTGGCCTCATTCCTCTGCCATGTGTGTATCGTTCCCAGCACAGCTCTGGGGCCACATTAATTCTCTTCCACGTGGAATTTGTTTTGTGCCTGCAGAAATGTGCTTGGGTTGGTGTAAGAACTGAAATAAAAATAGCTGCTTTCCCCAGAAGAGCTCTCTGGTTATCCAAGATGGATCAAACCCTGGAGCAAAGGGAAAGGTAACACCAGGGGCTGGATTGCAGAGTCAGCCCTCCCTGAGCATCCCAGTTCGGCTGTAACTCAGGATGGATTTGGAAATGGGGACAGTCAGGGGAGCCAGGGAAAAGAGCATTGCTTGGGAAGAAAGCACCAGGCAGCTGGGAGGAGGACGAGGAAAAAGAGGAGGAGGGGATGAAGGCAGTTGGAGCAGGATATCACTGAGCACTGGACTTGATCTGTGCCCTGCTCAGATGGGAGAGCCACGGCATTGTAAAATCCCAGAATCGTTTCCAAAAGGTTGGAAAAGCCCATGGAATCCAACTGTTCCCAGACTGCCAAAGCCACCACTCACCCATGTCCCCAAGTGCCACATCCACGTGTCTGTTAAATCCCTCCAGGGACGGGGACTCCACCACTGCCCTGGGTAGCCTGTGCCAGGGCTGGAGTACTCTGTCCATGAAGGATGTGTTCCTAATATCCAACTAAACCTCCCCTGGCTCAGCTTGAGGCCATTCCCAGCACCCCACACCCACAGAGCTGGTGGGACACTGCAAATGACGCCCCTGTCAGCAGGAGTGGGGACAGAAGAGTCCAACCCCCATCTTCCAGGCCAAGCCCTGGCTGGGATACGAGTGGGAAAATGCAATTTTCCAGCCCAGCAAGCCCTGCACCACCTTTGCCGGAGGCTGGGGAGGAGGGAGAGTGAGGAGGGGGTTTGGCAACCCAAATATTTCCAGTCTCTGCTTGGCAAAGAACAGGCTTTGCCCTCAGATGTCAGAGCTCCCAGCCTGAACCACGAGTGCAGCCAAAATCATTTTCATGAGATATCAACAGGATCTACAGGAATAAAGGATAACAGTGTTTGCTTCTAATGCAGGGAGCCCGTTTGAGAGCCAGAGCCTCGGCTCAGAGCACCTGCCAGCCCTGGAGCAAAGCACAGGCAATTTCTGCCGGGGAACAAACCCACAACCTTCTTGTTTCACACCCTCTCTGTGCCCTCAGGCCCTCCCAAGCTCCGCCTGAGCCTGGGGGGCCACGGGGAGGGAGGGAAAACAATCGTGTTGCATTTTAAGAAGTGATTTTTATCAGAAAGCTGCTATTTATCAGTTTTATTAAAGTGCCATCTCCCAGACTCCGGGGTCATGAGTTAATCTCGGCTTTCATTAACTAAAAACACACGTTTCTCACAGTGGGAGCTGAGAAGTTGGCTGAAGTGAGGAGAACCTGGCAATGATTTCTGCTTCCCAGGACCCTGTTTGGGGAGAAAGTGGCTCTGGAGGCTTTGCAGCTGATGGAACAACATTGGGCAATCCGCTGGAGCTCCCAAAAAACCTTTTGGGTGCTGTGCCAGGTGCGAGTTCCTGCCTGTCCTGCAGCACCCAAAGTGACATCACCCTGTCCCCTGGCTCGGGGCAGTGCCCGCTCTCAGTGACCGCAGGTGAGCTCTGGGCAGAGCCATCCAGCTCTGAACAGCTCCTCTGGAGGAGTTTCTGCCCTGTCAGGAGCCCTCTGGCCCTGCAGCATCCCGGCGGGAAGGCAGCCCCATCCCCGGCCCCCATCCCCGGCTCCCCGCCGGGCGGGAGCAGGATTTGCAAGCTGCTGACACGGACATCCTGCGTGGGTGAGGGAGGCTGTGCCGTGGAGCAGAGCCCTCCAGCAGCCGCTTTCACTCACAGATTTATTGGTGCTGCGAGGGAAACGAAACCATGTGGAGCCTCTGCGCGGAGCCGGGCAAGGAGCTCGTGGAGCAGACGGAAATTTCCTGAAAGGTGAATATGGCAGAGCATTAAAAGACAAATAAATACAAAAGCTTTGCTTTATTCCTCTGTCTCAGCTGTGCTCCAGCTTGCCCTAAAGCCCAGGGAGTAGAAGAGCCCAAGACTTTACAGGGGATAAAAAGCCAAACCAGAGCTCCCTGTATCCCAAACACCCCAATGTCCCCCAGTGCCCACAGCCAGAGGCACAACCCATAGAGGATATCGATAGGACAGCCTGCCCCTGGGATAATCCTATCCAGCCCCAGGGAGTCAGGGGATGCTTTAGGAGTGGAGGGGGGAAGGTTTATCTCCCTCACATTTGTCTCCTGGTGCATGCCTGGCAGCAGCAGGAATCCTCCTGGCGGATCCAGAGCAAGGCTATTCCTGAGCACTCTCATGGGAATTATCTCCAAGGTGTTCCCTCCTGGAAGTCACTGGGAAGCCAGATCTCCCCTCCCTGCAGCAAATCAGGGATCCTTGACCAAAGATCCCCTGTCCTCCGAAGCCCCTGGCACTGCCAGGAGGGTGGGCATGTCCTGGCCCAGGCCCCAGCCTGGCACAGGGTGAGCTGCCCCATGGATGCCATGCAGGGATGGTGTTTTTCTTGCACATACCTCTCCCTGCACCCATCCCCACTCTCCAGCCTCTCCTCCCTGCCTGCCACGTTGAGCCCAGATGTCTCCTTTAAAGGGGAACAGCAAAGTTTTGTTTAAAATAACACTATTTAAAAAAAAATACAGCCCTTCCAAGATGGCCAGCAATTAATCACCTCTCCGTGCAGGCTCCCAGCTTGCACACGCATTTGAAAGCAAAGCCCGTGGAGCTGAGCTCCCTGCTCACCTGACAGCCCCCGCCCTGGGATTTCGGGTGTCCCCTGCCAGGAGCTGATGGAGCCTCGCTGAGCTCCAGGAGATGCAGAGGGAGAATTCCAAGGCTGGAGCTACCCTGCTCCTGCATTCCTTAGGCATGGAGCTTTAGATGCTTAACTGGGAAAACAGGGAGAGCTGGATGCCTTGCTTGCACATTCCACCCGTGCAGCAGGAATTTTAGGTCTGAAAAAATGAGATTAGTGTCTTTTTCCCTTATGCATCCCTGTGTGCTTCTCCTGTGTCACCCCTAAACCAGCCCTGCACAGGCTGTGGTGTGGGAGGCAGCAGAGACCAGGTCCTGCAGGGCTGTCCCAGCTCCTCATCCCCAAGGGGGAAGCCCCATGGCCCCATCTCAGCCTGAGACGGCTTCCCAAGCCCCAAATCTCTAAACAACTCCCCTCCCCCATGACCTGCTCCCTGTCCCCCTACCCGAGGTTTTCATTTATCAGGAGAATTATTAAAACAGCCATTTCTCAGCTGTCTAACGTTTCAAACCCCGCTCCCATTCATCTGATAAATATTTACAGAGCTTGACATTGTCTTCAGCTCATTCCCTTCTGCAGCAAACAATCCCAAACACCCGCTTCCCTTCTCCTGGGGCTCACGGAGCAGCACTGCCCACCCCGGCATGGCCAGGCCCATGTGCCCCCACTGCTGCTCTGCTCAGGGGTATGGGGGGGAATTGCCCACTCCACCTTTGGAACCACCTGCTGTCCCTCTGCACGGTGCCAGAGCTGCGGGGGTGCCCGGCTGGCATTGGCCACCCTGACCCCATCCAGTCCCATCGGTGTCACCGACTGCACCCCACCATCCCAGAGCCATCACCCCGACAGTGACAGATATCCCAGGTGGCTCCAAGCCCCATCCTGGGGCTTGTCTGGGACACCTCCAGGCATGGGGCAGCCACAGCTTCTCTGGGTATCCTGTGCCAGGGCCTGCCCACCCTGGCTCTGCTGATTCCCCTCTCAGAGCCCATTTTCTGTGGGGCACAGAGGTTTTGTACCTTCATAGCTACTTCTGCCACCCAATATCTGATTATTCTGCAGGCAAAGGAGGAGGCATGAGAAGCTGGAGTGTTCATTTGTTAGACATCATGTAGAAGCCAAAATCCACGAGGTTTATCTGGTGAACTGTGACGAAGCTCAGCCCAGCCATGAGCACTATGAGCCCCCTGGGATCTCCTCACAGCCCTGATCTTGACCAGACGTCACCCAGGAGCCCACACCAGCCTGTCCTCTGGCAGCCAGCAGCTCCATGGGCATCACCTCCATCCACCCCCAGCTCCTGTCACCCTCCATGGTCATTAACTTCAGACAACACCCCCTCACCCTCCCCTCCCTCCCTCGCTGCTGCTCAGAGCCTGCTCAGCCTGTGAGTGACAGTGAACACGGCGACGGTGGCAGCAAAGCCATCAAGTGACACAGCTTTAGCTGCAGCTGGGGCTTTGCAGCACTGAAGTGATGTCTCACTGCTCTGCTGCACTGATCGTGTTAAACGCCAATTGAAACCCTGATCACAAAAGAGCCGAGCCCGAGATTCCAGCCCGAGGAGCGATGGATGGCAGGAAAGGGAGATCTGCAGCCTGCCCTTCACTGCAGTGCCGGGGAGAGCAATGAAAGGAGCCTTTTTATCTCTCACCTCCTCTACCCGGGCCAATACAGGCCCTGCATTAACCTCCAGGGCTTCCCCAGCCTAAATTTAAACAGCTCAAGGTTTCCAGCACTCCCTTTAGGACACTGCTCTGCAGCCTATGGAGCTGCTCAACTCTATGCAGTTTCCCTGGGAGTCAGCCTAAATACTTAATTTCTCCCCCCCTTTGTCCTAATTAGAGCTAGCAAAGCAATGAGAACATTATTTACAAATTATTTGAAGCTGAGGTTTGCACACAGAATTCCGAGCAGCCGGAACACGTTTGCAGGAAGCAAGTGGGCCACGCTCAGTGTGTGACATGCAGTTATCACCCACCTGGACCTGCTTGAGCTCACTTCCCAAGGACCTTCCCAAGCCACTGGGTGCTCACAGCCTTCCAGCCCTCAGACAAACCCTCAGAAATGCCTTTTCCACCCTCTGGAGGCCAAAACATCAACTGGAGCATGGGGTGACACTGCAGGGTACCCCCATTCCCCGGGGTATCCCCCAGGCAGCCTCAGGACACATGGGCTCCTTGCCATGCACCAAGCACAGGGCTTTCTGGGAGCTGTTCTGTCCTAGGATGTGTCTGGAGCCATGTCTCCTCTCTCCTTGGTCTCTTGATGCTCCCCCCGGCCAAACTCTGAAGAGGATGGGTCCCTGCCTGCCTGGGAATCATCTCCAGCAGGACACCGACAGCAGAGCAGGGGTATACTGTCCTATAATGTCCCTGTCACAGAAAAAAGCCTTCAGAAGAGGCCGAGCAGGATATGAACACATTGCAATCCCCCATGTGCTGCCCTTGAGTGGAGAGGGTCTGTGGAGACTCCAGTTTTAAGCCCCCTTTTCAAAGGCTTTTATTACAGACTTAGTCATAAAACTCTGCCTGGGGCGGATTTGGCACTCGGGGCCTCGGCCCGGAAGCCAAACCCTTTTCATTTTTTAATAACATTTCATGAAAATCCATTTGGCCCTTTGTAACTCGGACAGGTGGGAAAACAATGGAGGTTTCTACTCGCAGCCCCTCGCGCCAGCCCGGCCGCTCTCCCAGCAGCCTGGGGGCTGCTCCCTTCCCCAGGACCCTGGGGACCCCACAGCCACAGCCAGGGCTGCGACAGAGCTGGCTCTGGTGACAGGGACCTTTGGCAAAGCCCTGAATTATCGAGGGGTGTGTGAGAGCAGCACATCCATGCAAGCCTCCAGGTCCATCGGCTGGAGGCTGGGGATGTTTTATCCACCCTAGAGCTGGGATGGGGGCATGCCGTTGTCCCCCATTGCCTTGCCCAGGATCGGAGCTCCTGGCACTGCCAGCAGCAGGCAAGCCCTGTGCCTGTCCCCAGCTGGGTACCCACATGTCCCCACAGCCCCTCCCTCCAGCCGGGATCTGGATACTCCAACTGCCCATCACTCCAGAGCCACTGTCACCCTAAAGCCACCATCACTTAGAGCCACTGTCACAAGGGCTCCAGATGCTCTTCTGGGGAGCGAGGTGAAACCTGAGCCCCGGGAGGGCGACATCAGCCTCGGAGCCCTGTGCGAGGGGCTCCTGGCGTCGGGCTCTATTTTTACAGCTTGTACCTTAATGCTCCCAAAGTTTAGACAATCGGGAGGGAGCAGCAGCTCTGCAGGGAAGAACGCGCCGGGTTTAGCACAGCCAGTGTGAGCTGAGCCCTCGGGGGGGACCAAAAGCCCAGGCACAGTGCTCCCAGTGCAGCATGACAGAGTCCCCGGCTGTCCCAGGGACAGCACAGCCTGGGGACCAGGGGACAAGCTGTGCCTGCTGCCTGCACCTGGAACAGGGATGCTGCAGCCCTGGGAAGAGCTGGGAAGAGGAGTGCCCGTGCTGTGGCCTCAGTGCCCTGCAGAGGAGCAGTGTCCCCAGCCAGGCAGAGGGAGCAGCCCCCCAACATCAGCCCCATGATGCTCCCCCCACCCCCATGTCACTCGAGTCCCCTCCTCGGAGGGCTGCAGGGGCAGTTTAACACCAGATCTGTGTTTGAAAGGTTGGAATTACGAGTCTGTCAGCATTTCCATTATGAGCCCTGATTAATTTGGGGGTGCAGGGTAGGGTTAGGAGCTGTCATTCCAGATGTGAATTTTTGCTTTAATTCCCCTTAAAAAAAAATAACGGAGGGGGGGGTGGGGGGGTGTGTTTAAATCCTTTAACTTTGTGTTTTCCCTTTCAAAGGAAGGAAAATATGTGCCGTCTGGGTCTGTTTTGTTTTTGCTGCAGAGCTCCAAATGCTGTTTGCCAGGTTCATGGCCATGAGGGATTTCACTCGAGCCGGGATCGCCTCTGTCCTTTATGGGATCGCCACATTTTTATCAGGGAATCCTAACTGGGAGATCTCCCTGGAAACAGCCTAGATGTATGGGAAGGGACCTCTGAGCCTCTTGGTGTGATGCTGAGGCAGTGCAGTGGGTACCTGCTCACAGAGAACTGGAAGAGGTAGGTTTAGATGGGATATTGGAAAGAAATCCTTCCCTGTGAGGGTGGTGAGACCCTAGCACAGGTTGCTTAGAAAAGCTGTGGCTGCCCCGCCTCTGGAAGTATTCAAAGCCAGGTTGGACAGTGCTTGAGCAAGTCACCATGGCAGGGGTGTGGAAGAAGGTGAGCTTTAAGGTCCCTTCCAGCCCAGATTTTTCTGAGATTTGATGATTCCCACCGTTGGATGGAAGCAGTGTGCAGACAGCTGAGAGCATGCGTGCTCTGGCAATACAGCCAAGGCAGCGCTTTCCATTCACCCAGGAAAAGCCTAAACCCTGTGGAGGGGGCTCTCTCCAGGCTGCTCCATTCCCCCTGGCTCTCCTGCACGTCAGACCCTGCTCCCAGCCACACGCTGCAGCAGCACTGCAGGAATCTGCTATCCCTCCCACCTCCACTGCTTGGAAACACCACCGAGAGCTGGTGGGCTCAGGATGCAAGAAATGGGCCCAGAGCTCTGCAGAGACAAGCCCAGAAGACCAGGACTGGCTGCAGCTGCGTGGGGAGGCAGGGGCTGTGCTATGGCCAGGGCCCTTTTATTGCCATCTTTTCACTGGAGAATCTGCCTGGCAGCTTTTCAGCTCCTTGCAGAGACACGGTTGCTGTTGTTGCTGCTGCTGCTGCCAGGAGAAGACTCACAAATAAACTCCCATTAATGCTGCCTTGTATAAAAGTTGGGATTGGCGTTTTGCAGTGAGGGCTGTGGGGCTGCATCTGCTCACACAGCCTTGGGGGCTGTGGGGCTGGCAGGGAGCACGGGGCTGCCGGTGGAGCCCAGCACCAGCCCAGCCAGCCCCTGCTTCCCTTGCTCCACTCCCTCCCTCTGTGACAGGGTGGGGAGAGGAGCCAGAGGCGAGTCAGAGCTGGAGAACCAGGGCATCCCAAGGAATACAGAGCTGGGAGTAAGAGCAGCTGGCAGCAGACCCTAAAACTTTTCTGTCTGTAGGGGCCATTTAACAAATAGCTGTAAAACCAATGGCACTGTAAGGTGTGTGACCATGCAGGGCCCTGCATCCCTAAAAACCTGCAGCATCATTGTCCCCAGTCATAACTTTCACACACATCCATCCCTCAGGCAGTGTCTGTGCTTGTGGGGATCCATGGGGACCCTCCCTGCCACCAGGGCCTCACATCCCACACATGGTCCTGCCCCATTCATGTGGGATACAACCAATTTACTTTCTTCCCAGGGAAATTCATGTTTCCTCATGAGGGACAATAGATTAATTGCTGACATAAAGAAAAACTGCAGGAATAGCAGAGTAAAACCCCAAGAGTGATCAAGGGAGAGGAAGCCCTGTGCAAACACAGGGTATCTCTGGCAGATCTGGTGCTGCCCCTGTGCCCAAAGGGCTGCCCCTCAGTCTCTGTTTGCAGCAGGTCCTAGGAGCAGAGCAGGAGCCCATGTTCCAGGAGGGAATGCTGGTGGATAGGGGGCTGCTGAGTGGAGGCAGGAGAGAGAGGGGAACTCACCTTGACCCAGGGATGTGAGCATGCCAGTGCCCACATCACATGCTGCTGTGCCACAGGGGCTGTTCCCCACCTCATCCCAGTCCCTGACCCCTGTTCCCAGCCCCTATCCATGATTCCTGACCCCTGCTCCAGCTCCAGTCTTGGGTACTCCTCTGTCCCCTTCCCCTGCAGGCGCTCAGCAGCCAAAACCCCAAATATTCCAGCTCTGCACCCTCCCAAGTGCCAAAGCAACTCACAGGATGATCCCCACAGCTTTGGAAAATCATTCCTTTGGTCTCTATGACTTGGTATGATTTAGGAGCCTAACTGTGGGAATGAAAGGTCCATGTACCCATCGTCCCCAGCTCCGGGCCACAGGATACAGCTACAGCTGATGCCATAGTCATGAGTGCCTGGAGGAGAAGTCCAGCAGAGAAGTGGGAATGGCTCTTGGGATCAGCACAGGGAGTGCAGGGAGCATGGGGCCAGAGGGTGCTTGTTCTGCACTCTGGAAATTAATACCTGGGCTCTTCATGGGGGAACAGGGATGGGATCAGGTCACCTCCTTGCTTTGGGGGCAACCACAGAGAAAAGGGGGTGAGGTAACTGGACACTGAGGGCTGATGGGGCTCCCTGACCTCCATCCTCCCCCCAGCAGGGCGTGAGCACAGACCCACATGGAATGTTCTGATCAGGTCCTGGAAAATCTGCCTGGAAGGTGGTGCTGGGTGCAGTGTCAGTCTGCTGCCTTTTCCCGTCTTTCCTTCCTCTTTTCCGCTGTTTTTCCATGTTTTTGCTGTCGCAGCTCGGAGTGTGGGGAACAGATGGAGGTAGAAAAGGGTGAAGGGGAGGGGGCTTCTCGGTGCAGACGAAATTAGTCATGAAAACACAGTCAGCATGTGCCTTCGCACGTCAGCCCGCAGTAAGTGTGTGGGGGTTTATGCTTCCCAAATGAGGTTGGGAAGTGGACAAATAATTGTTTCAGGGTTTGGTTTAGTTAATTGATTTTTTTTTTTTTTTTTTTTTTTTTTTTTTTTTTTTTTTTTCCTGGCGAATTCTCACAATGTGGGAAGCTGGAGCAGTGGCCAGATGAAAGAACCCTCAGTGAGAGCAGCAGTGCAGGCCAAGTTGGGAGAAACCCACACCAGGGTCTTCTGCGAGCCCATCCCTCCTCCACTGCTGTGCCCACAGCGTGGGCAGCACAGGGCACTCCCTGTGCCACCCCAGCCCCGCACTGCCGGCACCGCAGTGATGTCCCAGGACTTGTGGCTGTCCTGGTGTGAGCAGGACCATCTGTCAGCCCCGGCTCCCTGGGATGTAGTTGTGACTGCCCGGAGAAGCCCATTAATTAGCGGGCAGCCCGGGCTGTCGGAGCTGCCGGCCGGGCAGCGCCGGGAGGAGGAGGCACAAGCCAGGGAGAGAAAACGGGTCATTTTTCAAAGTGATGAATGGGAGGAAAAGAAAGTGGAAAGGCGGACAAGGGGAAGAGAAGGGAACTGATTTCCAGATAAAGTTTTCAGGACACTTAAATAAACATCTCAGCCGGCGGAGCAGGGGTGGGGGCGCGGGGGACGTGTGCGAGCTGGGCAGCGCAGGGAGCACTTCAGCAGGACACTTCAAATAAACAGCATTTTAAAACATGTGTGCTCTCCCTCCCAGGGGTTTACCTCCGCGATTATCTCTCTGCAATTCCCAATGTGTCTTCAGCTAGGCCCAAAGCTTGACAGCTTTTCTAATGCTACTTCGTCCCCTCAGCAAGGCAGGTCCCAGGGAGGGGGACCCTTGTCATGGCTCAGAGGTCTCTCCTCGCTCCCAGCCCTCCTCCCTGATGTGGAGAAGAATGGCTGTGGATTCCTGGGACCCCATTCCTGGAGGAGAAGCAGCAGAGGAGACAAAGCCATCATGCCCATCACACTCCACTGTGTCCTGCTGCCTCCTCTTCCTCCCATCAAGAACAAAAGAGCAAAGGAGGGAGAGCAGGAATTGCTGAGCCATTAAAATCAAAAATGAAAGCCCATCAATGAATTAATACAGCATTAAATGTTAATAATTAGGGCATAATAAACGTTTATGGGAACAGATTAAAGCCAAGTTCTGCTCCATTAAGCTGCTCATGTGGTCTCTGCTTCCCACCCACCTCAAGGGAGGAAGAGCCAGGAGAGGAGAGGAGCCCTGGAGGTGCTCAGTGCTCTGGGGGTCCCAGCAGCTCCAGCCCTTCCAGCTGCCCCAGGAGCATCCCTGGGAGCAGGGATGGTGGATCCCATGTGCCCTTTGGTGGGATTAGCTCCGAGAAGCAGAGCTGTGTGTGCCGAGAGCACGGCGGCTGCAGGGCAGCATGGTGGGATGTGCTCAACAGCTCGAGATGGGGATGGTCACAGTGGAAATTACATGGTTTGAATATCTGAGGGGTGATGGCACCACGATTAATCACCCACACTGAGCCCCGTGTTGTTCATTGGGCTTATTTAGGAAGTATTTGGAGTCAGAAGAGTTGGGATGAGATGATTAAACACCAAACACAGGTGCAGTGTCCCCATGGCTACATGTGCCTCCGAGCCCTTCTGCTGTGTGTCCCTGTCAGAGTTAAAGAGATGGGAAGTTTCTACTCTGCAGAGAAAAAAGATGTTTTATTTTTATGATTTGAGACTTTGTTTCTTGGGGAAATTTTTCTAATTTTTTTCAGTGGGATCTTTAAGGACCACTTATTTTCTTAATCATTTTTTAAATACCAAACCTTTTCTGAAAATATGTTTTTTCAAGCACTTTCATTTACCAAAAAACCCACTGAAATTTTTGTCAACAGCCAAAAAAATTATTTTTCAGTAAAACACTCTTGAAATAAAGGAATGTCAGTAGTTCTAAGGGCTCTGCAGGGCTGCCTCTGCGGATCTGATTTACCTATCATTGCTCGCTGCTTCTCCTACCAAAATAACCACTTCCAAGCTTGTGGTGGGATCACAGGAGGAACAGGAGGGATCTGTCAGCCATCCCTGCACTGCTGGGAACACCTCCTGGTGATTCCAGTCAGAGCTGGCAGTGAGAGTATCCCAGGCTCTGTGATGTTTGGGGGAAGCAGGGCAGCTCTGTCGGAATTCTCAGCCGTGGGGCAGCGACTGGGGAAGGAGGAAGGTTCCCCACACTGACACAGCTGGAAAACATCCCAGCTTTGGACTGAGGCCACGCTGGTGGGATGCAGGAGCAGCCAGACTCTTTGGAAATGGGCAGCTGTGGCCAATTCATGGGCCTGTCCCTGTCCTGGCAGGGATTGGAGTGGGCAGCCAGAGCAGCCCTTTGCTTCATCCCTTGGGAAAAGTCCCGTGCAGGGCTGCGTGTCCGCGGGCAGGGAACACATCTGGGCCCCCAGAGCCCATCCCAGCGGGACGATGTTGTTGTTGGCCGTGCTGGGGGATGGGGCTGGGGGTCCACGGCAGCGGGGGCCCTTTGCAATCGAAAGCTTCCTGCTGGGGACCCTTCAAGGGCAGCCCTTGTAGCAGATCTAATTATACAAACAATTTTGTTCTGCTTCTCCAAATAAACACAGTGAGGTCTGCGGGACACAGCACGACGGGAAATTAGAACGGAGAACACTTGCTAATGGGCTCCTTAGCTGCAGGGGTAAACAGATTATTTGAAAAGGCCCCAGCCCCTCCGACAGATCCACTCACTCCGCTCCCCTCTCCTCCCACCCCTTGCTCTCCGCCCCCCCGCCCCGTCGCACCAAATATTAACCAAGCTTGCAATTTAATCAGATCTCTGAACTGTGAAAGGAGACTTCTGGAGATTCGATTTCAAGGCTTTTCCCTGTTAAGATTTGCATTGAGAAAATTAGATTAAAATCCTGCATGGAAAAGGAAAAAGGGTTTGGAGGCAGGGAGTGGGCATGGAGGGAAGCAGGGAGGAGGGGAGGGGGCACAGAGGGGACCTCAAGTCTGGCTGAGGAGTCAGGAGGTGACTGGCAATGCAGTGAGACAGGGGACGCCCTTCCTTCCCCAGTACCCAAAGTTTTGGGCACAACCCTCCCACTGCTCCCCCGTACTCCCAGCTGGAGATGCTCCAAATCACCTCATACAGAAAAGTAGCTTGTTTTGGGCTGGGAATGGGTGATGCCAGGAATGAGGCTGGGAATGGGGGACACCATTGGCATCCAAGGATGAGAATCCCTCAGTGCCAGTGAAATGGGAGAACATGATCTCATCCCCAGCACAGCTGCTCCCAGAGCTGGAGCTGGGCTCCCAGCACAGCCATGCCCTCGGGATCTGCAGCACTTCCAGATCCTGGTGTTGGGATGTTGTGGATGAGCCAGGGGGCCCTGGTGTGGTCCCCAGTGGTGGCAGTGGTGGCACAGGGTGTCTGTGGCCCTCCCGCCATGTGCACGCTTTACTGGGGTCTATCAACACCCACCACCCCAGCACCGACTGGAGCCAGAGCCCTGCGAGGGCGCCTTGGCAGGAGCAGCTCTTGGCCCAGACTTTGTTTTCATTCCTGCTCCATGGAATTTCTAATTGTATCGAACCGAAGAGCTGATTGCTCCGCTGGCCCACCCTGGCCCTGCCAGCCCCGCGGTGCAGGAGGGCTGCTCCCACCCTGGGCTGTGGGACAGAGCACTGGACCAGGGCAGAGCCAAGGACTCCCCTGAGATCAGGGGTCCCACAACACCACTGGAGCCTCCACAATGGGAAATCATCCTGTTGTGTACAAGTTTCCTTGGGCAGCTACTCCAATTCTGCTCTTTCCGCCTTCATTTCAGTCACACTGAGATCTTGAAATTAAATTTTCTTTTTCCCAGATGAAGAACCTCCCTTTGACATTTCGACAATGGAATGTGTTGATTTTGCTCTCCAAAACCCCTCACTTTTTAAAAACACCCTTCAATCCTACTTTTTAAAAAACCGGCACTTCAGAATAAACCAAATGTTTCCCTGAGAGTAAAATGTAACATTTCATTAAACCTGGATCAATTCCTTTTTCTTTTTTTCATTCCCTAAGCCTGAGTTTTTCTCAGCAGCAGCTCTGACCAGGTACCTCTGCTTTGCCTGAAGCATCCCAGTGCGGGAAGCTCCAGGAGCAAAAGGTGTTAGGGATGGCCAGGCCAGCAAAATTCAGTGAGAAAGGGGAAAAAAGGAGGGGAAAGGGCTGAGGGAGGGAAATAGGAGCTGGTAAGGGAAGCCCAATATTCCAAGCACATGAGGGCAGGCACTGGACCTTCTGCTTCTCGGGCGGTTGAGTCCCAGAACTGAGTGATTTCCTCTCCACCTCACCAGGGAGCAGCTTTTATGTTCCACTGAAAAGGTACCCTGCTCAGACAGGCAGAGGCATAATGGGAGAGATCCATTAACCGGGAGGAAACGAGGGCATGTTAAACATGAAATATGCATGGGGGCTCTCGCCAGCTTGTTAATGCATTTGTGTTTGCAAAATACCTCTGGCTGGGGAAGGCAGGGAGGGAGAGAGGGATGCGGCAGGTCGGGGGCACTCTGGGCACGGCGCGGACAGGAGGAGGGTGCGGAGAGCAGGCTGGAGCGGGGACAAAGGCAATTTGTGCCTGGTGGGAGAGTAGTTTGGTCATGAAAGACCTGCTCGATACTGCAGAGGGAAATAAGGGCAGGTGCATCTCGATTCAGCCCAGCTCTTTCACAGGGTCCCCAGTGCTGGGGGCTTGGGGGGAGGGGTCAGGCACTGCTTTCCCTTCTCTGCACACCCTTGAGCCCCTGCTCCCCACAAAGGCTTGCCAGCGTTTGGACAGGGACCTCAGTGTTCCCACAAAACTCACTTCCACACATTTACTGGGACATTATGAGATAGTATCAATAATTAAAAATAAGCTGCAGCTGTCCAAAGGGGCAATCCCAGTGCATGAGGTGATGGATGACCCTGGCTGTGGGACGGGACTCGCTGAGCCACAGATTTCATTAACTCACCCTGGGTGCCCCAGTCATTCACTGTAGATTAGGGAAGCTCAGATGTACTATTCCTGTTGTTGTTCTCTAACACAGTCTCCCGGGTGAGTGTCGCTCACCAGAGCTGCCTCCCTCTCCAGGGAACAGATGCAGGAGTGTCCTCTGGAACAGGGACAAGTCCCAGCAGCACCAGCCCTGGGGTGTCTCTGAGCACTGTGGAAAACCCTGGGTTGGGAATTTGTCTCTTCCCAGCTTGGGCAGTTTCCAGGTCTCAGACCACAGCTGTCCATCCTTTCTCTTATATTGCCATCCTTCCATCCCATCTTTCCAGAGTGTTCTTGCCAGGGTCAACACTAGGCAAAGCTCCCCAGAGGGTTCTGTCCCTGTCGTGTGAGGCTGCCCACCCCTTCTGCCACCATTTTTGGTGACAGTGCTTGGAGGCCAGGACAATTCTGTGTCCCCTGTGGCTCCACTGTGGGAAGAGGAGCTGGGGAGAGGGGAGAAGGGAAGAGAGGGGCTCTTCACAGAGCAAAGTAATGGGATGGAGCAACAGCAGATGAGAAGGGCAGAAGAGACAAATTGATGGTTGTTATTTTGTAACCAAATTAATGGTTGTTGTTTTCCCCTCCAAATTAGTGAAAGCAGGTTTGGGATGAACAAGCAGGAGCAGGGCAGGGAGGACTGAAGTGGCTTTGTCACTGATGTCACTGAAAGCAGCTGGTGGCTCCCAGCCCATGGACCTGGGCTGTGAGGAGTGGAAAAATCAGCATGAAACAGAACTGTAAAAGTGCTGGTTGTACTGTTGTAAAAGTCTCTCACTCAGAGGAGGCTGGGGAGGGCGAGGCTTCCACTGAGGAACCGGAAGGCTGGGAGCCCCCTGGCCACTGGCAGGGACCCACAGACCAGGTGACAAACCCTTCATAGGCTGAGCTCCTCACACCTCAAGACCTGGGAAATGGGACCAAATTGTAAAGGGGTAAATGTCAATACAGATCAGGTTTATGCTGTGCAAATACACTTGCACTGGTATTTGGGAAACGCAATCCCAGCCGTGGCCAAGGAGGGATTAGCAGCAGCTTCAGAGGCAGCTCAGGCTGAATATTTGATCAGAAATTGTCTGTTTCTGAAGTGCCTGCTTGACTTTGCTCCCTAGCCCCTGAGAGTGAGAGTCCACCTGAGCCCAAGACCATGCAGCTTTTCCCAGGCTCATACTGAGGTACATTCTGCCAAAAAACAGCTGAAATAAAAGCCAGAAGGATAGAAATAGCCTGTAGGGTCCTGAGGGCCAAGAGCAGCCCCTGTCCCAGCAGGAGACACCACATCTCCAGCCATGCTGCAGCTCCAGCTGGCCACAGGCCTCATGGAGACCCCAAATCCATCCCCAAGAGTTTCCAGCCAAGCTGAGGGCTCCTTGGGAAGCCCATCCTCAAGTGCTGCTCACAAGCCTGGCCTCTTCTTCAGACACAGCCACATGCTTGGCCCGACACAAGTTCTGGGCTATTAATTCGTCTCCCCATTGTAAACTTTCTAGGGATTTGCTTTGTGAAGGGGAAGTGAGCTGATCATTCCAAACTGATGTTCGGGTTCACCAGTCGAACTCCTTCCCACAGACAGTAACTCCAGCCAGCTCCTGCTCACCCCGTGGTCTGAGCTCCCACCAGTCCTTAGAGCTTTGACATCCCTGGGATGGTTGATCCCTGCACCATCCCATGCAAACAAAACTTGATGGAATATTTATCTAAAATTTCTCTCCCTTTTTGATTCCAAAGTTCAGGGCAATGAATTCAGTAGCTGCTCGGAGCAGACCCCAGCTAAAGGCATTAACAGTGACTGGGAGTGGGCAGGGAGCTGCAGGCAGAGCAGGAGGGGATGCATAGCTCCACCCACGGAATATGAGGATCAGGACTGGGAGAGCAGCAGAGGATGGGCAGGATGGGCAGGATGTGGTGCCCAAGCCTCTGGGCCATCCCTGAGCCTGAGTCTCTGCTGACCCTCCTGGACCGGAGCCCTCCTATCACTCCAGTGTCCCCATCCAGCCCAAGGCATGTCCCAGTCCCCCCCTGGAAGAGGCACCACCCTGAGGCCTGGTGTGCCTGGACACCCCTGCTTGGACCTCAGATGGGGCTTGCTGGGAAGAGCAGCTCCAGACGTGCCTTCAGAGCTCACCCCAATTCCACCCAGGCCCAGTTATTTACCGCAGGGCTTATACTTTCTTCTTTTTTTTTCCCTTCTTTTTCTTTTCTTCCACTGGCATTAAGAGCCTAAAAATAGCCTAAAAATAGCCACGCTTCCCAGTGCAGTCGGCAACACAAAACCGGGTTACCAGTGCTGCACAACAGCAGCCAGCTCGTTTGCTCTGAAATCAAATTTGTTAAGGCATTAGTCTCCTGTTCCCTCTCTCCTGCTGCTCTTCCTCGTCACAGCCAGCCCAAGCTTCCCTGCAGCCGCTGCCACAGCTGGCTCTGGGCATGGGGTGGATGTCATGGGGTCAGAGGGAGGGACAGCCACTGCTAGGGGCTCAGCATGTCCACCCACAGGCACCTCAGGAGTCTCATTGCTGGCCGTGCCCCATCGGCCCCATCAGAGCTCACACCACAGCTCTGGGAGCAGCCTGGGGGTGAGGGGATGGATGGAAAAGGGTGGTTCTCCCTCAGGTTGCATCAGGGAAAGGCTGAGCAGTGCCCAGCCAGCACAGCTTGGGCTGGGGGCTCCTGCCAGCCCTTCCTCAGGACACGAGGAAGAAACAGCTCCAAGGGGAGTGACCCTCAGGCTGGGCAGGGGCAGAAGGCAGCTGGGCAGGGGCGGAAGGCAGCTGGGCAGGGGCAGAAGGAGCTGGGCAGGGGCAGAAGGCAGCTGGGCAGGGGCAGAAGGAGCTGGGCAGGCGCAGAAGGCAGCTGGACCCTCTGGGGGCTTGGAGAGGCTGTGGACAAGGCTCTCCGTGTGCTCTGACCACAGGTCGTTACAGACCAGTGGGATCCTTCATGAATTATGAGCCGATATCGATCGTCTTTGCCAGTAAACACAGAGTGACCTTTATTAAAAATACACGAAAAACTCACTTAGGGAAACTCACTGACTTCTTGCTGCTGACAGATTTACACAAAAAGCAGATTTGTCCCACAACAGGAAATGTGGTGAATGAGGCAGGAGAGGGGAGCAAGGCTCCGGCACAGCAAGCACCTCATCCCTGCCAGCTCCTGCACACCGGGACCAGCTGCCTGCTCATCTGGCAGAGCTGCTCACCCGGGCACCCCCCAGGGCAAGAGTGCAGTTCTCTGCCCTGGGGGAAGCTGCAGGGGGAAAGATGCCAGTCCCTGATGGACGCAGTTATTTGGGACAGGAGAGGGACTGTGTAAATCTGGGAATTTGCTGGGAGCTGCCCACCATTGGTCAGGTCTCTCGGGGTTAGAACAATTAATTTTGTGCAGTACAATAGCACAACCATTCCTGCTGCAGAACAGCCTTTGTGTTGCCCGACATAAACCCTTCATGCTCCCTCAGGAATGCTGCTGCTCCTGATGTCTTGTCCATGGATTAGAGAAAGGAACAGCTGTGGCTCAGAACTGGATGGAGATGAAGAGCTCCTCACCCCTCAGCCACCGCTTGAGCTGTGAGTGACCCCTTGGACCCACCTGTGGGCAAATCACTCAGGATCCACAAGGATCACCAAGTCCAACTCCTGGCCCTGCACATGACAGCCCCAAAATTCTTCCATGTGCTTGAGAGCATTGTACAAATGCTCTGTGAACTCCTGGGGCCATGACCACTTCTCTGGGAAACCTGTTCCCTTGTCCAGCCACTCCCTGTGCTGCTGAGGATCAGAACTGCATTGTCTCCAACCAATAGATCCCACCAGCCAGGGAGCCCACAACAGCCACAAGTGCATTTGAGATCTGATTAATTTATAAATAGGAACACATGGCACCACCAATTCAATGATCTTGGAGGCCTTTTCCAACCTAAATAATTCTGTGGTCCTGTGATCCTACCCAGAGCATCTTCAGGATGATGCCTCAGGAGCTCTCAGCATCCTAGCTCAGGAGTGGGAATCAGTCCCACAAACCTACCCACAGGTTTCCCTCATCTTTTTTTGTAATTCTGTTTTCTAGACACCAGCGAGAATCTGGCTTTTAAAGCTTGTGGGTATTTCTCAGACAAACAAATAGAAACCAATTGGTAAATGCACACAATGATCAATCAATGGCTCAATTTGCACTTGCTTTTTACCCAGTGCTGAGGAGAGCTGAGTGTAATAAATATGTACGGAAATGGAAATGATGGATCCGTTCCCAAACCAGCTCAGGTGTTTGGTGTGGGAAGCTGTGAATTCCTGGGGCCATGTTTGCTCCTCACCTCCATGACCTGCACTGTGCTGGATCCAAGCCAGAGGGACAGGATTTGCATTTTGAGCAAATTTCCCAACTTTGCAAGTTGACTGTGCTCAGCTTCCTGCAGACACCTCTCGGCAGAAGGGCTTTCTGGCAGACAAAAAACCCCCTTCTCTCTAGAATCCTCAAAATATTCCATTTTGGAGCAGCCAGAGCAGATGATGGAGGAGAACAGACTCTCCAATCAGTGCTGGGGCAGGAGGGCTGGGAGTGAGCGGATGCGACACAGAATGGGATGTGCAGTGGGATGAGATAAACTCCCCAGCTTGTTTGGGCCCATTATGGCACATTATTCATCAAAACACTCAGCTGAAATCAGCCAGCTCCGGGCTTTGTTAATTTGCTCTGTTTCAAAAAAACCTCAGGCTTTGGAGAAAAAAAAGTGCCCAAAATATCTCTTTAGCAGACTGCAGCCAAGTGGTTCTAGAGAGGAGCCCATCATCCCTAGTTATTGCCTTGCTTACATCCCTGTGGAAATTTGGGAATGGTTCCTCTGAGCCGAGAAGGGAGGTGAGGAGCTGGATAACTCTCTGCCTTGTTAAAACATTCAGGATATTTTCCTGCATGGAAAGGGGCTGCCAGGATTAAGTCATCCCAGGAAGAGTGTTACTGCAGCACGCCTGGGTGAATTCCTTGCACAGACAAAGGTGATCCCTGTGTCCCGTGGGAGGGGGGCCCTCACTCTGCCCTGACGCTGCTGGTGAGAGATAAATGAACCCAAGAGACAAAACCTGGGTGCTTACAAGCAAATCTGGGCTCTGTGAGCAGATCTGGAGTTTGTGGGCAAATCTGGGGCTCCATGAGCAGCTCTGGGGTCTGTGAGCAGCTCTGGGGTCTGTGAGCACACCTGAGATGTCTCTAAGCACATCAAGGGGGTCTCTAAGTGTATCTGGGGGGTCTCTAAGCACATCTAGGTGGCTGCACCCACTGTCTCCCTGCCTGGAGAGTAGGGATGATTTCCCAGGGAGGGAAGGCAGGGAGTGGGCTGGGGTCCTGCACCAGCCACCCTCCCTCACCCCCCAGTCCTGTCACTGTCCCAGCAGGGGCAGAGGGACAGTGCCAGGTGGGATGGTGCCTCTGATTTCCAAGTGCTGGTGGTTTTGGGTAGGTTGGACCTTGCTGGAGTTCCTTAGTAACACAAATGCTGACTCTTTCCCTGCCCAGGAACTGCAGATACAAACGAAACCCTTCCACCAGCCCCTCCATGGCATCTGCACCGAGACCCTCAGGAATGGTGTGGGACCCCCACCATGCCCCAGCAGTGACTCAATCCCACTGCAATCCCCCCAGTCTGTAGCTCCTCCTGCTATGTTAAAGGGCAGTTTGCCACAGCTGGAGGGTTTTACCCTGTTGCCCATCTCCCTCCATCCCTGGGGCAGAGGGGGCTCCCTTGGGGACCCTATCAGAGCCCTCTGGATATCCAGAGCCCTCCCTCAGCTCCTCGAGGCTCAGTCCCAAATCCAGGTTTGTGAACCAAGAACAAAATCTGGGTTTTGTTCAGACTTTCCAGCCCTAGCACCAAGCATGTGGCAGCACTTGCCAACTGCTGACATCACTGAGCCCCTCTGTGAACCTCTCCTGTCTCTGCTCGGCTCACTGATTTCCACCAGCATGCAATCTCCAGGCTTTGCAACATTTCCAGGAGAAATCCAGTTTTGTCCTTGTGCTCTCTCAGTCCAGGGATGCTGCAGTGCCACGATTTCCCTGTGCCACCACACAAAGATAAGGGATCCCAGGTTTGGATGGTTTTACTCATGAACTCATTGTGGAACAGTTTCACTTGTAACCTTTAGGATGAACCTGGGCTTCCACAGGGGATGTGGGCTAGGACTGCATGGGAACTGTGAGGGCTCCAAGGAGCCCCTCCAGATCCTGGCAGTGCCTGATCCCCTTCCCAAAAGCATGTGTCCACGTTGTGAGTGTGGGCAAGGCTGCGGTGGGAACGTGGCCAGGCGGCCTCTCCTGTGTCCCCCTCGCCGCTCCCCTCGCAGCGCGGGCAGCTCCCGGGGGCTGCTGGACGTGCCGAACCCGCTGCAGCAGCGGCTGCAAGATGGAGCCGGCGATCTGGTTTCAATAAAATCAGCAGATTGTTTCATGGCTGGATGGGAAAGTTGTGAGGCTCCAGGATTTGCTCCTCTCGCAGCTGGAACCTGTTTGTCCATCGCTGCAGCTCCCACCCCACATCTCCATAACAGGCTTTCCAGAGAGGGGGTCAGTGTCCCAAGCCTTTCAGGGTGTCAGAGGCATTTGGACAGTGCCATTAATGTGCTTCAGCTTCTGGTGATTTGTGAAAGTATCAGGTGGTTGAAACTGATTAATTTTGTCAGTCCCTTCCAGCTAAAAATATAATATTCTATCTTATTCTTATTCTAGTCTTAGTCTTAGTCATAGTCCATTCTTATTTTTATTCTTATCCTTATTCTTATTCTATTCTAATTCTTATTCTAGTCTATTTTATTCTACTCTATTCTACTTCATTCCGTTCCATCCCAGTCCATCTCATCCCACTCTGGGTGCTGTGCTGCTCAGAGCACAGTGCCTGCCCTCAGTCCAGGTGGAGGCAGCGCTTTGAAATATTGCAGAGTTTTCTAGGTTTTCTCTACACCTTTAAATTCCAAAAGCTCTGTGACTTCTGAAGGAAAACCCAAGCCTTTAAAGCTGTAAACAGCTGGTTTCCCTCTTCTTATATAAGAGCAATCTTTAAAAAAACACTAAAAATTTAACAACCTTATTGTTTTTTGAAGTACTTTGTGAAGCTAGGCCATTCCTGGGCTCAGTCTGTTATCCAGGTGAACTGGATAACAGCAGGACACATCCAGGGCAGCATGCCCAAGAGCCAGACTGGCCTTCCCCCCTTGCCTGGCTCTACTGCAGTCCCCAGATTGGCCCAACAGGAATTTCTGCTCCATATTGAAATGAACTTGAGGCAATAAAGTAGTAAATGTGTAAAGAGAGGGTTGAGCGCTCTGTCAGCTTGGTGCAGTGGAACTCCTTCACTTACAGCCCCTTTATCTTCTGAGTTCTGGCAGTGGCCGAGGCACTGAGTCACCCCCAGAGCCTCCATCCTGCAGCGCCGTGAATCCCAAACCCGCGGCTGCACTCTCAGCGTTCTGCTCCTGCCAGGACAGAAAAAGCGCAGAGCAGGACAGAGCAGCTGCGTTTCGCGCCCCATCAGCTAAATTTCGATGAAATCATTTTGATGAATTGTTTAGGAAGGGAAAAAGCCCCATTAACTGTACATTTGCTGTTAATTAATAGGCTGCTTTTTCCTCCTCTAGCACAGCACTTCCGAGCTGCCTCATGCTCCGCTCTGAGCATCGCATCCTCGGGGGCACAGGGAGGTGGGGAGGGGGATCCGGGAAGGGTGGGACCTGCAGCAGCCTGACCCTGCGGAGAATGGCTGTTCCCAGCTCCATGCCCTGCTCCAAACGTGACACATGAGGATGGGAAAAGCAAACAGCCCCGTTCTTCTCCCAGACCTCTGCAGGGCTGCCCCATCCCAGTCCATGGGCAGCCCCCAGGCACTGTGCAATGCCAGCAGGGCAGGCGAGGAGTTCCACAGCTTCTCAGCTTTATTATTTTAATAAATTCTCCTTTTGTGTATTTATTTTCTGTATGTATTTGGTAAACATCTCTGGAATGTTATTCCAGGGGAATGTTGGCTGATATCCCCCAGGAACCAGACGCTGGAGCTGCTGGGGGTGGGAGCAGGGCAGTGCCCGGTGCCTAAGGGCACTGGGTGCCCGGGGCTTGCACTGGCCACACGCACAGTAGGGAGCTGGGATGAGCAAAAAGTCTTGGCAAATCATTTTCATTCACAACCATTCAGTCAAAATGCCCACAGGATGCCAAAACACAGGGGAGAGGAGGGAGCAGTCACACCTGTCCATGTCCCACACAGCCTCTGGCAGCATGGCTGAGGGGACATCCACAGTGTCCCCAGCAAAGAGCTCAGGCTGGGAGAGTTGGGGGTGCTCACCAGAAGAAGAGAAGGCTCCAGGAAGACCTCAGAGCCCCTTCCAGTGCCTACAGGGGCTTCAAGAGAGCTGGAAAGGGGCTTGGGACAAGGGATGGAGGGACAGGACAGAATGGCTTCCTTCCACCCCAAGACACAAGAAGTGTCAGGTGGGAATTCTTCCCTGTGTGGCGAGGCCTTAGCACAGGGTGGCCAGAGAAGCTGTGGAAGTTCCCTGGAAGTGTTCAAGGCTGTGCCACTTGCTTCACTACCCGGGCCAGAGAGAAGAGCCCTGTAACTTTTGGTCCCAATTAAAGATGGTTTGTTTTGAGATGCAAATAGTTTGTAATCAGAGGGGGAAAGGTGGAAATAGCCACAACTTAATTTCTGCAGTCTAAAATGAATCAGGCTTCTGTGTTTTTTTTTTTTTTTTTTAATATGCATTTCTTTTAATAGGGTGAGTAACTTTTGTGTGGGCTGAATTAGCTCTAAATGAAAGCAAACAAGGCATAATTAGAAACTGGCTCACTTTTTTCCTGGTTTCTTCCCCTCTGGAAGGGCAGCAAGGTGTGCATTCAAGGTGTGCATCTGGAAGGGATGGTCAAGCCCAACAGCGAGGTCCAGCTGGGGGGCGAGAAGGGGGCAGCAGGAGCTCCCAGCACAGGAGCTGGGCACACACTGGGAACCATCCAGTGGCTTTAAGGGTTCTGGAGGTGCAGGACAAGGCCCCCTCCCAGCTGCCAGCCCCAGCAGTGGCCATGGCACTGTGGGTCCCTGTCCCCACAGCCAGACATCCCTAGTGTGGGAACCTGCCTCTGCCCAGCAGCAGAAGGGCTGCTTTGCAAAGGCTGCTCCACATGTAAATCTGGGAAGCTCCCACTTGGGAAGTACATGAGTTTCTCATTTAACGTGGTACCACACTGCATTCTTTCTTTATAAAGAGCCCTCATTTAACTTTAGGCGTGTTTGTACATCTCATTAAAAATGGGTCATGTTTAATTGATTTCATATATCACTGCTGCCACTGCCAGCACAGTCCAGTGATGGTGGCAGAGCTGCATCCCTGGCACAGGCACCTGTCTGGGTCCCAGGTGTCCCTTCTGCTCTGCCCTCGTTGTGTTGGCATGGCCACCATGCCATGGCTTCTCTCCAGCTCTGTGGTGCCCACACACAACCACTGTGGGCTGGTGGTTTCCAAATCCTCGGGTTGGGGAGGAGGACATTGCTTCCAGAGCACGGCAGGAGCTGGAGAGCTCTCTCCATGTCCCTGCCACCCCTGCATGGGCGCTGGGGCTGAGCTGGGGTTGTGGCACTGCCTGTGTTTCCCATCGCCCTTTGCTCGATGTCCCCAGTGTCCTTGCTGTGCCATCACCACAGTGAGGGACACACCAGCTCCTCAGGGCAGGAGCCTCTCCAGAACACAGGGACAACAGGACAGCAGAGAGGGGGACAGCACTGGGGGACAGGGAGCATCACTGGGAAGCCCAAGCCTGGCAGGACATGTGCCCGGTGTGTGTGCCCAGTGGCTGTGCCCGCCCTGCCAGGCCCAGAGCTGCAGCAGTGACGAGCACTGCTCATCCTGCTCCTGTCACAGCTCTCCTGGGGAACTGAATCCGACTGCCAGCAAAGAGGGGATGATGAGTCAGCTCCCACCGAAGGCTACCCTATTACCTAGCAGCTTAATAATGAAAACTGTCATCATTCCTGCAATAAGGAAAGATAAATAAGTTATTAAAAGAAGAGCCTGCCACCCTGCCTGGGCAGGGCGCCATGCCAGAGGGATATTAACTGCTGGCCACAGCCTGTCAGTTTGGGGAACGGAGAGGGATACCCTGAATGCTCCGAGGAAGAGCTCTTCCTCCTCCAGCTGGCTTGGAGAGAGCTCATGTGCCTGGCACAGTGAGTGCCACCACTCCTGCTCCAGCCACCACTCCTGCTCCAGCCACCACTCCTGCTCCAACCACCACTCCTGCTCCCATTCCTACTTCTCCTGAAAGCTGCAAAGATAAATACAGCTCCAGGAAGGGAGATGGGGCTGGGGGGAGGACTGAGGGTGAGAAGGGGCCAGAGCAGGCTCTGAAGATCTGATCACCCCCAATCCAGAGCAAGGAGTGCATTAATGACAGCTTTGCTGGGCACTGTCAGTGGGACCCTCTGCTGCAAGAGCACCAAGGGACCACCCACCAGAGCATCCCTGTGGCAGACCCTGCAGCTGATCCTGTGCAGAGAAGGGGCCAGTGCAGCTTCCACACTGGACTCTGCTCAGCTCCACAACCAAAAACACTTTCCCCTGCCAAGCCCCCTCTGGTTGGGGCTCAACTTTAGCACCTGTCAATATGTGACACAGCAAAAGGCAGCTCTGATCTGGTGAGAGAAAGGTATGAAATGGTAAAGGAAGGAGGAAAGAAGTCACCTCCTTGCCCAGCTGTATTTTACTGGGAGAACATTCACAAGCTGTTCCATCTCTGGCCAGGAATGGTGAGGCCCTGGCTGCTCTGCGGAGCTGAACAGAATAAATGACCCTCATAACACTTTCTCTCTGAAATCCTCCAACTTTGCACTAATAAACAATGTGGTTGTCAGGGCAGCCCAGCCACTTTATCTAAAAAATGTTCCTTCCTTCCTCCCTGAACAGTCAGAGAATCTTCCCTGGACCCTACAGCAACACATTCTCCTCCCTGCTGTCTTCTGGGGGTGAGATGTCCCCAGGCCCTCCCACAAGCCCAGCTGTGCCCAATCCCCACTGGTGTGAACTCCTGGGGGCTTAAAAAAATAGAACACTTATTGTGGCACCCCCCTCTCTGTCTGGGCTACCTCAGTGCCATTTTTAGCCTCACCACAGCCCCTGGAACCACATTTTTTAACCGCTGCATTTACATGCATCTTCTGCAGCAGCTGAAGTGTCCTGACAAGCCTCTGGAATCAAAGGCTTGGAGCTGCCCCAGGGGCAGGGAGCAAAGAGAAAGAATCACCTGGGCTGCCGTGGGGATGGCCCAGGAAGGGCTGCAGGAACACGCCTGGCACGGACGGGTGGGGATGGCCCAGGAAGGGCTGCAGGAACACGCCTGGCACGGACGGGTGGGGATGGCCCAGGAAGGGCTGCAGGAACACGCCTGGCACGGACGGGTGGGGATGGCCCAGGAAGGGCTGCAGGAACACGCCTGGCACGGCCGGGTGGGGATGGCCCAGGAAGGGCTGCAGGAACACGACTGGCACGGACGGGTGGGCTCCGGGCCACGGCCCTGCCACCCACGGCGGTGCAGGCCCCGGCACGCCGCGCTCCGGCAGCACGGCCCACAGACGCCACCGGGGACCACAGGCAGGTTTCCACTCTCGGCCAGGAAAGAGCCCGTAAAGTTAGTGAACATCTTAAAAATTAAGCATCTAATGAGGCCCGTGGTGCAGCCAAGGGCTGGGTGCCAGCTGGGCGCTGGCGCGGCGCCGGGCCCTGCCCGTCCCACAGCACCCGCCTGGGTGTGGGGCTGTGGGGACAGGGCAGGCCCAGGACACAGCCACCGCTTAAATGGCCTGGGGACACTGGGGAGAAGTGGGGAAGATCTGGTGTGACACTGAATTGTCTCACCAAAGCCTTTTGCTCTTCGACTCCCAGAAACATTTTACTTCCTGAAAACCCGTTTTCAGGTCTTGCTGTCACTGGTTCATGTTCCCTCAGCCACCAAGGGGTGGCTCTCTGGGAAAGGTCAGTCTCCTGTGCCCTCAGGCTAAAGCCAAGGGTTTGTCCATGGTGCCATCACCCTGATGCCATGGTGCCATCTCCTCCATGCTGTGCATCCTCCCTGCTGGAGTCGGGCAGCAGCAGTCCCACCTGTGGCCATCTCAGAGGGACCTGAGGGCAGTTGGTCAGAGCTGTCCATCCCTCTGTGCTTTTCTGGCTGTGAACAATGCAGCACTCAGTATGTGGATGAGCCCCTCGATGTCTGAGCTCTTGCTGCAGGAGGGGACAGCCTCATCCCAGCCCACGGCACAGGATTTCCTCTTACATTCCACTGGGCAAAGCTGACCAGGGCCGTGCCCCCTCTCCAGCCACCCCTCCCTCCCCTTGCTCTACTCTGGCCACGCTGAACCTGACCCATCCCTCCTCCAGGTGCTGCTCCCCTACCTCCATCCCAGCCCGGACCTTGCTTCCAGGGCACTTGCCCACCTTGGTGCTCCTCTGGAGACTCTTTCCCCCAGCCTCCCTCCTCCTGGCCAGCCTCCTGCCGCCCCTGCCCTCTACTGCTCTCCTGCCGCCCATAAAAATATATAGAATATAGAACATTATTTTATGATATACTATAAAAAAAAAAAAAAAAAAAAAAAAAACAACCTGGAACTAGGAGACACGTGCCAAACCTCAGCAGCACATGCAGGAATGCCTTTGTCCCAGCTGTTGCTGGATTGCTTGAGTCTGAAGGCTTTTCAGGACAGGAATCTTGTTTTTCTTAATTTATTGATTTTTTTTCCTGGCACTGGGCAGCAGTGGTGGCAGTGGCTGTGCACAGTCAGTGATGCCATCTGTCCTTTGGGTCCCATCTCCTGAGGCCCTGCCCAGGGCTCCCCAAACCAGAGCTGGGAGTGTGGGTATCAGTGGAGCTGCAAAGTGTGAGGAGGAGCAGGAGCAGGGGCCTCCCACTGTCCCGAGGAAGCTGCTGCAGTTATTGCTCCTCAGCTCCTGTACCTGTCAGAGCCTCTCCCTCCTTCCTCAGGGTTCAGCCTGTGCCCATCTGGGACCCCTCAGCTTTTCCTGGGTTTTCGCTGAACTGCTGGTTCCTGCACAGGTGATTTGGGGCACCCACGAGCAGGGAACTGCTTGTCTTTCCTATCAGGGCTGACATCAGACCCTAAACAATCAAGGGACTCCATCCCACACCCTGAGGTGCCAGCCCCACTCCCCAGGGTGCCAGCCCCACACTAGGAGGTGCCAGCTCCTGGTCCTCCCTATTTCCTTCCCCTCCTGGGCTGGTGAACTTTCCTACAGCCCTTCAGCCCTAGCTCCATAAAGCTCCCGATTCATTCCGCAGATATTTCCTGCGCTGGGGCTTTCCGCAGCATCTGCTGGTTTGAAGTGCTCCGTTTATTCGTCCTGGGGGCACCATTACTTTCTGCTTTAGCAGTTCTGCCTGCTCTGAAGTCTCTGCCAGGCTCCATCCACGGGAGAGAAAATTGATGAAAGAATAATAATGATGATTGTTATAAATATATATTTCATTGCGGTGGCCCTTGGTGCACGTGTTCGTCACTGATGAGGAGACCAGAGGGTGAGGGGGTGCTCAGTTCCCAACAGGCTCCCAGCAGCAGATGTGTGTCCTCACCCTGCTGCCCTCCTCCTCCTCCTCCCCTTCCTCTTCCTCCTCCTTCTCCTCCTCCCAAGGCACCCCTGTCTGTTCTCCCCAAAGGGTCTCAAGTGGGTCTGGTGGCCAGAAGAGCTGGACATGTCTGGAGACAGGATTCTGGTAGTGCCTATGGGACATGTCCTGGGCAGGCTGGAGCCCCTTCCAAGCTCATCCATCCATTGGGATGGCAGGAACAGGGATCAGGGGGAGAGCAGCTGAGCTGAGAATAAAGCCTTACAAAGGGGAGCATGGGGAAGAGATGCCCAGCCAAGTCTCCTGGCCTCTGCCTCCATTTCTCCATGGACTTCTGCTCTCATCCAGCTGAGTGACATAAATCACCAATAACTTCACCCATAAATGATCCTCATCGGCACCAGCAGCACATTTCCCCTCTCCACAGGGCATTATCCAACCAGGGATTCTGTGAGTGAGTGCAGAGAATCTTTCCCCTGATCTTAAAGGAAACCTTTTTCCTTTGTTTCACCAGCTGTGGATAATCCCTTTCCCTCCACATCCTCAGCCACAGCAGACTGAGGATGCTCTGGGCCAGTGTCCTGGCCCTCATGGCCACTCAACCTCCTCCACTTCCATTTCCTGCTGCACAGAGTTTCAGGTATTTCCTGTAGACACTTTAAAATTCCTCAAGGGCTTCTCCATTTCACCCACAGTGGGATGGCCTGGAAGCAGGACAGCAGGAGCTGCGTGGAGTGGGGTACCTGGGAAGGCTTTGTACGGATCAGCATTCCTTGGCTCATTTTCCCACTCAGAGCAGCCCTCCCCTCCCTGCAGATCAGACCAGAGAGTTCTACATGGGCCCTCCTGGGTCTGAATATCAGTAAATGCAATTCCATCTGCAGCAAGGATAACGTTACCGCGGCTGGCTCATCCCTGCTCCAGCCAGGAGCCATCTGTGTGCTGGGGGCTGTGCTGGGGACACACACGGATGCACGGAGAGCCCCAGCCCAAGGGGGTACTGTTACCTACAGATGGAAATTCATGTCCGAGGCACTTGATCTCCCCTAAACTCCTGTGCTGTAACTCTTCCAGAGGACATCTGTTAAATCCCTCCAGGGATGGAGACTCCCACTGCCATGGGGAGCCTCTCTCAGTGCCTCACCATTGTTCTGGGGAAGAAATTATCCCTAATATCCAACTGAACCTCCCCTGGCACAGCTTGAGGCCGTTTCTTCTCATTCTGTCCCTGTTCCCTGCGAGCAGAGCCTGATCCCGACCTGGCTGCGCCCTCCTCTCAGGGAGCTGTACAGATCAAGAAGGTCTCCCCTGAGCCTCCTTTTCTCTGAGCCCCTCCCAGCTCCCTCAGCCACTCCTGCTGCTCCCAACTCTTCCCCAGCTCTGTTCCCTTCCCTGGACATGCTCCAGCCCCTCAGCATCTTCATCTCTACATCTTCGTCTCTACGTCTCTCCAACTCTACATCCTGCAGCCCAGGAAGGAGGGAGAAAGAGATGGAAATACATCAATCACCAGAGCTTGCACAAATTTAGATGCAAAATCTGGGAATTTTTTATTCCTTATCTGCTGTTAGACCAGTCATAAATTCTGCTGGAGCCCCCTCCCAGCATGGTCAGAGGCAGCAGAGCTCTCCTGTGCCCTCGGGGTCACCATCTCCTTCCCCATTCTGCTCCAGTGGTGCATCCTGCAGAAGAGAGCAGCTGCAGAGCTGCAGAGCACCCTGCCATGGCCATCCCAGCCTGCGGCAGATCCTTCCCAAACACTCTGAGATCCAAATGTAAGTGGGCAATTCCATGGAAAACCCACAGCTCAGCTCAAGCAGCAGATCAGGGATGTTGGCTAAAGGCTGTTTGAGAGCCCAGAGAGAGACCATGCAGCCCAGAGGGTCTCAGCTTCCCTTGTTTACTCCCGAGGAAGTTGGTTCTTATGGCAATTTGCGCTTCAATAAACGTGAAATAAAATCCATTCTGCCCTTTCCCTGCTGGCGTCATCACCATTTCCCTCTGTTTATCACATCATATCCATTGCCCCGGCAACCACGGCAGCCCAGGCAGGGATGGTGGTGGCAGAGGGGCCTGTGCCAACCGCACACCCTGGCACAAGGATCCCACTGTCACACAGGTGTCTCCAGTGGGACACACCACAGGGAGGGAGGGGGGCTGGGAACAAAACCTGACATGGGAGAAAACAGACACAGACGAGGATGCTTTTGGCAGGAGCTGGTGCTGGCCTCAGAAAGCACCCACAGGAGTCACTCTGGATGTGTTTGCCTGTGGGATCTCCAGGTGTGGACATCCACTCCCATTGCCCTGGCTCTAGCTCCAGGACGGACACAAACAGAATCCCAGCTCGGACAGAGAGTCCAGGACCGTTTGGGGACTTGCTCCCAGTGCAGGTCCCTCTCTGCAGTCACTCGTGCCCTCACACCTCGTGGGGCCATCCTCTGCCTGTGCCTCCCCTGCCCTGTCACCCTGCAAGTTCAGCCCTTTGCCCCTGCAGTCGGGAGCCCATTCCCGCTGGACTCGTTCCCTTTAGCCCTGTATCGGTTCGGATTCAGAGCTCGTTGTCCCACCGCTCCCCGGAGAGCTTGCGGACCCCACTGAGTACAGCGCAGCCGGCGGGGTTCCCCCTGCTCCAGGCTTCGCCTCCATCCAGGAGATATTCCCATAGCAGCGATAGCCCGGTCCCACGCTCCTCCCGCGGTCTCCGCCTGCCCCCGCGCGGCAGCTCCGGGCACGGACCCGCACCCACGGACGGACCCACACCCACGGACGGACCCGCACCCACGGATGGACCCGCACACACGGACGGACCCGTACCCACGGATGGACCCACACCCACAGATAGACCAACACCCACGAACGGACCCGCACCCACGGACGGACCCGTACCCACGGACAGACCCATACCCACGGACGGACCCGCACACATGGACGGACTCACGGATGGACCCACACCCACAGATAGACTAACACCCACGAACGGGCCCACACCTATGGACAGACCCGCACCCACGGACAGACCCACGGATGGACCCACACCCACAGACAGACCCACGGACAGACCCACGGACGGACCCACACCCACGGACAGACCCGCGCCCACACTCACAGAAGAACATGCACCCACCAGGGAACCATGCCCGGACGCATGGACAGACCACAGCAGTTTGAGATAGATGAGGGTCACCAGGAGGGAAGAACGATGGGAAGGATGGGAGGGAAATGCTCAAACACTGGGGAAGATTTACTTGAGAGAGAAGACTGAGAGTATTCAGAGGCTGGGGAAGCCCTGGCACAGGTAGCCCAGAGAAGCTATGACTGCCCCATCTCTGGAAGTGTCCAAGGCCAGGTTGGACAGGGCTTGGAGCACCCTGGGGTAATGGAAGGTGTCCCTTAAGCTTCTTGTGCCAATGGGGATGGGATGGGATGGGATGGGATGGGATGGGATGGGATGGGATGGGATGGGATGGGATGGGATGGGATGGGATGGGATGGGATGGGATGGGATGGGTCGGGTCCTATCTGTGCTGGAAACAGAACCTCCTGGACTCTCCAGAGGCAGCCTCATCTGGATTGACCCTACAGGGAGTTCTCATGTCTCTCTGCCCCACACTCTCTGTGGGCACCAGAACCTCACTGCCACATGCCCAGGAAAGACACAAGGATTGTGGAGCAGCCAAGGGACGGGGTTGAATGCTGGGGTCACCAAGCCTTGTGCAAGGCTCCGCTGGCAGAGTCAGTGAATGAAGATTAACCAGCCACAGGGAGTTGCTTCACATCTTATCAAAGAGCTGCTCTCCCCTCCCCTGCAGTGACTCATGCTATGCTGAGCCCTTCCCACCTCATCTGGGATGTGTTACAGCCCTGGACCATACTCCCTTTCCATACAGATGGAGATTCTCTTGGAATGTCTGCCTCTTCCTCCTCCTCCGCCTCTTCCTCCTCCTCCGCCTCTTCCTCCTCCTCCTCCTCTCCAGTGTTTCTGCTTCTCAGGTGTCCCCTGCCCAGGTAACACAGCCTGTCCCCTAAGCAGGGCTCCCTTTGGCTTGTCCCCACTCTGGAGCAGCCCTGGAAAGGGGATGCTCCCCGAAGACTCCCCCTTTCCAGAAGTTGTCCATGGCCGTTTCTGCCTGCTTGGTTTCGCTGCCAATCCTCCCCAGGCCAGTGTAACTCTGCCCTGCAAGGGGAAGGAGGCAGACACCCAGACTCCAGGGAGTGAACTCAGATCCATTGGCTCCTGTTGATGAGCTGCCAGCTGACATTTCTGAGGAGCTGAGCACGTGCCCCTAGCTTGGGTGAGGTTTAATTTAACCGTCTCAGAAGCACACACGTCTTTCAGAGCCAGGGACAGTGGTGACTTGAGGAGGGAGCAGAGCTAAATCAGATATTAAACACTGATTCCTCCACACGTCTCCAGGGACTGACAGCTGGAGTCACTCTCACCATCTGTCTTCCCGCTGCAGCCCCCAGAGAAGACACACTCTGTTAGCTGTTCCTCCAGCTAACAATGGAGAGAGAGAACAAATGCTCTCATTTCCAGGCCTATGGATTTTCCATTCAGGGATTTCGGGAACACGTTGCGTTGGGGAATGTGCTCTGTTTGTCCCAGTAGCAGGACACAGCTCCTGTGCTGTTACAGGGACACTGATGAACTGTCTCCTCCCCATCCCCTGCCCAGGGCACCCTTCAGGAATGTGTGTCTGGGCTTTCTGATCCTCAGAGGAAAAACTGTCTGAAAGTTTGGATTTATTGTTCCTCATGCTCTCGTCCTCACCCCAGGCAAGCTTGGAGACCAAAGGGGTTGGCCAGAATCGTGGGACACATGATAAAAGCAGTTTGTCTCTAGATAGGACACATCTTCTTGGGAACGAGTCCAGAATTAATAAAGCATCTTCCAGCAGCCAAGTGCATTGTGTTAACTCAGAAGTAATGAGGTCGTGGGGAATCACCAGGAGTCTGGGACGCAGGGGGAGAAACCAGCTTGGAAAAACACTGGATTAAACCAAACCTGGATGCAAACCCTGCTTCTTTCTTCATGACTGAAACCACTTTACAGTCTGTGTTCCTGTCATTAGAGCTCCATCACAAGCTCCCAGGAAAGCAGAAGGGGAAATCCGCAGGTACCACAGGAACCAACCCAGCCCAGGGGGATGCAGGAGCTGGCGAGGGGGTGGGGGGCCCAGGAAGGTCTGGCCTCTGCTGCCCTGGCAAAGGCCCCCTCAGGGATCCCAGAGCTCTGCCCTGGCCCTGCAGGGACCTGTCCCACCCTGCCCACGGCCGGGACTGTGGGTGATGCTGCTGTGCCGGATGAACCGGGAGGGCTGCAGGCTCTGCCAGCCCAACGTATCCCAGGGAGCAAAAGGAGAAGGCTGAGGGCACCTTCCTGCTCTCTTGAGTTTGTCCCCCTCCACAGCAGCTGTTCCCAAAGGGTTCTTGTTCCTTGGTGGCAGTGCACTCACAAAATGTGAGCAGAACATCCCTTTGCAGAAGTTTTCTAGGTTACAGGTGTCTGGGGCTTTGGGAAAATGACTCTGTGGTGGGGTGACATCCAAATCAGAGTTCTCACATTGAAAGGGAGCTGCAGTGGGACAAACCCTTCTCCCCACTTTGCATATACATTAATTATGATTTACAGGCTAATCCTGTGCCCCTCCCTGTGCCGTGACAGCTTCAGCACCCACCCATACTTGAATCACCTTTTTCCCTGCAGACTCTGGCTTAGACCACCCACGGGACTGCCAAGGCCTCCTCCCACCTCTGCCCTCAGTGTCTCAGGGAAGCCACCTCCCTCTGAGAGTCACCCAAGGGTGTGGAAAGCAGCTGGGAGCAAACCCCAGCCGTGAACATTCCTGTGCATGGGGGGCTCAGCCTCAAAGCCCAACCATGGTCCAGCTGGAGCTGGTCTCTGCTCTGCAGTGTCTCTGCCACACTCTTCCCCAGCCCTTCTTCCAGTGCTTGTATTCTGGTAGGTTTTCCTCATCTTCCCCATCCAGCCACTCCAGATGTCTCTTCCTCAGCCCCTGCAGAGGTGCTGAGGTCTCTTTGCCCATGCATGGTGATAACTCATCTTCCTCCTGTCCTCCCTGTGGGTCCCTGACCCACATTCCCACTCCCACCCCCAGTATTTAGCTGTGCCATCAGTCCACGAGTTCCTCAGGCACTGCCTGCAGCAGGAGCGTCATTCCAGGGCTGGTAAAAACGTGCAGAGGCTTCTGAACAGAGGGTTCCTGCCCTGACTCCTCAGGAACCCTCTGCCTTCATTCTCGAAATGCTCTTGGGCAATTCCAACACTGTGGAGGTTAATCCAGGTTCTTGTGCATGAAAACCAAGCCAGAAGAAGGGATATTTCAGCTCTTCAAGCTGCAAGAGACAGCAAACCCAACATGCCAAGGGTTCAGACATGCCCCACTAAGAGCAGTGATATTTTATTCAGCACTGATTTGCAGGTCTTTGCATTCACAACAGCATTGAAATGACTCTGGTTTCCAACAACAGCAAAACCAGGCTTGGGAGGGACAGGAGGGAGCTCACCCTCTCCAGCAGCTCAGCTCCCTCAGCATTTCACACTAGAGCAGGGAATAATTCTGCAAACCATGAGCTGAAAAGTGACATATCACCCTCCTTCCTTTTCTCATCCATCAGCTCAAATTTTCCTCTTCCTCAGTACCTGGAAGGCCCTCTTTGTAAGTAATTTCCAGGAACACACGAGCCCCAGCGTGCTCTGAGTTCCTGGGCAGCACAGGCGGCCGAGAAGGACAATCCATGGGAAGCAGCTTCAGGAACGCCTGGCCTGAGCCTGGTGCTGCCCTCGCCCGAGGCCTCCCTGGTGTGTGGGCACAGATGGGCTCTCCAGGGAGGGCAAGGCCTGAGCAAACCCCGACCCCCGGGAGCTCATCCCACGTCAGCCCTGGCGGCTCCCCCATCCCAGGGATTTCGTTCAATCCAGGTGCACTTTTTATTGGATTTTGTTAAATTAAACATGTGATCCCATTTTATCTGACCCAGCTCTGAAGTCTCCCAGGCCCAGGCAAACTCTGCTGCCTCAGCTTTTCATTTCCATGTTTATTTACTGCCTTTCAGATCGCCTGGGCTGCACGGTGCAGCCTCTGATGAATAAATAACCGGTGCCCTTCCAGGCCAGATTGATTAGATGGATTTAATTAACGAGCCCAGCTCCCCTTGAGGACTATCCCAACTAAAATACTGGAACCAGCCAGTGTGTTACAGCGCCAGGACCTATTGATTTACGGGAATATGAACAAGGGATCATTTAGTGACTTCATCGATGCCATAACAAGAGGCTGCGAGGGGTTGGGTCACAGCTGGTTCATCACAGGGAGGTTGTTCCCTCCCACTGCTCAAGTAGTGCCTGCAAACATCCATCCATCCTCCCTCCCCGGCTGGACCTGTGGCCAGGGGAACAGGAGCCAGAGCAGACGACTCGGTCTTAGTGGGACTGAGCGCAGACGGGTGCTGGAAACCACAGGGGAAAAGGCAAAATCCTCAGGGGAGCACAGCGAGGGTTTCTCCACACTAAGGTGAAACCTGGAGCTTTGCCGAGAAGAGGGAGCAGGGCAGGAACACAGAACCCACGCCGGGCTGGGGTGGAGGGAGCTGAGCTGCGCTGGGGGGAGCTGCCAGGACCAGCCTGAGCCCCGTGTGCCCAGGACCATCTCTCTAAAGGCGACAGCCGTGTGACAGGGCGCTGAGCCCAGCTGTCCCCTCCCCAGCTCCGTGGCAGACGGCAGCTCCCGCACAGACCTCACCCGCCCGCCCCCGCAGCACCCCGGAGAAGGTGCCGCACGGGTTTATTAATTAGTCCATGAAATTATGGCAGAAGTAATTGAGAGCCCGTGTTCCCCCTGCAGGTCCCTCCCCGCCAGGCGTGGCACGGGCAGGAGCCGTGACACGGGATGGGATAATGAGCTGCCATGGGGAGCATCCGGCGCCACCTGCCCTGGCCCTGGCCCTGTCCCCGTGCCGCCTGCCACGGGCGGCTGCCAGGCTCGTCGCGGTGACAATCGTCAGGTTTTAATTAGTCTCCAACACGACTCCTGTCACAAACACTCTGCTGGGGGTTGTTTGTTTTAATTTGATCAGGGACACGCACCGAGAGGGGGAAGAAGGAAGGTAATTAAAATTGACTAAAAATCTTGGAATGCCATTAAAGCGGATGTCCTCATTTGCATAATCCGCTCCCCGCGGCGCCCTAAACTGCCACCAGTTTATTGTGACTCCCGAGGCGCTCCACAGCAGCCGGCTGTGGATGACCGAGTCCCAACCAAGGGACAAGGGAACACCGTGGGGGCAGGACACCAGGGCCACGGTGACAAGGCAAATACATCCAGCTGTGCCTCCAGATCCCAGCCTCGGGAATGCTCCTGGAGCTGTGGGTTCAGGCCCCTGCACAAGGCCAGCCAAGCAGGAGGTGCTGTAGGGTCAGAGCGGGTGTCTCTCCTCATTTTGTAGCCTTCAACAACAACTTTTGCCCTTTGGTTTCTCTTTCCCTACTTGTGTTTCCCATTTAGCATAGAGAAAATGGTGTTCCCTGCTTGGCTGTCCATAGAGCAATTACCTGTAATTATTCCTGCTCACTGGCAAGCTGTTACTAATGATGTTTGCTATAGGATTGATTATTATTGCAAACACTGCTTCTACATCTGGAGTTGGGGCTGGGATGCTGGGGAAGTTTCTGGGAAAAGCAGGTTTGCCAGGGATGGGCTGTGCTTTATGGAGATATCTCACTTGGAACCAGAGATTGTGATGCTGTTGGGGTGAGATTTGTTTGGTTGGGGAGGTTTTTGTTATCTTGCTAAAATAACAAATGTGATAACCTCACACCAGGTGACAAACAGGAGTTTGATGAGAGACAGTAAAAATCATGGATAGTTTGGGAAGAAACATGAAATGCCACCAGCTCCTGGCTGGGCTGCAGAGGCAGCAGCACCTTTGGGAGAGCACCCACGGTGGAACTGCCTTTTCTAGAGGCACTGAGGGAACAGTGAGAGGAGAGCAGGGCAGCAGGAGCCGCTCGACTGCCAGCTGTCCCACAGCACACAACTTCAGCAGGTGATGTGACATGCTCCTGCCCTAGAAAGCTTCTCATAGCCCCCAGCAGAAACAAGATGTCATAAGAATGATTGGCACTTGGGAGCAGGATCATGTCTGCTGTGCCCTGGGAGTGCCTCAATGCTGCCCCAGCTCTGGCTGCAGCAGCCACGTGCACTGACGATGGACCAGCTGGGGGAGCATGGGATCCCCTCCTGACCTCTGCAAGCACAGCACGGGATCTGCAGGGTGTCATCATTCCAGTTAAAAACCGTGGGGCTGGCACAGTGACCATCACTAAAAGAAGAGCTGGAGCATCCTCTGAGCACCTTGCCCAAATATCCTTCCATCCTGTTTTGTAGCTGTGCCACTAAACCATCCCTGCTTCTAAGAAAGACTTGGTCTCCCATTTCCTTCAGCACCTGGGTCTTCCCCTTGCCACAGGGACTGTCTGACTTCACTTACCTACAGGATCTGGTCAGATTGTCAGATTTGTGCAATCTGTTTCCAGCATGCCTGTGTTCATTTTTAAACTTTCAAAGTCCCAGTTAAAGCAGTGTTATCTCCCATTTGCCCACTTCCATCTCTTTTCTGCCTGAAGGACCTCCTGCATCTGAGGACAGGACAAAAAAGGAATGCAGAGCCCAATGAGGTGACTTGGGCTGGGAGCTGTAGGAGGATAATCTGTGTTCTGAAGTGGGATTATCCCTTGGGATTCCTGCTGGGAGCACTCACCATCCCACAGGACACATGGCAGGCCCTTCTCCAAGCTGGGTGTGTCATCCCAAGTGGAGCTGTGTCTGTCAGGGTGCCAATGCAGTGCTGGCAGGGCCAGGAGCACTGCATGGGTTCACAGCCCTTTCTTTTATGTAAAAAACGAATGGTTTTGTCCCAAATCTCTGTCAGCAGAGTCAGGCAGGGAGGATGCCTGAATTCCCATCTTGTCCACGACCAGATAATGTCTGTTCTGCAGGAATGCTGAAATCAGAGTGCTTGTTTGTGTGACTGCCAGGCCGGGCAAGTGGCGTGGTCTTCATCCAGAGATAAGGAAAAAGCTCCAGGAAAAGGCCTGAGTGAGAACTGAGGGCTCATCCCAGTGGCAAACGAAGCAAAAGGAAAAGCTGGCTTGGTTTGCTCTAACACAAAAGTTATTCTGCTGGGAAGGGGCCTGCATTGCCGTGCTGGAGCGGGGGCTGCCTGGGACACAAGTGCAGAGCTCTGCCATGGAGGTCACACCTCTGAAATCCCGGGATATAAATCGATACCATGAGGTTGCACAAGCCTTCCCCGAGCCCCTCAGGGTCTGTATTGTAACATTTGCTGGGCTGCACAACCAAGAGGCTGAACCCGTGTGGGGAGGTGTCCAACAGCCCTACATCATCCCAGGCCTGGGAGGAGATGCAATCCCCGGAGCTGGACCAGGACTGCTGCCAAAGGGTGGGAAATTCTTGGACCACTAACAAAGCTCACGTTGAGAAATACAACCAGAGTGTAAAGATGCTGTGACAGCAGGGGGTGGGTTTCTCTTGGTTTTATTTCTCTCTCTTCATTAGCATTATAATTTTTTGTATTAATTGTTAAACTGTTCTTATGTCCTACCCACAAAGTTTCCCTTTTCTTTCCCATTTCCATCCTGACACGGGGGCTGGTGAGAGTGAGTGGCTGTGGTGCTGAGCTACTGCCTGGGGTTAAAAAGCCCAATCTGAGTGCAGGAAGAGAAATCAGTTCACCCCTATCCCCTGAGAAAGTTATTCCAGCCCACTGAAAGCCCCCCAGCATGAAGGAACTGCTTAAATCCCCTGGGACAAGAGGGTGTCTCCTGGCTGGGGCTGATTTAGGGTAAGGGGAACATTCTGCCCATGAAGACAGAGAAGTTGCAGAGCCAGGGGGCCCTGTCCTGGCACAGGTGTGGTACAGAGGGAGGTGAATTTGAGAAGGGCAGGTGGGGCTGGGGGGGAAGGTAGATGCCGTGTAGGTGGGGGCAGGGCAGGTAGACTCCACCACCAGGTGTTACCTGTGCACTGAGAGCTGTGGCTGAGCAATGCCTTTAAAGATCCTTCTGCCAGGGCTGAGGTAACAGCCCAAGGACCCCAGGAATGGGCAAATGGTCAGGCTGGACAAGCATCACTCCTGTGCCAGGGATGGCCCAGACAGCCAGCTGAGATGGCTGCAGCTTCTCTTTGGATGGAGAGAATCATCATTAATTTTCCCCAGATGCACATTTCCAAGTACCTGTAATGAAAGACAACTGTGCAGGTTCCTCCCTGTAATTGGGCTGTTTGCACTCTAAATACAGTACAGCTTCTACCTGACTGGCTAATAAGGAATGATTTCCTCTCCTTTTATCTCTAATTAAGCCAAACTGAGCCTGGTATTGCTGCTCTGCAATCATTTCCCAATGCAGGGGTTTGTCAAGTTGTAGGGATTGGCTTTTATAAGGTTTGGAAAAATTAATCTGTAATAACACTCAGGGAGAAAACATAAATCTCTGTTAATGAAACCTGGAGGATTTCAGTAAGAAATAGATTTTAAACATTAGTGTCTGCAAAGCAGGGGTTGGAGGAAAACACTCTTGGACTGAGCAGCTGACACTGCTGAGAGAAGGTGGATTTGGGAGCATGGCTGGGGTGGGCCCAAAACCCTGGGATGGCTCCAGCCAGCTTTGCAGAGGCTTTGGGGTGTTGTTTAGTGTTTGCACCCAGCACAGCATCATGCAGAGGGGTGAGGAACCTCTTCATTCAACCCGCTGGGGACTTGGGACCCGGGGACAGGGACAATGTGCAGGGCAGGGTTCCCTGTGGGAGTGGGGGTCCCTGAGAGCTCACACCCCTCCATCAAAAGCCTGGGTGGGTCTGTGGAGTGCTGCCATCCTGCTGGGACCCTGCAAGATGAGATGCCACCTTGGCCTCTATCCCAGGATGGGGAGGGTACTCTCTCCATCCCAGTGCTGGAGCCCTGGCCATGGGTGGATTTGGGATGAGCCAGGGCTGCCCCAGTATCTCTGCCTGTTAGTGCTAAAAGCCGGAGCAGTCCTGATGCTGCCAATCCCACACTTTAGCCAAGCTCAGAGAGGGATTTCTTCCTCTCCAGGCTTTAATCTTGCAGCCTTCATCACCATCATCTCCATCTACTCCAGCATGTTCCACCCCATTCCCATCACTACTCCCAAAACAGCAGCCAGAGGTGTCTGCTCCAGGGAATTCAACAGCACAATGTGGTTCTTCTTCATTGGTATCACTGATGCTGGATGCTCATCTTCCTCCTCAAGGTGCTCTCCCTGCTGCAGGTGGCAATGCCAGGAGAGCTCCAAACCCCGGCAAGGCCCTGGAGCACAGCTGGATATGGAAAATGCTGGGTTTGAGTCTCTTCACCCACACAGGGGCTGCCCCAAGGCCACACATTGCTCAGCATTGCTCCTCCAGTGCTGGAGAAGCCCTGAACATGGAGGTTTCCTCATCAGCCAGCAGATCTTGTTAGTACTTTATTAATTGCACGGATGGGAAGAGCAGCCCCAATCCAAGTCAAACAACTGCTGCAGTTTCATATGATACAAAAGACAAGTCCCTTAAATACAAAATACCCAGCTCTAAGCGAGCATCACCTGGCGCTGAGATCTGCCACCAGAGTTATATATTAATATTCCACCTGTACAAGTATTTATAGATAGAAAAAAAAAAAGAAACACTTTAAAAAAATATCAGGAGAAAATTCACTCCCCCACATGTTAGTTATATTTTTATATATATATATATATATATATATATATATATATGTATGTAAAATACATATATATAAAAACACAGAGTAGAGGCTGACTTGTGCTTTTCTTTTTACCAAAAGACAGACAGTTATGGCCAAACTGACACTGGGGGTCCCTAGCTCATGGGTCGTGTTGCCTTCCCGTTGGAACGACATTTGGGAATTTGGGTCCCTGCCTGAATGGAGAAACCAGGTCATCTCCTGGGTGCTGACAGCTCCAGTGAACAGTTCCTTCATGAAGAGAAGGAAGGGGTGGAAAGGGGAACAGGTGTCTCTGCAGGGAGCACGTGGGCATGGGCCATGTGTAGCTGCCCAAAGAGGGGTGAATCCCAAACAACTGCCCCTGCTGCCATCCCCCTCCCTCTCCGGGTACAGCCCTCAACACTGAGGGCAGCACAAAGGGGGAGCTGGTGTGGGGAGTCCCTCCCCACCTCGATGCCTCTTTCCAGGCTTTGCCCGTTCCCACCCAGGTGCAGCTGCTCCAGGGCTCCAGCAATGTCCCGTCCCATGCAAATAAAAGGTCAGCTGGTTGAGGACGGCTTTGGCTTGGAGCATGATCCATCCACTCCTCCTCTCAGTGATATCCAGGGCAGAGAGAGGGCTTTTAGCCAAGGAAGAGCAAGGCACAGGAGTACAGGGCTGCTTCTTCCATGAACTCAGCACCAATGCTGCAACAGGTTCCATCTGCCCCTCGACAGGGGCTGGCACCTATGTATCTATAGACAGCCCCCTCCTCCCAGATCAGCAGCCTCTTCCACTACCACACAGTGACTCCCTGGCTGTCCGCACCGGGTGACACCACACACACAATCCCCCCTTCACTGCCCACCCTCCACTTTCCAACCCTGCACTGCGACCTGCGGACGCGGCCCCATTTTCCCCGCTCGCTCCTCCCGCCTCACTCCACGCTCCTTCACCCCTGCTGTTGCTCCTGGCTAGCGTGGGGGTCCCAGTTCCTGCCCCAGGCTGCATTCAGGGGTCACCCCATGGCCACTCTTGCCCTTTGCTCTTCCACCTCTCCCGCGGGACACCACGGCTTCCCCTCTGTAGCCACCCTGCCCCACAGCACCTGAGCCGTGGCACGGGACTGCCCAGTCCAGGGTGAAAGGACATTTACAAATATGTGCCTCTGTCTCCCCCTCCACAGGCACTGCACCACACCGTGCTTCCTGCTGAGAGCCCCAGGCCGGATCCAATGGCAAGTCCATGTCTGAAAGGACAGAGCATCTTCCTGGTGCCTCAAATCTTTGTCTCGGGGCCGGTGGGACTCAAGGCTGGGAAAGAGTCTCGGATCCTCGCCAGCTCCATGGCACAGAGGTGGCCAAAGACCCTGTTGTACCACTCGGGAGACCGGCCCCTGGAGAAGGGAAGAGGCAGGAGGGGGTGAGTGGGCAGGAGAGACCCTGGCAGTATCATGGAGCAGCACATCCTGCTGCTCCATCCCCGCCCCGGAGGGTCCCGTTACCTCAGGTCAGCCCTGCAGATATGGGTCACTCGGGAGCGGCCCATGGCGCCGGGCTCGATGAGGTACTGGGACGTCAGCACGATGGCCTTGACACCTCCCTCCACCGGCACCTTGTCGTGCTCCACCGAGAGGGAGCTGAGCAGGCAGGCTCCCCGCGGCAGGTCCGTGCGCCAGCGCCTGCGACAGAGCAGCGGTCACTGCGTGCCCACCGCGGGGCCACAGCGGGATGGGACAGCAGGGCCCCGCACAGCCCGGGAAAGGAGGAAGAGATGGGGCTGGAGCAGAGGGGATGCACCCAACTGCGCCCAAACCCCCCGCGGGTCCCGGCCGCCCTCACCGGAGCACCATGCAGTCCCTGCGCGGGTGCGGGGCCATGCTGTCCGTCACGTAGTGGTACAGCTCCATGTCCTTGTCCAGTGCCTCCACCACCCTGCTCTGCAGCAGGTCCTCGTCCCACAGGTGACGCTCCCGCAGCACCCGGTGCAGCACCGTGGCAGGAGGGGCCTCGACGTCCGTGGAGACCTTCCACAGGCGCAGAGGGTGCCCATCCCCAACCTGAGGGGACGAGGTGAGGGTCACACAGACTGTCCCACAGGACCCCAGTGCGAACCCCTGAGCAGCTTCACTGATGGCTCCCACTGCCATAGAGCAGCACAGTCCCATCTGCTGGCTAGTGAGGGATGGGGTGGGACCTGCTCTGGCTGCTGGAGAGGTCACCCCATACACATTTCCCTGCATGTCCTCAAGCCCCGTCACACGGTGGCATTTACCTTTTTGCAGGACAGCTCTGTGTTCAGGGGCCCTGGCGTGTTCAGCCATCCCTTGAATTTCTCTGATGACTCTTTGAGCAGGTTCTGGACACTCTGCTCAAAGTAGGAGTGTAAATCCTTGCTCTCTCCCTGGCACACCAAGTCAGCCAAGGGGTGGGGATAAGCATCTGCAGCCATATAGGAGCTGCTCAGCTGCAGCAAGATGTCATGGGAGACCTGTAAGCCAAAAGCACACAGATGTTCAATGAGGCAGAGAGATCCTGTGGGGACTTTGTGAGTGGTCCTGGATGCACAGAGAACCGAAAGTCATTCCCCAGGGAGTGGGGAGGATGGACATACAGCCTGCACCACCTCCTGTCCCAGGACATAGCTGGGCTTGGCTCCAGGGTGAATGGCTGCTGGCTGCTGTCCCACTGAGGGAAGGATGCCCTCAGCTTGCCCCAGGACCAACACCTGCCAGCAAGGTCACACCTCACACAGGCAGCGCTGGGCTGGGACACCATTGCCACCCACCTGGAAGAGCTTCTTGCAGTCGCTGATCATGTGGGAGAGCCCCTGCGTGGCAGCCATGTTCTCATTGAGGTCCTTCTGGTCCGGCTTCCCCATGGTGCCCCTCTTGTGTATGGCCCTGTGGGGGATCAAGTAGTGTTGGCACCAGTGGGGACCTCTAGACCCCCTCATTTGTGCCACAGAGCAGAGCCAACAGCCCCCCCATGTCTCACCATCCCCTGCTGGACCCCTCCGACAGCAGGCAGAGAAGGAGCACTGGGGAGCTGGGGCTCAGCCCGCCCTTACCTGGGCGATGTGCTTTCCTTCTTGGACACGTTGAGGTGGAAGATGGAGGGGGCCAGGCACACAGCCAGGTTCCCAGCCGTCATCTGGTTCTCCTCAGCCGAGGCGATGTCGCTTAGGAAGTAGAGCAGGGTCTGCAGCACCTCCCGGTTCTCGTCCGGCATGAGGATGATGGCGGCCTGCACCGCCTGCAGCCGCTGCTCCTTGGACACGACTGCGGCCATGGGGCAGCGTCAGCGGGGCGTCCCCACAGCCACCACCCGTCCCCTCCATCCAAACAGAGGGACCCCTCACCCCAAAGACCCTGAGCTGCCCCCAGCCCTGCCCTTACACTGGTAGATCTGCAGGAAGGTGTCCGTCAGCTTGCTGGTGAAGATGGGCTCGGGCAGGTCACGGAAGTATTGCTTCAGCAGGTCGGCCACGTCGTACGCCGACTGCCCCGAGTAGTCGACGTTGTCGGGGCTGGTCTCATTCATGTGCCGGAGCGCCTGGATCCGGGACTTCACCCCGGACTTTCGGAAAATGCCAACCTGCCAGAGCATAGCGGGGGTGAGCGGGCACCGGCCTGGGGGGGCACCTGTGGGACAGGCAAAGACTCTCTCTCCCCAAAGGGATCATCCCTGAAGCCAGAGGAGACACTGAGTGAGGGACAGCCACGGGGTTGCTGCTGGGCTCCCATGGACGATCCCACCCTCCCACTTCAGCACACACCACAAGAGGTGAACAACAGGACCCCTAAAGCTTTTTTTTTCCCCCAAATCCCAGTGCTACTGCCCAGCAGCCGCAGCCTCACCTGGTCCAGGCACTGGCTGCGCAAGTAGCGCATGGCCTGCTGGATGCTCTGGGGCAGGGGCTGCCCCGTCCGCTGCACGTTGACAATGGGTGGCACCCCAAAAACCATCTTGTCCCTGTAGTCAGGGACTTTACTCCGCTTCATGAATTTGGGGACAGTCCTGCAGAGTGGGACAGAGAGACATCAGTGCAATGATCAATGCCCTCAGCACCCCCCTCACAGAGAGAGCAGAACCCTGGAAACAGACACACACACACACACACACACACATTTCTGCAGTATTTGGAATACAAGCAAGGCAGCTTCCTAGCAGGAATGGCGGCACCTTTTATTAAGCTAGTATTTTCATACTTGGCTATGAAAAGAAACAACTGTCCCACTCTCTTATGTTGCTGCAGCACTTTTAATGCCCCACAAACACTTGCAGCCCCCACAGTGGCAGACGATGCCAGGAGCCCTCTGGAAGCCAGGGTGATGCCAGGAGCCTGGTGCTCAGCCCCTGCTCACACTTGCCAGAGCAGACAGCCCTTGGTTTAGCTCTTCCCCCTCCACACCCTGAAGCTGCCCCAGGCTGGGGACACAGCATGAGCTGCAGCCTGTGGTCCCCCTCGCCCCAGCTCACCACGTCCAGGCCTGCTTGTGGGGCACGGAGTACTTCTCCATGATGGCTGTGAGCCGGAGCAGGGAGCACTTCTGGAGCAGGTTGAGCTGGGCCGATGACTGGCGGTTGATCTCCAGCGAGGCCGAGTTCAGGCTGGGCCGGTGCGAGTTCTGGAAGCTGTGCCAACGTAGTTTTCTGGGGACACACGGGACATTCCCAGCTAAGGAAACCCCCACTGCTCTCCACTCCTTCATGGTTACTGCCACATCACCCTTCGGCACCAGCCGAACTGGGTGAGCAAAGCCAGAGAACTCGGCACCAGCCGTAGGTCTCCTGGAGAGAGCCCCAGGGAATACTGGCACAGGGGAGGCACCTGCCCGCTGCGTTTACACTTGTTATTCGTTAATGAAAAACCTTTTAATCACGGGTCTGTGCAGGCAGACAGTGCTGGCAGCGGTGTCCTGCGGCCACCAGAGCGCACCAGCGCCCCGCGCTGCGCTCCCCTGCCCGCACCGTGCGGCTCCGCTGCACTCCCCTCCCTCCGCCCGCTTCTGCCTTCCCGGGAAGAGGCGATTATCCAGCCCCCGAGGACGGGATCGGGTGCTGCTCCCCAGACCCACGGGCTGTGCAACCCTCCCGGCTGCAGCAGCCCCGTTCCTGGGAGTGTTCACGGCCAGGCTGGACGGGGTTTGAAGCAATATGGTCTAGTGGAAAGTGTCCTTGCCCATAGCGTGAAGATGGAACGAGATCGTCTCCACGGTCCCTTCCCACCCAAACCACCTCGGGATTCTGTGATACCTGCAGGGTCTTGTGAGAGATGCTCCCACCCCCGAATCCCGGCGCTCCCGTGTCTCGATCTCTTCAGCTTCGTTGAGGGAGTTCCCAGTGCTACCAAAGTCACTGGCAGAGGTGCCAACATCCGACATGGACTGTTCTTCGAAATGAAGGTTGGAGGGCTCCCCTCCCGAGTCCGACTCCTCCTCATCCTCTTCTTCCTCGCCCCCTTCCTCCCCATCCAGGCCAGGGGAGATGGCTTTACACCAGAGCTCCACCTTCTGCTGCAGCCCCCACACGTGCTGCAGGATGTCGTCGAGGTTCTCGTAGGTGACCTCCCCGTCCTTGCAGAAATCCTCGCTGCTGCCGAAGTCCGGCACGTTGTCGTAGACGCTGATGCGGCTGCCCAGGGAGCTGCAGGAGCCCCGGCGCCGTCGGGCAAAGCCCCTCGGGGAGGACGAGCCCTCCGCACTGCTGCTGCTGCCACCCCTGCCCAGCCCCACGGCCGCGCTCCCTGCGTTCCAGTGGCTCAGGGAGCTGCCAGCCAGGGGACACAAGCTCTCGATGGACAGGGATTTGGGGAAGGTGCCGGGCTTGTGGTCACAGGGGATATAGACCAGGCAATCGCCATGGCGAGCCTGGCGCTGGCACTCGGCAGCGGCCCAGGCACCACCGGCAGCAGCGGCTGTGTTTGTGTCGTAATCCTCCAGGTAGACTCCACTGCGTTTGGGGTCAGAGCTGCCCTTGGTGCCCCCGGGGCCGAGCAGGCGGTTAGTCCTGTATGATACCGAGAAGAAGTGTTTTTTGCTGTGAAAAGGGGCAGGTGTCCCTCTTTTAGAGGAGTTGGTCCTGGTGGCTGCAAGGTCCCCATCACTCTTCAGAGAGCCCCATCCTGGTGGGAGAGTGGCACTGCTGTGTGGAGCCACCCTCCTGTCTGGGGTGGCTTTCTCCTTGTCCTTCCTCCGCAGGGACTCGATCCGCTTCAGGAAGCTTCGCGACCGCCGCTTCTTCAGCTTCTCCTTAGAGCCCTCTCCCTGGCCCGAGGGCTGCTCCGGCGCAGAACTCTCGCTCTGGCTGCAGCTGGAGGCGGTGGCAGCGGCACGGAGAGGGGACGGGGGCTCAGATGGCACAGCTGCAGTGCCCAGCGTGCCACCCGTGCCACCCACGCTGCCCACACTGCCCGTGCTGTGCAGGGATGTGGCCTCAGGGTTGGTGCTGAGGTCCGTGAGGACGCTCTCACGGCTGGACACCGGGCGCATGGTGCAGCTCAGGGCCTCCGAGCCCTGGGACAGGACATCGGCGGACCCCACCCGTGACCACCTTTTGCTGTCCCTCTGGAAGGCCCACCGGCTGCTGATGGCACACTGGTCTTCCTCCTCAGAGTCTTCATTCTGTGGGCAGTTGAGAACAGGGGATGATCAATCAGTTGAAGCCAAGGAGGGTCAGCACATCCCCCCACCTCAGTGGGGCATGGTCACCAGCATGGCCCCAGGTGGGGAGGAGAACAGCATTGTCACCCCTTAAACCAGCTCGGGACCCCTTTGGCAGTCCTGGAGGCCTCCAGGAGCCACTCTGTGCCCAGGACAATCCCAGAGCTCACCAGGACACTGCCCCACCATCGAGCACATGATCCCCTGCACCCCTCAGCCCCTCACCTGCCTCGAGCAGCCAGGACGTACCTGTTTACGCTGAAAGTGAACATCCAGCTTCATGGAGGCACAGGTGTTCAGGGTCATCAGCCTCCTGCAAGAAACAGAGTGGCTTTACCCTGGTCCCAGCCCCTGTCACAGCCCTGCTGCAGTCACAGGGATGGCTTTGGCTTCTTTTGATTTTCCTGCCTTAGAGCCTTGGCTGTGCCTGTCACCCGTTGCTTTGGGTCTGCAGTCAGAGGGACACCTGACTAACAAGGGGACAATCCCAGTAGATGGTAGCCTGAACCAGCAATGCCCATGGCAGCTGCTGGGGCCACCAGTTCTGCAAGTGGGCAGGGGTGGTCTGCTCCAGGCTACTAAAGCAAAATCACCTCAGAAGCTCCTGTGCCCCAGACACAGAATGACTAAAGGACTTGAAAGCTCAGAGAGGGAGGAACAGGCAGAGACCTCTCATCACCTCCTGCCTCACTTATCCCAGGAAATGGCACGGGGATCCCCTTCTGCCCAGCACAGCAGCCTCTCTGCTGGGAAACAAATAGGAAACAGACCCTGTTCCCACCTCTTCTCTATTCTGGGTGGGAGGGACATCGTGGAGCCAGTGCAGGGACATGGCTGTGATGACACATCCGGAGAACCAAGGTGGGGCTGAGTCACCCGCAGCACCGAGTGACACATGGCCCATCCAGACTGACCATGCGGTCAGTGCCCCGCTTTGGGTGCCAGCCTTGCTCTGCCCAGGTCCCCCAGATGCTGCTCCCTGCACAACACCCCTGGGCAGCTCTCCAGCCTGCAGCTGCAGCAGCGCCATGCCCAGGTGGAAACACACGGCCGGGCTGCAGTGCCTGGTACTGGGACGACCAGCATCACATGGAGCATAAAAACCTCTTGTTTCCCTGGAACCACCCAACACCAGCAATGTTCCCTGATCTGAACTACTGAGTCCTCACTGCAGAGGGAGTGACAGTGCTGGAGCAGACTCTGAGCCCAGCCAAGGTCAAGGCAGGCACCCTACTAAGCCCATCACCCCATCAGGCACCCCCTGAGCCCACCATCCCCTCAGCCTGGGCCGCTGACCCTGTCTATGCCACATCCCTGTGCTGATTCCATGAGAGGAGGGGCAGGGGAGCATTACCTGCACAGGGATTTGAGGGAATCCTGGTCCAGGAAGCTGTGGTCCTTCTTCACAGCACTGATGTCAAGAGGGAATGATGACTCTGGGGAAGGAAGTGACATCAGTGGCAGATCCCAAGCCAGCTGCTCCATCAGGGGCAAAGGGCAGCAGTGGGCATGGGAAGAGAAGGAGAGGTCGGAGTGGCTGGAGATGACCTGGAGGTGGTGCATGCCCAGGGTGCATGCCCAGGGTCCCTGGGCACGGCTCTTCCCAGGTATGTTAGGTGAGGGTGATAAGGTGCCCAAGGGCCTCCATTCAGTTCCCTGCTCATCCCTGTGCAGAGACAGCTCTGCTGGGATCGTGCATGTGGGACCTGGACCTTCAGCCCCAAGGGTCTCAATCCAGCTGTTCATGAAGCCATGGAGTGTGATCACCACGGGAAGGGAAGCAGAGGGAAACACTTGGAGGATGTGGAAAGTTCTATGGACAGAGGCTGGAGAAGGGCTGGTTGATTCACAGACTGCAGCAACGCTCCTCGCTGCCCAGCTGTGAGCACTGTCTGGGGCCAACACCTGGGGCTGGGTATCCCAGCAGGAACCCGGCCTGTCCTTGCACGTGGGGCCTGCCCCCCAAAATAGGCACTGGCAGCAAACAGGCTGCTCATAAAACCATCACCGGGAGCTGGTGCTGCAGGGGGCGGGGGAAGTGCCCGGGTGAACAATGGCCATGGCTGCGGCCGCCGGAGCCCCGCTTCCCGCTATTGTCCAGCCGGACGGGGCCGGCTGCAGCCGCCACTCCTCGCACCAGCCGGACCAGGATCCCCCCATGGTCTGAGAAAACACAGCCGAGCCTGAGGCTAGAGCCACCACCACAGCTACCCTGCCACCGCCCTGGGCGCCTGGCACAGGAGCTGGGAGTAGGAATGTTGGCCAGGGAATGCCCGTGCCTGGGGAGGCACAGGGACATGGTCTGCTCCAGGCAGGGCTCGATGAGTGCTAAGGAAGGACAGGCTGGAGCAGGGCAGGGGTTGTGGGAGTGGGGAGGGACAAAAGGAGGAAGAACATGCTCGCTCTCCACATTACCTACACTGGCTGCCCCTATGCTCCCACCCACGGCAAACACTCCCTGAACCACTTCAGAGCTGATGGCTCTCCAAAGCCTGGCTGCCCTTGGCCAAAGCAGCCACCCCAGGATTCCTCAGAGCCCTGCCTGAAGGGGAAAAGTTCAGGAATGCAGGGAAGCTAACTGGCTGGTTCTCCAGGCCGTGGCCAAGGGCTCAAAGTGTAACAAACAATCATATAATCAGTGAACAATCCTTTCTGTCCCCTCCTCTCCCTGGAGCTGTGGGCGCTGTCCCTGCAGCCCCTCTTGGAATCTGGATGAGATAGAGGCTCTGAGCAGGTACAGAGCAGGGTCAGTGGCAGGAGGCAGCTCTCACCTTCGTACAGCTGGGCATACTGGGGGAATCCCGCTGCCCGGAGCCAGTCACACGCTTTCTTGGCTTCGATTTCTGTAAGAAAGCAAAGAACCAGCCTGAGCATCCCGCCAGCAGCAGCAACGCCCTGAGAACACAGCCCACACCCCCGGAGCCCTGACACCAAGCCCATGCTCCATGTGCACAGAGCAGAGGACATGTGTGGCTGCAGAGCCAGGGGTCCCACCAGCAGCAGGGTCCTGGGCAGACAGAGCTCAGCTGCAGCTCTGCCAGCACTAGGCAAAGAGCAGGAGGTGACAGTGATGCCGCCTGAAGGACAGGGACACAAGATGCAGTTTTAACTTTCTGATGAAACGTTTTGTTTCTGAACCTACCAAACCAAACACAGTTCTTAGCCAGGCAGGAGAGGAAGATCTTTCTTTGTAATCATCAGTTCAGAGCTCGTCAAAGCTCAGCCCTGATCACTTCTGCAAACATCCCCAAGCAAAGGCTGCCAAAGGAGCCCTTCCTCCCCACCTCCTTCCCACTAGCCAGCCCTCTCCACCTCTTTTTTCAAGCTGGTGCTCATCCCCGTCAGCACCAAATCCCTGGTGGGGTTCTTCACCCCTCGCCCAGCTGGGTCCCACCCCTCACACAGGGATCACCATTGCCCACATGAGCTCATTCAGCAGCCAGTAGTATTTCCTGGGAAATTCCTCCAGTTTAGAGTAACTGAGGGAAAAGAGCCCAGAGCTCCCGCAGCCACAGCAAGTCATTGCCAAGTGTCAGCACCCATCGTCCCGATGACATTTCTGCTGCTGAGGGTGACAACATTTGACCTCAAGGGTAGAAAATGCCTTGGCAGCCTCAGGGTCTGATCTGTCCCTCCTGGAGGCAGCACCCGGCACAGAGTGTGCTGAGGCCAGACCCACCCAGCACTGGAATACCCTGATTCCATCCCCATCCGCCCACTGCCTCAGCCCAGAGCTCTGGCTACAGTTTGCATTCCCGATTCCAAACTTACAGAAGCAAAAAAAAAAAAGCTCCAAATAAACAGCGCAATTCAGGACAGGACTAAGCCAAAGCCCTGGACACAAATACTTGGCAAGTTTTGGGAAGAAGTTTTGGAATGAGTGTCTGGATCTGGGTCCAAACCGCACAGCTGTCATTAACCGTGCCATGAGTCCTGCCAAAACCCAGGGCTGACCCCTCTGCCCCCTCCAGGGCTCAGACCCAGCAATCCCAGTGGAAACTGGGATAGACCCTGGAGCTATCCTGGGTGAACTGGTCCATGTGGAGCACCACATCTCCCTCCCAAAGAACCCAACACCCCGTGGGGAGGGCACCCCATGGCTGCATCTGTCCAGCAGGAGGGCACCAAGACTGGTGGTCTCTGGAAATGCTCTCTGGCCATGCCAGCTCTGGAAGCAGATCCCTCCCACACTCCTGGAGTGGGCAGGACCCAGGGACAGGCATTTCCCACAGCCCCTGCCAACCGACCTGCCAGTTCCCATTCCTGCCTGACTCTGCTCCCAGTGGGAATTCCATGGGGCCAATCCCAGCCAGCAACCACAGCTCTGTGTGCCCCAAGCCATGAGCAAAAACACCAATCTCCCACCTGTGCCATGGATCCTGCCCCAGGGATGGGTCTGGCGGAGGGCAGCAGGAGCAGGGCCGTGGCTGAGCTTACCCCTGCCCGCAGCGGGGCTCAGCTGGTACCAGAGCATGGCCGGGCACTGACTGGGGCCACGCTGGAGCCTGGTGACACCCAGCGTGACCACGGCCACCCCACCAGGCCGGGAGCAGCCACAGCCCAGGACTGCAGCAGGATGCTCTGTGCAGGACTGGGCTCCGCCACCCATCATCGTGGTGGAAATGCGGAGTCAGAGCACGACATTTCCTTCCCTCCGCCGCCTCCCCACGCACGGGCTGGCAGGGGGCCAGGGCTCCAAACCTCCACCTCTCCTCTCCGGGAGCCAGGTCCCAGGCTCTGCCTGCTGTGGCAAGTCCTGCATCCCCCCAGAGCCCCTCAAACAGGGAGAAGCCCCCCTAGAGCAGGGGGATGTTTGACCAGCCCAGGCTGAGCCCTCCTCATGTAGAAGTGCTGTCACAGAAAAGGTTTCCAAGTGTCCTGTCCCAGAGGGAGCCAGCAGCCAGCTTCCTCCTCTTCCCGCCCTTCCCATGGACGTGCTTTCCCAGGGAAGTGCAGGAAAGGCCGGGCAGGCAAACACTCCTGCCGTGGGGCACGGCCGGACGCTGGGCACAGGGTCACCCACTCCAGCCGTGTTCCCAGCCCTCCCTGTCACCTCTCAGGAGCCTCACTGTCGGGCAGGGTGATGGGTCCTGAGCCCAGGGATTGCTGCCCAGAGACCCTCCACCCTCCCCCCAGCTCAGCCTGAGCCCCAGGCAGCAGCCACAGAGATGGGTTCCCAACATCTCCAGATGCCAGGATTCTCTCATGTCTAATGCAGGCTCATCAAGAACTACGTCCACCCTCAGCAGGGCACAAACAGGGTCTCCTTGCCTCCACTGGTCAGAAAACAATTTCCAGGAGCTTATAGCAACTCAATATCTTTGAGATCTGTGGTTTAAATGGTGCAGAAATCGTCCCACTCCAGTTGTATAGCAGGAGGAGCAGGCAGAGGGTACAGGCAGAGTCCATGCATCCCTGAGAAACAAGGGGATAAGTCCTACCAGCTTCCTGACTACAGGCAGGGAAGGTAGACCAGCAGCCCCATTATGGAAGCTCTCCATGGAAGATGAGCCCTCAGGAAATGCCTGGACAACCCTACGGGGGAAACCAGCACCAACACCTTCAGTGGAAAAAGCTCCCAGTGGTGCACAATCCTATGAGCCACCAGAGAATCCTCCCCCAGCAAAGTCTCTGCCCTTGTCCAGCAGCTGTTGAGGCTGGATGAAGTTTTCCAAGGAAAAGGTTTCCACAGGAGCTCTCCCATGCCCTGCACCCAGCAAGGGGCAGAGACTGTAACCCAAGTGCCACCATCGTCCATCAGAAATGCCCTGAGTGGGTCCAGCCCCCCCAGCCTGACCTCCCAACACCCCCAGGAAGGGGTGGAAATCAAAAACGAAGGAAGGTGTTCCCATTGTTCCAGAAGAAAAGGATGAAAACCAACACTGAAGTGGAGAAAAAAGGACAAAGTTCCCGAATCCCCTTCTTGCAGTCACTGCACTGTGGCATTTCCCTTGGGCAGCCACTGGTCACTCCAGCAGGAATGGCTCCTGGCTGTGGGTGTCTGGAGCCTGATAGCTCCCTCTCAAGTGCTTTTGGTGTTCCATCCACCCCACCCTGGCCTGGAATAGGCGTGGACCAGGAAAAAAGGGAAAAGCCCAGGACATTCCATAAAAGCTCTAAAATAAGCAACCTGGAGCACTGGAGGCCAGCAGAATTACAGGCAGGAAGGCCACTTCCCAGAACCCCAGCTCTGCACTTTCACTTTAACAATCAAAACTGACAAGAAGTCCCAGGCCAGGCTCTCAGCTTCCCACAGCAAGGTTCCAAATCCCTATAAAACGTCCCACACAGCCAATTAGTGTGTGAGGAGAAAACCCCGCCACAAAATTGCTTGGTCATTACCTCATGGAAAGCTGGAAGCAGCTGCCTGGCACTGCGGGGGAAGCTTCAACCCCAGCACCAAGGGGAGAAAATTACTCTTTTTGCTTTCGTGTTGGTGTGATTTCTTTCCATCCTGCCTGAAAGTAAAACTGCCTACAACAGGGACTTTCCTTCCCAGCTATAAGCAGAAGTTTCTTGCCTGCTTTTTACAGGAATGATAGAAAGTCCCAACACCTCTCCTGAACCAGGGGGATGTGCCTTCACTGCTTGAGAACATGAGGAGCTGGAGCGGGTGTCCCATGGGAAAGGTGTACCCTGCTCATGCCAAAGGTACCAGGGACAGAGGGACTGACACTGCCTGGAGAAATCAGAGCTGCCTTCCTGAGGCAGGGCAGTGAGCATCTCTCCCACAGCAGCCAAGGGCCAATCCCAGACCCTCTCAGGGGGCTTTGAGGAAGCCTCCATGGTGCCCTCCCCAGCACTGGGCATAGCTGGAACTCACTGCCCACCCAGCCAGGCTCCTGGGGCAGGAGGCACACAGAGCTCCACACAGCCACGGGCATCTGCCAGCCAAGGGCACCTCCTGCTTCCAGCTGCCAGCTCCACTCAGCAAAGTGCAGAGATTTTGGAGCTGCCAGCACAGACATGGACAGGGCACATGGACAGGAATGAGGAATGCTCTTGGATGTTCTCCCAGACACGGCGCATTTCCATAATTAACCTTCACACAGTAAATAGGTCTCACATAGGTCTCACGAGCTTTGGGAACTGTTCCTTGCTATGTCACCAATCAGGAATTGCTCAAATGCCTCCTTCACCTCCAGCCCTGAAGTGCCTGCTCCAAGGGCATCACTCCCTGGGGACAGCACCTGGCAGGGGGGATGGCAGCAGAGCCTTCTGCCACCCTGCTCCTCTCCCAGACAACTGCTGGGAACATGAACATGAGGGACATGCAGAGGTAAAAATGATCCTAGAGGCTGCACAGGAATTGCTGGATGGTGTCTGAATACTGGCTGGTACAACCTAGACAGGAACCCCTCTGGCCACCATGGGGCAGGGAAACTGTAGCTGTTGTGTGTCTGGATCAGATTTGGATCATTATCCAAGCAGGCTGGGCACAGAGACCCCCCAGCAGCACCATCAGAGCCCCCCAGAGCACTCCCCTGCCTTATCTCTGCCCACTCATCCCTCCGTTGGGCTCCAGAGCTGTGTGTGACCACCCTTATCAGCTGAATGTGGCAGCTCTCACTTCCTCCCCTCAAACGAACCCAACAGCAGCCTCAGGTCTGGTTTATTCTGTTCTAAAACCTCAACCAGGCCTTCACGCCCACAGCGTGCAGAGCTTTGTGCTGCACAACGCAGGAACGCAGCCACCAGGAAACCGAGGTGATGCTGCAGCACCGTCCACACAAAAGCAGCTCCTGCCCTCGCAGGAGGCACCTGGGAGAGGAGCTGGGCCCAGCCTGCAGAGGGAACACCTCTGCTTCCACAAACATCACTCAGAACAACCTAAATTCAGGGTTGCAGCCAGTGCTGTCTTTAATAAAGATGAGAAGGAGGAGCTGAAGCAGACCTATTAGCCACAAAAAAATGACGCATAGGATTATGGAACCATGGAATGGTTTAAGCTGGGAAAGTCATTTCAGATCGAGTCCAGCATTGCCAAGGCCATCACTAACCCGGGTCCCTTCTTCACACCAAAACATCTTCACAGACCCCACAGGGCAGGGTTGAACAGGGGACAGCCACGCTCAGGGGCGTGGTATGCACCAGAAGGACTGAGGGCTCTGGGACATGCCATCGGATGGACACTGGCAGCAGAGACCAAGTCAGTGTCCCCTGGCACTGCTGTGATGGCTACAGGAGTGTCCTACAGCATATTACAGATTCCTGCTCCCCCAGGCAGCTCCTCAGAGTCCTGTAGTCCCTTTGGCCTACAGGACACTCCTCCCAGCAGCTCCAGAGCACTCGGGAGCAGGAGCTCTGCGGCAGCTCGGGGGCTGCACGTCCCACTGCTCGGGCTGCAGCTGCAGAGCAGATGTCTGGGGAGAACAAGGGATGGAAAAAGAGAGCAACAGAAACAAAGGCCAGGAAGGTGAGGACCCTGATCCGTCCTTGCCTCCCCCACCTGCAATTCTGCAGCTGCTCTGACCCCAGAGGAACAGCAGAGAGGGCAGGACTGTCCCACTGTACCAAGAGCACACAGGAGCAGCCCCCCATGTCTGAGGGCAAGCCCAGCATGGAGGGAACCTGGGGTTCCATCTCTGAAAAGGCAATGGCAAAGCAAGCTCAGAGCAGAGAGAGAGTCTCTGCCTCCAGCCCACCCTGTGCACCGCCCCAGGAAGGTCTATCAGGGCCAGCACAGCCACCAGCCACATCTGTCGGATCTAGGCTTGGGGTGAAGTTTCTTTTTCTCTTTGGTGTTTGCTGAAGCCAGAAAGAAAAATCCAGAAGAGAATCCCAGAATAATTTGGGTTGGAAGGGACCTTAGAGATCATCTCATTCTGGCCCTCTGCCATGGGCAGGGACACCTTCTACTACCCCAGGTTTCTCCAAGCCGCATCCAACCTGGCCTAGAACGGTCATGAGGCATCCACAAGAAGCAAGATGAAAACAGCTACTCAGATGCTGAAAAATAATCCATCTTGCCCATCCTGTAGTCCACCCTTTCTAAAATTGCACCGTTTTCCTGTTGGCCACCCAATGGATCTCACACACACTTTGTTTGGACAAGGAGACGCTGTCACTCCAAGGGCAGCCAGCAGTGCTGGAGAGCTTTGGCATCCAACACCCACCACAGGTACCAGCCAGGCTGCCCTCCCGATGAGGAGCCATCACACCTCATTTTTCTTTACATGGACAACAGCAAAAAATTTCCAGTTTTCATCGCCGGGAAGAGCGCTAAACCCAGCATGGACTGAGGTCAACGTCCAGAGTACTGCACGAGACCCAACACCAGCCACCACCAAAGGCCAAGGAAGGCCAAGCCAAAGGAAAACACCAACAGTTCTGCTAAAAAAAACCAGAATCAGCAGCAGCTCTGGCTCTGCAGGGAGCTCTCAGCTCCAATCACCCACTGAAGCATTTGTATATCCCATGGATGTGACCTCTGAAGATGCTCTCCTGCTTCCCACGCCGACGAACAACCCCCAGCTCCTACTGCTAAATCCAGGCACTAAAGAATAGTTACTTCCTTAATACACAAGGGAATTCCCTCCTACTTTTATGCATTTATTTAGCATAAACACGTGTGTTACCAGAGGAACCCATGGAGCAGAATTCCCTTGTGGTCTTGCTGCAGCTTTTTCCATGTTGTACAGAATCACAAACCCACCCCGTTGCCAGCTGAAGAATGCTCAGGCTCCAGCAGGTTTGGTGGGAGCCCTACATGTCCCCAGGGACAGGGAGCCCAAACCATGGCTGTGACACCCAACCAGTGGCCCCTGCCACAGCCCTGGCATGGGCACGAGCCCTTGCAGGAAGGAACAGGCACTGAATTCCCAGCAGAGGCATGAATGGTTAATTTAGGGCTCTCTTCTTCCCTTTTGCAATACCAAAGTAACCCCAAATCAAGTATCTCCCAGCTCAGCACAAGATCCTTCCTCCTTCCCCAGCAGACTCAGCTTTGTTTTATCGACTGGTCCCTGCTGCCCAGGGGAAGTACGGGTGCCTGCGTGTGCTCCTTGCTAAACTCCTGAAATCCCATCCCACATCAGAAAGATCTGCAAAATTCAGGAGCTTAACCCCAAGGAGTCCTGGATGTGCAGCCGAGCACAAGGCCCCCCTCAGCCCGTGGGGATGCAGGCTCAGAACCCCTGTCCATGCAGGGACTCCTCCAGGCACTGCCACACATCAGGGCATAACCCAAACTCCAAGCTTCAAAATGCAGCCAAGGGACATTTCTCAGGGGGACACAGGTCTGTGTGCCCAGGGGAAGGACTCACAGGTCTCTCCCATCAGGACTCCCTTCTGCTGCACCCTACACCCACTGGCACCTCTTGGGCATCGCTCACCACAGCTCCGGGGGCATTTCCACCTCCACCCCACAGCTCCAAACCCCGCTCTTTTCTCATTCCTCCTCCTGAAAACTGCTTTTAAATCAGTGAACTGGTGTCAGCAGGTGATGCCACATCCCAGAGCACGGCTGGCACCAGCACCATCGTACCCCTGGCCACGCCGGCTGCCACACTCACCGCCTGCCAGGGCCCGGCTCACACGAAAGGATTTTGGCTCAGGAAACAATCGGAGATCAGGAGGAGCTGGCACCGGCTTGGCTGCCTCTGGCAGAAATAAAGCCAAATATTGCCAGGGCTGCAGGTGTCTTCTGCCTGCTGCCCCTCCAGTGGGGAGCAGAGCGAGGAAGGAGAAGCTCCTCGCGGTGTCACTGAGGCCAGCCCGTGCTCTGCCACTGCCACCGCCGTTCTCATCCCTGCCCCGCTCAGCCGCATCCCCGGCCCCAGCAGGGGGGAAAAAAGGTGAAGGAAATTCAGGTTTTCGAGAAAAGATTTTTAAAAAAACCCCAACAACTTAACAACAACACAAGCGACACCTCTGAACCCTGCCCTCGCCCCGCTGTGTACGAGCCAGAGCAAACCGCCCTGCTGCACAGGAAACGCGGCTTCCAAGAAACCTCTAACAAGAAAAAAGGTCATTTTAGAGCCTTTCCCACCTCCCCCGAGAGCGTTTGCTGGCTGGAGCCTCTCATCCAAACACAGAGCCGGGACACGAGCAGACTCACCATGGCAGGAGATACTAATCCCGGCTTTGTTCATTGGAACCCGTGGCTCAAATGCAGAAAAAAATATCAGCATGACCCCCAGCCTCCTTCACGCCCTCCTCGGCCACCCAGCACTGTCCACTGGCGGCAAGAGACCTTCCCACAGGCACTCCATGGCAGAGCTGCAGTTCTCCGCCCCGGCAGGGCTGTGCCGAGCCGAGCCGAGCCGACGTGTCCCCGCCGCCCCGGCAAACAGGACATCCCGGCCCGCAGGGCTGAGCGCCGCGGCGGGGCGGGCTCCATCCGGCCCCGCTCCCAGCCCCGCCGTCCTGCCCGGCACGGCACAGCACCGGCCTGCCCAGCTCGGCACCCCGCTGCCGCCAGGTGAGCCGCAGCTTTCCATCCCAAGCGGAGAAATAAAGGGTTAAGGGCAAAGCGTCCCGCAGGGCGGCATGGTGCCGGCTCCAGGCGCTGGGAGCGGGGCCGGTGGGGAGTCTGAGCTCTCTGGCAGGACACCGGGAGAGAGGAGAGGGATGGACACCCCAAAAACCCCCTCTCATCATCAGACATCAGCTACACAAGCCAGCGGCCGTGAGCCTCGGCTGAGGCTCCTCTGGGAGCAGGACAGCAGGAGCTGCCAGCAGGGTCTGTGTGCGAGGGATGGGAAAAGTGACAGCCAAGGCTGGGCCATTGTAAATTTCCCAGTCCATCATGATACCAAAAAGGACTAAAAAGATGGTTCAGGGACAAGAACAGCAGTGCCTGCCATCTGAGATATCCAGATTAAATCACCCAATTCCCTACAAATTTCCAGTTTGTGCTGAGCCCAGCGTGCTCCACCTGCCCTAGGAATGTTTCTTGCCCGTGCAGCAGGAGATGGCTCACCTCTCAGCCCAAAGCAGAGGGGTCAGCACGGTCCAAGCAAGAAGCTGTGGCTGACACAGGATTAGTCTCTGCAATGAAAACCACATTCCCTGTGCCTGCACTTCCCAAACCAGAGCTTTGGCATAAATCATTCCCAGAATGAGCTGAGCATCGTCTCACCTTGCTTCTGATTCCCAGTGAGAAACACCATAGGTCTCTCATGCCTCTCCAGGGATACAGCACTGGAAAACATCCCACCAGCCCTCAGCTCACACCTGGCAGGTCAGGCCCTGCAGATCCAGGCCCCAGAGGGGACCCCAGCCTGTCTGACCTCGCTGCCCTGACAGGCTGTGACAGCGATGGAAGCTCAGCTAACAGGCCCAGTATCATCCCAAAAACATGGGGGGCAGTGAAACCTGCAGACAGGGACATCAGGTTTAGGGAGGTCACTGAGTCAAACAGGAGCACATGGTCCACCTGTTTCTTCATCTCCCAACTGGAAGGAGATGATGTTGGGGCTGGAGTCGAAACTCAAGGCTTCCCATTCTTTATGGAGCTAGCAGGAGATGCCAGGACAGCAGGACGATGGCATTTTGAAAAAGTCTTAAAGGATGTCAAAGTTTTTCAAAGAGATGAAGGCACATTTCAAAAAAATACAGAAGTCTCCTTGCCAGGAATGTGGAAAATGTCAGGGAATATTATAAAACAGGATGAAAAACCTGGCCTCAAGCAATATTAGAGACTCTTCTCTGACAGTCAAGATGCTGAATCACAGTGGAAGACCAATCATGAGAATGGCAGAGTCAGCTTACATGGTCCCATCCATCTGCCTCCTACCAGAGAATCCAGCACAGCCAGGTCTGCCTGTGCCCCTTTCCACAGCCAAGCCCACCCTGCACCCGGGCATGGACCAAAACGGGGCCCTTTATGTAAAAAACAGCATTTCTGAGGAGCCAAGGCAAGCAAAGCCATGTGGGACACAGAGGAGAGCCATGGATCAGGAAGGATCCAAGGATGCACGAAGGGATCTGGGCTGCTCCGTGGCTAAAAGACAATCCCAAATCCAAGACCTTTGCTGTAAGCCAGGTAGAATGCTTCCCAGACATGGTTCAAACAACTCTTTTTCAGTTTGGTTAATTAACCAAGCACTTCCCCATCCTTCTGAGGGATTTACAGGCACAGGAGTTCACACCCTTGGCACAGATACTCCAGCTCATGGGAAGTTATGACGCCGAGCACACCGGAGCCAGAGTGGTGGCTGCCGACAGCAGGGTCAGGAGCAGAGGAACAGCTCCTGGGGTCAGGAGAAGGAGAAGCCCTTGCTGAAGGGGTCAGCAGGCAGCAGGAAGCCCCAGTTCCACACATCAGCCGCTTGCAGTAGGAAGCAGAGGCCAGTTACTGGCAGAGCAGTGCCTTTGGCAGGAATGGGCATGTTTGTTCCAGCTTCCCTTCCATGTGAAAAGCCCCTCTGTAAGGAAAAGATTTGTCACAGCAAGGCCCACTCGAGGTTTTTCATCTGGGCCTGACTGCACAACGGCCTCGCTGGTGCTCACAGCTGGACACGGTGAGGATGGGGCTGCTCGTGGGTGACAGATCCCCTCCTGATGGTGGGCTGATGCCAGGGCTGGGAAAGGCTCCAGCCTGTTCAGAGCTTCCCAGGGGTGATACTAAGAACACTTTGCCCTCAAGACAGCCATTCTATGGAATAGCCACTGCTTTCACACAGAGAGGAACCTCCCCTGCCAAACCCCCACCACAGCAGCTGTGCATGGCAGGGGAGCCATCCCAGCAGTCAGGGCTGTGTCCTTCAGAACAACACTCTAAAATGCTCACCTTCCCCCGAGCACATGTTCCTTTCCAGTCCCAGCAGTGTGCAGCAGTCGCCTCACTGGTGTTTCTGAGGAAGCCTTTGCCTCAGCAAAGCTCTCTCCCAGTGCTGCTGGCTGATGTGTTTGTGGTCAATCAATCAGCTCACACCCTTCCAGAACTTTATGCACCTAATTTTATGACTAATTTTTGACTGACATGCGAGTTTTCAGAAGGGATCCAAAGCCCCAGCACACCTCAGCATCTTCAGGGATGAGCGGCACCTGCCCGCAGCCCCATCCAAGACAGCTCATGCCTTATTTTGCCCAAAATCCCAGTCCCAGTGCCTGGACCCGTGGCTGCTCACCCAGCACTGCCTCACCGAGAGCCACAGCCATGCACACATGGCCAGCCACGCTCCACTGCCCTGCCTGGCATGTGGCAGGTGACACTGACCCGTGACCGCCGCACACAAGGACTCGCTGCTCTTCCCGCCGGCTGCTCACCGAGTGCTTCATTCCCACCTGCCCACAGGGCTGTGGAGTGGCACAAGGTCCCTGCGGGCTGAGAGCACCAACTGGGGCTGCAGGAGCTATCTTTGCTCTGCTCAATCTCCAGAGCATTCCCAGAGAGAGAGGTGGGATCTGGCTTCTCCTCCCCTTTCCACTGCAAAACACCCTCGTGCCCATCCCCACCCAGGAGCTCGGCAGAGCTGGAGATGAGCTGAAGGGAAGCAGTGCTGGAAAAACAGGGAAAGCACTGACAAAGCCACCAGTGCATCACTCCATGCCACGATGGGCTGAGGAGCCTGGCCAAGAAACACAAATGCTCAGTAATCCACAGAACCCAGTCTTACACAACATCCTCCATGCTGCCAGGAGCTCTTCACGGCTCAGTCCCTGCTCAAGGAGCAGCATGAACCACCTGAGAGCAGGTAAATCCCAGGTGAAGCAGCTGAGCAGGTGACTGGCTCTGCCAGCACAGCCAGAGAACAGCCCAAAAATGTCCTAGATCTCTGTGGGTGCTGGCAGTAAGGAGAGACTGGGATCTCTGAGGATTCGAGTTCCATCCTGAGCCAGCACTGAGCACTCAGGGGGATGTGGACCTGTCAAGACAGATGTTCTCAACTCACAGTTTCCTTCTGTCCTCGGAGACCACTGATAAAACATCAGTGAACCTTATCAAACCCCAATCATTGAGACTCCTGACCTTGCTATCTCTGTCTTCTCCAACCACTACGGCCAAAGAAACAGAGACACAAGGCTCAGGCTCCTTCCCCAAGACCCTGCCTGGGGGACCCCAGCCCAACCCTCAAAGCAAAAATTGACACCCAAAGCAGGGAGAGAGCAGGGCAGGAAGGAAAAGCGTCAAACTACGAGCTGAGCCAAGGGTCCAGCACTGCTTCCTGCCACGGCTCTGCAGAGAACTTCATTAATGAGCCAACAGCTGCAGCTCCCCAGCCTCTAACAGTGTTCACAGAAACAAAAAGTTAACTAAAAAACAATCCCTGCTGCTCGAGCAGGTGGAAAGGCCATGGAGAGCAGGAGAAGAGAGGCACCCTCACAATGTGGCTGCAGCACGGCAGCCGTGCCCGAGCTCCAGGGACAGCGTGATCCCCACCACGGCTTCCTCAGTCGGAGGAAGAGCTTTGGGCACACCCAGCTCCTCTCAAAGCAGGCTCTGCCGGTGGGGAAGGACGATCCACCCAAAATTTGCCAGGTCCCAGCAGCCTGTTCCTGCTGCACCTCCCTGTGCCCAGGATCCAGCTGTATCCAGAGCTGACTAGAGCTGCAGCTGCCAGACACTCACCCAAAGTCAGGCTGGCAGCCCCGTGCCCAGGAGGAACATGAGGCACAAAACTGCAGCTCACCAGCAACTCTGACTGTTACCACTTCTTCAATCCCACACCACCACAGGGATCAGAGTCATTGACTCTTGGAACTACAGGATGGTTTAGTTTGGAAGGGACCTTTCAGCTCATCCAGTTCCAGCCCCTGCCATAGGCAGGGACACATTCCACAACACCAGGTTACTCCAAACCTCACTCAACCTGGCCTTGAACACTTCCAGGGATGGGGCAGTCACAGCTTCTCTGGGCAACCTGTGCCAGGACCTCACCACCCTCACAGGAAAAAATTTCATCCCAATGCTTCAGCCAGCACCTGAGGGTCACCTCTGACCCCTTTCTTTGGACACTAAAAAATATATATTTTAAATTTAAAATGTGTGCTGCTTCTTTTGTGCTGGGAACTGTCCTCACCACACCAACCAGCACCACCTCATTTTATTTACCCCCTCTTCCCTGCTTCCTGCCATGCACACACCATCCATCAGAGCAGTGTCACCTCCGTGCCTGGCCCAGCACACGACGACCCCAGTTTGCAGGTGATGCTTGCAGCCAACTGAGCCAGCACCCTGCCAGCCCTCTGCCTTTAACCTGAGGCAGCCCCAGGTGCTTTCAGAGGCTGCCTAGAGAGCACCAGTGCTCCCAGTCCAGCCACTGGGACCACCGCTCCTGCGGCTGCCGGAGCAGAGCGACACCGCAGCGCTGCCGGGGCCAGGAGCCAAGGCAAAACAATGGGAACCATTTACAGGGCAGGAAGCTGCATCTGCTGGATGAAACGCTATCTTCAAACAAGACGTGTTTGGATAACTCCAGTTTCATAACTCGCCTCTTCCGATGTTAGGAAATCACGGTAATAAAAAGAAAATAAAATGGGGGAGAAGAAATTTGGCATGGGGAGCATCGGGGAGCAGCTCGAGCCTGGGGGAGCCCAGCCTGGGCATCGGGGTCTGGCTGCAGCCCCTGCCCCAGGATCACGGTCTGATCAAATATCCTCGGGGAAAGAGTTAAATCTGCAGTACCCACCCCAGGGGCACAGTGAATGCTGATGATCCTGGTGCATGACCACCTTGGCTTGTTTGACTTTCCAGTGGCAATCAAAGCCATCCTGGGGGAGGGAAGACAGCCTCACCAAGCACAGGATACGGGGTTCAGCAGCTCTTATCGTCATCATCTTAAAGATAATGGAAGCCACGGCCTGCAAGCACCCTCGACGCCCCGTGGATGCCAGCTCAGCCTCAGCACAGCGGCAGCAGCACTGCCGGGGCACACGAGGGACCCTGCAGGACCCCGCTCCTCGCCCTGCTGGGACAGCCCGCCCGGCCAGCGCCTCCCGCAGCTGCCACCTCCACAATTCGGGACAAGGAGCCAAAAGCTGAGGTCACCCGGCTGGGCTGCGGACCCTCCCCAGCACCCACCTCCCCTCCCCACCCTCCCCAGGCCAAATATAAATTTGCTTACAGGAAATGCCTTAAAGAAAAGGCACCTCCCCTGCGTCCTGAAGAATGCCCAGAAAATAAACTGTCTCTGGACAAGAAGGAAATGGCTTTTTTTTTTTTTTAAATCACATTACAAAGCAGCTTTAACCCCTTCGGTCCCTGCTGCAAATGCAGCCCCTGTGTGCCTCAGGGAATCTCAAGGTTTCCGGACTCTGGATTGGTGACGTGAGAAGAGCCTAAGTGTGGCATCGTCAGATCCTGAAAAAAATGCCACAAAATCCAGAATCCAAACACAAACTCTGTCTGGCAAGCAAAGCACGGCACCCCTTGAAAGGGGCTCATAACTGGGGACCCACTCTCGATCTCACAAAAGCGCTGGCTCCATTCCCAGAGCCGCTGGGCAGAACGGGAACTTGCACAGCTGTTGGCATTGCTGGAGGTCCTGCACTGCAGCCAGGGGGGCAGGGGGCTGCACCTGTGCCCCTCTCCCCACCCAGACCCTTTCCACAAGAGCCCTGAGTGGGGTGTGTCAGTCACCCCCCCCTCCGAGGATCCCTCAGGGATCTCCAGCAGATGGAAATGTGGCTCCTGAAATGTGGCTTCTTGTGGAGGGCAGGGATGGGGTACCCCAGCTCCCTGCGGCCCCCCCAGCCCCGTATTGCAGCTGCTCCAGCCCAGCAGGGACACACATGGAGGCTGAGGAAGCACAAACGCTGCCTTCACACCGACGTCCTGACACAAGGCACAAGAAAGCAAAAAGAAGAAATACAGGAAATCCAGGACGTGGAGAAGCAGCTGCCTCCAACAGGCAGTCAAGGACAGAGCAAAGCCAACAGCCCCGTGTGGAGAGCAGAGAGCTCGCTCTCCCCAGGCCCTCCACCATGGGACAGCACAATAAATAAAACAATAAATAAGCTCAGTGCCAGGATCTGGCAGTGTTCCCGTGCACTCACAGGTCACAGCCACAGAGAGGGCGATTCCATTCTCTCTGTACAGCAGAGGACACCAAAGCAGGAGCAAGGCCAAGGGCACAGCCAAAGCACTCCCTGTGTCACCAGCCCCCAGCATCCCTGAACATCCCCTTAACAACCAGGCACTTGGGGCTTTCAGCCCCAGAGGCCCAACGTGGTTTGATCCAATTCAGCTGCTGCGGCAGAACGCCTCCAGTGCCTGCTGTGGTTTGGAATTTCTCGGCGCAGCAGCGGCGCTAGAAGAGCTGTGTGGAGGTGTGAGGCCAGGCGTGGGAAAGGGAAGCGTGGGGTCAGCTGCCACTTGGCTGGGAAGCAAATGTCTGTCCAGAGCAGCAGCCAGGGCTCAGGGTTCAGCAGGAGATCACCTGCCTGGAGAAGAGAGCCAATTTCTGCCTTGTCCCTGATTTTTTGCACTTTGTGTATGTCCATTATTTTTATCTGGGGGAGAACCACTGCTTCCTACATCCTTGCTGCTCCCAAGAAAGCAGCACCACGGCTCCCAGGACTTCATACCAGGAGAAGTCACACAGCCACAGTCCCTGTGTGCCGCCAGTGTGTCTGTGTCCAGGAGACTCATGCCAGTGGCTCTCTCCACGTAACAGCCATCCTGGGATTTGCTTAGGAAGGTGTCCGGAGGCCATGGGGCAACCCTCTGCCTGGAAAAACAGAGCTGGAGCAGCAGCCCTGACTGCCCAGACATCCTGCTCTTGCCCAATGACACTGATGAAATGAGGTCAAGTGCCCTCTGCGTCACCGCTGTGGGCACTGTCCTGCAGCCTTGTGACACCCCTGCCCAGAGTCAGTTCCAGTTTCAGCAGGAGCAGAGAGGGAACCAGCCAGCAGCCAACCCTCTGAAACCCCACAGAGCAAACCCACCTGCAGCCTCAGAACCACCCCTGCCCCCAGGCTAGCCTTCAGCACTGCCAGCAAAGCCTCATCCTCTTCGCTCCTTTTCTTTTTTTCTTCCTTTTTCCTTTAAATGCCAGCTTTCTTGTCCTCTCCACCTGCAGGGCAGGAAATCTCCCAGCTCACCCAGGCTGGGGCACACGGGACCCCTCGGGTTCAGCACCAAGACACCTTGGGAGAAGCTACCAGCTTCTTAAGCAATGGGACCAAGCCTTGGCTGCAGCACCCATGGAAATCCAGATGTTCATCCCAGGACCACGCCAGAAGCCAGGTGTCCCAGGACTTATCCTGACCACCCCACCAGCCTGTCTCCCCTGCAGACCCCCAGGCTTTGACACTGCACCCCTGCTGGGATTCCATGTGCCCCCAGTGCAATGGGATAAGAAGTGGCTGAGCCCCTGGGGAAGGTGCCCTGAGCTGCTGAAGTTGTTCCCAGCACCAGCCGTTAACGTTTATTCTGCCTGTAACTGGCACAGGGTGACAAGTGCCCTGTGGTGATAAGGGCTCTGCAAACAGCCAGGCCAGCACCCATGTGGCACGGGGACCTGTCAATGATTAACCCAGCAGCTGCAGGAGACAGCAGCAGGCTGGGGACACAGCCACCCATGGGTGTCACTGCACCCAAAGGCAGGGGACACATGGGGGCCCAGAAGGAGTCACATCCCATGGGATCAGGGTCACACAGGCATCATCAGACAGAGGGTGACAAGCATGGAATGGGCAGAGTGAGGTCAGCACAGCTCCACACTGACAACGATCCTCCTGCAGGACATGCAGGTAACACACCCAATGAATCAGAAGGCAAACAGATAACAAAAATCCAGAACCCATCACCTTCCGGCACCAAAAAGTATGCTCTTACTGGAAATGTAGGGACAGACCCTGTTTCTTTAAATCCCACGCCCAGCCCCGCAGCCTGGAACCGTTCACATGTTGCCAAGGTGCCTGTCCAAACGGCAGGAACCAAAGGGCCATAGCAGCTCAATCATTAACCTGCCAAGACCCCCGGCCTCGCAGGAATGTGCCGCCGCTGCCGGTCCCCTCCAGAGCTCTGCTCAAAGGTTCACAGGCGCTCCTCTGCCCTGGCCACCAGCCCCTGGAGGCTCCAGCCACTTTCCAGCACAGCTTTCCTCCAGTGCTAAATCCCCCCAAACACCTCTGTCACATGTCCCAGCAGGGGTGGAACACCATGTGCAAGAAGGGAAGTTGAGAAATTAGGAAGCCCAAATTCCATGGAGACATTCCCATGCTCAGTAAACCTGTGACGTAGTTTGGGGAGCTGTTACTCCCCGTGGCTCCTCTTGCCTTGGAGTACCATTGCTGCTGCAGCAGGACCAGCATGGGCACAACGTGGGATGGGAAGACTGGCAGGGCAACAGCATCTCAGCTTTTGCAGCCCTCATACCACTTCTAAAGCTTTTTACATGCACAAAACCAGCTCAGCTTTCATCCCTGGGCTCTGGTAATCCTCGTCACCAACTCAAACGGGCAGAAGGGATGGAGCAACAGCTCTGCTATGGGGCTGGGGGGAGGAAAGGAGACCCCCATGTTAGGGGATGTTCTACTGGGCCAGGGAGATGAGCCCTGGCACAGGGCAGGAGTCCCACCACACCACAGGACCGCCCAGGTCCCCATGCATCAGGGCCACAGCAACCACTCCAAAGGCATTCCCTTCCCCACAGCCCTGCTGCCAGCACGCTGCCTGAATTTGGGGGTTAAACTCCCACAAACATCAAATGCAAAAGCTCTTCCAAAGCCACACTGAGGGCAAAGGCAAATCCCAAACTCTGCAACAGGCAAACCGTCTCAGGCTTTTCATGGAGTGATCCCTTGAAGGAAGGAGACTCTGTTCTCTCTACTGGCAGCGATTTACCCTCATCAGCGCCTGCACCCTTCAGTGCCAGCCAACTTCCAGGCTTGGTCCTTCTGCCCAAAGTCACGCAGCAACCTCAGCATGCCCTCGGGGAAAGGGTGACCTTTCATTCCCCCACTCACTTAGGTTGACTTTGAGAACCTTCAAATCTTTTTGAAATTAGTACAAAACCAAAGGGAAGTACTGACGTGCCCTTGGGCACAACCACATTTTGTTCTCTTACGAAACTGAAGCGCTGGCAGCCTGTCCTGTGAACACAGACCAGGGTTTGGGCATTGGAGGCGATGCAGACAAAGAATTCTCAACGGAAGCACGGCTGGATTTATGCAGTCAGTCTTTTATCAGAAAAGGATTTCTTGGAGGAAGTGCAAGCACATGGCATGAACGTGAGCTATTCCTCAGAAGGAGCTTTGATAGCTGCTCCATGCTGGAACTTCGTGTTTTGCCACACACAGAAAATACCGACAAGCCTTCAGGATAAGGGTGGGAGCTGATTTTTCCCCTGCAAGAATGGAGGGAGACTGATGGGATGCGAGCTGATCCGTGGCCCCTGCTCCTGTTGGCACAGGCGTGCCAAGAGCAGCAAGGGGTGACTGCACAGCCACCTCCTCAGCTGGGCTTTGGTGAGAATGCAAACAGAAAAAGGCACAGCCATTGATAACAGTTCACGTATGCAAGTGGAAAAGAGTGTGGATTTCTGCCAAAAATTCACGATATGCCCTCCAACACCCAGGGACTGTACAAAGGTCTTTAAGTAGAAGAGGCTCTGCCGCCCTCGGCACACGGAGCATTTCAGAACACAAAGCACAAATCCAAACGCACAAAGAGCTGGTGTTTGAGCTCGGCACATCAAAGAGCCCCTGAGGAAGCAGCCTCTCACCTCGGCAGCACGCTTCCCCCGAGCACTGCTGGGTCACAATGTGAAGAACGACACAGGCACAGCAAACCCACCCGTCCCTACCAACGACAAAGGGCTCCAAAGGAGCCGACCTGCTGCAAACGTGCCCGTGGCACTGAAAGCCAGGACAGGGAGCCCAACCTCCCCCACTGCAGTGAGAGGGCCTGATCTGGAGTCCCCTGACAGATGGCAAATCCGTGTTTTCCCATCCACCAGACAACCTGCACTAATCCCAGGTAAAGCAGGCGAGGAGGAGCCCTGGGAAAACGCAGGTGGCCCAAACCCCACATCCCTCCTGAACCGTGCCAGCCGCGTGCGGGTCAGCGCAGCCGAGCCGGGAGCTGAACGTGCCAAACCCGAACCCAGCCGCTCCAAAGGCAGCCGCGGATTCTCGCCCGCACACTGCCGTGACTCAGCCCGCGATAACAGAGGGATCCAGTTACTGCACGAGGCTGTCAGGAGCTGCGTACCAGCTCCAAGCTTCTCATCCTCCCCACCTGCAACAACAGCCACCTCATGCAGGCACCGAGTCCGTCCCGACACGGACACCGGTGCCAGAGCACACACATCGTACCTGGAGGCATTCTGGCGCTGCTGGAGGCAGCAGGGCTGAGCAGCGTTCTCTGGAGCCACAGGTGAATCACAGAATCTCATTCGGGTCAGAAAAGCCCGCTGTGACCACCGAGCCCAAGTGTTCCCCCAGCACTGCCAAGGGCACCACTAACCCACGTCCCCAAGTGCCACAGCTACACAGCTCTTAAATCACTCCAGGGACAGTGACTCCACCACTACCTTGGGCAGCCTGTGCCACTGGACAGTCCTTTCAGAGAAAAAACTGTTCCAAATAGCCGACTAAACCTCCCCTGGCACAACTTGAGGCCACTGTACCTCCATCACCTCCTGTCTACTTACTCCACTACACACAGAGCTGTGAGTGATGTCAGGAAGGGATTCTGCCACGTGTGTGCAACAATCGGAGCACAGCCCAGCCGAGCCAAGGAGCAAAGACAGCAGATTGCTGGGAGCTTTCTCCCAAAACCCACCTCCTCCTCTGCACCCTGCACTCACTCCCCGCGCCCAGCCGCAGGTTCCCCATTTACCTTCAGGCTGTGCCCCGTCCAGCCGCGCTCTCGGGGCACCTGTCGAGGGAGGAGAGAGGGCTCTGGAGGAGATGGAGGGCGCAGGGGGGGACCCTCGGTGGCCGGGCCGCCGCGGGCGGGCTCGGCAGTGCCAGCCGGCGCTCCGGCTGTTGTCGGTGTGAGCGCGGCCGCCGCAGGTGCGGGGCTGTGCCGCGGGGAGCGCCCGCGATCCGCCCCCAAGCCCCGAGATCCGCCCCCCAACCCCGAGATCCGCCCCCATCCATCGCCAGCACCGCCCGCCCCGGGACCGCCCGCGCCCGCAGCCCCCGGCCCCGGGCTGGACGTGCGGGGGCTCCCCGGTGCCACATCGGCCGCTGCCGGGGAAGGGGCTGCTGCGACAGAGGAGGGACATGGAGATGCTCCTGCAACCCCTCTGCCAGGGAGCCAGGCTGGGAGAGCTGGGGGTGTTCACCTGGAAAAGGCTCCAGGGAGACCTTAGAGACCCTTCCATTGCCCCAGAGCCTGGGACAAGGGATGGAGGGACAGAACAAGGGAGAATGGCTTCTCACTGAAAAAGAGAAGGGTTAGATGGGGTGAAATTCTTCCCTGTAAGGGTGGGGAGGCCCTGGCACAGGTTGCCCCGAGAAGCTGTGGCTGCCCCTGGCAGGCACATCTTCTGGCCCAAGGCCAGGTTGGATGTGGCTTGGAGCAACCTGGCATAGTGGAAGATGTCCCTCCATGGCAGAGGAGGGAATGAGATGAACTTTGCAGTCTCTTCCCTCCCAAACCATTTTGTGATTCTGTGCCCTATGTGAAACCCAGTAAAACCCCAAATCCCATCCATGTCCTGCAGTGCCCCAGGCCCCCGTGCCCCCACAGCTCAGCCATCTCTCTCCCTCCATTCCCAGACTGGCAGCAGCAACTGCAGGGCTTGGCCTGGCCCGTGGGGCTGCAGGCTGGGGAGCTGCCACCTCCCTGCAGGGCTGAGCACCCACGGGGATCCCTCTGGCTGTCCTCCCCACAGAGAGGAGCCCCAGGACAGTTTCTGGACACACCTGGCTGTCCCCAGCTCTCCCTGTGGGTCAGACCCAGCAGATGGAACAGCTGGGGTGGAAGCCACAGCAAGGCATTGAGAGGAGCAGTGGGGCTGCTTGCAGGGACTCGTGTCCCCAAAAATCCCCTTGCACTGCTCTGTAGTTACTATTCCAACAGCACAGAGTGAGGAGAACTTTCTTCATGGCACACACACCTCACAACCTGGCTCTGGACCGCACATTCCTGTCACACCAGAGAGGCACAGCCACGGGTGATTTGCAAGAAGGAAAAACGGTGCTTAAAATGGACTTGAAAGATGAAATTTTTGTGAGTAATGAGAGGTGAGAGGGCTGGAGGTCAGGAAGCACCAGCCCGAGCATAGAGGGAGAGGCAGAGGGTGAGATGGAGGCAGGCAGCAATATGGGGTGGGATGACCAGAAAAGCAGGAGACCAGGTATGTTGCAATGATACCAGAAACCACCTTTCCTCTGGAAATCACTGCTTGGAGGGATGCCCAAGCTCCGAACAGGGGAGAATCAAGTTAAAAAACAGGATTTTTCCCCATTGTTTTCATAGTCTGAGAGGCACATCTTCCTTCCTTCCTTCCCAAGCTCCTGACTCTCCTCCCACCAACCTCTGCCCCGCCGCAGCCCCCCCTGCCCTGGCTCTCCCCACGGAGGGAAGGGACTCCAGCACAGGCTGCTCAATGCGGCTCTTGTTGGCTACAAAGTCCTCCCGCAGCTTTGTGCGTGAGAGCCCCTCGCCAGCTGGACCCGAGGGGCGGGCAGGGGGTGGCAGGGGATGACAGCAGGCAGCCGGTGGCCCCCGGGGTCAGCCCCAGCGAAGGGAGAAGCTGTTGATCTGGGGGGATCACTGGAAGGTCATTTAGGCTGTGAGCACCCGCGGGCAGAGGAGGGGTCAGGGGGATCCGGGTGTCAGGACCCAGCCGAGCCTTGACCCCCACAAGTCCCGACCCCGCCAGAGTCCGGCTCCCCGGCTCACGGGGAGGGGACAAAAAGGGACAGAGGGCGAGCAGAGCCTCTGGAAACACGATGGGTGCAGAGCCCTGGGGCGCTGACCAAGCCCCCAGCCAGCACCCCGGGGGACAGCCGGGACGCTTGTTTCACCAGGGTGGTCCCAGCACGGTGACTGCCACTGGAAAAGCGCCGGGCTCTGAGGTTTCAGACATTTTTCCGCTCGTTCCTTGTGTGAAGCAGGAACAAGGAGGGGGTGTGGAGGCAGAGAGCAGGAAATCTCGCGGAGACGCTGAGCTGGAAAGAGGCGGCGGCGGGGGCAGCGCGGGGCCCGAGGGTCCCAAAGCGCGACCCCCCCCACGGCCCCGCGGGACGCGGCTCCCTCTGCTGCCCCCGGCACATGAAACCCCCGGAAGAGTCACAGCATGGAAACGGCGGAAAAGGACAAAAAACAACTCCGAATCCACGGGAAAAGCACCTTTGCTCCAGCTGGGAACCCCCCCGGCAGAAGGGGAACCCACGCACCGCCCCAGACATATCCTGCAGCAGCACGCCACGGCTTTTTCACTGCTGCTCTTTTCCAGCAACATGAATAAATGGGGGAAAAAAAGGTTACCTTTTCTTTCAGGTATATAAATACAGAGACCAGAAAGGCACCTACAGGCAATGGGATCTGGGGCATGTGCGTCACACTCAGCTGCCAGGGGACTCCTGCCCTGCTAATGCATTATCCATGGCTCCTGTTTTTCCACTGCTGCGGATGGAGAACAGGAGAAACTCGTGTTATTTTCACATGAAGGGTGCCACCCCCTGGCAGAGCTGGCCCAGCCTGTACTGGCACCCTTGTCCACCTCGGGATGCCCCACTTATCTCTGTACAGTTGCCCTAGTGCAGAACACTTGTTGGCTTTTCCCAATCCCCAGCCCTAAAAGCATCACCCAGGTGCTTCCACTGCAGCCCTTCCAACCACAGGGTACCCAGCAAATCCCAGAAGGAGCTCCAGGCCCACAGGGCACCCCTAACACCCCTGAAAACAGTGAATCTGCAGCACAGAGAGCCCAGAAACCACCTTTGCCCATCCACCTGGAGCTTCAAGGACCACAGGGATGCTTCAGCACTGGCCTCACACCAGCAGGAAGGGAGCAAACCAGCTCCAGCCAAGAGGAGGAGGATGGCTTCAATGTCTTTCATGAGAGGAAAATCAGGGGAAAGAGGTCGACTGGCACACCCGAAATGGCAGCTGGAGCCGTGCTGCCAGCTGCACGAACACAGCAGGCGGGATCTCAGCAGTGCCGAATTCCCCGGCTTCCAAAGGAGGAGGGAGGAAAAGAGAAGCTCAGAGACACACACAACAGCATCATTCATGGAGCTGGGTTTGTGCAACAAGGGTCCTGTGTCTGGCTTGGAGCTCCGGGCAATTAAAAGAGCAGCCACAGATCTAGGAGAAACAGCAGGAATTTATCCGAGGAATCCGGATTATGTGGCCACTGCTGAAGCCGAGCAGAAAGCCCCCAGCTCCTGGAAGGCAAAACGCTGGCAAGTGATGAGCAACCAGCTCCATTATCCAACTGTTCCTGCCTCACCCACCCGAGCCAGAGCCTCTTCTCGCCACATCAGGGGTGGGGGGATTACTGCTGCTGCTCCTGCCTCCAGACAGTCCCACCAAGGGGAGGGTGAGGACCCCGGTCCCCAGCCCACACATGGACCTGGCTGCAGCAGGCAGGGGTACGAGGGGCTCAGTGCTCAGGGCTGCTTGGGGGACACATGGCAAACCAAGTGGTCTGCAGTCCCAAAGATAAGGGCGGCACTTTGCAAGTCTAAGAACGTGGTTTTCCATTCTGGTCCATCCTTGGAAGCATGCACGGGGTTACCAGCACATGGGAAAAGAGACAGGATGCTGAGCAATCTTGTGAAAATCTTCCTGGCAGGGCTGGCTCCTGGGAGATACCACAGACCCCCCAGGAGACCCCAGAGAGGAGTTGTGCTCCCTGCTCTCATGTGGATGATCCCAGAACAATCTCCTGTCCCCTGCAGGAGATCCTGTCCTCCTGATCCATGGGGCAAACAGCCCCTGGCTACAACTTGCCACATGTGCCAGCTCTGAGCCAGGCAATGTCACTGGCATGGGGTCTGGAAGTGGGAGAACTGCACTTCCCCCTCACCTACAACAAACATAGCCTATCTTCTCATCCCTGAGGAATAACCCCTGTCCACCCAGCATGTTTTGGGCCATTCCTGAAGGAATCATTTATCAGCAGAAAGAATGAGTCTCCAGGTGTGAGGTGGAATTGTTCACTAAGCATCACAGCCGATGGAGAAACCAGGCAGCAGCAGTTCCTCCTTCACACAACCCAAAATAAATGGCTTTCAAGATCATTACCCACACCCTGTTATCACAGGCATCTTTACAAGCCACATCAAACCAGTTTTAGCACTGGAGTTCCAAAAGAACAAAAACTCCTTAAGCATTTTCACAGCCTTGACAAGATGACTGATACAAGCATCATTAAAACATTATCAAATACAAAATAATGTTCTTTCTTTGATGCAAAGTGGAAGCTCTTTTCACCTGACCGACCCTCGGGCGGATGATTTGCTTTACCAGTCGGCTCAGAAAAGTCCTCGCCTCGGCTTTGGGACCGGCATCATTCAGACACAACAGACAGCCGGGCACGGCCCGGAACACCACCAAAATCGCTCGGCTTTGGAGGGAAAGCAGAACCCGAGCCCCTCCGCCGCATCCCCTGTCCGAGCTCTGCCCCTTGCATCCACCGCACTGACACGCACGGAGCCCACCCTGCGCCAGCCCCGTCCCTCGCCCCGCCGCGCAGCAAACGCGACGTCCCCGCTCCCGGCGCTGCCCCGCACCGGGCTGCTCGCAGCCCCCGCACCGGGCTCGCCCCGCAGCCCCGGGCCCGCACTCACCTGCCCGCCCGCGCCGTCTCCCCCCGCACGGAGCCGCGGCCGCGGCGCGGCGGAGCCGCAGCCCCAGCGAGCGCCCGGAGCCCCGGCGCGGAGCCGCGACCCCGGCCCCGTCCCGGCGACCCATCGCTGCTCCGGTGGGACGGGCGAGAGCGGCGGCTCCTCCCCCGCCGGGATGCCGGCACGGGACCGGGGCCGCTCCCGGGGAATGCCCGCTCCCCTTCCGCTTGTTCTCCGCAGCCCCGGCGGAGCCTCCCCGGCCGCGCCTCCGGCCGAGGAAGCCGCTCGCCCCGGTGGACGCTCCCGCCCGGCGGCCCCGCTCTCCCCGCCGGGTCCCGCAGCATCCCCGGGACGCGTCACCTGGGACCCCGCTCAGCCCCTTCCCCCAGGGTCGGGCATCACCGGGGGCCAAGGTGAAGGTGATGCTGAGCCACGTGTTCCACCTGCGCCCTCCCAAAACTGAGTCACCTCCGCTCCGCTGCCACCCCGCGCCCGGGCGCGCTCGCTGCCGCCTCCGCTCCCGGGGGCGGGCGGATGTTCAAAGCCCTGCAGACGCGCCAGGCAGGGCGCAGGGGCTCTTCATTAAGAAGAGAAGGAATTAACGTGATCAGACTGGCCTGCCAACACCTCACACCGCTTTTTCCCCATCTGACCTCTTGGGCTTTGAAAACAAACTCCTGTGAGCATCACACAGCCCCAGGAGGCCCCCACAGCCCCATGCCTGCTCCCTTTGCACCAGCTTTGCCCAGAAGGACTAAGGCGCTACTTCAGGCACAAGGATTACCTTCCTGTGCATGTTAAGGCAGTTCACATGTCAAAGTTCTGACCAAAGAAAAACCATCGCCCAGCCAAACCTTTCCACCACTTTTCAGTGCATTTTCTCATGATAATTTCAGGGAAATGACCACACTCGGAACTTCCCTCTTGCTCCTTTCAGTCTCATGCAAACCACCCGAGGATGCAGATAGAAATGTACTTTCCTGCCTGCAGTTACTTTTCCAGTCAGTCTCAGTTGCTCCTTGCTGCCACGGAAAAAACTTGGCGACACTCCTGGCACGAGATGGCTAAAGGGGCTTTTTCCCAGCTCATTCCCTGCACTTCCCACGTGCTCTGATGCTCACCAACACAGAAAAACCTTCTCTCTAAGCCAGGCTCTTCCTTTCTGGCCTTCAAAGAAAATCCCCCAACCTGTGAGCGGATCCTGCTGTCCAGAGGGGGGAATCTGTATTTTGTTAGCTACAGGAAATGGGAAAACTTCCAGCCCTGGAATTAAAGCCCAGAAGGAAGGAGCTGAGCTGGGGGAGGGGTCTCTGTCACTGCAGCAGTCATCGGGGGTCAGAGCTACACAAATTTTGCAGGCAGAGGGACACAAGAATGAGAACTGGTGATTCACCAGCCAAGCCTGAACCCAGGAGGGCAGGGAAGAGGAAGAGGAAGGAGCACAGAATCCCCTCATCACATGTCCCACCAAAACCACAAATAATCACATTCGGTTCAGCTTTTCTACTTCCCAGCACTCTGACCCACGCCCAACCCCATGACTGCCTTTTCCACCATGTAAGAGCAGCAGTTTCTCAACGAGTTCCAGAAGTGCCCAGAACGGGTCTCTGCTGCCACGTCCAGCATCCCACTCGCTCCATGGCCCCCCCCCGATCTCCCTGGCTCTGACACCACAGCCAGAGCATGGCCCCAGTGCCAAGAGCAGCAGCCCTGGCCCCTGCATGCCCACACATCCCAGGACAGCCCCCTGCCAGCCCCCAGCCCCTCTCCCTTCCAACACATTCATGACAAAACCAGATCCCAGTCTCTGCTTCTCCCCCAAACCCAGGGAATCACAGTCATGGGCTCAGGTCAGGTGAGGAACGGGGGCCTCACGCTCAGGCCACAAACCCACCAAGTCAGCGCAGGAGATTTTTGTGCAAGGAGTGAAGAACAGCTCAGCTGTGACAACACATCAACAACAGCTAAATTTAGCAGGTTATTTTCGGTGATCCAGATGCTGAGTAAATACAACCTTATTATTTCATGCACGGGCAAAAGTTCAGTCGAGTCCCTTGTGCTGCTTTTCCCTGTTAGTTCACCACATCCAGCTGCAGGAGCCCACCCTGAAATGCTGCAATGTCACCACTGTCTGGCTGTGCTGGCAGGAGCCACCAGCTCCATCCCTGTCCTTTAGCAGCAAGAGGAGCCAGTGCTCCATGACATGGGCAGAGCACCTCCAGATCCCTTTTGGAGGGGCCTGGTGCTGCTGTTGGTAGGAATTTATTCTGAGGATGCAGTTTTCAGGTGCATGGCCAGGCTGCAAGCCTTTCCTTTCTTCAAGCTTTTCCTTTCTGCCCAGTCCAGAACAATACATGGGAAGTGAATGCTGGAGAGGAAACAGAGGGTTAGGAAATCCATGGAAACATGACCCAGCTGGGATTGTTCCAGTGGTTCAGTCTGGGGCTGTGCAGGGGCTCTGTGTCCCACGCAGCCGAGGGTACTGCAGGGTGGGCCAGGGAGGGCTTTGCTGCGGGGCAGGGCAGCAGGGGGGACAGCAGGGACACAGGAGGCCCCATGTGTTCCACAGCTGAAACATCACCTCCAAGAAGGCAGATGAAATCCAAATTGTTTTCCACCATCACTGCTGCAGGAGCTGCCATGGCATACCCAGGTATTTTAATGCTGGAGGGAGCCACATTATATTATATTTAATGCTGGAGGGAGTGACCTCATCCAGCCAGTGTTCAGGGAAGGGGATGTGGCAGCACAACCACAGCTCCAAACGGGGGGCTGGGTCTGCCCATGCCTGGAAAGCAGCTCAGGGAGTTTGCCAGGTGTGCTGGGAGAGCTGCAGTGCTGAAGGGGGAAAGTCAGAGGCAAGCTCTGGGAACTGATGGAAGAGACACTTTGCCAAGAGCTACTGGGATAAAGCAGAACCATCTCCACCCTACCTCGTGCCACCGTGTCGGGAGCTGAGGTCCTTGTGCCACCATCCAAGGAGACTGAAAATCATCATAAGGGAAGGGAACGGTGTCCCCCAAGCCCACGGCCTGAATGTCCCCTTTGTCCAAGCATCTTCTGGGGACAATGAGTGAAGAGGACAGCAGGCACCTGCCCTGGCCCCTTCCCAGTGGAGGGCACAACCCCCCTGCAGGCTTGCTCCTGTCCAGTGTAATCCATGGGAAAGGGAGAATTCCAGCCTGCCCCAGGCACTGTGCTGCTGCAGGTCACAGTGACACCAGGAGCAGCTACATCACGTCAAGTCACAGGTGACAAATCCCACAGCAAGAAACTCTGCAGCTGCTCAGGACACAATGCTCCTGCTCAGGACACGAGGCTCCTGCTTCTCCTGCCCCCAGAGCCCATGGCCACCCAGCATCCCTCCAGCAGCCAGAGCTGGGACAGGGACATGTGACAGGCAGGTGTCAGCTGGGACCATGTGGGTGTCATTGAGCCTTCATCAGGAGAGACCTGGATTCTACAGGCAGCTTTAACCAAGGGAAAAAAAAAAAAAAACTATAAAAATTCCTTGCCCCAAAATCCCAGTCACAGTGTGATCCATAGGAGCCTTTCCTGCCCCTTCCCTTCCACAGGGCTCTTTAACTCTTGACTTTTATGTTCTTAATCTCTCCTGTGCAAGGGCCAGAGACCACCCAAGATACCTCTGGGCTCTCTCACAAAGCACCTTTTGTTACCCAGAGCTCTCCTGTGCTCTGGGCTCTCACGAGCCAGACTCAGAGCTCACTTCACCCTTACGTGCATGAAAACAAGAGGCCCGCAGTGCATCACCCTTTGGGCAGGGAACTGCCTGGAGATCCCCAGGCACATCCAACGGGCTCCCTGCATGGTGGGGTTCCCTGTTCATGGTGCCAGAGCTCCAGCCAGCAGTGTGGACAGCCCCACTGCCCCCACCTCCGACACCAGAGCCACCATCCACGGGGCGTGTCCTGAGCCCTGTGCCCAAAGCAGCAGAGCCACCCAGGCTCCAGGTCCCTCCACTTCCAGGGCCACCAGAGCCATGGCCATGGGACACCCTGTGTAGGATGGGACAGGTTTGACTCTGGGGGTGTCACTGCACAAAGACCCCCATGGCACCAACAGTGGAATGATGAAAGGCAGGACCTCTGCCCCCCTGCCACAGCCCCATCCCCATCCCTGCTTCCTGGTCCTGCTGGCACACACACCCTCCCCCTCCTCCTCTTCTCCCAGAGACCACCACCAGCCTCCCCAGTACCCACAAACCCCTCATGGCAGAGCAGCCCCAAACCCAGCCTGTGCCCCCACCTTGGCAGAGGTCTGATCAGGGCAGCAGCAGCCGTGCACAATCGCCAGGGATCAGCCTGCAGCTGCACTGCCAGTCCCTCCTGCCCCACAGTCATGGCTGAGACACTCCAGTCACAAAAAGCTGAGGGGCTCCGAGCCAGGGATGCCCTTCCTGCCCATGGCACTGCAGTGCCAAGGCTCTGGAGCTCCCCATGCGATTATCTGCTGAGCACAAAGCTGCTCACCACAAAGACAAGAGGACTCGAAAAGGAACCAAGGTCCCTTTGCGAATATATTCTCTTGAAAATAACATTTCTGGGGGAAAATCACACTGCTGGCAGAAGGACCCAGCAAGGGGACATTCCTCCTCCCATGATCCCTGCTCACCTGCCCTTATTTAACAGCAAGGGCACTCCTGCCCCAAAAATTATTGCTGCAGCTTACCTGCATCTTTTTTATCTTCTAACAAGGTGAATTTCTGTGAAAAGAAAGAAAGAGAAAAAAAACAGATTTTTTTTTTATCACTTTGATTCTCACATTTGTGGAATGCTGCCCCTCACATCTGGGCTTGGTGCCTGCTCCAGCCACAGCACAAGCAGGGCCTGGCAAAGGCGTCTCCCAAGGGCATCAGCCCCACTGGTTTTAAAACACCGTCACCACTCCCAGGGACCCCGAGCACTGGGCAAGGATGGTGTCCCAGCGCAGCCACCAGCCCGGCTCCCAAGGGAAGCCACGAGAAATGGCATTCACAGCAGCACTTGGGACACAGCAGCGCTCTGCAGAGGTGCAGGAGCAGCAGGAGGTCCCCGTGCCCGGTGCCAGGGTGAGCCCAGAGCCCGGGAGGCTCCCCAGTCCCTCTCTGGGTGCAGACCGAGCCCCTCCAGCGCCGCCGCCCCGCGAACGGGCCAGAGGTGCCGGCGGGATCACTGCAGGAATGCGCCACGGAATGAGCCCGGCTTTCCCACGGAGCCCCGGGACCCCTCTTCCTGCCGGGGCAGCAGGGCTGAGGATGGCCCAGGGAAGACAGGCTTAACCATGTCCCTGCTGCTGTGCTTCCCGCAGCACCGCCTGCCCGAGGGGTGCCATCACCAGGGCTGGAGTCATCGCTGGACCTCACAGCACGCCCCTGTCCACAGGGGAGGTCACCCAGCTCCTCTGGATCCTTTGGCATTGCCCAGTCTGTTCCCACACCTTCCTTTTCCCATGAAATCTTCTACCAGCCACGGATCCACCTCATTTAGCTTTGAAAGCTTTAATCCCACAGGCAGAGCCCAGCACGTTTCTCCCTGTTCAAGAAATTCCTCAGCAAGGAAGGTGAGAATTCCTCACCTGTTCATGGTGAGCAGCTGAGCAGCGCTGGCATGGGGAGGAGAGAAGATCCAGGCTGAAGCAGAAGGCTCAGCCCTACAGGAGGCCACTGGTGTCCACTGAAGGCCACCAGGAGGGTGGTGCCCTGGCCAGCTGGGCCACCAGACGCCACGTTGGGCCAAAGAAATGGGCTGAAGGCAGTGGACTGCTGGGTGCTTCCAAGGAGGCTGAAACCCGTAGGCACCAGAGTCTGTGCAGTCCAGGCTGGAGCCATCCCAAGCTGCAGCTGTGCCAGTGGCCATGCAGGACCCAGTGTCCCTGTCTGTGCCACCACCAGTACAATGGCAATGCCAACACCCAGCACGCAGGGACAAGCAGGGTTAATGAGGACAGCTAAGCTCTCCAGAGACAGCGGGGACGAGACAGCAGGGACAAGACAGCCACTAATATTACCAATGAATTTCACAAATGTCATTTTTAGACTCAACTATTTTAAGCATTGCACTGAAAGCCCGGGGGGACAGCGTGCATTCCACATTCATTTCACCACAGCAGATCCACTCACCCAGCACAGCTCGGTGTACAGCACTGTCTGAAAAAGTGATTTTACCACTTTTCCCAATCTGAAACTCCTGAAATTCACACTAACTATAACTCCACAACCTCCCCAGATCACCTCCCACCACACTGCATAGGTTGGGACACAATAAACCAACAGTGACCAGGAGCAGGCAGGGAGAGTCGTTTGTTATTAAGGTGACAGATGAAGAATTAAACCCTAAAGAAAAATCTCAGATGTCACGCCATGAGAACTGCTGCTGCAGGAAATGAAAACCTGGGGGCCCTTGGCCTTGCTGCTCCTTTGTCATCCTGCTCACAGCTGCCCTGACCCTCCAGCTCGGCCGTGGCCCCACAGCCACGCCACGGGTGACCTGAGCCTCTGGGCTTGGAAGGATGTCCCAGCCTGGCCACAACACACAAGCAGGCACGGCAGGACCCTCCTGGCATGAGCTGACCACCTCGAGGGGCTGAGGGTGCTCACACACACACAGAAACACACAGACACACACACACAGAGACACAGAGACACAGAGACAGAGCCCAGCTGGCCGGGCACAGCCCCCTGCCCGCCCAGGGCTGCCGCTGCCGGGACACGGTGACCCAGGAAAGGGCAGCGGGCGAGCTCAGGGCACAGGGACCAGCGCACCTACACATGGCCCAGCCAAAATTAAAACCTCTCACGTGCACGTGGGGCGCGGGCACGACACCCCCAGAGCAGACATCGACCCCGTGAACAAGCCGAGCCCCGCCGGGGACGCGTCCCCAGCGCTCCTTCCAGAGGCTTCTCCCAAACCGCAGGGCGCCAGCGACGGACACCGTGGGGCAGCGCTCCCTTACCTTGGCTCTTTTGAAGCAAGCCCAGAAGAAATCCAGCAATGGCATGGTGTGCCGGGGGGCCCGGCAGACCCCCCTAGAGCGCGGCGCTGCCCCCGGCGGCGGGGAGAGCCGCCCCCGGCACCCCCATGGCAGCGCGGCGGCGGCGGAGCCGGCGGAGCCCGGGGCGGGCAGCGGCCGGCGCGGAGGGAGGAGCAGCAGGCAGCGGCGGAGGCGGGCCGGCGTTCAAACCCTGCACCGTTATTCAGTTGGTCGGGAACGGGCTTGGACGCGATTGAAATTCCCTGAAGGTTGCGAGTTTTAAACAGCTCCAGGCTTTCCTTCCTGCCTGGAACGCACCGAGCTGCTCCCATTCCCAGGCAGGGGGATGACCGACACTCCAGAGCGGGACAAGGGGGATTTTGGCTGTCAAAGGCACGCGTAGGACGTTAGAAACCCAAACCCTGGACGGTTCCGATTGTCACTCCGGTCCTGCCCGACTGGCTGGCAGCTCCCGGCGCTCTCCTCTGCAGGCACAAGGTGTACCCAGCCATGGTGCCATCCCTGGGTGCTAAGGTGCTGCTGGCCTCACCACGGGCACAGCAGAGCAGGGTCACCCAGGGCCAGCCTGCTGGTGGGATCCCAGCAGGGCGAAAAACACAGGGGAATCCCCCCAGCCATCAAATGTGTCTGAGCCCTTCACTCCAGCTATTCACAGTTCCTTATCTGCCTTCTGCAAACATTATTAGTTCACAAGCACCACAATAAAAAGTAGCAAACATTTGTGCCAGCCTCCCAGTCGCAGCCCCCCGGGCCAGGATTCTTCCTGCGGGCACATCATAACACCCCACAAACTGGTGATTTGTGTCAGCAGCTCGGAGGGAACAAGGACAAGCAGATCCACAGTGATGCCTGGGCTCGGCCCTGCTTCCACAGGGCCCTTGGTGGCTGTCACCCACCCTAGACTGGCATCAGGCTCTCCAATGGCATTGCTCCTGCCCACTGCCCATCTCGGGCTGGTGTCAGCTCCACTCCGACAGGACCTGCAGGCAGGAACACGAGCCAGGGCACAATGGTTCTGCTCAGGATGTGACATGTCTGTACCCAACCCCCAGCAGCTGGTGCCTGTGGTAGCTGTGTCCAGTGCCACGTGTCAGGGCAGGCCAGGACGGGGTGCTGGCACCCCAAAGCATAAGGGAGACAAGACAAGGACAAAAAGCACGGAAGGCCACGGCACAGCAGAGCTGGAGCAGGTGTACCTGCTTGGAGAGGATGGCATGAGGATGGCTGCCAGCATCCAGCAGACCTGAGCAGCACCAGGGCCCTGGATTGGCAGCAGTGCCCTGGTGGCACGGGCACAGCTCTGCCATGGCCCTGGCAGCTGCTGACAGGCAGCATCAGTCCCGGCGCCGGCTCCAGCTGCCTCCTTCCATCTCCCCCTCACTCATTCCTCAGCGGGCTCTGGCACCGCTCCCAGCCTTGGCACCAGCTGCAGCTCCTCACCCTGTCCCTGCATTGCTGCTCTTACTGGGCCAGTGCAGCGGGGCTGGGGACACCAAGGCACCACAAGCTTTGTACACGAATCCTTTTTCTCCTCCCTCAAAAACCCAGGGCTGGGAAGACAGTCTCACCTCTATGGCACGTTGCCCACCAGGGTCACCTCTCCTAGCAAGGATTTTCCTCACGGGATTTAAAGCCCAACACTGCTGCCCACCCTCCGTAACTCACCCACCACTGCCTCAAGAGCTGCAGCTTTTACCCCAAGGACTTGCAAATAGTCCCCTGCAGGGATGAAGGCAGCTGGGGCACTGCCCACTGCCAGACATCCCCATTCAGCTCACTGGGCACTGCTGTCCTGCGGCTGAGGCTGCCAGGGGACCACCACCGTGGCCAGGACATGGAAGGGCACTGCCAGCACAGGGTCCTGTGAAAGGCTCTGCCATCGTCATTCCAGGGAGTCCAAGGAGACTCTTCAATGATTCTACAGGCTCTGGAACATCTGGGCCTGGGCTGAGGCTGAAGGCAGCTCTCACAGGAGGGACTGTCCCTTCAGAGAGGCAGGCACTGCCAGGCTTGGTGGCACTGGGCTCCTCTTCCCATCAGAGGCTCACCCTTCAGCACCGTGCGTTGTTCTGGAGCAGGACAGGCCCTGCTGCTCCAGCCATAGCCCCTGCTGGCTCCAGTGGCATCGGGTCCTTCTCCCACTTCCTCCAATAGCCAAAAAAGCCAAGCTAGCACAAATAGAAGCAGGCTGTCTCCTTCCCAGGCCTGGGAGACAAACCACAGCGGTTTCTGCATACTTGTGTAGCTTCTTCCTACCCGGTCATCCCAAAAGCATTCAAGTAATGCTACATCTTGGATCCTTCCTCAGCGTGCCAGGACACTATCCTTGGCAGGAATAGCTCCTGGGGACTGGATCCACCGGGAAGTGGCAGGAGCTATGCACAGCAAATGGGTATTTCTGCTGCGAGGCACAGGGACACAGACCCCACTGCTGCATTTGGCTCTTCCCAAAATTCCTAATGTACCCACTCTGCAGACAAGATTACAGGACAAGCAAAAGCAATATCCATTCATTCTATAAATAAATACGTGTGTGTGTGTGTGTGTCACTATCCTCAGACCCACATGAGAACTCATTTTAAAGTTGAGTTAATTTTAAGAAGCTGATTCTAAGGAAAATGTCACCCTGTAGACATTCACTAAGAGCTTCCCACTGCTGCCCACAGTGCCTGGAGCCGTGATGGACACCAGGATGTCCCCAGCCAGCCCCAGCAGCGCCACACACATCCCGCCTTCTCCGAAAGTCACGGGACAGGGCCGGTATTTTGGAGGACAGGTACAGCCTCTTCCCACAGCAGGTCATTCCCTGGAAGGAGGATCCCGTGTCGCCACGGCCGGAGCTATTTCTGTGTGCCGATGAGCTATTGCTGTCCGGCTGTTGCCCGGATCAGTGACAGCTCAGGCTGGTGGCGGCCCGGCCGTGTCCCCGCAGGCACAGAAGCCCCGCTGGCACCGCTGGAGCAGGGCTGTGAGCGGGGGGCTCCCCCGGGCCAGCCGGGCCCCGAGCCGGCGGCACACGGCGATTTTCCACTTTCCGCCGCGCTCAGGCATTTCCCGAGGCTGGGAAGGGCGCAGCTCCCGCCGAGCTGGCGTTTCCCCATTAGCATAGCGGGAACAGGGACCCTTTTCTTCTCCCGACGCCGGACACGGGGCGGGTGCTGGCGGTGCTGGGGCTGTGACACCACGGGGGCGGTGAGACAGGGACGGGGGGAGGCAGAACACGTGGAAACTGCAGCCCCCGGGAGCAGCAGCGGGGAGGCAGAGAAGGCAAGGACAGGGCTGAACCCCCCGTGTGCCCCCGAGCGAGGGCTGCCAGGCTGTGCCCGGGAAGGGCCAGCACACAGGACCCCACGGAACCCCACAGCTCCCCAGGGCTGGGGCTCCACTGTGGGGCCATCCCTGCTCCAGCCCAAGAGGCCAAATATCTCTGCTGCCACCAAAGAGGCACCACCATGACCAGACCACAGGAAGCCAGCTGAGAGATGCCCAAGGGCAGCAGAAGACACTCCCCAGCTCCCCGCAGTCCCACAGCTGTCCCATGTCACCAGTGAGCCCCCTGCCCACTTGCCATCACTGCTTCTCCATTAAAAAGTTCCCCATTTAAAATAATCCCGATGTGCTCCGGTCTCCAGTGGCTCTCACGGGTGGGATGTGCTGGGCATGGACACACTGGGAGGGTCCAGGACACACGGGGCTGTTGGGATTGCCACGATGCACCGGAGCTCCAGCCCCGAGGGAAAGCTTCTCTCTGGGATGGACAATTAGGCAATTACTTAATCCCCACGTGCAGCTCCTGTGGCAGAAGGAAGCGCTGGGGTCAGCAGGGCAGTCCCCCAGAGAACCTCCCGGGGCCAAAGGCATCGATCCCCCCATCCCACAGGGGTGGAGCAGCCAGCCAGTCCCATGGCATCCCCTCAGAGTGCCCCTTCCCCAGGGCTGAGGCAGCACAGGGGGATGTCCTGTCCCCTCTCCCAGCACTGGCGGCCCTTGTGTCCTGCTGGAGTGCCACCTTCCAAAGCCAGTGACACTTCTGCTTAGCCCAGATGTGCACCGGACTCCCAGAGACAAGCCAAGGGCCTGTGGCCTCAGCCAGGGCTGCAGGAAGCCTCCTGCGCTCCCTGTCCCCAGAGGGGTCCTGGCACAGACGGGTCTGTGCATTTCCCCACACAGGATGCTCCAGTTTGCAAACACCAGTGAGAGAATTCTCAAACACCGACTGATTTAGCACACACACAAAACCAAACAAACTTTGCAGCTGACTAATCCTCACAGACTGGCAAAACCTCCCCAGTTTCACTGAAAAAAAACCAGTCCATGATAGCTTCAGGGAATTTCTGCTGCACCAGCTGGGGGGTGCTCCTGCCCCAGTTCCCAGAGCCAGAAAGATTGGGGAGCTCAACAGGGGCCTGGAGCTGTGCTCAGCATGGGGCTATTTAAATGCACTTAAAAGAGCATAACTGAAATGGTGACATTTTTGAGATACTGTAGACAAGATAGGCAAATTACAAATAGACACAAGTGATACAGAAGAAAACTGATTTTTTGAGAGCCATATTCCCATTCAATTTTAATTCCATTTGTATTCAAGCACCCAAGAGTTAGTCTGGGGGCATCTACAGAGACTCCCATGCAGGACAGAACTCCAGCAAAAACCTGCTGCTACTGCTCTCTAGCTCTCTTCAAGATGCCTTTGCGAAAACAAGAACTATAAATCAGGCTGCATTCTTAAGTACAAAAGGGGACGTAAGCAGAATGCTCAGCAGGCAGTTTTTCCTACCCCTGGGAATAGCAGTGAGCTGCTGGAGCCTGGCTGGGACATTAATCCTGGGACATTAATCCCCTGCCCCCAAGGCAGGCACCAGAGCAGCCCAAGGAATTGCAGCAGCTCTTATTATTAGCTGGAGCAGGGAGGCTCCCGTGGTGAAACACCCGAGCGTGGCACGGGGCAGGCTGGCAGCACGTGTGTGTGCTCACACTCACACTCAGCCCTGGTACCTGCCACTGACAGCACACTCAGCAGCTAAAACACAACCACAGGCGACAGGCACACCTCCTCCTCTGGCTGGCACGATGAAATGCCATTTAATAAACTGCATCTGAGCTACTTGGGTATTTTTGCACATAGTTCTGGTGACAGCTGCTGTCTGGGGAGGATCCCAGCCCTAATTCTGGCCAAGGGTTGGGATTAACTCCCAGGACAGAGGAATCTTGTCAGGTGCAGTGCTGGCTCCCTTTGAGGGCAGGTGTCTGCAAGCTGAATTCCTGGCATGAATTCACATCTCCCCTCACTTGTGGAGGGTTGGGCCATTCCTGTACCAACTTTCCCACACCCAAATCCAGAGGTAAAACATGTCCAGTGCAGCTTCTTGGGCAGAACTGGGGACATGGCATCAGGACTGGGACAGAGGATGGGGGACTCGACAGCTCCTGGGTGTCAACAGTTAAATTCCCTGATAGCTCCAAGCATGCAGCCCCAGAGCAGGTGGGAGCATGGAGGTGACAGGACCCAGGGGTTTTTGCAAGCTCACCAGTGTCCAGTTTGTCACACTCCAGCACTCTGGGGTCTCAGGAGGATTGCCACCACGACCCATGGCCTGGATCCACCACAGCGCAGAGACCAATGGTAGGAGACCCTCCTCAGTTGCCCTCAGGAGCCTGGGGTTGCTGTCAAACCCCACCAGAGCCAGGCTGGTCTTGCGGGCACCCCGAGAGCAGAGCACTGCAAAGCTGAGGGGGCTCAGGGCACGGGCAGGCAGCAGCAGTGGGGGCTGGCAGGGACACCGTGCTCCTTCCTGTCAGGAGCATCAGAGCAGGATTTACAGCAAACAGCACCGGGCACATCTTCCCTTGACACCTGGTCAGTCAAAACCACTGCCCAAAGATGTGCTTTCCTTCAGGCATGGACAAGGAGACACATTCCACGCTCAGGGACTCCAAGTGCCCATCCCGTGCCCATCCCATGCCCCTGGGCACCACACCCCAGGATATTTCCAGGCTGGACAGAAGCCACTGCCACTGCCAGCCTTCTTTGGGGACGCCAGGAAAGGCTCTGAGGCAGTTTCAGAAAAACCTTTATGCCAACCCCCCCCACACAAAGCCTCATTATGTGACAGTGAATTCCTTTCACCCCCCGCGGCCGTGGGGGCTGCCAGGCTGGTCCTGGAGAGGGATCCTGCTCCCAGCCCCATGCTTCCCCACCCCAAAGGGAGCCAAGAGGTGGAAGAGGTTTTCTGGGGACAGGTCCTGGCTGCAGGCAGGATGCAGAGCAGGCTGTCCCCACACCCTGTGCTGGGTTGTCTCAGGCTTCTGTTCCTGCTGCTGGGAAGAATTCCAAAGCCCTGAGAAAGAAGAGGCAGCAGCCCCAGCCCAGACCTCAGCCCCGTGGGTTTTGCTAAGGGAGGCCTGAGTTATGGGAAGAGGAAGGATTTAAATCAGTGCCCAGGATAAATAATTGCATGTTCTGTTTATGATCCTGAGACAGTGACACAAAACACAAGAAAAAGACTTGAAAAGAACCAGAAAACACAGTCCTGGTGAATTCCAGCAGTTCTTGTTGAGCTCTGAAATTTGCCCTTTGCCTTTCTCCTGTAGATATCAATGAGCTTATCAGGCTCCTGCCTTGCAGCAGCAGCTGTGGGAATCACGAGAACAGAGATAGGGATGGGGAAGGAGAACAGTCATGGGGACAAGGCTGCTCCAATGGCCCCACTGGCCCCCACAACTGCTCTGCTCCAGGGCTGTGGAGCCTGGAGCTCTCTGCAATGCCCAGATGTCTTGAGGGCCATTAGGCTCACACGAGTTTCTTGTAAGCACAGGGACTCAAAGGGGTACAGAGATGTCATTGGGACCTGACAGACAATCAGGTTGCACAAGGAGCACAGACTGCAGTGAAGGAGCCCAGCCAGGAGCCTGTGGGCCCACAGGCACAGGAGGAGCTGAGAGAAAAGCCCACAGTGCCCAGACCAAACAGAGGAAAACAGTCAGTGCCAATACCCCTGGCCAGGGAGGCTTCTGCTCCCTGCAGGGCCTTGGGGGAACACATTCTGCCCTCAACCCCTGACACACACCCTGCTCTGCTTGGCCACCACCCCAGGATGAACAGAAATCCAGTTCCTGGTTGGTAGTAAGACCAACTGTTAAAGGATACAAAGGCAGCTTAACACACTGGATTTGAACTGCATATCACCAGCCTAAAGCAGGAGTTTAGAGGAAAAGAGAAGACAAAGCATCCGTGTCTGCCAGAGCATCCCAACCTCAGGACCAGCAGGGCACCTCTAGGGAGCAGGGAATGGGGCACAGGGAACAGGCACGCACAGCCACCATGTGGAACACTCACCAGATGTCCAGGACGTCTTCACTTCCCCAGGAGACACAGAGAAGGCATAAACCTCATCTTCCTTGCAATCCAGGGCATTGTGGGCTCTCCCTAGGTCTGCCCTGAGCAGCCCCACCTGCTCTGTTTTGTTGTGCCTGAGCATGTGCCCAGGCTTTGTTTGGGAATGTTCATCAAAGGCCAACACTTCACTGCTACTGAAAAACTTGCTGTGTCCTGTAGCATCCCCGCTGTGCCCTGCAGGTCCCTGCAGGGGGCTGATAAATCTTGATCGGTGTCTCCTGGTTCTCCTGGGAAAAGATCCCCAGAGGGACAGCAAGGATTTGTCATGGATCAGCTCATAAACAGGCTCACGCTCAGGACTGCACTTGCTGCTCCTTGGACAGAGGAAGCCATAGACACCGTCTTCATCTTCAGCTGATGAGGGAGAGCGTGGGCTCGGGGGCTCATCCTGCAGGCCTGGAGATGCCGGTGGCTTTGCTTTGTGCTCAGCGCTCCTTGGCTCCATCATCCCTGGATGGAACCCTCAGTGCCACTGGCAAAGCTGGCAATGCAAAACCAAAACTCATTAGCAAGAACCACACAGGAGACTGCATTTGTTTTGTTTTTCCTCATTTTCCTTTCCATTCTATTTGATTAGGGAAGGGTGTTATGCCCTCACTCTAGGAACCTCCATGCTCTCCTCACCAGAACATGCAGACCCACAGTTAGAACTAGAAACAAACAGCTGGGTTTGTATTCTTCATTTCTCTCTTAAAATACCAAACTCCTCCTATGCTCTCAGAGGAGGGTGTGCTTCCCATCATGCCCTTTTCACTGCTGGCAAGGCAGCACTGGGGAAAGAGCAGGGGTTTGGAGGGGGCTCCTTGGGATGGATTTCAGGCTGTCTGAGGTGTGTTTCAGGCTCCTGGGAGGAGCTGGGGCCATGACTTCTGCACAGGCAGGGGAAAGTTTGGCTGAGGCAGGGAATCACTCCATCTCTTCCCACCTGGGCATAGCTGGGAAGAACAGAGTTCCCAGGTGGGAGGACCCTGCGTGCCCACTGTCCCCAGGGCTCTGATGATGCTCCCTTGTTTTCATCAGCAGCACAAGCAGCAGCTGCTCAGACACAGAGGGCTCAGAGCACAGATATGACGAGGTGCCAGGCATGGGGAAGCCGTGGCACTCCAGAAACCTTGCCCTGTTCCCTTCCCTGAAATGTGGGCAGAGAGGACAAGGTTCAGGTAACTGGGTAGAAACTGTGTAACTGGGGCAGAAACACCAAACCTGTCCTTCCCACATCAGGAAGTGCATTATTGGTTTTTATTCCAACTAGGATTCTGAATAAATAGAGCAAACCTTCATTCTCATCTCCCAGACACCCTGAGCCCCGCAGCACAGGCATTGCCCCCTGACAGGAGGACAGCAGAGCAATGCAGTGACCCTTGTGTCTGTCCCAGCAGCTGCCCCCATGCTGGGCTGTCACATCTGCTCTCGGTGATGCTCCCCACAACATCCCCACTGAGGAACCCTCCATGCTGGACACAGCCTGTCCCATCTCACCTGTCACTGCCCTTGCATTCAGTACCTGCAATGTGGAGATTCAGCAGCCTCGGGCCTGACTTCCAGCTCCTGCAGCCATGTCACCTGCTTTCCCTGCCAGGAAAGCCAAAGGTCAGGAATCAGGTTCACAGTCCCAGCTGTCAACAGCTGCACTCTATGGGTTACTTCCTGATTTTACTGGGAAAGTCCCACTAGCACCTGCCCTATTCAGCATACAGAATATTTGCCTTAAAAGATTTATGTAGGGGAGAAAAATGCTAAATTCGAGCTTTATCCAAACAAAGTGTAACTCCAAAGCCCAGAGCTGAACTTGGGAACACCTCTCACCTCTTTCGAGTGGAACAGGTACATTTCCAGGACTGTTAAATTGTCTTAATAAAAAAAAAAAAAAAAAAAAAAACCAAACCAAACCAAAACAAAACACCCCTTGCGGAATGAAAGTGTCTTCTTGCCCATCACCGAGCAGGCAGAAACCCCGCAGCAGGGCCAGGTGAGGCACCACCAAGCTGAGGCTGGCTGCTCACAAGTCACCTCCCGGGGCTGCCTGCGGGAGCGAGCACCCCGGCTCTGCTCCCCGGAGCTCCCGGGGGCGATGGAAACCATGCGGAGGTGACAACTAAGCCGCAAAAGGCTGCCAGAGACAGCGCGGTCCTGCCGCCCTCTGGTGACCACTGGCCCACGGTGGCCGTCCCCAGCCCCGCAGCCCACGCTCGGCACAGGGGCAGCGTGTCCCTGCTGCCACCAGCTCCGGGCCAAGGCTCCCTGGCCAGGGTCGTGTCATGGATGTATGTCCTCGCTGTCAGCGAGAGCATGGACAAAGCCCTGGCCACTGCCTCAAATCCCGGCGTGGCTCAGGGATGGCTTTAATTGTCATTGGTTCATTAGCCAGTCAGGGATGGGCCTTAATGCCATTCACCCTTCCTAGCAGGTTTCTGCTCCCCCATCGCCCCTCGTTCAGCCCCCGGTGGTCCCTGGCCAGCACCGCTGAGGCACATGCAGGTCCAAGGTGGCTCCTGAGACCTCCCGGCCCTGCAGCCACAGGAATCCCGATTTTGGGGTACAGCAACACCACTGCTCCTCCCATGAGCAGTCTGTGAGCACCAGCAGGATCCCAGCCTGGCCAGGGCGATGTCCCGGCTCAGCCTCAGGGGCTCTGGCACATGAGGCACATGTGGCACACGTGGCACACGTGTCCTGCTCTCTGTGTGTGGCAGGGGACACGAGGATAGGGACAGGGGAGCTTCCCCCCTCCTGCCCCAGCCAGGCCAGGGGAGCTCCTGGTACTGAAGGTGCCACAGGTACAGAGAGCACAGAGCTTCCATCCGCACCTCACATTGCCCACGTGACTTTCAGCCTGTTTGAATTTTTCAAGTTAAAACAAATAAATTCTTTTCCTTTTTATTGGTATTAAATAGATCAAAATTAAACATATATAACAAGTTCTGCTGATAAACAGTATTAAAAAAATCCTAGTAGGAAAGAAAGCCTGGTTTGTGCATTGGAAATCAGCCATTTCTCTGCAGAGCAGTTCAAACACTCCATTATAGGCAACGCAGCTGCTTCTCCTTGTCGCCCATCCCCAGCAGCTTTAAACAAGAAGGAAAAGCCTTTCCCCTTGGAAAGCACGACAGCTCTTACCACAGACATTTCCAGCACAAATTAAGCCTCTCTGCTGTGGTGACAGGGATCACTTCCCTGCAGGGCCCTTCCTTGGGAGGGATGTGCTGCACACCTGGCTGGACAGGATGAGGGACATTCAGGGAGCACTCAGCACTCAAAGGTGACACCAGCACTTTAAAGGACTATCAAACAGTTGCATTAATTCCAGCATCTGCACATATCAAACAAGCTTGAGGCATTTTGTTTCCCTGAACCAAAATGGTTTGGTTGTGTTTAATGTGCCCACATGGTTCTGTCACAGCAGGGGCTCTGCAGGACCTCCAAGGGTGGCTGAGGAACAAACCCCACTTTGGGCTTTTTGACTTTCTGAAGTCATGTAAAAAAATTTTCAAAATATTACTGGATCAATTAAATGCTTCTCCAGTTATCCTTCAGATAAAAGAGCAGCTCAAGTCACAAGACTCAGAGAGAATCCAAGGATTTCTTTTAAAGTGTGGTTAAATTCTTGTCGGACAGAAAGATTTGGCTCAAGGAATCCCACCATTGCCATCAACAGCATGACCATCCATTTCCCTTGAATACTTCTTTTCAGCTTCAAAAAGCTGAACTAACATTTAATTGAATGAAAAACTGCACACTTAAAAGAAAAACCACATGCCATACCAGCAATAATTTAATGGAAGCATAAAAATTCCCCTTTCCATGTTTCCCATGTCTGAAACAGCACAGCTCCCCTCCAGCCCCTTGGTGCCATAGCCAGGCCCTGCCACACACAGCAGCTCATTATCCACAAATGCAAAAATGCACTTTTAATCTGAAATTCAGCAATTTCCATCCCAACTCCCACCCAGCGCCAGTGTTTACAGCACAGACTACTCTTGCACACGTAACTAGAAATTAGGCACATCCACACCTCAGCAGAACTCACAGACCTCAGTTTCAGTCTGTCTGCACAAATGTAGGAAAAAAGACATTTTACAGCAGCTTTTTCACCCCAGATAATTAATGGATTGCTGACTGAGAACAACAGACAACAGGAATCATTTCTGTAGTTTCCAAAAGCAAGTCCCAGCTCCCGATGTCTGTGCCAAAATACACCTGACTCTTGCACATCTGTACTCAGAGAGGTACACAATGAACCTGCAGTGACTGGTGGAGCCCCCTCCCTTTTATTAAAGTATTAAGCAAAATTAAAACCCCACAAAACAACCCACAGAACAAGTGTCTGACATCTCATGGGAAGTACAAGGGAACAAAATGCACACTTGCACACATTTCTTTGATGTCCCCATGAACAGCCAAAAGAACAGTCACACAGAGGCAGGTGAGAGCAGAATTCACATCCTGCTTCAGAGCAACCAACACTTCTAGTACCATTTACTTCCCTTCCTTCAAGCTGTTTTAATACTTTGGGGCCCAAGCCCTGGTATGGTTTTTCAGACCCAAACGGCCTGTGCAGCAAAACCTCAACTTTCTGCACAGAACCCACTGTTTTTATCATACATACACATTCATGGTACTTTCCAAGGATTTTTCACTTCCCAAATGCAGAGTGAGAGCCCAGTCTTTGCTACAAAGCACTCTCAGCATTTCTGCAGGACTCTGAGCTTTGTTCCCTCTGGTCACAGGTCTGCAACTTGCAGTGAGTCTGCAGTCCCCTCACGGAGGCAGTGCTGAAGGCACCAAGCTGGAACCTTCTTTCCTGCCACATGAAGGGATGGACACACACAACACACGGATATGGGCAAAAGCAACTCCCTGCCACCAGCTCCAACTCCCTGCAAAGGGACCCAACTGAGTTTTGACTGAACTCTCCTTTCCTGGGAAAGCCCCAGTCCCACGATGCCCTGGGTGCACATCCCACCACTCTAGAAGGGAATGAAAAGGAGTCAGACACATCTCTTTCCTCTCCAGACATCATTGCAGTGAAGTTCTATGGTTTGATAAGGCATTTTTATCTTCAGTGAGAATCCAAGCACGGGCAGGAAATCTGCCAAGTCGTGCAAAAACTTCATCTCCCAGCAGCTTGAAAATCCAGGATTTCCCATTTTCTCCTCAGATGGAACAATCCCTATCCCAGTGGGCATTGTTTATTTAACACCAGTACAGAACAGGGCTAAATAAACCCCTCAGCAGCTGGACCTCAGTATCTTTCACAAAGAGGGACACACAAATGAGCACTTTTTGCAGCTCTCTGGCTTTATCCCACAACCTGCCTTTTTACAGTATCCCTATATATAAATTAGAAAGAGATAAAGCCAAGGATTCACTGCAGCGTCCATGAGAAAGTCCAGTCTGTGTAGCAGTCCCTCGGGATGGTGCTCACTGGGGGGTGAAGGTCAGGATCATCCAGCTGATGACGAAGTAGAAGAGGAAGATGGGGTACACGACGAGGGCCTTGCGGTTGGGGGGCTGGCTGTCTGCCAGGAACGCCGTGGATGCTGCAGAGACACAAAACCTGTGAAGCAGGAGCAGCACAACCCTCACAGCCCCCTCACAGTGAGGATCTGCACTGCAGCTGTGTTGAAAATAAAACCACTGCTCAAACCGTTGGGCTGTAATCACCAAGTGCAACTTCCTCTATCATGCAGAATGACAAGTCATAGAATCATGGAATCACAGCATGGTTTGGCTTGGAAGGGATATCCAGGTCTACCCCCTGCCACAGGCAGGGACACCTTCCACTAGCCCAGGTTGCTCCAAGCCCTGACCAGCTTGGCCATAAATACTGATTAACACTGTACAATGACAGCCGGACTTATAAATAAAGAACAGAAGAAATTATGCAAATGTATCTCTATAAATTGGCATTTTTAATAGTATTTATAACTTAAGCATAGAATAAACCACCAAAAAGTCTCACAGAGTTTAATACTAAATCATCATCCTGCTGCCCAAGGCAATTTGCATATGACCATGGAAATCACCAGGAGCAGAGACAGAGGCTGAACCTCTGCCAGCTCAAGGATTGGAAGAACTATTTCTACAGCCCTTCAGCAGCCCAGGGCCACCTTAGACTGGAGCACCCCTTGTTTCTGCCTCAGGGAACGCGCACAGATCCAGCTCCCCAAGCACAGGGCACGCGTGAGGGACTCACCCAAGGTGGACCAGCCGAACATGGCCCCCACCACGATGAGGCGGATGATGAAGCTGACGGTGCCCGCGCCCGCCAGCAGCACCAGCCTGCACACCAGCATGGCCACGGTCAGCGGCATCACGCAGTACCCCAGCACACACAGGCTCTGGAAGAAGGAGCTGCACAGGGAGACAGCAACAGGGAAAGAGCAGTCAGGCCAGGCAGGGCAGGACTCGGTGCACAGGAGTGAGTGAACCACCACAGAACAAACCCGCACTCACATGGTGCCTCCCAGGAGCTTCGAGTTGAGCGTGATGACCACGGCCCCAAACCAGATGATGACAAAGACCTCGGCAAACTGGGGCCCTCCGTCATCCTTGCTGTCTGCAGAGCCACCCTGCAGCATCCTGGAGTGGGGAACAGGGAGAAACAGCTGCAGTGGGGAACAGACAGATGGAGGCATCAGCACTGATGGAGTTTTCCCAGACTGAAGTAGGTGCCAGAGCAGGAGCCCCAGCACTGATCCCCAGTTATGCTGCAGGCCCATAGTTTTTCATCCATTTAATTGTTTTCATTATATCCTCAGTTTTGCACAGGAAAGGAAAATGGTTGTGGCTCAACTGAGGTGATTTCAGTCAGTTTCCCTGTTTTGAGGTCTGTGAAAGCACTCAGAAGGGAATCAAGCCATGGACTACAGGCTGAGATGGAAATTAAAGTACCAAAGTTTTGGTACCACTCAAAGCAGCAGAGCAGTGTGTAATTGAACAAACCAGCCCCAGAGAAACCCTGGAATAACCATGGGATGCAGGCACTACAGCTGAACCAGAACACCTCATGACACCTTCAGTAAAACCATTCCTAGGCCAAGGGAGCAGGAAGAGTTATCCTTAAATCTTAAATTTAGGGACAGGAGGTGCTAATGGGCTTGAAGTGTCACAAACACATTTTATCAGAGAACCCAACCAAGCAGTGCTTGCACAAGACAGGGATCATATGAAATTGATCTTAACACATTAATTAGCAATTTTAAACGTCTCATTTCCCTCATGCACCAGGCTACAAAACTCCAAATTCCCCTGGAATACTCACAGAGCCAGGGAGACACACAGCACCAATGGGCCCCAGAGATCCCCTGCAGGGAGAGGGAAAACACATCACAGAAGTCACAGAACCATCTCAGGTCCCCTCTCCTGGGAGTGACAGAGCCCGCTGCCCAACTCCCAAGGTGCCATCTGCCACATCTCACTGCTTTACAATTTTCTTTTTCAGCACCTTACACCATGATCTATAATAAAATTCATTCAAGACCCAGCAGCTGCTACAGCTCCCAGTTCCACCCATCCTGGCCCACACCGCCCTGCACAGAGCCCTGGTGACACCCCAGCTGTCAGCTCTGCTGCTCAGGATGTTCAGCCCCCCTGAATCCCCATCCCCTGGATTCTGCCTCTCCCCTGGAGGTCAGGAAGGCCCCAGCACTTACAGTCCCTGAGGAGGGCACTGCTCTTCCTGGGATACATGACATGGACAAACTTCTTCCCAACAGCCTTCAGGTCCCTCATCTGAAACAAACACAAAACACTTTCATTTATCCCCTCACAAGAATTCCAGCTCCCAGCTAAAGCAAAGAGGCAGAAGTAAAGGAACACAGATGGCAAATCAGGAGAGGATCCAACCCAACAAGTTCTGTAGCACCCTCTGCAACAAACAATGTCTGCTTTTCCTACATTCCTTAACAACCACAGCATCACATCCTTTTCTTAAAACAACCACAATATTGTATCTTTGAATAACACCAGAATATAACCAACAACGTGTCTGCTCCTCTAGGAAGAGAGAATAAATGAAAAATACCTTCAGCCAGTAGAGTTTCTCACAAGCTCCCACTGAGGCCTCTGCCCTCACATTGATTTCAGGATCACAGAGAAACTTTGGGCCACAATTCAGAAAATTTTGACCCATTTTGCTTAACATGATGAGTACTAAAACAATCCCCACTGAAGCACTTTGAGCAGAGCTGTGCAAAAACACAGATTTTTCACAACAGCTGCTAAAACCACCAGAAAACCTGAGTTTTACCCCAGCCACGGGCTCAGACTCACAATTGTATCCTTGACTGGCTCATCCAGCGTGGAGTAATCCTCATCAGGAGAGTGAGATCCCACAGGGACAGTGATCTCCCCTTCCACTGGAATATCCTGGGATATCGACACATCTGCCAGACCTGGGAACTGAATGGGTACAAAGCTTTAGGAACAAACACAAACATGCTCGTGTGCACCTCGGATGGGCTGGGGCTGGACAGAGCTGCTCAGAATTCAGGGGTACAGATGTTCTGCGGCAGGGCCAGGCTGTGGCTGCCCGATGTGAGCAGGGGATGGCCTGAAGAGCTGAGCAGGAGCGTGTGAGCCTGTCCCCTGCCAGCCCCAGAACAGCCCCCGCGCTCTGCTCCGCCAGCAGGAACTGAAATAAGTGAAAGGCCGTGTTTTAAGGGAGGTGACGCCTGAGGGCTGCACAGCCGCACCACCCGCGAGTACCCGCATTTAAAATTCACATTAGCATTTAACACTAACAGCCCCGGGGAGCTGCACGGACACCCCCGGGCCCGGCACGCACCGAGGCTGCTCAGGGACCGGGTTTAACCGGGCTGATGCCCTCCCCGGCTGCGGGCGAGGACAGCTCTCGGGTGCCCGGAGGCGAAGGCAAACAGGGCACAGCCCGACCGGTTCTACGGCAAACGCTGGGCAGGCGGGGCACGGAGGGCACGGCGGGAGGCCAGGGGCCCCCCGGCCCTGCGCCCGGCCCTGTCCCCTTTCCTGTCGCCTCCCTCGCCCCTGTCCTCGGCCCCTTTCCCCGTCCCCGCCCTTCGGACGAGCCGCCGCCCGCCCAGGCCTCCAGACCCCGCTGCGCCTCTGCCCGGCACCTGACCGACTGCCTGGGCCTGCTCAGGGAGAGAGGAGGCCCGCCTGTCCCCGGCCCGCCCGCAGTCCGGCCTCCCCGGGGCTCCGGCCCCCGGCTCTCCCCGGGCCCCCCCGGCCGCACTCACCAGGGTCCCCCCGGCCCCGCTCCCCTCCGCCGCCGCCATCTTGGCCGCCCCGGCGACGTGGAGGCCACTTTGACGTCATCACCGCGCGCCGCCGCGTCACGCGCCGCCGCCGGGGCGTCCATGGCAACGCGTGCGGGCGGCGCCGCCCCCGCCCCGCCGGCAGGGGGCGCGCTGGGAGCGGCCGGCGGGGCGGCGGCAGCGCCCGGCCCGGATCGGCCGGAGCGGAGCGCGCGTCCCGCAGCGCGCCGGGCCGGGCCGGGCCGGGCCGGGCCGGGCCGGGCCGGGCTGGGCTGGGCTGGGCTGGGCTGCGCGGGCGGCGGCCCCGGGCGGCTCATCCCGGACTACACCTCCCGGCGGCAGCGGCGCGGCCGGAAGCGCGGCGGGCGGGCGGGGGTCGCTCGGCCGGGGCGGGGAGCGGCGGGCGGGGCCGGGCGGGCGGGGCGGGCCCGCGGGATGCCGGCGGCGCGGGGCGCCCGGGGCGGCGGCGGCGGCAGCGCTCCGTAGGCGCAGCGCGGCGGAGCCGGGCCGAGCCGCGGCCATGGGGCACCCGCCGCTGGAGTTCAGCGACTGCTACCTGGACAGCCCCGACTTCCGAGAGCGCCTCAAGTGCTACGAGCAGGAGCTGGAGCGAACCAACAAGTTCATCAAGGAGGTGATCAAGGACGGCAACGCGCTCATCGCCGCCATCCGCGGTGAGCGGGCCGGGGCGGGGGTCCGGGCAGGGCTCGGCCGGTCGCCGGGGTGTGTCCCGTTCCCGGGCATCGCCCGCAGCCCCGCGCTGGAGCCGCTTTGGGGCCGCGCTCCGCGGAGGGCTGGCGTTCCCCGGGCGGCGGCCGCCACCCGCGGCGTGTCGCGGTCCCTGTCCCTGCGCTGCCACCCCCGGGGCCACCCGCAGCTGTCCCCACGCACGGACGGGCCGGATCCCCCGTCCCGCTGGGTTGACACCGGCGGCGGCACCGGCCGAGCCTTCCCAGCATCAGTCTGCTCGTTTGGGGACAGAGACCCCCGCTCGGGGAAGGTGCTCCGTTATTCTGCATCGCCCGAGGCGGGGGGAGCGGGCGGGTCCATCCTTGGCCGTCCCGTCACCCTGGGGCACCACCGGGAGCGTGACGGGGGCCCTGCAGCGCCCTGCTGGAAGTCCTTCTTTTGTTGTCGGTGTTCTGTCATTCTTCAAGTCGCGGCGAGCATTTTTCCCAATGAAATGTCGATTTCAGTGTTGACTTTGCGGGAGTCGCCTGTTGAGAAGTGCTGACAGATCACCAGAGCACCTGGGCCAGGTTGTGTCACCTGAAACCACCAAGTCCCACGTGTTTGACACTGACCTTCTGACTGCTTAGATTTGTTTTCCCTCCCCACAGCTGTGGATACACCTCCACACACACCTTCCCTGTGTCCTCTCCCATGCCTTCCTGGACTCCATGATCTTAAAGGTCTTTTCCAATGGAGATGATTCCACGATTCTCTGCCGTTACTGATGCAGTAGAATCCAGGCCCAGGCTAACTGAGGGCCATGGGGGCAGTGGAGGGACACAGACAGTCCACGCTGGTCACACACGGTTTTCTTGCCAGCTGGTTGGTTTCAGTTGGTGTTAATAGGTTTAGCTGCTGCCCTTTTGTTCAGAATAATTCAGAGCTTCCTTGTTATCGAGGCCGTGGCTGGAATAGCCCGTGTTTGCCCATCTGGAAGCAGCAGAGACAAAAGCTGGTGTGACTGAAACTGCCGACGTCACAGGGCTGTGAGACCTAACGTGGGTACAAAAACCCACATCTCTGCACAGTCCAGGGCAAAAAAAAAAAAAAAAAGCCCAACAAAATGGAAATCAGAGGGATTAAAACAAACCTGCTTGCTAATGGAAATGCTTTTCTTCATCACTTTGTTCAAAACCATTTCCCTTTTCAGTGTTTGTAGTGCACAGGGATGTGAGGGATTTTGCTGGGTCAGCAGACCCGGCCCAGGGAGACTGGCCAGGGAGGAAGGGCAGAAGCAGAAGAAAGCAGAGCACACCCAGACAACACTGAGAACCCCCAGGGCTGAGGATTTATTGTCTGAAATGCTGTGGGGTGTTTTTGTAGCTGATCCAGCAGGCTGCCAGGGAGGTGCTGGGGCTAATCCTGCCTGGGCTTCCATCAGCTCCCTGTGTTTGGTTAACAGATAACTTAAAAACATAGATATATCTTTGAATCCTATCCATGTGGAGCTGTGGGTGGGAATCTGGGGCACTCACTGGCCATGGCCTCACCATGGCCAGCTGGCAGATCCCAATGTCCACTTGGCCAGCCATGGCTGACAGTCCCTCTGTGCCCCTTGACAGGGTGGGGTGGAGGTGCCCTCAGCTGCTGGGATGCAAAAGTGGTGGTGGTCCCATCACGAGAGTGAGATCCAATGAAGACAGAGGGTGAAGTACCTGAAGAGGTCCACAGGAATGGTGGAGAAAGAACTTGGGCAAGGGATGGAGTAACAGGACAACGGGAAATGGCTTCAAACTGAAAGAGAGCGAAGTTAGGTGGGATAATGGGGAGGAATTCTTCCCTGTGAGTGTGGTGAGGCCCTGGCAGAGAGTGCCCAGAGAAGTTAGGGCTTCTGCATCCCTGGAAGTGTTCAAGGCCAGATTACCTGAATGAGGGGGGTGCTTTAGGGGGCTTTAAACTCCTTTGGCCTTTCATGGATTAAGGGAAACTTGTTCCATTCCTTCCACCCAACTGTGTCACCAGCTGGAACAAATAAAATTCGAGGGGTGAAGCTCTTCCAGGGGCCTGCAGCCCACCATATCCTGGGGAGGGTCCTCCTGCAGCCACAGCCCTACCAGTGCAGCCTTTGAGTGTGGCACTTTCTCTTGTCGACTGACACCCCCCCAACAGCTGAGTAGTCACAACTACGTGGGACACCACAAGGGGACAAAGTATTCAGTCCTTCCAAGTGGGGAATTAAACTGACTAAAGCAGAGAATAATATTGTTCATTTGTAACAGTCTTGGGTGTGAAAGCCAGTTATAGAAAATAATACTTTGAGTCGGAAATGGAAATTATTTTTGTTGTAAAGTTGGCTGTGTCCCTTGTTTCTCGTGCCAGCACTATGGAGAGTCACTGGCAGTGCCAAGTGACGATGCTGGTCCCACACGTTGTACTGGCAGTGCTGAGACCACCATGGCCTGTCCCTGGTCAGGCAGGGAGAAGGACTGGGAGGTGTCTGTCCCTTCATGCCCATCCCCTTGGGCTGGCCAGGATCGGAACCTGATGTGGGCACTGATGTGGGCAGCTTGTCCATGCCCAGAGCTCGCCATGGCCAGCACTGGTGTGACAGAGGAGCCTCGCTCAGGGCATATGCTCTAGTCCACTGGGGTGTCAGAAGTTGTGACTCCATGGCATCACTGTGGCTGTCAGAATGGCTGCTTTACTGCAGTTTCTTTCTGTGCTTCAGCGTGGGTTTCTTTAATCTCTCCTGCTCACTATGCTCTGCTGTGTGTATGATATTGCAAAACCACCTATTTCCCCTGGTCTTTGATCTTCTCTCCCAATTAAATATCAAATGGAGTTGGAGAAATGTCAGAGGAGGCTTTTCTCATTAGTACCTGTGAGTGCTGTGATGGTGAAAATTGAAGCTCAAAGAGCTGTGAGTTCTCATGCAAATGTTGTGTATGTGGTTTTGCACTTGATTTCTGTCCAGCGTGGAGCTCTGCAGAGTGTCTGGGACTGTGCTGGCAGTTCCCAGCCTCCCAGGTACTGTGAGCACTTCATCCTGAAGGATGACATGACAAAGGAATGTGTAGGGACTGTGTGAGCTTTTCCCCATCAATGGGCTTCCTTGGACACCCAGGAAAGGTCCCACCATCATCATCATCATCCCTGCAGGTCCTGCAGCACTGTGTGTGGGAACTGGCATGTCCCCTCAGGCAACTCTTGTGTCCCTCAGCATGGCAGACCTGTTCTGGACAGGTTTCTGTGCTGTCGTTGGATGTGGTGCCTGGGGGTTTAATGCTGTGGTGTGTGGGAAGCAGCGTGGCATTGGAACAGGTTATTTGAATGGGATTGAAGCCACCCAGAGTGGCCTGTCTGCCCAGTTCCCCAGAACCCCGTGTCCTGGTTCATGGGAAGGCTGTGGGGACAATGGAATCTGTTCCTGCAGTATGTCACAGTCAGATCCTGGGGACTGTGTCCAAACAATCCTAAAGCTCCTCTAGAAAATGGGGAAGAAGAAGGATTCTATCCCACACAGCCCAGGAGAGGCTGCAGCTCTCTAGGCAAGCATCAGTTTTGCTGGGAGGCAAAGCTGCAGTGACAATGTCCTGTCCCACAAAGACATCTAAGCCATGAGACAGTATGGAGCAGCAGGGAATGACCTGCTGGAAAACACATCACTCTCCTCCAGCAATAATGTGATCTCTTGTATTTGTTGGCACCTTGCTGGTCTTCCCCATCCTTGCTGTGGATGTCAGCCAGTAAGGGCACCAGTTACTGCTGGTAACTTGTACAATTGTCTCCTGATTTCCCAGCTCCGTCTCACAAGACATCACAGCCATAGCCAGAGCCCAGCTCTCCCTGGGAGCATCTCTGCCCTGCAGGCATCCTCAGCACAGCTGGGCACAGGGGGTCTCTGCAGCAACAGCTGCTGATGAAGCAGCTCCCGCTCCTGGGCTCTGAGCTCTGAGCACAGGAGTAGGGCCCCAGTTGGTGCAAATCTAAACCAGACATGCTTTAACCAGACACTAAAACACAATAGCAGAAAAAAACCCAAAAACCCTCCCAAAAGCCAGCTCACTCCCAGCGCCAGAACCGTATCCTCAGTGCAGGCAGGAGAGACGAGGGGCCGGCACAGGATCTACCAGATCCAGCTGCAAGGCAGATCCCAGCCCATGTTCCGGGGCTCTGGGGTGTGTTTGCGGGGGTTTGCTGCCCCTGGAGCAGCCCTCTGGCTGGGCAAGTTGTCGCTGTTGGGTTTGCTTTGCCACTGGCTGAGGTGCCAGGCTGGGCACAGGATGGTTTGGCCGTGCCGTGATGTCCCCAGGCCTGGCTCCTTGTCCCTCGCTCCCTCCCTGCTGAGGTCCTGAGCTCCCCAGCCTTCCCCCCTGGGAACCACTGGCTCCTGCTGGTTACAGCTGCTCCATCCATGCCCAGGTGTGCCCAGGCCTTGGTTTGTTTTAGGAAGCCCAGGGCAGGAATGTGGGCTGGGGTGGCTGGTAACAGCAGCAAGCCAGCCCTGTCCCTGCCAGCTCGGGGGCTGGTGGGAGGGCTCTGGACCAGCCTTGGACCAGCTTAAACAGACCAATGAGCAATATTCTGTGATGGCTTTTTCCAGCCCAGATACGCTTCCCCAGGACTCGCCTGCATACAGCAGCACAAGGGGCCAGGAGAAGAGGCAAAATCATTTTCATGTGTTTAAGGATATTTTTTCTTGTGCTGCACATGAAGTATTCAGGGAGCTTTTCATCCATCTTCTACTGCATTATCTGGCTCCTTCCCTGGGAGGATGTGGGTGTTATCCATGTTCTGTGTGTCTCACAGCCCACGGCTCACAGCAGCACTGCTGCTGACCTAAGAGTTTCCTCTTGAGTCACTGTATGAAGACTCAGCTTTTCTGGCTTTTTACTTGAGGTATTGTTGGAATATTTTATTCCCAATGCTGTTGGTGGCACACTGGTAACTACAGATGTGGCATCCCATGCTTGCCCCCAGGCTTTTCTGTCCTGCTGGGTGCCAGCCTGGCTCTGTGGAGTGACAGACACCTGTGGCACATCCTAGCCACACTGCATCCTCCTGCCCACACAACGTGGCTCTGGAACTGATCTCTGGCTGCCCAGCCATGGATGTGGGCTGCAGGGAGAGCCTGCAGTGCCAGGTTGGACTATTCTCCAGGGCCAAAGGGGCAGGTGTTGCTGTGGGGGCTGCGCAGCACTGCCTGGCAGGAACACAGAGGTTTGGAGAACTGTGGGTTCATAGAAAAAAACTCTGGTGAACAATCAGCACTATTTACAGGTACTGAGCACCAAAATGCAGCAGCTTTGGAACTGCTGGAGAAGTTCAAGAGGCAGCAGTTATTTTTCCTTACTCAGCATTAAATGAATCTTCCAAACACGTAAAGCTTCTGTCTGAGGATCTGACACGTGTGAATGAGAAAGCTTCTGGAACCCTTTTGTTTCTGTTCTGGGGATGGTGCATTGTCCACACTGGACTGCGTTGTGTCTCACAGCCTCTTCAGTGCCACTGGCTGAGCTGCTGCACTGGGAGCAGTGATCCCAGGCCGTGCTGGCTGTTTTCTCCTGGGGCACATTCAAACATGGGCTCTCTGCCCTGTGTCCTTTCTTGTCACAGATTCTCCATGCAGGTGAACATGGGGTCATGAGTTGTTCAAGTGATGATAAGAGCAGCAGAATAGCCTGAGATAAAGTCTATAAATATAAGTACAAGTCAGTTGCTCTCTCAGTCTGATCTCCCTCCTTTTTAGCCTTTTCCCCCAGCCAAGCCTGATTTTGAAGAGCCTGGGGATGTTTAAAACAGGAATAGATTTATTTATGTTACTAAACCTTGAGAGAACAAGGGACACAATCTGTTCCTGTTCCATCACAGGATGAACTGGAGACTTGCAGAGCATCGGGGACCCTTTGATGTGGAAGCACAAAGCCACACACCCCAGGTCCTTGCAGAGGTGCCCAGAGTGGGGGTATCTCTTGGCAAAGCCCCCGAGTGTGCTCGCAGGTCAGGCTGCCCCAGTGCCAGTCAGGGTGCTTAGGAGTCTGCCGGGAGATGCCAGCTGGTGCAGGGCAGGCCGTGTCCACACTGGCATCATCTCCCAGCCTGGATCCGGAGGGATGCGCATTCCTCCCCACACCGAAGCACTTCGGGTCGCTGGTAAGCCGCCGGCGATCCCTCCCTGGCGTGCCGTGTGACTCAGCTGGCCCCTGCCCAGCCCCGCTGCGCCCTTATCGAAGGAAACTCTGAAATCATCGGTGCTTGGAGCGAGCGCGGCTCCCTCGCCCTCGGAACCTGCCCTGCCTGGGAAGGGGGGCTGCAGGGAGATGCATGTGAGGGCTCTGCAGATCATGAGACGTCTCCGTGGGGATTGCTCGTGCTCTGCCCCGGATAAGAGTCCGTTGTTTTCATGTTTGTTTTCCCTGTGTCCGTCCTGCCTGTGCAGCGGGGAGCCGCGGATCTTGGAGCACACCCTCTCCTGCCGCTCACGCCAGAGCCCCGTGCCAGGAGCCTGCTCGGCTGCTCTCAGAGCCCTGCTCTCGGCGGCTCTGGGTGGCCTGGAGCACTGCAGGGATTTCTGCAGCTCTGCCCTCGCTCTCCTGATGCCCCTGGGAAAGCAGCTGCTGCCCCTCCCTGACAGCTCACTCCTCCCAAGGGAGGGCAAAATCCATTTGTTTTCCATGGCTCAGCTTTGTGTATTTTTATTTTTCAAAGAGCCTGTCCTTCGTTCCCCAGCCCGAGGACCTGTCCCCAGGCTGGTATTCTGAAGGTGGTGACTGCCTTCTGTGGGACAGTGATGCAAACAGGTGTAAAAATAGGTGCAGCAGCCAGAGCCACCTGCCAGCCTCACCCTGCTTCCAGCTGGCCGCCTGCTTGGCTTCCAGCCCCAAAGTGTCACCCGGCTGCCACAGCCACAGCTCACCCGACGCTGCCATCCCCAGGGCTCACCTGGCCATCCCTGCTGCAGGGCAGGCATCCAGCAGCCTCTGTGTTGGGAGTTCTCAGGAAAGCTGCTGAGTGCTGCCGCCCTTGGAGCCTCCCGTGCGGGGTTTGGGAGCCACTGACTGCCCAGCACAGAGCTGCCCACCACTTCCAGCAGCAGCGCCGGTGCCCACGGAGCCGGGCACTGTCCCCCAGCTGTGGCTGTCCCTTCTACGCCCGGGTTCATCGCGCTCCAGAGCAGTGCTGAGCAATTCCCTGCTGTGCTGACAGTCGGACTGGGACACCAGCTGCTCTGGAATTCCTGCAGGTGTGGCAGCATTAGCCCCGTGGTTGGGCTTGCTCTGTGGTGAACCAAAGAACTGTGATGGCGTTTCGTCCTTTGTGATTCTTCTCTGCCTCTGCGACCCCAGGAGCATTTGTTTAAAAAACAGTTGCATTATTTCTTACTGCGCATTTCACCACTTTTGCTGATTTCTAAGGCAGCTCATCTTTTCTTAACTTCCATTTCAGTTGGCTACGTGTTCTGGGCTGGCTGCCCTGTGTCTCTTTCCCGTTTTGCTGAAGTGTTTTTTTGGAGTTTGCCCTCCAGCTTTGCAGGGCTGCAAGGTTGATTTGAAAGGCCAGAAAAATGGCAAAGGGGAAAAAGCTAATCTCTGAGAAGTTCAGGCTTCCAAAGTGCAGTTTTACCCATGGCTCATGCTGAGGAGCACTGAGGGAAGTGCTGATGCCAGTGGGAGTTTTGCTGCTGTGGGGAGAGCGGGGGTGCCCTGGCTGAGCTGGACCAGGCAGGAGGCTGTGCTGCAGCATCCTGTGCTGCCCTTGTCTTGCAGAAGCAAAAATCATTAAAATAATTAATCCAACACACTGTCCCTTATTAAAATATTAGACATACAGCCTGAAGTGCTGCTCGCTAGGAAACCAGTACAAGCCAGTGAGTGTCACTGAGAGAATGGTGTGCTCCATGTCCTTGCTTTGAAATGTGGCTCTGCTGCACGATTCTCTTCCTGACCAATGGATCTGTCATTGTGGAGGTCTTGGGAAGAAGATGCTGGATAACTTAATCCAAGGAAGGGTGAGAATGCATCCTTCTCCCAGAAGCTGTATCCCACATCACTCACTCCCAGTTTTCTCCAAAACAGACCAATACACCCCAAAACTTTGTTGTCCTTCCAGTCTTGCTTGGTTGCTTTGTGTTTTGGTTGGGGTTTTGGGCTGATATGTTGCCAAACTTCCAAGCTGTTGATGAGGAGACCCATGATCTCCTTGTGCTCCAGGCATCCAGGAAAGAGCCCCTCTGTGTTTTTAACTGCCTTGAGCTTCAAGGTGCAGCCTCGTAACCTTTGCCAGCTCATCTGGAGCATGGCAGGTTTGGCAGAGCCAGTTTCCTTCAGGCAATGAGGGAGATAAAGGAGGCGTGAGAATTTTATGATGAGTGTGAACCCTTGCTGTCTGGGTTCTTGGGTATTTAATTTAATAGTAAATAAGAAAATAAGCCTGTCAAGCTCGTTTGGGCACTTCCCACAAGGCTGCCTGGGCAAGGACAAGAACTCATGAGAATAAAAGATTAAAGTTTAGGACAGGAAACAGAAACTGTAGAGGATGGGGGGAGAGTGGGAGGGGGATGTGTGAGTGGAGGTGATGGTCCAGAGGGCAGGTAACCAGCTTGCAGAGCAAAAAGTCACTGGTTGGGGAGAGGTACTGAGAAATGTCTTTTACTGGGAGCACAGCCCTCCTCTTCTGCCTGGAGCCTGGGCTGGACTGGCTGTGAAAGAGAAGCAGCAGCTTATGAACAACTCAGTCAATGAAGGGCTGATTAGGAGAGGTAAATGTGTGACAGAGTGTGAGACATCCAGTAAATTCCTTCACAAGACATTTGTAAAGCACAGCTAAATATAACAAGTTATTTTTAGCAGTTCATGCTAGCCACTTACTCCTGGCAAGTGGAAAACCCGTGTCAGTGTGGGAAAAATGGCCTTTGTCCAATGTGTCAGGATTTCTGAGTCCCCACAGAGCCTTCAGGGGCACTTGCGGACGCCTTGCCCTGGGTCAATGCCAGGCACTGCCTGTCCTGGGCTCTATAATTCCCTAGTGGTGAGCATCTCTCCTCTACAGCACCGAGAGGGCTGCATTCCTTGCAGGATCCTGTGTGGATTTGGGACTACCTAGAAGGCTAACTGGAAGGTTATACTTTTTATCCTCATCTGAGAAAATTAACATGTTTCTGTGTTTGAGCAGCTGTAGAGTATTTGGGAGAGTTCCATGAGTCAGGGCTCGTTACTCCTGATCTTGATGGCACATCTGGGCTCATCAGAGGGAGCTCATGGCTTTCCAGGCTGAGGTATTTTTGTGGGACAGAGACTGGGGACTTCATGCAGGTAGTACACACTGTAAATCCAACACCTTGGAGTGGAGTCTGGCCCCTTGGCCACTTACTTTGTGTGCTGGCTCCTAAATCTCTGCTGCAAGGACAGAGAATTCCCGGGAAGCAGTGGGTTGGGTACTGTGTCCAGAACCTCCTCCTCAGGGTGGTGATGGTGATCAGCTCCATCTTCTTAGTGATGCAACTCCCTGGGGAATTCTTTGGCAGGAATTGGTAACAATGGGGACATTATTTTCCCCTTAGGAATCTGTCTGCATGCTGGGAAAAGTGGAATTTCTCATGCTGAATGTATGTTGTGCACAGCTCTCCTCCAGAGAGGAGAAAATCATCCATATGGACCATTGGTAGGAAATGTAGGTGTGTCCTCAGCTGCTGTGTGTCAGACTCTTGCAACACTTCCCCGACAAAAATGGATTTCCAGGGTTGAGATCCCAACCCGACAATCTTCATGTCTTAAAATTCCTTGTTTAAGGGCAGAGTGAACTTCTATTGTCTTTTGTTTGCTTATTTGAAAGGAAAGTGTGTGGCCGGCTTTGATAGTTCTGTTTTCAAGCTGGAGAAAAAGAAAGCAAAATGCAAAGATGGAGCTCCTGCTTAGCTTTGCTCTGGTTATTTGCACTGCCACAGTCAAACCTGGGCTGTGTTTTTCCTGTTGATTCCTTATGGGTTTTATTCATGGGTTGCTGAAGCTGTGACTGAGTTGCTCTGGCACTGCAATCTGTGGGTCAGGCGGATGCAGAACCTCAGGGATTGCTTTTTCCCCCATGGAAATCTCTGCTGACTGCTCTTCCCCGAGCTGCCCATGCGTAGATACAGGCAGGGAGACCAGTGAAAGTCACTTCCCACCTTCCATGGCGGGCTGGGACATCCTGTCCCTTCCCAGGAACAGGGCAGGGATGCTGCAGCCCCATCACTGCTCAGCTATTCATGCCTTCAGCTGGATCAGATTAAACTCAGGACTGCCTTTGCACTGAAAGTGTCACTGGCCAACGATTGCAAAGATGATGAGGTTGAGGGGCGGTATTTTTATTTTGTTTTTTCCTCTTTAATTTGCTCCCTGGGAGCAGCGTGTGATGGGGATTAGCCAAAGGGCTGCTGAACCCACTGCTTGCTCTGCCCCTTAGCTTCTGGAGGAGCAGCAATTCCCACCTGGCCGTTTCCTAGGAAGAAGCAGAGTGATGCTGTGTATACCAGCTGCTGCAGAGCCAATGAGTGTCATGTGAACGAGGGTGAGGGTGCTGGCAGCCTGGCCCTGGCCAATGTGATGTGTACCCTCCACACCTATTCTCCTGCACAGCTGAGGATGTTCTGTTGGTTTTCAAAGTGTTTACTTCTACAAATCAGGCTGTTTTTTGCACCTGTGTAACACCCGATGTCCCATTGTGTCCCTGTGGTGTTAAATGAGGCAGCCCAGGCAGGGCCCTCCTGTTCTGGCTCAGAGATCCTGCTGGTCCCCATAGCTGTCACCGCTTGGTTGTCACAGCCACTTCTATTCCCATGTGCTCAGGGGCATGGTTTCCTCTCTTGGGAACAGAGGACCATTGCAGTCACACAGACTGTGACCTCTGGGTTGCAATTAATAAAGCTAATTAAGGATGTGCACCTGTGACACCTCTAGCATTGCAGACCCTCGAGCAGCACCTCCATGCTCCATTCTCTGGTTGTGTCTGCTCACCCTCTTCCCCCATGGTTCTCTTCTGTGGTGATGGTTTCCTTCTGGTTTAAATTCTAAGCACCAGAGGAAAAAGCAGCATCACAGCCTGGTTTGAGGCTCTGCTTGTGTTTGTGTTTTGTCAGAGGCCTGTGGCTTTTGCAGCGGTAGCAGCACTTTTTTGTTTGTGGTTTTTGGTTACCTGTGGTTGCTGTCAAAGGTTGAAGTGAGAATCATAGGTCCTTACTGAGCAAACTGTGAGACACATCCTTGCAGAGCTGCTGGTTCTGGAGGTGTGTTTATCTACACATAAATTCAGCCCTGAGTTCTCTGTGTGCCTCCTGAGGCTGGCACGGCTGGCACTGGTGCTCCCTGCTCCTGCCCTGCAGCCTGCCTGGGGCCACTCTGCACAGGGATGGAACTTCATTTTGACTCCTAAATTATTGTAACCACAAATGGTGGAATTTGGCATTGCTTCCTGATGCTGGAAGGGAGAGGAGTCCTTTAGGACTCCTGATCAAATTCATGTTGGTGTGTTTCCATGGAAACAGGCTGAGCAGGCAGGGTCCTTGGGGTAGTGCTGAGCCTTGGTGTGCTGTTCGCAGGGATATTCCAGCTTGGAGCACAGCACAATTCCTTGATCCTTGGGTCCTGGTGCTGGGGGAGCAGAACCCAGGGAGAGAGGCTCTGCAGCTGCCTCTCCCCTCCTGCCAGGCTCTGGGGGTGCAGCACAGCAGCCTTTGGCAACCAAGTGTTTGTATCGGGGGGTGAAAACATTTCCGATGGTTAAAACAGGGAGAATACAGACTTATCTCTCCCAGTGTGGGATGGAGCCTTGTTTTTCCACAGCAAATCTTTCCTGCTGGCTCCTTCCTGTGGTCAAGCCTCTTTCCTGCGGCCATGCCTTATCCCTTTCTCCCCAGCCCCCCTGCCCTGCCTGATGGGGTGTCACCACTGTCACCACTGCCATTTGGGTGCCACCAAGGGAAGGGGCAACATTCCACTGAGTGACTCTGAGCACTGACACCAATTCACTGCCTCAGGGCCTGGTGCTGGGCCCTGCAGGAACACAGCCCCCGAGTGGGGACATCCTCTGTTCCCATGGTGCCAGTGGTCAATCACCCCGTGCTGTGTCCCAGTGACACCCCAGAGCTGTCCCACGGTGCCAGCAGTCAGTGAGCCCCGTGCTGTGTCCCAGTGACACCCCAGAGCTGTCCCATGGTGCCAGCAGTCAGTCACCCCGTGCTGTGTCCCAGTGACACCCCAGGGCTGTGCCATGGTGCCAGCAGTCAGTGAGCCCCGTGCTGTGTCCCAGTGACACCCCAGGGCTGTCCCACGGTGCCAGCAGTCAGTCACCCCGTGCTGTGTCCCAGTGACACCCCAGAGCTGTCCCACGGTGCCAGCAGTCAGTGAGCCCCGTGCTGTGTCCCAGTGACACCCCAGAGCTGTGCCATGGTGCCAGCAGTCAGTGAGCCCCGTGCTGTGTCCCAGTGACACCCCAGGGTTGTGCCATGGTGCCAGCAGTCAGTGAGCCCCGTGCTGTGTCCCAGTGACACCCCAGAGCTGTGCCATGGTGCCAGCAGTCAGTGAGCCCCGTGCTGTGTCCCAGTGACACCCCAGGGCTGTCCCACGGTGCCAGCAGTCAGTCACCCCGTGCTGTGTCCCAGTGACACCCCAGAGCTGTCCCATGGTGCCAGCAGTCAGTCACCCCGTGCTGTGTCCCAGTGACACCCCAGGGCTGTGCCATGGTGCCAGCAGTCAGTGAGCCCCGTGCTGTGTCCCAGTGACACCCCAGGGCTGTCCCACGGTGCCAGCAGTCAGTCACCCCGTGCTGTGTCCCAGTGACACCCCAGAGCTGTCCCACGGTGCCAGCAGTCAGTGAGCCCCGTGCTGTGTCCCAGTGACACCCCAGAGCTGTGCCATGGTGCCAGCAGTCAGTGAGCCCCGTGCTGTGTCCCAGTGACACCCCAGAGCTGTGCCATGGTGCCAGCAGTCAGTGAGCCCCGTGCTGTGTCCCAGTGACACCCCAGGGTTGTGGCAGTGCTGCAGCAGCAGCGATGCTCTCCTGTGCATGCACACAGGAGCTCTGTCAGGAGCCGATGTTCAGCCAAGGCTGGCTACGTGTGGAAGTCGAGTCGTGCTGGTCTGGAGAAGCCTGGTTTCCATTAAGAGCTCCTCCAGAGCCTGCCAAGCACGTGTGGTACAGGCTCACACCCCCCTCCCTCTCTCCCCCCTCTTCCCCTGGGCTGACAGGGACACAAAACACACGGAGACCCTCTGTCCCTGGCAGGTACCACCCATGGGACCTGCGTGTGCTGCTGTGCTCCCGGCTCACGGGTACACTGGAGCCATGGTGCCTTGTCACCTGCCCCCAGCCAGCACCCATGGAGGGGACAGACGGACAGATGGAGAGACGGATGCTGGCTAGGGGTGCTGCTGCTTTCAGAGGGGCTCAAGGAATGGGCTGGGAGGGGTGTTCGGAGAGAGGGATTGAAAATCACCTGCGACCAGCAGCAGGGGAGGGGCTGGATGGGGCCACAGCAGCGTCAGGGACGGTGACAGGGATTTGCAGGGGATGAACAAAATGAACAAAGATTCCCCCGAGGGCTGAATGCGCCTCCGGCCTGGCCTAAGCGAGCACTGGGGGACTGAGGGGGAATTATTTGCTGAGGTTTTCCATCAAGTCAATGACATCGTTCTGTGTGAGAGTTCACTCATTTACGTGCTCCAGCCCCTGGCAGCTGGGGCTAAATAGCGACATTCAGGCCTGAATCTGCCCATTCAGGAGCAAAGGTTTGACCCATCAGAGGGAGCTGCTGAACGAGGCTTTTGAGGGAGAAGCAGGGACTGCACTCTGAGCCTGCACTGGGGACCTGGCAGTCCCCCCACCCCTGCCTGCCCAGGGACCTTGGGGAGGGTCAGGAGCTCCTGACCTGGGGACAGCAAAAACAGGGCAGTCTGAGGACCTGCCAGTACCCCACACTTGATTTCTTTTCCCCAACATTCAGTTTTTCTCTCCCCTTCACAGCAGTGTTTCAGAACATCCCATGATTGCCACCACAGTATTAAGTTTTGTTTTCAAATCAAAAAAACCCATCCATGTACACCAAGTTCCTGTATACAACAATCATGATGCTGGTTTGGCTAAGCAGTGGTGGGAACTAGTTGCCCATAAGGTCTGTGCCATCACATCTTCCCCACTTGTAATTTTATTAATTTCTGAAAGTGCCATCTCTGTGCACCACCACAAAGGAGTCCAGCCTGGTACTGTGCCCATAGCTGGAGTCCCAAATTAGGGAAAGTAGCAATGTAAATCAGAGTCTAACGTTATTCCTTTGCTTTTCTTTTTGTCGCCTACATCCTACTCTCTGAGGTCAGGCAAGTGCAGCCTCCTTCTGTTTGTATCTCAGGAATTGTTGTAGTTTTTTGCAGGATGGTGTGGTCAGTCCAGCGAGTGTGCTGGCCCTGCTGGCCCTGGGTTGGGCTCTGTAGTGGTGTCACTGTCACGTCCCAGGGCCCCTCTGCCAATGCCAGCAGACGCCATCCAGACACGTCCTGCAGCCACACAGGGTGCAAAGACACAAAGCATCCTTTGGGCCAGAAACATCTCTGGAAGGTCCAAAAATAATTTGGACTGAGCCACAGGAAACATCAGGCAATTTCTTTGCTCCCAGCCCAGACTGTTCCTCACCAGCGGGAGCAGCAGGTCCCAGGGCCATCTGTGGGTGCCCAGGCAAGCCCAGCTGAGCCCCTGGCTCAGCTGTGTGCTCTGTGGCACTGTCCTTCCCTCAGGGCCTGTCTGTGCCCATGACCCCACAGAGGGACAGTTATTTTTAGTCCTGCCTTTTCCCTCTCATTTATTTTCTGACTCTACAGATTTTTCTCCCATATTATGAAACAATTCCTGTGAACAGTGGCCAGCCTGTCTGACAGCCCCTGAGCTCCAAGGAGCTGTGCTGGTGCACACAGAGCCCTGGAGTATCTCCTGAATGTTTTCCTGCAGGGAAGTGTGTCAGTGTCCCTTCCTGTCTGTGGCTGGACACAAGGCCATCGATCAGTTGTTGTACCGTGTGGTGCATCCATTAGTGCTGCAGAAGCTTTTTCAGAGAGAGAAAAAACCCAAATCCAATGCTCTCTGCGGCCTCTGAGGGTTATTAATGCTGCAGCATTTTCTGCAACGCTGAAATTCCCAATGCCTATGGATTTTCATAACTACCATACTATGGTCTTTTTCCATTCAGGATAAATTCCTAGGACATGCAGCCTCTGTAGAACAATTGCAGAAACCCACAGCTGATTGCTCTGTCCTTTTCCAGGATACTCCTCAGCAGTGCAGAAGTTCTCCCAGACTCTGCAGTCCTTCCAGTTCGATTTCATTGGTGACACACTAACGGATGATGAGATCAATATTGGTGAGTTCTCTGCTTTTTGAAGCTGACTTCACTTCCAGTAATTGGAACAGTCTCCCTCTCTAGGAATTAGCCTGCCTGATGGTTTTTAAGCAGCCTCAGGAGCCGGGTTCCAGGCAGCTCTTCCACAGCTTATTTTATGAAGTTGAACAGTCACGGGTCAAGTTTCACATTCCCAATTCAGCGGATAATTTGCAGAGGTTTTCCATGGCTCCAGGCCTGCTCCGTGCTGCCAGGTGCTGGGGAGGAGGCGGCGTGGTGCTCACCTCCCGGCCAGCCCCTCTTCCCAGAGCTGCAGTGGAGCCCAGCTCTGGGTGCTGCTCCCAGAGCTGCCTTTGCTGAGCTGGAAAGGCCTCGCAGGAACAAACTGCCCCACACTGCCCTGCAAAGGCACCAGGCTGCAAACTGCTGGGAAAAAGGGTTGCTGGATGTATTTCAAATGGAAAACAATGGCCATCTGTGCCCTGGGCAGCCTTGCAGGGCTGCTCCCTGCACATCTGCTTGGAGATTAGCAATCCTGGAGCCGTGTTACATCCCTGCCCTCCCCCAGCACAGCTCTGGGAGTCACTCAGCATCCACGACCCGGGGGCTTTAATGCCCCAAAACCTGCACGTTTCACATGAATCTGCTCTTGGCTTAGCGAGGTGAGTGGACCCTGCAGGGGTGACAGGGGGCTGCAGGAGGGACAACAGGGTATCCTCAGCCCCCGAGGTTCTGACCCTGCCCCATCAGACAAAACACTTGGGCCACCTGCCTGGGCTGAGGAGCTGGGGCTGCCCATAGCCTCGCAGGGCATTCTCCAGGCAGGAGCACAGGGCATTCATGGGGTGGGGGACAAGGCACAGGGTCTTTTCCAGGCTGCTCCCGAGGGCTGCACATGGAGGAAAAAAAGAAAACCAGCTTTTGTCAGGAAGCAGTTGGAGAGTGGCAGCAGTGTGACATTGCTGGTGTCAGATCTCTCAGCCACTGTCAGAAGGGGAAGGAAGTAGAGCCTGTTCCTTGGGCTGTTGTATTTAAAGCCACGTGAAGCAGACTGCAGCCTGCCCCTCCAAAGCTTGTTTCCTTTATGGAAAGTCTCTGGGTGAAACCCACTGGAAATGAGTCAGCCTCCAAATCTAATGGCAGCAGAGGTGCTGAGCTTCCAAACACATGTGGGTCAGGGAGGGGAGAACTCTGCCATGTAAATGTCCCTCCTGGGAGCTTAGGGGTCTGAGGCAAACAGCCATGCAAGGAAAGGAATGTCTCTCCTCTTGGCTGGAAGGAACAAAGCTCCAACGACAAAGCAAGGCTGCTGGGAGTGACAGAGGTTGTATAAAGTGAGTGTGGGATGAGGGAGAGCAAGAGAGCAGATGTAAAACCCGCCATGGTGAAAGGAGTGTGTTTCCCTTCAGTTTTGCTAGGGAGTATTTGTTTTGCTTTTTCAAGACGAGGTCCCTAGCTTCCCTGTGAAGAAGCCTGGGCTGTGTTCCTCCTCCCACCCAGGCCCTGGTGTGCCTGCAGAGGTTGAGGCTTCCTTATTCCTGACACAGCAGTGGGGCGTTGACGTCTCCGTAGCAGCTTCCATCTGCCAGGGTGCCAGGGATCTGCGTGGGAGTGCAGAGCTCATTTGATGTGCAGGATATGGGAGTGAAGCAGAGCACTTACAGGCACTTCTTATGTGCTGCAAGGGAACGTGTTTGGGTTGTAAATAGAGCTTAAGTCACACTGCTCTCTCGTTGTGTGGGCACAGAGCAGCCTGGCACCCGAGCGGGTGGCAGCGGGGACACTGCAGGTGGCAGTCAGGACACTGGGTTGGTGTTGTCTGTCATGAGCAGCACTTTCCCCTGGGGAGGTGAAAGGTCATGGATGCACCCGTGTTACCCCACAGCTGCAGCCCCTCCTGTGCTCCCTCCTGCAGCTCCCCCACTGTCAGCTCACGGGACCCAAGTCAGCAGCTCCTGCAGAGAGGAAGGGGGCAGTGAAATGGGGTGGCATGTTCTTCCCTCCCAGGCACGGGAACCTGGAATCCTCTAGCTGTAAGGACCTTCCTGGAATGCTTCTGGCTGCCCAGCAGAGTCGCTCTGGCGTTTCCAGGTGTCAGTTCCCAGGTGTGGCTGGGCAGGCTGTGGCTGCTGGTGGCCCCCCTGCTCCACACTGCCCTGCATGGGCTGGCAAACTTTGACCCAGGCCAGTAGCACCGATCCAAGATCCCCAAGCATTGCTGGGCTGGCAGCAGGATCTGAGCCTTGTGTGTGGTGCAGGGTCAAACTCAGTGGGCTGTTCTGTGACTGGAGCCAGGAATCATGTTCCTGGGCTCTTCCTGTAGAGTGAAGGGAAAAAACAGCTAGGGAACATTTTATGCACTGACATATTCCCTGTAAGTTTGGGGCTGGATTGTTTCTCCCTGTGAAAATTCTTTGCCTGGCTCAGGTTCCTGGTGTCCATGCACTCCATCATCCTGGGGAGCTACAGTGACAGCCACGTGTGGCCCTGTGTGTGAGCTCCATGAGCTGTAGGGCCATTGCATTGCTGGGTGCTGGAGCCCTCACTGGAGGGGAGCTCAGAAGCTCCTGACTCATCAGGAAGGTCTGTTGTGCCACTGCCAGCTGAGGGCCCATGTCACGAGGCTGCAGCTGTTCCCTTCTGGGTGTCTCAGCAGCTGCAGAATGAATCCTTGTGCTGGACTTTAGGACAGGTACCTCTCCCAAAGTGCCACTGTGGATGAGGGGAGACGGCCCTCAGCTTGCACAGGGAGCACAGGAGCACCCTCTCTCTGACCTGTGGGACAAGTTAATCCTGTGCCTGCACTGCTGTACACCTGCTATGCCCCCTCATGTGCTGCCCTGCCCTGTCCAGCCCAGCAGTCTGAACTGCAGAGCTCTGGGGTCTGACAGAGCCACTCTGGGATGTTCCCACCAGGGCAAGAGGGTGTCTGGGACCCACCAGACCTGTCCCGTGCTGTGCTGAGCAGGCTGGAACTGTGGGAAGCTTTCCCAGGTAACTCCCAGGTAGTTCCCAGGTACACCGGGGTGATCAGGTTGTTCCCCCAGGCATCCAGCACACAGCCATGCTACCTGCACGGGCAGGTGTTTGCCCAGCCTTGCCTTGCAGCCCAGAGAGATGGGAGTTTGGCCTGGCATTGTCAATGCTCTGCTGCTGAGAGGTCTCCTCCCCTGGGACAAATTCAGCCCCTTCCCAAGTTCTCCTTCGATGGGCAGGGAGAGGGGCTGCAAATTCCCCCTTGGTGTGGGGTCAGCTACTCCCACCTAGTCTTTTATTTCCCCAAACGAAATTATTCTTATTTCAGTTTGTTAAAGGAAAGGTTTACTGCTATTTTTGTTATAGCTGGACTCCAGCTGCTTATCAATGAGATCTTTTTGTTTCACTTCTAACATTTTGGGGAGTGGTGTCAGTGTCTGTGACCATGTCTACACCTGCTGCCTTTCCTTTCCTCCTGCACATGGACTTTGTGCCTCCTGGTGCTGCATGTTATCTTTGTCATTCCAGGCCATTTTCATTTTACACACTTGTCCTGGTCCTGCAGCTCTTCCTGGGACAGAGGTTCCAGGCCCATCCCGGTGCTGCTGGCAGCTGTCCAGGCAGGCCAGGCACCTCTGTCCTGCCCAAAGTGGCAGGGCCTGGGGATGGCAGCTCCCCTTCCCCCTCTTTGTCCTTTCCCTGCATTTGCCCCTTCTCTGCCACCTGTATTGCCATCTCTATAACACAATTCCTGATGAAAGCTAATTAACATCCTCTTACCTTCCCAGGGCCTTCACTCCTTCATTGCCTGGGTAGGAGACCCTCCTGTCCCTTGCATAAATAAAGACTCCTCAAGGCCAGCCTGCACCTGGCATTGCCTCACGCAGTTCCTGCCAAAAGGAGCCACCTCTTCTTGGTTTTTCTGCCAGCCTTTAGACAGCCATGCTGGGGGTGCAGCCTCATTGGGGTGTCCTGCAGCCTTATTGGGGTGTCCTGTCACACACTTCAGTGCCACATCCCAGCTCCACTGACCACCCTCTTCTTTTCTTACAGCCGAGTCCTTTAAGGAGTTTGCAGAGCTGCTGCACGAAGTGGAGCTGGAGAGGTCCATGATGGTAAGGAGATGGGAACTGGGCTCTGTCATTCCTGACATGGCTAAATGCCAAATCACAGCCACAGCACCATGTGCCTCGGTGTGAGGCTTCTCTGCAGAGGGAAGCTGGGAGCACCGGGAATGTGCTCTGCACTCATCTGGTCCATGGTCCCATGGCCATGGGCCCTGAGCATGGGGCAAGCACAGCAGTAGGTGTGGGGGGCTGTGGCTCTCCCAGGCAGCACAGGCAGGCACAGAGCCCCAAGCCCTGCAGCTGGAGGGGCTGCTCACCAGCTGCTTCTGTGGTGAAACCAAGGGTTAAAGAATAAGAAGTGTTTTCACTCAGTTTTTGCTGGGGGCAGGAAGGCAGGTGTCCCTGAGCCCATCTGTGCTGGTCCAGCTCCTGCAGTACAATGCACTGCCATCAGCTTCCTGCTGCCATGTGCCCTCAGCTCTCCAGGGCTCCTCCAGAGCCAGTGCTGGCTTCCCATTTCACTCCCCATTCCAGGAAAAACATGAAGGTTAGGCTCGGTGGAGAGCTTACAGCATGCCAGGAATGTGCTGCTTGGCTCTGCCTTCCCCTGCCTCGTGCAGCAGCAGGAGCTCCTGCCAGGCTGGGCCAGAGGGTCCATGGGCAGGCAAGGAACAGCAGGAAACCAGGAAAGTACTGAGATACTTCTTTATTATGAATTACATGCCAGGTATAGTATCTCCTTTGGCAGTGGGGGAGCAGTGGAAGGTATTGTTTCAGGAGTTTTGGGCACTGTCCAATTTTCAAAGTTGGGGTTTTTTTGCCCTCTACTTGTAGGACCAGTTCTATTTTACAGCAGCTGCCTCAGGAGGTTTCACACTCACCGTGTTCATCAGCCTTAAATTCCCTGAGGAGCTGTGCTGTGTGGTGTCCTGTCCCCTTCTCTTCCCCTCTCCCTTCTCTGGAGCCTGGGACAGAGCCTGTCAGGGAAGTGGGGATGGGAGGAGACAGCAGGCTGGTCCCAGAGCCAGGCTGGAGCTGGAGCCTCTGATACAAATTGGGATGAGCTTTCCTGTGGATTCGTGGTAAAGCAGAGCACCATCCAGGAAAGCATCTCTCAGACATGAGACAGGAGTGGAAGAGACACAGGCAGGCTTTCCCTTTTCCCTAGCTGTTCCTGTCACAGATAACCTTCTGGCTGAATCTAGAGACAAGGGAAGCCCATCCTTTATTTGAGAGCAGCTTTGTTAGGTGGGGATGGGGGTCACCCACAGGATGTCCCCAAAGCCTCCTGGGATTGGTTGGGGTTTGTTGTGTCTGACCCATGGGGAAGAGCAGGTACAGATGGTTTAAGTGAATTCACCTACAGACAGAGAAGAAGTTTCCAGTCAAAAACACTAAAATTGCAAGTTCTTGGCTTCTAGCCCTGTTCAGCCTCTGTTTAGAAGAAAATTGATCAGCATCCTGCAATTAAAATGCTTTTTCTTTGCACTGTAGGTGCAGAATGCGAGTGATTTGCTGATCAAACCTTTGGAAAACTTCCGGAAGGAGCAGATAGGGTTCACCAAGGTAAGGCTTGTTTGTTTGTTCTCAGTGTAAACAGATTTGTTTTCTGTTAGTGTGTTTGAATTCAGATTTTTTCTCCTGTTGTTTTTAACAAGCAGACAGTTGCTCTACTGCATTCTGACTTCAGGCACTCAGAAACTCCCTGTTCAATGCTGGCTTTCAGCTGCTGGCATGAGGGTTCATGCTGTGACTTTTAGTCTGATTTTTCAATCTTAAGAGTCTCCAAAATCTTTTCCTGAATCCTTTGGGTTCTCTCCTGGCCTGATTCCAGCACTGCCACTGCCCTGAGCAAGGAGTGCTTGTTTCAACCAGGGGATCCTCCTTGCTGCTTTATCTCCTCTCCCCTTTGTTCAGAGAATAAAATACTTTCTGCAGTGTGCGGTGGAGTGGGAGGGAGGAAGGGAAAGAGGGAAAAAGGGAAGGAGGGAAAGCAGGAGAGGCCAGCAGGCAGAACCTGATTATAGTCATAGGGCTTTTGTTATGAAATATTTACATAAAGCGTCTAATGAATCTTTCAGATGGACCAAAATTTTAAAGAAACAAGTTATAAAAAGCAAATTCTGCACATGTGGAGCACAAAAGATCATTTTTCCCTTGTCTGCTATCAAGAAGTCCAGGTTCCATGTTACTCAGCAGCAGCTTAAAATGGGGCTGGCTCTGACCCAGCTCTGAAATGGAGATGTTTTGGAGAACACTTGAGGCTTGGATTCAGCCCAGCCCATCTGGAGGCTTTGACGTTTAATAAATACAGGGTTTGAGAAGAGATACTCGATGGCCCTCTTGCCCTTTGCCGTGCCCTGAGGGCTGGTGTGTGGAACCCTCTGAAGAGCTGCAGCCACGAGCATGGCACAGGTGCTGCCCACAGCCCCTGCTCTCAGCCCTTCAGGCTGTTTTAGTCCCAGAGAGCCCTTAAGGTGTGTAAGGGCCACTTTGCCCACAGCCCAGAGCGTGCTGTGCCCCAGGAGCTGAGCTGGCTGCACTCACAGGCCGTGTGCCCATGTCCTGCTCCCTTCCCTGATGGGCAGGCAGGGCTCTCAGCAGGGCTGGTGCCACAGCCCCAGCACTGGCATGGATTTACCTGGCAGCCTGCAGCCCTTCCTCGGTCCCTGTGGGTGCTCCAGGGTGGTGACAGTGGAGCAGGACACTGCTCAGAGCAGCTGGAGAGGTGGCAGAGGGCAGGGCGTTGTTGCAGGTGGCTCAGCCGTTGTAGTTTGGTTTGGGGTTTTGTTTCTTGTGAGGAACAAGAGCTGCAGAGATGCCAGGGCACTGCGGTGGGAAGAGAGCTGTGCTGTAGCTCAGCACAAGGGCAGCATCTTGCACCGTGCCAGGATCCAGGTGTGCCCACGCTGACAGGGCTGCACAGGGAGGTACCACTGTCCCCAGTGCCACCCCAAAGCCTTGAGAGGGTGTGAATTTGGGAGCGAGCCCCAGCCACTCCAGCCCCTTGTCCGCAGCTCAGACGCTTCCCTGACAGGACCCTATGCCACACTGCTGGTGGGCTGCACCCTCAGATGTCACCTCGGGCACAGAGCCTTCCTTCATCTGCCAGCTTCCAAAGCATCTCCGGCTCATCCCCAGCCGGCAGCAGGAGGTGTGAAGTACAAACGAGGCTCCTCACAGCCGTGCTCTGTCAGTGTGGGTTCCTCCCATCGCTGCTGGGCCTGGCATCGCCCCGTGGACCCTTTCTGGTCTGCACCAGGGGCAGAGGCCAGGCTGGGGAACAGCCTGGAGACATGACACAGGGAATTTGTGCCCTCTGCTTGGTTTCCGTATTTCGGCAGCGTTGCCTTCTGTGAGATGTTTTCTGTTCCCTTTGCAAGCTGCTGGAGCCAAATAGGAAGAGCCCTTGAATCGGGGCTTTGTGATGCCTCTGGCTGGAGCGCAGCCAGTCCGACCAACACATCTGAGTCTGCATTCACCCGTTCTCCCCGGAGGAATGGAGTCTCCTCGGGAGGGTGTGCTCCCACGCGGGGCAGCCCTGGCTGTCACCGGGGCCCCCTCCAGCCACTCCCTCCTGCCACAGCCCCGTGGGGTCCCTGCTCTTCCTGTGACTTGCTATCAGGGTGAGTCACTTGCCACATCACAGATAAAAGGGAGGATCTGGGACCCCCTGAGCTGACCCATTTCCCAGCTCTGGCACTCATGGCAGGGGGTGAGTGTGGGAAGCTGCTGGCACATGTAGAGGCCCCATCCCTCCCTCTCCATAGCCCCCCACGCTGTGGGGCTGGGACGCTTTGGGAAGAACCTGGCCACACTTACTGAGCCGAGCAGGATTTGAATAGAAAAGTTTAATTCCAGTTTCACTTGGAAGGAGACAGCTTTAAAAAAAAAAAACACAAAAAAACCCAAAAAAACACAAATCCAACCAAAAAAATCAGAGGGAAAAGCTTGTTGGGATGTACTGTAAGGGCAAGAGCAATGCTGAATAGCTGCAGCGTTTGTCAAAACTTTTTCCACAGGAGATAACATATTCCTAAATGGTCTTAGTTAGTTCTGTTATTAATTTCATTAATTATAATTTTAAAAGAAAGGGAGGTTAATAACTTCTACTTGCTTTCATCTCTGGGGGAGCAGGGCCTAAGGATCTTTTGAGAGAAAGCAGTGGGCGAGGGAAAAACACCAGGATGAACTGAATGTGCTTTAATAGAACTGCTTTTTCTACACTCCTTGACATTTTAGAAATCTGTTTTTGAATTAACTGCTGATGCCTCATAAAAATGAACTATGATGATCCTGCATCCACTGCTCTTGCACCCAGACCCCTCAGGTGTGCATGGAGGTGAGGCTCCCAGCAGGAAAATTGTGTTTAATTCCTTATGGAGAGGAGAAGTGGCCTGTGAGCTGGGCTTCTCACTTGCCACTCACTCCACCTCCCCGAAAATGGGAATTTCAGAGGATCCTAGTTAGCAACTAATGGTTAAGGGGGAGTTTTGGCAAGTCTGTCTGCCCTTTTCCCCCCGATGAGCTGGACCCAAAGCTGCCGAGGGGCTCCAGTGTCATCCCAGTGCTGGTGGCAGTCGGGGAGTGGGCAGGACCTGGCACACACAGAGCAGCCAGGGCTGCTGCTGCATCACCTGCCACAGCAGGCAGTGCTGTCCCAAGGGCTCCTGCCATTCCTGGGCACAGCAATGCCTGTCAGAGCTCCCAGCACGGGGTGTTTGCAGAGCACCCTCCTGCCTGCACTCTGGGATCTACTCAGTTGCTCCTAGTGAGCAATAAATGGAAGGTGGGTGGTGGCTCTTGGACTTGGCAAATCTTAATGGAAATGTGGTGCTGCCCTTTGCTGAATATTCATGAGGAATTAATTTGTGCTCATGTTTCCAGCTTGTGCTTCAGTCTGGGTGATTTTTTTGTGTTGTTTTTTTTTTTTTTTTTTGTCTTGGCTTGCTCTGGTCAGCAGCCAACTCAGAAGGATTTGTAGGTCATCCTTCTGCTGTTCAGTTGTATGCTAATTAGCCAGAGTGGGAATGATTGACAAGCTCCCTCTTAGTGGCCCAAAATGCCACGCTGCACTGTGGTTCTGTCACACATGGGTCCATCTTGGACATCATTCCCAGTCCCTTCAATCCCCAGAAAGATCTCAGTGCCCCCAGTGCAGCCGTGTGTCTCTGCCTGCCTGGGGTGCTGGCAGAGGAGGAGGCACTCCCCAAAGGAGTTACTGTCTAGCTTCCCAGCTCCTGCTGCAGAAGGAGCTCCACTGCTCTCCCAGGCTCTTCCTTTCTCTTCCCCAGTCTTTCCTTGAGCAGAGGTGACCCCTCTTCCTCAGAACCCACCATGTCTTCCCACAGGGAGCTGCCCACAAGCTGGTGACAAAGCTGCTGTCTGGTGGTTTGTGGTCTCCCTGTGGCTGCGGGCTGTGGCCTCCTGTGGCCATCTGTGTGGGCACCACAGCCACACACAGCTCATGGCCTCCTCCATGGGTTCTTGTGGCCATGTGCACTGGCACCACAGCATCCCACAGCAATGTCCCCTCTCCTGGGGACAAGCCAGGAGCCATGTGCTCCCAGGCTGCTGCATCCAGAGGCACATCTCCCTGTCCATGGGCTCTGCCGTGCCCAGCCATGGGAGCACTGGGCTCTGGTGGGCAGCTGTTCTTGCCCTGTGCTTTCCCACAGCTCCTGGCGCAGGTGAGCCTCCCAGATCTGGCCTGCAGTGTGGCTGTCTTCCCTGGTGGCCTCTCCACAGGGTGGGGACAGCTGAGTCACCCTACGAGTGCTGCTTGCTGGTGGTGAGAGGCGGGGGAGAACTCCTGGGGTGGGCTTCAGCCCCATCCCTGCTGCTCACCCACAGCTCTGCTGAGGAACAGGGATGGCACCCTCCCTGTGCTGCCACCACCACCTCTGCACGCCACCTTGGTGGAGACAGTGGAGCTCTTGGTTGGGTTTGGAGCTAGCTTTCCATGGCAGCACCTGCTTTTCTATCTCAGGACCTGCTGCTGGCACAGCCATCTCCTCTGAGATGGGAGGAAGTGGCCACAGGAGCTCTGTGCCTGCAGCCCCACTGCTCTGCTTCCCTGCACTTCTGTGGCCTTGAGGCTTGGAGGCTCCTCATTAAGGAAATGGAAATTAGGCAAGTTCCTGGCTGCATTAGACAGGGCATTAATGGCACAGACAGCCCAGGAGTTTGACCTTACAGACACAGGAACTGCTGCTCCACAGACGCTTTCACTGCACTGGTTTGGGTTTGCTGTTCAGGGCCTTAGTCACGAGGGTGGTGGTTTGTTTTGATCGTCCTTCCTGGCCTCAGCCCCGCAGTTGCTGCGCTGCTTAAATTAGGATTCACCCTTGGAGGATTCTCTCTTCCTCTGGATTTGATGTAGATCTCTCTGTTCTGATGTGTGAGGCTGCTAACACGGAGTCACAGTACCTGATATTGCAGGGGGTGATTCCAGAGGATGCACTTCCCCTTGGGTGTCCTGTAATTCCAGGGTCTGCACAGCAGGATATGCAATTGCTGAGGTGAAAAGGTTTGCTGGGCTAAGCCTGCCCTGCTCCAGACATTTACACATAAGCAGGAGTAGTCAGGTTGGTGCCACTTCCTCATGGTAATTGTGCTTTCACTACAGCCATGTCAGGACTCTTGTGGGGAGAGAATCCTCTTCCCTGGAAGGCAGCTGGTAGGAAGGCTTGTTACTATTATTGGGAGCCACCTGTGCCGAGCCCAGGGGTTTGGGGAGCCCCCAGGCATCCTGCTGCAGGCCATCCTGACAGACAGATGGAATAGTCTGTGCAACTGGAATGGGGAAGCAAAACTTCAGCCAGGGGAAGCTGCGGTCACTACTGAATTCATGAGGAAAGTTCCTAATACCCAGCAGTCTGGCAGAGTCTATCTGCTCTGGCTTGTGGTGGCACTGGTGTATGCTTGTTTATCCAGGCATTTCTGAGTGGGGGCAAGAGAACGGGATTTCAGGGCTTTCAGATAGATGTTGAAAGATGCCAGTAGTTCCCCAGGAAGCTGGAACTGCTTTCCACTTTCTTGAGCTTTCAAAAGCCAGACAGAAGATCTGGGCATCCCATACATACCTGCACTGTGTGTACACCAGCTCACAATTGCTTGGACCTGCCACTGAGGCTGCTGCCAGGCTGGAATTTCCTGATTTCAGTAATTTAGTTGCCTCCCAGGAATTCCTGATATGTCAGATACCATCTGAAGTGGGTATTTGTCAACCTGGCCCCTACTCTGGTTGTTTTGTGATTGCCAATGTCACAGTCAGTGCAAGGCAGGAGCCAACAGCCTGGTGCTCACTTCTGCTGCTCCCTGCCTGCTCTTGGGAGTTCCTTCTTGAGTGTCTCTGTTTGCTGCTCTTGTTCATTTGTGCTCTCTTTGCACCACTGCTGATGGGCAGAGGAGGATTTCCTGCCTGCCTGTCGACCTGCTTCTGCTTTCCTTCTGGTACTCTTCAGAAAGAAATTATAAACTCTTCAGAACAGAAAGTTGCCAAAATCTAATGAACCTTTTCTCAACCTTGACGTGTCTCTGACACTGCAGTGTTTGCCCAGTTGTTTCTGGGCTGTGTGAACAGCATGTCAGGAGATGGTGAACAGGTTTTTTGATGTATGAGCACGTCTTCAGTTTACGGGATATTGAAGAGATTGAGAGAGGGAACAGCACCTCATTGGTGGGGCTTTTGCCATGATGTTGGCATGAAAAAAATACTTATTGTGCCACAGAGTATTGCTAGACTGGGTCTTGAGGTGTAATTGCACCCAAGGTAGGCAAGGGGCTGTGAAAGCAGAGCAAACGAGAAATGGCCTTCTGTTCTCTGGCTGGGTTGACCAAAATTTGTCCATGGGAATACAGAATTGCACAAAGAATATTGGTGTTGATGCATGTTCTTATCTGGAAAATGCTAATAATTGGTTCTGCTTCAACCTCTTGTATCTACAGGAAAGAAAGAAAAAGTTTGAGAAGGATGGTGAGAAGTTTTACTCCATGCTGGATCGTCACTTGCATTTGTCTTCCAAAAAGAAGGAATCTCAGTTACAGGAGGTGTGTATGGAATTTTTCTCAGAGTTAGGTCCAGAAGCAACAGCACCAGCTGCTCTAGGTCTTAAAAAAAGGGAGAGGAATCATCCTTTCCAGTAACCAGTTGAAACTGATAATCAGTTAAATCCACTCAAAGCCTGGATTCTCTGTGAGACCGGGGAGATCAAGCTCATAGTTCTCCTGTGTCTGTTGGATGCTGGTAGTGGCTTCAGACATTGTCATTGCTTGTTGTCACCTTGATGGTGAAGGGCAGTGACCAGTGGCACTGGCACAGCTGGGGACTGGCCACTCTTTCACCTGGGGAAGTTCTCTGGCTGAAAAGTAACCTATTATTATTCCTCTTGCTGGCCTGGTGTCCTGCCTTGCTGCTGGTGCTTTTGGGTGGCTGTGGGGGCAGGCAGAGGAGGGGGGTTCCTTCCAGCTGGTGCTGCTGCAGGCATGTTGCAGTAAGGAAGGAAACCCAGCTGTTCCAGCCCACACCGGAGCAGCTGGATCTGGTCAGATCTGTCAGACCAGTTGTCAGATCAGCCTATGAGCATCTCTGCAAGGCAGACTATGTGTGAGCTCTGGGAGCATTGTGTGCTGCTGCAGCTCCAGAATTGCTGGTTCTGGGACACAGATGGGGTCAGGCAAGAGGGTGGTGAGGGTGGCCTTGTCAGGAGAAGAGGCTTGTGCTAAAGTAATAAATGAGCTTTGGGAAAGCCTGTTCCTTGCAGAGTGAGAAGAGTGTTTGGATCCTTGAATGAAAGGGAGCCAGAAATGGGGAGACTTAAAAGGATATCCAATGTTCCAGCTCACAGCTGGGCTGTACACCAGGCAGGTTTTCAGTGAGGACAGAACTATGTATGGGCTGACAGACAAAAGTGAGTCAAATATTTTCAAACTACATGTGGTGTATTTTCTTTTTCCACTTTTCCCTCTTTCTTCTAGGCTGACCTTCAGGTGGACAAAGAGAGACACAATTTCTTTGAGTCCTCCCTCGAGTATGTGTACCAGATCCAGGAAGTACAAGAAAGCAAGAAATTCAGTATTGTGGAGCCGGTAGGAGCTTCCTTTTCTCTCAGCCTCATTGGCTGATGCTCAGATGTGCTGGCAATGGCAGGAAGGGATGAGTTGCCAGGTTTGATTAGGTCCTGTGGGGCAGGAGCACTGTGAAGCCCCAGCCCTGTTTCTTCTGGCTGTCTGTGGATCCTGAGGAACAGGTTGGACACTGTACAGAGCTACGGCTCTTGTTATGGCTTATCTTGCCCCCCTGGGTTTGGTGAGTGCTGTCTCTCTGCAGAGGGACAGAGGTGTTACCTGCCCTGCTCACCTGTCCCAGCCTGGCCTGCAGGGTCCCAGACTGTGGCTGAGTGCAGAGACCCTGCCCTGGGTGGTGGCTCTGCCCCAGTGCCAGCTGCAGTGGAGTGTGGGATCCTGTGGGTCTTGTGGATGGTCTCTGCAGATCTGCTCTGGGCCTTTCATTCGGGGTGTTTTATTCAGACAGATGTGTGGGTGGTAGCTTGGGCTTTAGGGACACTGTGATGGATAAGCCATACCAAGGCTGGCATTCCAAAGTTATGAGGAAAAAATAATTGCATATGTAATTTCTGAAACCCCACACTCTGTCCATCTTTCCTTCCATTCTAAACACAGAAGTTCAGTGTGTCCCTTCCCTCCATTGCAGGTGCTGGCATTTCTCCACAGCCTCTTCACTTACAACAACCTGACAGTGGAGCTGACACAGGATTTCCTCCCATACAAGCAGCAGCTCCAGCTCAGCCTGCAGAACGTGAGTCCCTGCCCAGCTGAAGAACTTTTCTGTGTGATTTCTGTTCTCAATTGTATTTACACACCTATGATGGCAAGGTCTTTCCACCCAAGCAGTCTGGCCATGTTTGCATTGTTGCAGATACAGTTATTTCCTTCTCAGTTCACATGGGTTTTCCCCTCTCTTGCATGGAACAGTTTACAGGTCTATGAAATTGTTTTCTCTGGAAGGTGCTACTGCAGTTGCATAATTTAACCTGGTGCATAAACAAGCTTGAGATTTTCTTTCAGTTTCACGAGATTGAAATTGTACTCTAAGAAGGCTTCTAACCTTGATCTTAATGGTACTGGCTTCCTGCAGGCTTGCTATATGCTTTAGTAAGCTTCTCTGTTGGCCAAGTGTGCTCATGGGGTAGAATATCTGAGTCCTGGGTTTTTTTATCCTCAGTCTTTCCTGACTGGCTTTCATTTCTGTGAAACAACAGCCATAAATCCGAGCCAAGATGGTTTTGCTGCTGGCTCATTAATTGGTCCAAGCAGTATTCCATCAAAATGCCTGGATTTTGTACCCCCTGTTGATGTGACTCTTTCATGCTAAGCACTGTGGCATGATCCTTTGGGAATCAACACCTTTGCGAGGAGAATACACCTGTTACCCAAGCAATGGTGTGAATGGGAGCTCAGGTGCTGCCTCTGCTCCAGCCAGCCTTGAAAGGTGTTGAAGTTCCTTAGTTAAAGGAACAAGTGGCCTCCCAGCTGTGGCACTCCAGCACCATCTTTGCACATGATGTGTGTCTTCAGTCATCCCTTAGAGCTCAGTGATTCTTACAACCAGTTTCCATGTGGATTTGTAGAGTGGTGTGCATGTTTTGTACCTTGGGAGCCGATTCCTTTCTGCTACAGCACCTCAGATTTATCTAGGAATAAATAACCCACATCTCACTTTTTGCTCATGTTCAAATATGCTTCTGTTTGTTTTCTGTTACCAGACGAGGAATCACTTTTCCAGCACACGGGAGGAGCTGGAAGATCTGAAGAAGAGGATGAAGGAAGCACCCCTAACCTGCAAGCTGCCTGGGCAGCCAACCATCGAGGGCTACCTGTACACTCAGGAGAAATGTAATGGCTTTGGGATGCAGCTGGATGCAATAGGGAACAGGCCTGCCCTGACATAGCCCAGCTGTGGGCTGTACTCAGCTGCTGTGCCCAGGCCAGCCCTGCTGCACTGGGTGTCACAGCTGCCAGGGCACAGCATGCCCAGGGTGTCACCTTCTGCCAGTGCCTGAGGTGCCCAGGGTGGCACGGCCTGCAGTGCCTGGGGAAGCACCAGCAGCCTCAGCTGGCAGCGTTGTCAGCAGCGGCACAGAGCTCTGCCCAAGTGACATATCTGTGACAGCACAGGGCTAATTGCCCTGCGCTCCGATGAGATGGGATTTATGACTGCAGAGCCTGGAGCTCTGGCAGGCTCTGCCTTGGCTGTGTTTCACCAGGATGAATCTGGTGTCCTGCACAGCCTCCCTCTGGCAGCCTCTGCGAGCAGCTCAGCACAGCCAAGGTGGAACCAGTGCTGAGTTAAGCTGCTGAGAGCAAAATTTGTAATTCTGAGCAGAATCAAATCAGACCAAATACAGCCTTTTCCAAGCCCTGGCTGCAGCTCTCCATGGCTGTGCAGCAGGAATGCTCAGAGGACATAAGTCTATGCAAAACTGTGACCTCTGAGTCTGTTTATATTGCTTTTAAAAGAAAGCACACTCAGTAATTTTAGACCCTAAATGTGGCATGTTCCTGCAGGCCAGTGGCTATTTTCTGCCTCTGTTTATGCTTCCCTGTAAATCAAGTATGAAAAGTTGTTCTTCCTGACAACTGCAACTTAAAAACAAGTTACAGAAAGGATACCAGTTGAATTATTTCCTATAAAGGGCTTCAGGTAAGAAAACAGAGAAAAGGTACAATGAATCCAGAAATAGGAACTTTAGACTATTTTAAAGCTACTGAATATCTCAAATTATTGAGTTTTCACCCACAGGAAAAAGTAGTGGGGTTTGTGAACATTCAGGACATGTAGGATCCTGCCAGTGTAGGTCTTGGCTGGGCTTGGCCAAACCAGCCTGGCTTGTGGTCAGAGTCCCACAAACACCCTTTCACTAGCTGTGAGTTGGGAGGTTGCTGGAGGCAGCTGCTGCCCTGTGTTCCTCTCCTTCTCTCCCTCTCTCCTCCTCCCCTCCTCCTGTTTCTCCTCTCCTCCTGCCTCTCTCTTCATCTCCTCCCCTTTCTCTCTTCCTCCTCTTCTTCTCCTCCTGACTCTTGCCCATGGAGACACCTACAAGGTTGATGTCCCACAGGGCTGTCAGTGTCCACCTCAGAGAAGGGAGGACATGTGGGCAGCACTGACCATGCCTTGCTGGCTGCATCCAGCTACAGCCCTGTCCCTGATTCCAGCCTCTCCTGTGTTCTGCAGGGGCGCTGGGCATCTCCTGGGTGAAGTATTACTGCCAGTATGAAAAAGAGGCAAAAACCTTGCGGATGACACCCATAGACCAGAAGCCTGGAGCTAAGCAGGTGAGTTGGATGTCTGCAAACATTGGCCCAACCACTGGGCCCACCTTCCACCCATGTATGGCCTCCCTTCCCATGACAGCTGACCCTGCAGGTGCCACAGAGCAGAGGGGTGGGCTCTGTCCCCTCCCTGCCCGCACAGGGCAGTTTGGTGTCATCTGGAAGAGGCACCCTTGTGAGGAGAGGTCTCACTCCACTGTGTCCCTGGGAGCCCAGGCCCTGCAGGGTTTGGCAGCAGACGTGGGTCGTGTGACATGAGAGATACCAGACAGTGCTGGCCCATGAGTTCAGTCTGGGGTGAAACTTGTGCTTCTCTGGACCGGCTGATGTCGATCCTTCCCTGTGCACAGGGGCTGGAAGCCACAAGAACTGTGGCAGCCACTGAAGTGACTGAATGACTCAAGTTGTTACAGGAGTTACTGCTTCCAAATGCAGCATTTCCTCACAGCACTGCGTGCTCACAGCACTGGTTTGTGGTTTGATTTCTGCTCTCAGCACTGGTTCTGAGACAGTGTGGGGAGAGGAGAGGGCAACAGTGCAGCTCCAAACTGCACTAAGGCAGCAATTTGGATAACTACTTCTTTCACAAAGTGCTTTGGTTTACCAAAGTCTGGGAGTTCCCTCAGTCCCTCCGCGTGACGGGGAGGGGTGGGAGGATGGAGCACAGCCAGTGCCTCCAGCTGAGTCCCCCGCCCTCCTCTGCCATGGAGCGGGTCCCCAGGGCCTTCCCAGCCAGGCCTGTGTGCTCCAGTGTGTGAGCTCATGGTCTGCTTTTGGCAGGGCTCTTTACACTGCAGCAGGAAAATAAAATAGATGTTTTGCAACCCCTTGGCAGAGAGCTGGGCAAAGAAATATCCAAACTATTGTATGGAGAGATTTGTTGTCATTTATGCCATAAGCATGTCTAGTAAGGCCCATCACTGCAGGTAGGGGCTTGGAACACTTAATGCCTTTCCCAAACACTGGCAGTCTGGTAGCCTGCACCATCAGGTCACAGCTGGCCACAAACCCACAATCAAATTATGAATTAACTCTGCTGCAGAGCGCAGGGACACAAACACCCAGGGCCAGAGCTGAACCTATCCAGAGCATGTCTGCTCTGTCTGGCGTGAGGAAATGTACATCCTTTTGCCACAGTGTTTGTGTAAAGCCATTTGGTTCATTGGTGGTGTGGGTAATTGGTACTGGTGACCAGCCCTGGTAAAAATTAGAACCCAGCTATGTCTGAGCACGGGTGAGCATGGTTCTGGCCTCAGAGACAGGGAGTGCCTCTCTGGGTTGGTTGGAGTGGTGTTCCAGCACTGTCGGGGCAGAGTGCTGCTGTGTAGGGTAGTGCTGTTGAGTCCAGAGCATCCTCTGGCTGAGAGCAAGCCTGGAACTCAGAGCCTCTTATGTCAGCCTGTGATGATGGTGGGAGGACCACCTGTGCTCCTGGAACTGATGCCATCGGAATGTCAGGGCAGGAGCCGTGGGCAGTGCTGTGCTGGGCTGCAGCTGAGGGGCCTGAGGAGCCCAAAATCTCCCATGTTTCTGTCCTCTCACCTTGGCTTTCATTTCTCTCCTAGGGCACCTTGGACCTGACCCTGAAATCCTGTGTAAGGAGAAAGACTGACTCCATAGACAAAAGGTTTTGTTTTGACATTGAAACTAATGAAAGGTGAGAGGCTACGTGTCTGGTGGCCCCAAACCCCATGGGCCTGCAGCAAATCGCTCTTTGCTGTCTATTAAAAACAACTTTTCTTCCTTTCCCTGCCTATCCTTGGGGGAATTCTGCACAGGTCCGGGACCATCACACTGCAGGCACTCTCAGAAGCCAACCGAAGGCTGTGGATGGAGGCCATGGACGGGAAGGAGCCGGTGAGTGTTCCTGGAGCTGTTCCCAGCTGGAATGTGCTGCCCAGCAGTGTCCTCTGCCGGCGGCTGCTGCTCGGGATCAGTGCTGCACCATCACCATGGGCTCCCTGCCCTTCCCTCAGCTCCCACTGGGTTCCCCGCTAAATCTCGGGGTGTTCCCTGCTGTGCCAGGCCCCAGCCTTTCCAGGGCTGGTTCACTCCTGCTCCACACTGCCTGCTGGAGATGATGTTTTGTCTATCCCTGCTCTTAGCCACCTTTTGAAAGGTGTCACTGCCCACCCTGCACCTGCGTTCTCCCACCTTTCTGTGCCTACTGGTGTCCCCTTCCTTCAGTGTGAGCAGAGCTCAGAGCCCTGTGATTTGCCTACAGAACAGAGAATTTCCCTAGCAATAGGTGCCCCACTGAAATACAGGGAGGCAGCAGAAACTCCTTGATTGTGCAGATAATGGGTTCTTGCCTGATTATAAAATGAGATTTCTATGGGACATTGTCTTTTTGGCTGTGATTGCCTCTGGATAATCTGGGGGTGATTTATGGGATGCTGCATTTTCTTTTAGAAATAAATACCAAATCATGCTGATGATATTTTTGCTTCTCCTTCCCCCATTCCCGCCCTTTTTTCAGATTTATCACAGTCCCATCACGAAGCAGGAAGAAAGTGAGTCACTTCTGTTGCTGTTCTTTGGGCTCTCACAGCCTCGAGGCCAGGCAGGATTTTCCTTGCAGATACACTCATCCTCAATTCCTGCTGAGTAGCACTGTCCCCGCTCCGTGACAGCAGTGTCACTTCTGTTCTTACACCACAGTGTCTGGCACTGAGCCCAGATAAGAATGAGTTGCTCAGAGCTGCAGTGAGCAGTTTTTATTTAGCCAGGAGTAGTGGGATGTGAGGTTCAGTTTGCACCTCCAAACCCCAGTGAGACATCTGAGGATGTGTGCCTTAACAAAGGTTGTAACGGGGCAATAAAGGTGGCATTGAGTTCCCTGGATCTCCCACCCACCACCATGTCCCGTGTCCCCTGGCTCGGCAGTGGGGTGTACCCTGCAGAGCTCTGGAACACTGAGATGCACTGCAGAGCCCTGGAACCCCTCTGGGGCTCTGTTAGCTGGGTGGAACCTGCATTCTGTCTCAGAGCTCACTTCATCAGCACTGTAACTAGCTGGCTCTAGTGAGCACGGGGGGAGCATTCCCAGAAGCATGAGCACAAACCTGCTGTGTGGCCGTGTTCACATCGCACGCTGGGAGGAATGTGAATTAGGGTTTCATTGAATAAACATTATTTGTCATAGATTAAAGCTGGTAAGAATTCCAGTGGTATCATAGTTCTCAGTATCAAGCACCAGGTGGGTCTGTGCTTATTCCTGGGGCAGGGCTAAGAGATGTCTGAGCTTGATGTTATTGCTGAGAGCAAACAGAATCAGTATAAACAACCTGCTGAAAATGCAGGGATCCCACAGGATTCCCCAGCTCAGTGGAGCAAGCCCTGTGCTCAGCTTTCCTCAGCACATCAAGCTGGTTTGGTTTTGCTTTTTAATCCTAGTGATGTAGATAAGCAGAAATTACACAGTCCCATGATGAGGAATAGCTTTAACTGCAGATTTTGCTCTGGAAATTATTATTTAAGTCTTTATCAGACACAATCCAAATCATTTACAGTATTATTATTATTATTATTAAATACCTTATTATTAAAGACAGAGAGAAGGTAGGGAGCAGTGCTGCAACTCAAAATAAATTTGAGGAAAAATGGGAGAACATGTGGAACTAATAACTGCTTGTCAGGATGTCCAGAACAGCGGTGTTTCCTGAGGGGGTAGGGGATGTGGGTGCAGGTGTGAACACTCTGTGCTGGGGCACTGTGGCTCTGGGTGCCAAGAAAGGCTGGGGCTGGGGTTGGAGGTGGGGCTGGGGGGTCCCAGGGGTCTCAAGGAGTGCTCAGGCAGCTAACACAGCTTCCTTGTCCAAAACAGTGGAGCTGAACGAGGTGGGCTTCAAGTTTGTTCGGAAGTGCATCAATGCAGTGGAGACCAAAGGTGAGGAGCTCAGCTGGCCCGGCCGTGCTGCCCATGACCTCGAGTTTCACTGTGCTTCCTGCAGTACAGGGCTAGCCACTGACACAGGACTTCAGCTTTCAGCTGAGGAATGTGTGTTCTTCAGTTAAATGTATGTTCTTCGAGAGCAGAAATCCCACATGGTTTGGAATGTTATACCAAGGCGGTTGGGGTTGAACTTCTACCTTTATGCTGTTTTCACTCAGGGTTTTCTCAGTTTTGGCCCCGAGCACACCCAGTGTTGGGCAGGAGAACAGCTCTGGCAGCAGGGCTGGCCACAGGCTGCTTCAGCCCCAGTCTGTGAAGCAGCAAAAGCAGGTGGAAGGGTGGCAGCTCTTCCTCTGGGCTGTCGCATATCATCCAGCCTGCACCAGTGAACATCACCAGTGTGGGACAGAGGCCTGGATTCATCTCCAGGTGTGGGGCTGGGGCTGCTGGGGCTTTGGCAGCCAAGGCCCACTGGAGTGGGGAGCAGTGGGGGCACAAAGACCTTGCTGGCAGAGCTAGGAGAGACAGTGATTCTGCCTGTCCCAGCATTGGCCAGTGTTTTCAAATTCTACTTCAATGCATTTGTCTTCTGTGGGGGTTTGAGCAAATGTGTGATAAAGCTGCGCCGCACAGAAATGGGGTGTGAGGGTTGGTGTGTCCCACACCCTGGCTGTGCTCACCTGGCCGTGACATGGTGACCACGGTGGTGCTGGTGGCCTCAGCTGCTGGGTTGAGTGGAGCCCCAATCTGCAGAGCCTGGAGAGTGGGACAGGGTTTGGGATATGGGACAGAACCTGGGTAGTGGCACAAGACCCAGATATGGGACAGAAGCCGGGTAGCGGGACAGAGCCCAGCAGCAGGAGAACATTTCCACTAGATGGGGCCTGTGGACCACCAGCGGGAAACCTCGGCTAACGCTCTTGGCTTTGTGCTCTTAGGAATCACTACGGAGGGCGTGTACCGGACTGTTGGCAGCAATATCCAGGTGCAGAAGTTACTGAATGCCTTTTTTGGTAAGAATTGATTATTCTGTGCAATTCTGTTCTCGAATTGTTTGTGAGGGACAGAGAGGATCGGGTTCCACAGTGAGAAATGTCCAGCATGGGTTTTGGTCCCTGTGAGCCCTCTGAGGCTCATCTTCCCCTTCTTTCCTGGGATAACACGATGAGCTGGACTGGGAAGGTGGCCTTTGCAGGGAGCCCTCCACCCTAGTGTAAGGTTTTTCTCTGGAAGGATGGGGACACCTCGCTGTGTGCAGTGCGTACCATAAGGAGCCAATGTAGGTGTCAAGAAGGCAATGGATTCATTCCTGCTGTGAGCCTTCCTGTGGCTGGATCTGTCTGTCATACAAGCTTGGCTACTGGGGAAGTGTTTACAGTCTTGGCAGGTCGAGGGAGTCAGCAGTACTGCTTTGTGCCAGGACAGGCCCTTCTGGGCTGGGCCCTGGCTGAGGCCATCATACCCTCACCTCATGCTCACCTGTGAGCCTCTCGGGGAACCTCGGGTTGATCCCCACCTACCAAGGCCAAGCCTTTCTCCCCAGCCCTGCCTGGGGCCGGAGCACAGGGCAGGGATTGCATTCACCTTGCTGCCTGTGTGCCTCGGGCTCATGCCAGCTCAGACATCTGATATTAATGCAGCATTTAAAGGCTTTAGCTGTTTCCTATTGCTTCTACTCTGGATGTTGTTTATTAAAACCCTGGTTTGTACTGATGTCTGGCTATGCCCAGTTCTCACAGAGCCATGACTTCAGGCATCTGCCCAGCTCTGCTGGCCTATGACTCATTGCTAAGCCTCAGGTTCTATTGCTGCTTGATTCTCACCCTCCCTGTGAGCAGCTCTGTGGTTTTCTCCTCTGAATCCCACCAGTGAGTGGCTTTTTGTTTTGTTTATCTGCATGGGTCTGGGTAACCACTTTCTACCCCACTGCATATGAAAGCATAATGGAAAGTCCAACACCACAGAAATAACTGCTGCAGCAGGATTTAATCTTTAACCACTACAGATAATTTAATTTAAAGGAGGTTAATAGGAGATAATTTAATTTTTTTTTAGTCTCTAGTCCTATTTATTTTCAAAAATAAATCCTGCTGTTCATTTCTGTAGTCTAGCTTCCCCCTGCCCTACAACTACATCCTTCAGTTCGTGGCGCCACAGACATGATGTGGTTTACTGGGGAGGTAGGCAGGAGCAAATTGTACTTCCATGCTGCTGGGCCTCCCCTGAGCTCCCTCCTCTCCGTGAAGCAAGAGGGAATGCTCCCAGAACAGCCTTCAGGGGAGTAGCTGCAAATGAGAGATTTGAGCTGACATGCAGATTACTTTGGATGTCAGAAAGCTTGTCTTGGACCTGTTGAAATCCATTGTTTCTGCCAGCCTTGTGAAAAAATAAACTATAGAGAATATGCTCTCAGTGACTTGTCAGCACTGCTTAAATTTTACCTTGTGCTTCCCTCTTTGTCCCTCATTAGCACCACTCCCCAGCCTCTCCAAAACCCTGACACTGGTGCTATTTTTCTGCTTTTCCCAGCCATGGGAATTAGGAGCTCTCGTTGTGTACTGCTGTGGTTTTGTGTGAATTCCCCCACCCCAAGCAGACTGTTTATTAGCAGCCTCTGAATGAACTTTATTCTAAAACCTTTTCATTCTTCTTCCAGATCCAAAATGCCCTGGGGATGTGGATCTCCAAAGTGGGGACTGGGACATCAAGACCATTACCAGCTCACTGAAGTTCTATCTCAGGTAGCACTGCAGGTCACACCTGCCCCAAGGAGGCAGAGGGGACTGGGGCTGATCCAGATGAAAGGTGAAATGAGCTGCCAGATAGTCACATCTGGCTGTTGAAAAGGGCAAAATGACAAAGGCTTTGGGAAGAAGAATGATAAATATGGGTGTTGCAGAATCTCCCAGTCCCATGGGCAGGGGTCTTTCACTGATATTGACTGCAGAGGGAAATGCCAGTGGATCTTGGTAGCACTGAGGGATAAGCCAGTTTGCCCATTGGTCCACCGTGTCACAAGTGGGTCACAATTGCCCTGCAGAGCTGAGTTTTCTTTCTGGTTGTTGCAGGAACCTGTCTGAACCCGTCATGACATACAAGCTCCACAAAGAGCTGGTCCTGGCTGCCAGTAAGTCCCACAGCTTCTCTGCCGATTGTCCCTGGCCCTGCTCTCCCCAGCCAGGGTTCATCAAAATCACTTGGCAGAGCTCTGCCTGCCCAGCTCTGTGGTGTCCAGCTGCTTCACCTGTAGAGAGAGCAGTGGCTCTCTTCTCCAAGTGCTTACCTGTGCAGGGGATGTGGTGCTGGATGTTCCCTTCCCTCCTTTGCTCCTGCAGTGCCCTTCTCTCAGACAGGGTCTTGTGGTCTTGCGGGGTCTGGAGAGCCAGTGGATGTCACTCACTTGAAAGCAGCCACAAGAATTGTTTCCCCCTAGTATCGATATATTTATTTTAAAACCTGTGAGGGAATGGGATGTGCTGTTGCCACCCAGATAAGTAGGCGCTCCCTTTAGGTTGTGAAAATTGTCCTGGGATGTTGAAAACAGTCCATGGAAGACATTTCTCTGCTGTAGCTGTTGGGATTGAGTCGCAGTTGGGACTAACAGAGGTCAGCCAAGAAGCTGCTACTTGGCTGTCACCTCATTGTGGCCATTGCAGATAAGCTGTGACAGCTGTGAACCAGTGCCTAAACCAGCTGTGAATCTGTGAGGGAGACAGGGATGCAGAGAGCATGATGAGGGTCATCAGCCTCAGCATGGGAGTGCTGGCATTTGGAAATGTGTGGGATTAGAGCATCTCTCATCCCACTGTGCCTCCAGAAGTCACAGGGAGACTGGGAGGGTGTCCACTTCTTCATGTGTCCCTCTGGAGAATGAATAACACCCATTCTTTCTTGGAAAGGGAAATGTTCCACATCTTGCTGAAGGTGGTCAAGCCCAGGATTTATTAGTTTCAGAGCTTGTTGAGCATGTGATGGCTGGGTGTGGGCAGGACATTTACCCCTTCCCTGCTCTCCCTCAGAAACTTGCACCACTGAGCTTCCCAGCCACCCAGACCCCATGCTATTCTTTTCACACAGAGTATTTTATTGTTTCCTGATTATTTATTCTTCTAATGGTGACCTCTTTGGGTCAGAGACGCAGGTTTTTTCCCTGCAGGATATTTTTAGGTGTTGTTCAGTGTCAGAGCTCTCTGGGCTCATAGACTCCCAGGTGTGTGGAACAAGGGTGTGAAGGGGAGGACCTGCCCATGCCCAGCCTCTTTTGGAGGGTGTCCTTGGGCTCCCTTTCAAGCTCCATTTCTTCCTCTTTCCACTTCATATTGTTTCTCACAGTGTTCACCCTGTTGTTGTGAAATCTCACTTCCCTCTGCTCCCTTTTGCTCCCATGCTGCACAGGGAATAGCTTCCACAGGTTTCCTTTGGCTTTGTATTTCCCTGGGGTGTTTAGTTTGAAAGTGTGGGGTATAAATTCTTCTTTGTGTTGCTGCTTTCCAGAGTCTGAGAACCTGGATTACAGGCTGGGAGCCATTCATGCACTGGTCTATAAACTGCCTGACAAGAACAGGGAGATGTTAGAACTCCTCATCCAGCACCTTGTCAAGTAAGCAGATGTTTTCCTCTAAAACCAAAGGGGAATAATGGAATCAGCAGGCCAAGTCTTTTTGGGAGGTCAGGTTTGCAAAATTGTACCCACTGTAGTGTCCTTGGGAATTTCCACGTGGATTGCACAAATGGGGTGACTATCCTTGCTGCCCTCTGCATGAAGTGATGCTTCTCTTTCGGGTGGTTCCTTCCATCTCCTTTCCTGCACAGAGCAGGAAATGATTTAAAAATGAAAATACTCTCTGAGAGCAGGGGCTGTAAATTGTCACCCCTCAGAAATTTATTGGAAACCACCATAGTGTGCTCCCTACATTCAGTTCTCTTCCTTCAGAGGGAAAGAAAATTAAAGCCAGAAGTCAGTTCTGGAGAAAAAGGATATAGGATTTAAATGATTCCTTTTGTGCATATGTTGTGCAGATATTTTTTGATTGCAGAGTTAAAGAGGAGCTGGAAGTGGAAAGAGATCAAATAAAGATGCTGTCAGCACGTTGCTCTCTCCAGCATCTGTTTGAGCCAAATGTGTGTGTCAGAGCTAGAGCCATGTTTGTCACAGCTGGGAAACAAATTCTGAAACACAATGAAGAAAATTGAATTACTGATTCTTAGTGTATCCTAGGTTTTGTTTTGTTTTTTTTTTTTTTTTTTTTCCTTGGAATAAGATCTGTTTGGGAAAAAACAAACCAAACCAAACTCTATTCCTCCTTCCCCTGCTGTCTGCAGCGTCTGTGAGCACAGCCGGGAGAATCTGATGTCACCGTCCAACATGGGGGTGATCTTCGGGCCCACCCTCATGCGAGCACAGGAGGACACTGTGGCAGCCATGATGAACATCAAGTTCCAAAACATCGTGGTGGAGATCCTGATAGAGCACTTTGGGAAGGTACGGGGCAGCCCCGGCGCAGCTCCAGCCTGCTCCTGCAGACTGTTGCTGTGGCAACACGACAGCGCTTGGGCTCCTTCTGGAGTCTCCTTGGCCTGGCTTTATATAACACTCTGCTCTGAAAGGCTTCAGGAGGAAGCAAAGGGTAGCAGGTGTGTTCCTCAATGTTGCTGTTATCTGGTACCAAAGGAAACAGCGAGCCGGGGCAATTTTGCCTTTTCTTTTAAACAAGGGGAATGTTTATTGAAAAAAAACCCTATTGTATGACCAGACATTACAGGGCTTCACTCTTTCCTTTGCTAGACAGGAGCTAGGCCAGAGGAGAATTGGTTTTAGTGGGCACAGTCCAAGATGAGACACTGCACAGCTGTTAAATCAGTGGAAAAAAACCTAGAGCAGACGAGTGTTGAATGGTTGATGAAAGTAATTCAGCTGTGGTTGTGTTCAGATACAGACACAGGGATGGTGTGGAGATGGTATGGAGAGCCTGAGGGAGGTGTTCCCTGGACTGAGGGGGAGGCTGAGGGAGCTGCTGCCTGGGGTGGGGCCTTCAGAGGAGCTGAGGCTGGTGCCCATGTCCCTGGGCCATGCTGTTATAGGACTGAGAGCCCTGGAGAGCCTCCAGTCTCATCTGCCTTCCATGGATCTGTGCTGGGTGTTCATATTTCAGCCTGAGCATCGCCCGTGTGCCCAGCCAGGGTCTGGTTGCTGGGGTGGTGCAGAAAATGCACGTGCAGACAGCAGCTTTGCCATGTGGAGTTCTGCCTTTGGAGAGCAGAATGTTCCACTGTGCCTGTGCTCACACTTGCTCTCAGATAGCTGACACCAGCTCAGGGGTGTCGGGTGGCTGGGGAATGACAAGAGCTGGGTGTTAATATTGAAAGCTGGAGCAGCCTTTGCATCCAGAGCAGCAGATCCCGAGCAGGGAGCAGATTACTGCCCTGGTAACAGCCCTGGGTTCCAAGGAGCGACTTAGGTCCTCCAGCTTTTCACAGCAGAGTGCATAGTGTCCAAACCTCTCTCATGGAGCCGTTCATTCAGGGATGCTGTTTGCTGTGAGGGGGCTGGGGCAGCTCCCAGCATACAGGGCAGCACATGGGCTGGGGCAAAGCTCCTTTTGGAAAGGGAAGAGGCAGCCAAAGCTGCAACAGCAAGGTTACTGCCAACAGGGATGTGGAGCCAGAGCAACCAGGTGGGAACAACATAGGGGTATGGGACCAGATGAGGGGGTGGGAGTCTGCTGTGATACCAGGGATTGAAATGGGATGAAAGAGCTCAGAGAGGCTTCTGAGTACCCAGAGCAGAAGCTCATGGGAACAGCAGCCAATTCCTTTATAGATCTCTATGAACACTTGTAATAAGTTCCCACAGAAAAACAGGGACTGATTTGTGTCTGGGATCTCACATGCTCGCTCCAGAGATGAGGTTCTGTGCTCCCCTCCTTACAGCCTGCAGCACAGTCTGAATCAGCATACCCTGCCACCTCTGAGAGCTGGCATGACAGCTTTAATTAAACCAGATGTCTCTTTGCTTGCTTTTAATTTCTCTAGCAATAAAGCTAAGTTAGTCACATTTATTGGATTGAGTTTTTAAGTTCGGCGTTGGAGCTGGAGAGTCTTCAGTTCACACATGAGCAAACAGCTCAGATGAGACTTGAAGGAAGAGGGGATGTGGGTTATATGGTGCAATCTGAAGACTCTGAGGACAGAGTAACTATTCATGAAGTGTTTGTGGATAATTGCTGTTTCCACAGCTCATGTTTCAATGCCGTGGTTAAATTAAATAGGTTGATTGTTCTGAAAACACCTTCTTCCCTGTACAAACCTCTTTAAGGTGAGGGTCTGTCAATATCTTCGTACCTTTATGTTATTTGACTTGATTTTCAATTAGAAGTAAATCAGAGCCTGCACCCACCTCTTAAACACAGTCATTTGTGGTTGGTTTAGCTTGGGTTTCAGGTGTTGAAAGCAGTATTCTTTGGTACCTGTATAAGTGTCCATGGGGAGATTAGTGTTTCTTTTAAAAGGAGGATTGGATTCTGCTCAGGATAGAGGGGTGAGGTTGATATTGCCAAAAAATTTCCCTCCTACAGGCAATCCTTTACTGTTTTATTAATACAGGAGCTGCTGCTTTTAATTCATGTGCTGCTATGTCACAGCAAGAGAGTACTCCAGTACTCCAGACCTTGTGTTTTGGACTGGGGAACGTGTCTTGCCCCTTCCCAGGGCAGAGCCCTGCAGGCAGTGAGCCAGCACCTGCCCTGTGTCACCAAACCCTGAGTGTGGGGTTGTTTTTTTCCAGAGTGGGTGTGTAATCTTCCCTCACTGGAGATATTCCAGAACTGTCTGGACACAATCCTGTGTCATTTGCTCCTTAGGGAAACCCTGCTTGAGCAGGGAGAATGGACCAGATTACTCACTGTGGGCCCTTTCAGACTGAACCATGCTGTGTTGTTTCTCCTCTCCTCATGCACATTGGGGCAGGCTGTTGGGAGCAAAGCCTGATCCTGACACATGGATTTATCCAAAGCCAGCCCAGGCTGGGCCAGAGCAGCCTGACCATGGGGTGTGGGGAGCCGTCTGCCACTGCCCGCCCTCCCCAGGCACATGCTTGGGACCAAGGAGTTTAAACTAGGGACATATTTTCCTCTCCCATCCCCCATCTTGGTCTCCTAGCCTTGTTCTTTGGCCCAGAGATGAAGGAATATGCTTTTGGTTTGAATTACCAAAATGAGACACTTAAATGAGAATGTTACATTTCTTCATGGTAAGATTTTTCTGGGTGATGCAATTAAGCTGTTTTTCCATACCAAAGTGTAGCCCAAGGGTGTGGTGACCCAGCATGCCAGTGAGGCTGGCACAGCTCTCCTCCTCTGGGCTGGAGCCAGGAAAGGTCCATCTCCACATCTCCCAGGACAGGCAGTGCAACCTCTGGGCTCAGCAGCTCGGGCCACCTCTCCATAGTAACTCGGGCTTTAAAGCCTGATAAAACTTCAATTAACATCCCTGGGAAGAACACAGGAGCAGCTGCTTTGGGCTTTAATAGGGTGTTTCAGCTCTTCAGATGTATTTTGTTTTCAGCTCTTAAAAAAAGCCCTGACATAAATGAGAACCTCTCAGTTAATCCCAACTAACTAGGTGCCACATGACCAGTGAGAAAAGGAGATAAAACTTCTCAGTAGCATTGCTTTTATGCCAGTATTTTATCCCAGGTAATTTCCTGGTGCCAAATGTGTCATTGTAAACCAAGAGCTGAAGGGTTTTAGTGTTACATCTGGAACAATGCAGGGTTGGTTTAGGTGATTCAGGGATTGTATCTCTGTGACGATGGGAATCTTGATGTTGGTCAGGAGCTGTCAGCTCCAAAGTCTCCCTCATCTGCTCCAGGGGAATTTGCTTCTATAAATTGTTTGTGATATTCCTGCTGAGCTGCAGGGACAGCATCTTTGGTGGGGACGGTGTCAATGGTGGGGACAGTGTCAGTGGTGGGGACAGTGCCAGTGGTTAGGACAGTGTAAGTGATGGGGACAGTGTCAGTGGTGAGGAGAGTGTCAATGGTGAGGACAGTGTAAGTGATGGGGACAGTGTCAGTGGTGGGGACAGTGTCAGTGGTGGGGACAGTGTCAGTGGTGAGGACAGTGTCAGTGATGGGGACAGTGTCAGTGGTGAGGACAGTGTCAGTGGTGGGGACAGTGTCAGTGGTGGGGACAGTGTCATTTGTGGTCACCATCACCCTCTGTGCTGGGCAGGGGCACCAGCAGCGGGAGGTGAGGCAGTGGCCCCTTTGTGTCGGGTCACCTGAACGTGTGTCCCTTTACAGATCTACTCTGGCCCCCCCGAAGACACCACAGCCCCCCCAGTGCCCCCACCCAGGGTGGCTGCCCGGCGGCACAAACCCATCACCATCTCCAAGCGTCCCCTGAGGGAAAGACCTGTCTTCTTCGGTGCCTCTGTGGAGGAGAGTGGAGGTCAGTCTGGCTCTTCCCTGATGCCTTACCTGCTTCTCACCCCTTCTGCTTCCTGTAACACCTCTCCAGGAGCAATGGAGGTAACAGCAGCAGGGCTGCACTTTCCAGGTCCTGGACATGGCGGGCAGTGAGGGCTGCTCAGAGAGAAAGGAAAGCCAAAAACACTTATATTGGTTGCATCATGTCACAAGTCAGACTTTGTGGGATTTGGGTTTTTCTGCTACCTGCTGCATTCTCCATTAGCTAAACAAAGGCTGGTTCTTAGCACAGGAGAGGCCCAGAGGCAAAAAACTGCATGGAGTGTTGGTGGGATGGTAGCCAGGGAGGGCTGTACTGCAGGAGGCCCAAGGAGGTCTCAAGCTGGCTCAGCTGCTGGCAGTTCCACATCCAGAGCAAGAACTCCAAAGAACCTTTTCAGGAAGAGTTAAGGTATTTTCTAGACCAAGTTCTACTCTGACATTATCATAACGGCTTCACCATTTCTTTACAGTCAGCTGGATTAACAGCAAAGGGCACACACCTTAAAATCATGTTTCTGCACCTGATTTGCTCTAGTTGTCACTGCAGGCTGTGCCCTGATTCCACAGTCACCAAAGAGATAGAAAGTCTCTTTCTCCATTAGTTTTCAGAGCTCTGATGATGTTTAGGTATAAAGTGCACTTTGTGACACAGGCAAAACATGATTGATTCACATTGCTCTGTAAAACCTGCAGACTGCTAATGGAGTTGGGGCTGGCCTTGCATTTCAATGCTTCCTTGACCTGGGAGCAGAAGCATTTGTTCACTTTGGACCACCCTGAGGCTGCAGGGAGCAGTAGGATTCATAGCAGAGCTCCTGCTTGTTCCTAGGTCTATAGCACAGCAAGAGGGGTGGGATGAGTGGCTTTTGGAGGCACACCAGGTTTGGTACACACCTAATCCCACGGCTCTCTGCCCTCTTGTCTCCACAGCAGAGAGGCTCGGCCAGACCCCCAACGGTGGCGGCGTGGAGGCCCCCAAGCCCCTGCTCCGCAGCCGCCTGCCCGCGCCCCGGCCAGGGGGGGACGAGCCGGGGCGTCCCCCTGCTGAGAGCCGGCCCCAGCCACGCGCTGAGCCCGAGCTGGGGAAGCTGGGGAACAGGCTGCAGGATGGAGGGGCGAAGCCAGCCGCCAGGGCGGCCAACGGGGTGGTGACCAGCCCTGCCCTGAGGACCGCCACGCTGCAGGCCAGGAGACCGGCGCCCCGGCCAGGCATCTGTGGCAGAGAGGGTGAGTGTGTGCCAGGGGCCTGGCCAGAGCCAGGCAGGACAAGCCCGAGGTGCCCGAATCAGCCCTCCCTGGGCCAGGTGGTGGCCTCTCCCCTTGAGTCCTCTCAATGTAGTTCAGCAGGAGTGGCTGGGAGACCAGAACAGCCTAAGGTGTGGGCACGGATAAAGTCTGACACTCATTCCTTGTTGATTTGACTCTTAAAAGAATTTGAAAGGTTAAGTGAATAGTAAGGTTGCCTGAATCTTGGGGAAGAAAAGAAGCCGAGGAGAGGACAGGTAGTGTCACTGTCCAGGATGAAAGCTCAGCTGCAGGAATCACCAGTTTGTGCTGTTCCTCTCCCTTTCATAAAGCAGCACCACACAGGGTTGGGTTAAGAACACTTGTCATTCCTAGGAAGTATCAGCTTCACAGTCAGCAACTGCATTGAGTTTGTCCTTGCAGGTCCAGCTCCAGCCCCTGTTCCCAGTGCCAGGAAAGCTTTCTGGGACAGGTAGTATGGGAACTTCCTTTTCCTGGACTCTGTCCCTCTATTCTGTCTTTTGGCCACTGTCAGTGAGAGAGTGTTGAGACAGAGGGACAGAACTAAACCCATGGACCTGTTTAGTGCCCTTTCATAAATATCTGGCCTCTGCCAGAGCTTCCTGCTCAGTGTTTGTCATCTCCATCCCTGCAGGTGACTGTGACGGTGTCCCTAAGCCACGTTCCCATGGTGATAAGCCTGTGATAACACGTCCCCCTGTGAGACCTCCAGATCCACCATGCCGGACTCCCATCCCTCCAAAGCTGGAGCAGAGGCCAGATCTGATAGCAGGGACAGCAGAGGAGATGCCCTCGTCTGTGTAAGCCAGCAGCCCGTGGCAGGTGCTTGGTGCTGGTGGGGACACTTGGGGGCTCAGTGGCTGGAGCCTGTGGATGTCCCCTTGGCACCGGCGCAAGTGCAGGTTTGAGTGTCACTTGGAAAGCTGAGAAGACAGCATGGCCAGGGAGGGGAGTGGGGCCACAGCAAAGGCAGACATGAAGCTTTGGAGCTGCTCAAGCACAGCTCCAGGGCTGAGCCTTGCTCCATCCCCTTCCCTGCTGTTCCTGGGTCGGTGGAGCTGAGCCCCTTCCTGCCTGCCTCCAGCAAACCCCTCAAACCAGACACTTTCTGGGGCAGGACAAGATCCAGCTTGGATCTTCTTAAGGAAACTGGATGGAGTTCAGCTTCAACTTATCCTCAGATTTCTTTCAGATTTTAAGAGAGTCTCAGTCAGAAACCCTACTGGCTTTAGTGAGAATTAACCTAAAGAAAACAAAAGGTGATAGGAGGCATGAGGGTCAGCTCTGTACCAGAACTGCCTTAATTCCTTCTCTGGGATAATTTAACTTCTCTTTCTTGAGCACATAAACACTAAAGGAAAGACCATAAAGGGGATGGATGCACACAGGATTATAGGCAAGAGCATGGAAATAATGACTGGATGTGGCACTTGGTGCTATGTTTTAGTTGGTGTGGTGGTGTTTGGTCAAAGGTTAGACTCCATGATCTTGGAGATCTTTCCCAGCCTGAATGATTCCATGGTTCTATAAACAGCCCAGCCAAAGTGCTGGCGGGTGATGTGGGGGTGGAGCGAGCACAGAAGGAGTGCCCCCTTGTGCAAGGCCCGGCTGTGCCTTGGCACAACAACTGTCAATTGAAGGTGATGTCTGCAGTTCTGCCAATGCTGCATCTCATTCCCCTGGCACAGAGCAGATCTCATTAGCAAATTGCCAGGTCAAGTCAGAAAAAAGACTTCTCCTGTTTCCTTTGCAGGGTGGCCTCTAGGACCAAGTTCTTTGAGACGGCGTCCCGAAGAACAGGCAGGTAAGGCTGGCACGGGGAAGGTTGCATGTGGAGAGCAGCAGCCCTGCAGCACAGGGTGCTCCTCTGAGGCAGAGCCAGCACAGACAGCCCCAGCCCCAGGCCTGCCCTGTCTTGTACTCACGAACAGCAGATGGGGCTCAGCTAAAATGCTGAAACTAAACAAAGAGCACAAAGCTTAAAATGTGAGTCCAGATACAGACTTGGTAAGTTAAATGCTTCAAGCGAGAAATATCCCTGTGGATCCCTGTTACCATGTGTGTGGGTCTGTGTGATGTAGTGCCTGTTGTACTCAGGCTTTGTGGGAAGATCAGGTCATGGGTGAGGTGATGAGGGCTGGTTAAGTCCCAGCAGCTGCTGAGAGAGCATGGCTGGGTCCAGCACAGGGGCTGTGCAGACAGGGAGCTAGGGGCTAATGGGGACACAGCATGGGCAAAGCCCTCGGCTCTGAGTGGCAGCAGGTGCCATTTGTGATAATATTTGCTCAAATAAGTCTCAGCTTCCTGCTCTGAAAAGCTGCCAATCTCTGCCTGAGAGAGCAGGTTTGTGTGTAAGTCTGAGAACTGCTGCTGCTGGTAGTGAGAGAGAAAACATTTGTGCTATTGCAAAACAGACCCCTCCCTGCCCATTACCCAGCCTTGTGGAGCTTGTGGAGCTGAGTTGGAGCTTGCTCCTTGCACTCACTTTTTCTCTATTCTTCTGCTTCCTTTTATCCAGTTCTTCATCACCACAAGGCAGAATCCCAAGTGATGAGAGCTGAGGCTAAAGGTACGTATTTATGACAACAAATTGAATAATAAACTGAAAACAGACATGTAAGACAAATCAGCATTTATGGGGTTGTGGGGTTCCAGTGGTTCTGCCATTACTGGTGGATTTGCACTGCTGCACAGAACATGGAGCTTGTTTTCTTCTTCCAGGCTTTGTAAGCACACCTCAGCCCAGCTGGACCCAGGAGACTTTCTGTGCTTGTGACCCAGGAGTCAGAGCTGAGCCTTGCCAGCCCCAGTGCCCTGGAGAGCAGCTATCTTACTGGACAATGATTCATGAGCCACAAGTGGGCTCGGAGACCCACAAAGAAATTAAGAGAGGGAGACCACAATGGAGAGCAGGTCCTGCCCACACATCTGTGTTGAACTGTTCCCTGCCCTCCCACCTCTCCTCTCTCTCCTCTCCTGTGTGTGCCCGTGCAGGTGATGGCAGCATGGGCAGGGCTGGGGGACACAGACCACCTGTGGAAGGGATGTGGAGCCCCTGTTCACCTGCTCACTTTCAGGAAACATGCCTTGAAAAGGGTGTATGGACAGCACGAGGGCTGAGTCCCTGTGTTTGGATGCAAGGGCAAAACAGCTGCAGTCCCCCCTTGCCCTGCTTGCCCTGAGAAGCCCCTTCCTTTGTGCTTGGTGAGTGTCAGTGTGTGGGACAGCTGTGCCTGGTACCACTGCCCATGGTGACACAGGTTGGGCAGGGATGGGGGAATCACTGTGCTCAGCCCTATGGGATGTCTCCTCATCTCCTCCTGGACATCCCTGGCCTGGGACACTACACTGACAGACAGGCTTGGACAGGGGCTTGGCCTGAGCCATGGCCACAGCCTTGCCTGGGATCAGCTCTCAGGCAGCACCCTCGGGTCAGCAGCCTCCAAGGGTGCAGCTGAGGGAAGGGAGCAGCAGGTGCTTCTCCTCTTCCTTTTCCTCCACTGCCTCCTCTTCCATGTGAGCCACACTCCCACCAGATCCACTTCTCACAGGCCCACCAAGAAGTCTCCATCCTGGGTGATTGTGGTGGCCAGCACAGAGGTGCTGAGGATCTGAAATTCACTGTTTGTGGGTCAAACCCATTGTTTTGTTTTTTTTTTTTAAGAACTGCCCAGTTTCTTGTTTGCTTGTTTATTCATTTCCAGCGTAAGATGCCCAGCCTATCCCTCAGCCATGGCCCTGTGGATGATGCCCATTGGCCCGGGAGGTGTCCCTGGCCATGACCTCTGTAGCAGTAGAGGCTTGTCTGTTGCTCCAGCTGCCACCAGGGCCCAGCTCCAGCAGGGCTGTACATGGCAGAGAGCTGCTTCCCTGCTTCCTCCACCCACCCAAAGATGACTCCCTCCTTTTGAATGGTTATCTTTAGGTGCTGAGAGCATTTGCAAAATAGTGGCCAAACATTCCCACAGCTGCTTCCCAGGTGCTCCATTCCCTCAAGCATGGTGTCCTGCCCGGCGCAGGCCCTTCCCACCTCCTGGCACTTTCCCTCTGTGTGACCTCATGTCTCTTATTGCTGAATGGCACACACTGGAGCTCACGTGTGTCATGTCCATGGTGCTCGCCCTCCCTTGGCTTCAGCAGTGCCCCAGCTGCTCCCTCCTTTAGGCCTGGCACATGAACGTGGCTTTAAAACCAAACCAGCCCTGTGCTGTGGCAGTTGAGGCTGTGCCACATGCACTGGCAGCACCTGGAGCTGTGCTGGGCCCCTCCTGCTGCAGCCCCTCACCAGGGGCTCCCTCTGATCAGGGATCTCTGAACAGGTAGGATGGAGCTGAAGCTGGAGCCAGCTGCTCTGACCAGCCTGGCACTGGGGCCACGTGCCTGCAGCACATCACCCCCTGGCCCTGTTAGGGTGTTGGGCTTGTGGCTCCTCCACAAAAGGCCAGCATTTCCCAACTGTCTTTCTTGCTTTGGGCTGCTGTTTGGGGACCCCTCGAGCCTGTCAGTTTGGGAAGCTCCTTGGGTTGTGCAGATGTGCGTGGCTCTGGAAGCGACATTCTGAGGGAGCAGTGGCATGTCACATCCTCCTCCTGCTCGTGCCCACTGCCCAGCACAGACCCCCAGGACAGAGCCTGGCTCCATGGGTAGGGAGAATCCAAGGGTGGTTGGGTTTCCGTCTGACAGTGTGAGCAGTGGGGAGAGGCAGCTTCTTGCAGACTATTTCATGGTGTCCTTTTAAAGTTCTTTGTCACTTGTATGTCTGTGCTGATTTTTCCTGCACCTCTGGGTGCAGCTGAACACTGGGGGCCAGCAGTTGGAGCGGTGGGGGATGCTGGTTATGCTGGCAGGGGGCTGTGGGGTCCAATTCCTGCTGCCATGAGGCACGGTCCCTGCTGCTGCGGGGCCCAATCCCTGCTGCTGTGAGCACAGTCCGTGCTGCCGGTGGCCCAGGAGTGACAGCTGGGAATGTGAGATCGCCCTGTGCAGCATGGCAGCCCCCAGCATCAGCCCTGGAGCCATTGTGATGTGTACAAGCTTAGGTTACTGCAAGTGTTTATAAAGTTTCCATGAAGTGAAACAGCCATCTCGGTGTGTTTTGTTCCTCTTCACCCCGGGCCCAAGTGCTGTCCCCACTGCCGGGGGGCCCCCTCTGCAGGCAGGCCCTGCTGTGGGGGCCCAGCTCTGTGCCCTGGGGAGGCCACACAGGGCTGTGTCCATGGGACTGGGAGTGCCCTGGGCTCTGCCATAGCCCCACTCTGGGTTTGCAGTCCCCAAAGCTGGTTTTCTACATTTTTCTAACTGGAGAAGCTGCCCTGCCAAGGCTGAATATTCCTGTGCTGCTGCAGTGCCTGGACAGTGTCGTGTGCCGTGGGTCACTGAGACTCCGGTTTTCCTGTGACCACCAATGGCTTCTTTCCATCTATCCAGCACTCTTTTCCCCTCCTCACATCTGTTCCCCCCCATTTTGACTCTGACATTGTGCACCAGTGTTTGCTTTTCAGGCCTCTTGCTTTTCTTTAACAGCGAGCCCTCTCCCAGGAGAGAACAGCTTCTCTCTCTGACGCAGGAATCTTGCAGCCAGCTTTGGAGCCCAGATTTCTGGAGAAGCCTGATGGAGGTGACCGCTCCAGAAGGTGTTCCTGGGGGCCCAGGGACAGCCAAGCTGCCTCCACAGCCACAAGGGTCCCCAGCTGGAGAAGGGGAGCGTTCCTACCCACACCATGCTCAGGGCTGGTCGGTGTTTTTGGGATCCTCCTGCAATTATTTTGTGCGGGCCTGGCCCCTGCCTGCAGTCTCCTGGTGCAGCACTGGCCAGGTTTGCCAGCTCCGAGAGGTCTGTGCCGTGCCCTGGCTCGGGGCCCAAGCAGCTGGAGCACTCCCCAGGTGGGCATGGACACAATGCACCAGGAGCAGCAGCTGGAGGGTTGTCTGCTTGTTTTTTCTGGCTTCTTGTTTCTCTCAAAAGTTTCTTTGTGGGGCTGTAACTTTTCCAGGGCTGGATGTGCTCAAAACAGCAGCATTTGGGGAACTAAACTGTTTCCCTTTCCTCACTAGGCTTTGTATGAAGTGATTGTGAACTGGAAGGAGCATTGAGGCACTGCCCCAACAATCCTCGTCTCCCAACCCACAGGTGCCTGGCTTGCTTTCTTACAGAAAACATTTGGATTCAATATGAGCAAGAAAATTATTTTCCAGCACAAATAAAACCTTTCAGTTTTTTATAGAGAGAAGATAACAAAACAAGCAGTTCCAAAGCTTGAGCCCAAGCCTCAGTGAGTTCTTCCCAGAGGAAGAATTTGAAGAGGCCAAAGACTCTGAAGCAGACACATCTCTGTGATAAATTTAGAATTGAAATATACTTAGTGGAGCACTGACATCTGAAATTTATGTGCTACACAGAGACCTGTGAAGGTGCCAGAATCCACCCACGTGGCACTCCTTGGAGGATCAGAGCCCTAGTTTTCAGCTCTGTCATTCTCCCTGACCCATCCCACTACACCATTACCCATGTGGATGCTCCAAGCTGGGAGCAGCTCCCTGCCCTGGGCGGGTTCCTGGCAGCCCTTAGCAGGTTTCTTGGCCCGTACACATGGCTGTAAATCAGGTCGGGCCTCCAAAAAATTCTGTGATGGATTTAAACAATCAGGAGATGCTTTGAACCACTAAAGGCCATAATGTTTTCCATTTTCTGTGTTTTCAAAAGTTTAAGAAGTGCTTTAATAGCCTCTGCCACTGTCTCTAAGAGCTCCCACAAGGCAGAACTTCTAAAGATTCTTGAAATCCTGCATAAGATGGGCCATGCCCATGAAGGGTCAGAGAGGCAAGTCCCCATGAGCTCCATCCTCCCAGAGCTCCATCCTTCCTCACTCTGTGTCCTGCACACCCCAGCTCCCTTCAGCGCCTTGGCCCCACAGGCTCTCCTGGTGGCCACCACACCATGCTACCACACCGTGTCACTGCGGCCACCCTGCTCCTATGGGATGGGACACGGGCATGCCAGGCAGGCTCTGTTTGCCCTCCCCTTGGTACCTGCCCACCGCTGGCAGAGGGAGGCAGCAGCAGTTTTGGGTAAGGAGCAAACACCAGCGTTGGCTGATGTCCCTCGTGTCAGGGCACTCGAGTCAGTGTGACCCCACTGAGGTCTGCGGCTGCCACTGGCTCATCCTGGGAGCACAGGCACAGCCCTGACACCATGGCAGGCACACAGGGGTGGCTGCCAGCACAGCAGGGTCACGGTGCTGGCACTCCCAGACCCCCAGGGAGAGGAACCACTGCTGAAAGGGCTATTTGACACTACTCGTCGGTATTTTAGGAAACAGAACTTCTGTCTGTTTTAAAAATATCCCACTTTCTGCTATGAGGACAAGAACAAATAAATGACCTTAAAGCATGGGGCCATTTTGGAGTTTTCATGATGTTTCCATGTTTTCAGTTGACTTCTTCATGGTAACTGGACTTTTTCCTGTGAGCTTGCTGTGCCATTCTGCTGGGCAGCCAAGGCATCTCTAAGGCCAGCTCTGGAGCCCACTGGCATGTGGCTCATCCCCAGTGCTGGCATGGTGGCTGTCAGCCTGCTGCCAGGCCCCACAGCTTCAGCAGTTAGGAATGGCCAGGGAGGTCAGCAGCTTCCCTGTGACCTGGAGGTCCTGGTGAGCTGTGCAGGGGGGATGCAGGGTGTAGGATGGGGATGCAGGATGTGCAGCAGAGGTGGCTGGAGCATAGCAAGGCAGAAGGAGTTGAGTGAGGTGAATTTGTCCTTCAGCCTCAAATTTGTCCTGAATTTGTCGTTCAGGCCACACAAGTTCGGGGCCATCAGAGACCGAGGCCAGTGTAAGCCCAGGATGCGTAGCCACCGGGGAACCAAGTCCAGCATCCAGTGAGGCGCTGGACCAGTGGCTCCTGAATGTCCCTGGGGACACTGGTCTCCAAGTGGCCATTTGGCAGGTGACACTGGGGCTGACACGCTGGCAGGTACCCAATCTGCTACACCAGCCCCGAGGAGCTGAGGCCTGCTCAGTGTCCATTAAGGGTGAATTTTAAAATAACACAATAATTTTTCACTGTGACTCAGAGCTAGGGATGGGATCAGGTTCCTTGCAGATGACAAACCCAAGGGTTTTTGTTCTCTTGGCACACTGTTCTTCAGATCACAGGGCACGGTGTGTAGACTGCTGCTGTCCAATTACACACCAGGCATTGCCAGCTATTTGTGGCCCAAGGAGCTTTTTGGTTTTTGTTTTTTTTTTTTTTCCCCAAGCTCTTTGTTTTGTCTCAGTCAATAAAATCTTGGCCCTGGGCAGGATTCACATCTGTGCCTTGAATTAACAAGTGGCTGATAAGCGTCTTCTGTATTGCTTGGAGAGCATAGGTCAATTTTATAAAGACGTTGCAGAAGAATGGATTTACAGCTGTTCACAAAGATACCAAAAACAATGACAAGAGCAGGAGGACAGTGGCCTTTATTAGCTCCTTGCTTTAAGAAATACATTAATCAACTGAAATTCAATTTCAAAGACCCAATGAGGAATATATGAAAGGATTAGCCAATTGATATGTAATTGAATTACGAGTTCAGATGTGATTAATAGTGAAATCTGAGTGTGAAAGAAAGCCTGCAATGATCCAATGTACAGCCTCATCTACTGGCAAATGACCCACTGGTTCCCAGTGCCTTTGTTTGCTGGCAGCCATCACACCCACAGCAATTTCATGCACAAAACTGACACAAAAGCCAAATGCAGGCAGAGGGTAGAGCTCCAGCACACCAGATTCTGCATTTATTGGACTCAGAACAACAGCGGATTTTCAGGTTACAAAAGGAACTGAACACCAAGCATGAGGGGCCACCCTGTGGCATGGCTGGGGGCTCACGTGGGCCCCAGGCATGGCTGAAAGAGAAAGGAGAATTTTCATTTACTCCCAGCACGGTGTCATCGGTTTCTTTACCTGGGTGCCAGGCAGGCCCCTCTCTTTGGTTACGCAAATAAACATCCTTCAGTCCCACACAGGGACTTGTGAGTTGCAGTTGTCCCCAGGGCATCTTGCACTGCACCCCATTGGCCCCAGAAGCATCTGTCATCACAGTCCAGCCCATGGTACCAAAACACTCTGGGGCTCTCTCTTCCTTATCCAATGCATTCAGTTCCAATTAAAAAAAAAAAAAAAAAGAAAAAACCAATAAAAAAAAACCCCAAAAAATAAAATAAAAAAAAAAAAAAAAAACAAAAAACAAAACAAAACAAAACAAAACAAAACAGAAAAACCAGCTGTGTCAACAACCCCTCTAATTCCTTCTCTGGGATAATTTACCCTCATGTAATGCTATAATTTGGGCAAAGCACTGCGATTCCAAACTGGGCCAGACCAGGCTGCGTGTGCTGCACCTGCATCACGTGGTTTGTGGGGTCTCCAGGGTCACAGTCCCACCGAAATGGGGCCAAGGCGTGCCCAGGATTATGTTCAGCCCTCCCCTTGGAGCCAGGCCCCAGGAAAGAACCAGCATCATACCCCAAAGTCTCTCTGCCGTTCCAAGGCTGCTGGCTCTTTTTCTTCTGGCAATGCTGTGGCTTTGGCTTCTCTCTTTCCCTCAGCTCTGGTGGAAGGAGCAGTTGCAGACTGGCCTTTGTTACTCCCAGGAACACAGCTGTGGGCTGGGAGGCCCCTCCCAGGCAAAAAGGCACCAGCAATGAGCTTTTTGGCTTATTACAAAGAAAGTAAAATATATCAAATAGAGAACTCTTATTATTACAGAGACATGTTAACAAAGAGAAACAGCATAAAATTGCCACAGAACACCAAATATCCGGCACAGAGAGCAGCTTTTATCCACTTGCTAAGGGTTAATGTGGGCGCAGAGATTTACTCTGAGTCACAAGCACAGCATCCCTCTGCTGCCGAAGGGAAGCGCGCAGGGAGCAGGCGCTGCTGGGCAGGGGAGGCTCTGAGCCACCCCAAGGGGCTGGGACACCCTGCCTGCCCACGGCCACCCCGGTGCCCACAGCCAGCCCTGGGCCTGCAAACAGCCGGGACACAGCCACTCTGTAAGCCCAGCATTCTGCCCAAATGTGTGAGGACACTTTGTCAAAGAGGGGAGAAACAAGGGACTCTGTTCTCCAAACGCAAACACTGTCCCTGCCTAACCTCAATAAGACACAGGAAGGCTGGAGAAGCTGATGCCAACCCCAGCCTATGCCAGTGTGCTCTGTGCATGCCACAAAAGGGGGGACCTTTGCAAACTGGGCAGCACCGAGCTGGAAATATAATTAAAAGTCTCCATTAAATTGGCACGTTCTGACTCATCTCCTGCAGAGCATCCAGCACCAAAGTGTGCAGCCAGAGAGGACTCTTAGAGCACATCACTAAATAGATATCTTTAGCAATAGAAAATGGGCCATGCCTTTATTTTATACAGAGATAGATAATTTTAGCATACATTATGTTATTGAAACATCCAGGGCAAAAGCTCAGCAAGGGGAGGGACACCACAGGGACTGCAGGGCTGGCCAGTGGTGGGAGGTGACTGAGGGCAGCAGCTCTCGGGCTGGCTGGGAGGCAGGTGACACCTCGGGTACCCCTCAGCTTTCCCTGCAGACCACAGGGACAACCCCACGGCCCAGAGCAGGGAGTGGTGCCGCAGGGAGGGTCCTGCCCCAGCTTCACCTCCCTCACCAAGCACCCTGTTCCCTGAGCCAAGCACAAAGGGCCTCTTGGACATTATGGCAGTGGCACGTGGATGCTGCTGGTTCTCCAGACTCAATCACAGCCTCTCCAAGCAGAGAGCTGCTGTCCTGGCTCTTGTTCCTGCTGAGCTGAGCTCCTTGCTGAGGCAGGGGGTGCTGGCAGGAGCCTGTCAGGCTCAGGTGGGCACAGGTTGGTGATACCTGCCCTGGGAATGCTGCATGCCATTGCAGCATTTGATCTGTCTTGCTGCCTCTGGCATGACACAGGGCTGAGGAAGCGTCCCTCTTGCCCTCACTAAAAGCAGCATCCTTTATCCCACACCCTCTGTTATGGAATGGTGCCCATCCATGCACAAACACTGCCCCCAGGGAGATGCCAACGTCTGTATCCCTTGTCCTCCATCTGCTGCCTTGGGCAGGAGCTGATGGGCTGAGCCGTGACCCAGGCTGAGGCAGCTCAGAACCCCCCACACCTCTGAGATGAGCCAGAGCAGAGCCAGGGAATCCACAGGGGAACATGGAGATGGTCGGCTCTCAGCTGTGACACCCAGGGGGTCCCAACTCCAGGGCTCAGCCAGCCCAAGGAGAGACTCAGGGACAGCTTCTTTGGGACTGCGAACACGGTGAAATTCTCCTTGCTTTATTAAAGCAAAAACAGACAGGAAAAGCATAAAAATATATGGCAGGAGTTAGACTTTGGTATTTCGTAAAGCCTCTTCTTCCCCAGTTGCTGCGGCAGCTCATGAAAATCCACATGGAAACAGCATTAATTCCCCCAGCAAATACACACACAGGTGCTGCGAGTCCTGGCTCCCACATTTCCTGGTAATTACATTGTAGAAACCCAACTTTTGCATTAACAAGTTGCAGAAGTTTACTGTGATACTGAAGAGACAGAGAGCATGACCTCAGTGCCCCTGACTGCCCCTCTGTCCTGGGCTGGGGGTGCTCCCCGTGAGCTCCTGCCCCACTCAGCACTCGCTGTCCAGAGCAGCTTCACACCAGGTGACACACGGGGCAGATGATACATGGGCAGAATCCTTCCCCTGCTCCCCCACTTCTCATTCACATGGTGCTCCCACCAGGAAAGCAGCGTGGGCAAATCCCTGTTAGGTTTGGCCTCTTTCCAGTCTCCCAGCAGATGAACACCCAGCAGGGCATGGCCACACTCATTAACCAACCAAACCTTCACTGACATGAGCCTGTGTGAAGCACAAAGCTCTCCCAAATCGATGTTCCAACTGCTTGGAGCCATCCTGAGCTGATACCAGGGACTGGGAATTACCACTCATCTGCTCACTGAGCTCTGATGTAAAGAGCCAGGGAAATTCCAGAAGACAGGGATGCACCAGCTGGAATTTTTTACTGGTTCATTTGCAAATATCTGTAGCTCACACCAGCACCGAAAATGCCAGCAGCCCCCTGGCATGGGGGAGCCTCTGAGAGCAGCAACCTGCTGGCTGCCAGCCAGAAAGTTCACCTATGGATTCTGTTGCTGCCTGCATGAGAGGATTTCAGGAGGAGGAGCAGGATCAGAGCCATATCTAGCAGAGGAAGGAAAACCACTGCAAAGAAAGATCCTCCCCTTCCATAGGGGCTTTTCCCACACTCCTTCTTATAATGAAAATCCCATCAAAAGGTTGCAAAGTATCAGGGAAATTGTTTGTTTTACTCCAAGTGTGTAAAGGAGCAGCTGCACCATGATGGCATTTCCTGGAGAGCTGAGCTGGGCTCTGGGTGGGCACAGGAGTCTTGGTGGGCACAGGGCTCTGGGTGTGCTCACTGCCCTGGGAGGGTGCAGAGTTTGCTGTTTGTCTGTGCCGGCACCAGAATCCCTCGTAGATGTCTGGGTTGGTAATGCCAGGCCACGTCACAGCCCATGATGGCATGTGTGACCCTGGCACCAGCCTGTGTGTGTGCGGTCACTGACAGCCTGTCTGGTCTGGGCACGTGGTTTTGATGTTCTCAGGATGTGCAGGAAGAGGGGAACTAAAACACCACAGGGCATGTAGTCCTGGCCTCTGTGTGTGTGCTGGGGACAGGCTGGGTGTGTGGGGTGGTGTACATGGGATGGGGTGTGTGGGGCAGTGTGTAAGGGATGGTGTGTGGTGTGTAGGGATGGGGTGTGGTGTGTAAGGGATGGTGTGTGGTGTGTAAGGGATGGTGTGTGTGGTGTGTAGGGATGGGGTGTGGTGTGTAAGGGATGGTGTGTGTGGTGTGTAGGGATGGGGTGTGGTGTGTAAGGGATGGTGTGTGGTGTGTAGGGATGGTGTGTGGTAATAGGGATGGTGTGTGGTGTGTAAGGGATGGTGTGTGGTGTGTAGGGATGGTGTGTGTGGTGTGTAGGGATGGTGTGTGGTGTGTAGGGATGGTGTGTGTGGTGTGTAGGGATGGTGTGTGTGGTGTGTAAGGGATGGTGTGTGGTGTGTAGGGATGGTGTGTGGTGTGTAGGGATGGTGTGTGTGGTGTGTAGGGATGGTGTGTGGTGTGTAGGGATGGTGTGTGTGGTGTGTAGGGATGGTGTGTGTGGTGTGTAAGGGATGGTGTGTGGTGTGTAGGGATGGTGTGTGGTGTGTAAGGGATGGTGTGTGGTGTGTAGGGATGGTGTGTGGTGTGTAGGGATGGTGTGTGGTGTGTAGGGATGGGGGATGGTGTGTAGGGATGGTGTGTGGTGTGTAAGGGATGGTGTGTGCTGTGTAGGGATGGTGTGTGGTGTGTAAGGGATGGTGTGTGGTGTGTAGGGATGGTGTGTGTTGTGTAGGGATGGTGTGTGGTGTGTAGGGATGGTGTGTGTGGTGTGTAGGGATGGTGTGTGGTGTGTAGGGATGGGGTGTGGTGTGTAGGGATGGTGTGTGTCGTGTGTAAGGGATGGTGTGTGGTGTGTAAGGGATGGTGTGTGGTGTGTAGGGATGGTGTGTGGTGTGTAGGGATGGTGTGTGGTGTGTAGGGATGGTGTGTGTGGTGTGTAAGGGATGGTGTGTGGTGTGTAGGGATGGTGTGTGTGGTAATAGGGATGGTGTGTGGTGTGTAAGGGATGGTGTGTGGTGTGTAGGGATGGTGTGTGGTGTGTAAGGGATGGTGTGTGGTGTGTAGGGATGGTGTGTGTGGTGTGTAAGGGATGGTGTGTGGTGTGTAAGGGATGGGGGATGGTGTGTAGGGATGGTGTGTGTGGTGTGTAGGGATGGTGTGTGGTGTGTAGGGATGGTGTGTGTGGTGTGTAAGGGATGGTGTGTGGTGTGTAGGGATGGGGGATGGTGTGTAGGGATGGTGTGTGGTGTGTAAGGGATGGGGTGTGTGTGGTAATAGGGATGGTGTGTGTGGGTGGTGTGGTGCATACAGGACCATGTACATGGGACAGTGAGTGCACAATGGTGTCCTCCTGGGCTGCAATCAGCCACTGCCATCAGCAGCAGCTCTGTGTGCTGCTTCCAAGAGCAGGGGGCCTCTTGGTGTTTCCCATGCAGCCTCCCAAAGCGCCGTGGTGGCAGCAGCCAGTTCCCACAGCCACCTCCCCACGGCCAAGATTCAGAGAGGAGTCCCATGGTCCCACAAGTCCCACAGACCCTGGCCTTGGTCTTGGCTCCAGAACAGTCATCTGCTGGCACTGGAAAAAATAGCTGGGACAAAATATTTGGCACAAATGAAGGGAAAGAGCATAGCTGTAATCCCAGGTCTGCAGAGCCATGACAGGAGCAGAGCAGGTGTGGGGGCAGGGGCTGCAGGTGCCCAGGGGAGCCAGGCAAGTGTGAGGTCCGAGGGCATCAGGCACTTTCAGAGGTGGGTTCAGCTTTGTCAGGGAGCAGCAGCTGGCAAGGACAGGAATGTGACTGTTGAGCACCCGGGGGTCTGCGGGGCAGACCAAGACCCAGCTGGACAGGCCATAGGAAGAACATCCCAGGTGGAAAACAGGAGCCAAGCGTTGTTGGGGGATTTCCAAGGTGATCTTCCTTGGCAGGCCTTCCACTGCAGCCTGTCCGCTCCGTCGCTCATCTCTCGGCAGTGCAGGCAGGTCCCTGGGCTGAGCTGAGCGGAGCAGATCCCACAGTGACTGCAGGCCCGTGAACTCCTCAGCCACAAATGTGCCTTGTCCCCCAGCTCTGCTCTGTTTCTCTTCTGCAATGTTTGAACTTATCTGCTTCCCAGCACCATAATGCAAACAAAACATCCAGAAGGAGGCTGGCAACATAACTCACACCCAAATGCAGAGCTGCAACCTGCTTAGTGTTGTGTTCTTTTTATAAAAGTCACCCCAAACCCACCAACCACTAGCACTTCTGCTGTCCCGCAGCCCTGGGCTGCTGGAGTCACAGTGACAAACAGAGGAGAACACTCAGACACTGCCACTGCCCCCACCAGTCCCCGTCCAGCACCGTGAGCAGCTGGAGCCAGGCAGAGGCCGGCGCCACGGGTTCAGTTCAGAGGTACCTCAGGAAAATAGTAATCTCAGGAATCCCAGCAGGTCTGCCACTGCCTGTCCCCTTGGCCACCACTGCAGAGGGATTCCCCAAGGCACTGCAGGACAGTAGTGCAGAAGTAACAGGCAGGAGATGGCTGGAATGGGGGTGGCAGCACGGGGGTCCCTCTGAAAGATCACTGTGCGTGGAAGTAGATAGGCTTGACTTTTCCAGACAGGATCTTGGGAACCTGCACAGAGATGATCTCAGCCATCATTTCTGGGTAGTCCACGCTCACCATGTGTGCCTTGATTAGGAGATCAAATGTAAACTGATGCAGGTCCTTGGCAATCTGGGAAAAAAAGAGAGCTGGTTAAACAAGTCCCTGGGCAGCGCTTTCTCTGGGAAGATACATAACAGAGGTCCCACCTTCCCTGGGAAAGGGAAACTGGGTGAGACTATCCAGTGATCTCTCCAATTGCATCTGAACTCCTCCTATGATGGGGAGGTTGCTCCAGGGAATGATCATTCTCACTGTGAAAAGTTTCTTTTTTATATTGTTTCTTATGCATTTAGATGGACATTATGTGTACAGATGGACATTTTCCTGTCCTCTCTTACCGGATGCACAGAGTCCAGGACCTTGGTGAGCTGGTAAAACCTCCGGGAACAGGAGGTGGGGTTCTTCCTCTTGCAGGCAATGATACGGTCAAGTTCCTTAATGTAATTCATGCGAAGCTCATCAAAGAGCTTCTGGTTCTTCAGGCCATCCACTGGAACTGGTGGGATGGGAAGGAAACAGTGAGAGGAACCCAGAGAGTGACAACAACAGGAGAGCAGGAGGAAGGCTGAAGCAGGGGACATCCCCAGCCTCCTCCTGGGAAGTGAAAGTCTAGGCACAGGGAAAGCACCAGATACCTCAAGGGCGATGCAGCAGCAGGTGCTGGAGCTCTGGGGAGGGAAGGGTGTGGACACTTACTAATACTGAAGAAGAGGAGAGCCTTCATACAGAGGAACTCCTGGGGTGTGATCTGAAGCCACCCAAATTCCTGGGAGAGGTGCCGCATCCTGATGCACTGGCTGTACATCCTGGATTTGTGCATGCGGTACCTGGCAGGGTGAGATGGGGACAGATGGCACGGAGCCCAGAGTGCACGTGTGTGATGGGGAGGACACAGCAAACCCCCCTAGCCTGGCACACCCCTCTGCCAAGGGCCCGAGCTCTGTACCAGGGGTGCCACATGCAGGAGTGGAGCATTTTCCAGAACGCCTGTGTGTGGTCCTCACTGGACACACATGGCTACAAGGGACTTGCAGCGTTTGTCTGAAGAGCGACTGCAATGATTTCCCAAACATTTCTGTCTGTGAGGGATATGAGGCCGAGTTGGAGCTCCCAGGCCAGTGGGGCATTGCCTGCTGCTGTGCTTGGTTATTGGGTTCCTGCTCTTCTATCTGTGTGCCAGCAAACCCTCCCCAGCTCTAAGCTGATGGTACATCAAGGAGAGCCCACCAGGACCTTACAGTACATTTTGTCTCTATCTCTGCTCGCCCCAGCTGCCCAACAGAGCTGGAATTCAAACCCCATAGCAGAAAAGCAGAAATGGAGCAGCCCCTCACCCCACACCAGCTTCTTCTGCTGGTGGGTGTCAGCCCATGGCAGGGCTGAAGGAGTGGGCAGAAGGACCTGGAGAGGCATCACAGTGTCCTCACTGCTCCTGGAGGTCACCATGGGTGGTGGCAGTGGGGAGCAGGCTGGGCACAGCCAGGCTGGGCTGGGCTGGGCAGCTCAGTGTAACTGCTCTAAGTGTAGCTTGTCACCTGGGCTGACCCAAAGCCCAGCATGAGGCTGTTGTTGTTTCACACTTACTCATTGAAGACCAGGTCTGGAGCGAAGTAAAGCATCCTGGAATTGACATTGGTGAAGGATCTCCACCCCATAGCAAACACCATCAGGCCCATCCAAGAGTACTGGATTATTGACATCTGGTCATCCACGTGCAGGTTGCGAAATCCTAATAAACAACGAGGGAGGGATGTTACAATTACTGCTGGCTTCCTGCAGTTTCCAGGGCTGTTTCCAGGCAGACTCCTGCAGTGCTCCTCTTAGGACAAGGTGGTCAGTCCACAGCCCAAGCTCAGCATGTCCCAGGACATGAGTCATGACATGGAGCTTCCACCTTGACTGGGAATCAAGGATAGAGAAGCACAAGCCTGCCCCTGGAAGGGAAGAAAGGGGACTTCAAACACAAAGAGGGGAGAAAGTCCCATTAGGACTTCACTAAATTTAAGTAACTGGATTTTAATGTGATGCTCAGAGCCAGCAGGCAGCCCCTAGGCCTCCCACCATGGTTACAGGTGCTCTGGTTTCTGCCCCATACACAGTGCATGGATTTATTGACTGTGGGAATGAACATGGAAACCTCAGCTACATTGCAAGAGAAACAAAAATAGCAGCTAAACTCAAATTACAATTCCCAGATGGCAGCCCAGAGTTAAACCCCAGGCATGCTTACACCACCTCCAACGCTGGTTTTTTCAATATTCTTGTAAATAGGCAAATATAAGCGAGTTTCGAGGCAATCATACATTATTTCAATCAAATATTAAAGCAATTTAACAGCTCCAGTGTATAATTACAACCCATTGAGGCAAGGATCTGTGTGCTTTGGAGAGCTCTTCAAGGCAAACAAGCTGAAGAATGAACCTTGCCCAGATGCCACCCTGGCACAGTCGGTGCTGGGGCTGGGGGGCAGCAGGGCAGCAGCTGACACTGCTACACCCTGAGGGGTCAGGCATCAGGTGCAGTTCAGGAGAGTAAAACCCTCTGATAAAGGGGTGGTTATAATAGAAAACATTTTCCAAATCACTCTCCCTTTCCATCAGCATTACTGTAGTGGTAGAGCCTCAGCCCTGGTGGCTTTGGTGGTGTCTCTGTGGATCTTGATGTCTGGTGTAGACAAGCCAAAGAGGCAGCAGGATTTGACCCTGGTTTTACAAGCCAAGTGACTCAAGAATAGCAAAACCAGAATGGGCTACTCTGCATTTAAGGGTATACAGACCAATAACCCATTGGGATCACCAGTCTAGGGGCTGCTAAACTCCTGGGAACATCAGACACCCGACCACAGTTCATCACCAGGGTTTGGCAGAAAGTGGCAAACTTACTGTGCCTCAGTCTCCTCCTCTGGCTGTATCACCCCACACATACGAGGAGTGGGGTTCCTCTTTTCTCTGGTGTCCCCTGAGGAGTGGGGCCAGAATGGAGAAGGCAGCAGGAATGGCCCCATGCTCCAGCCTCCAGGATGCTGGGAGGTGAGCTGGGTGCTGCTGTGCCCAGACTGAGCTCAGCCCTCTGCAATCCCACTCACTCAGTTCCAGGATTACAACGTGGAACAGGCAGCATGTCACCAGCCTTGCAGAGACACCTTGCAAATCCAGCTCAGTGAACACATCATTCACGGGGATGCTCCATTTACTGCACCTGCTGACCAGCATCTGGAAAATTCCTGACCCCTATTACCTCTCCGAAGGCATCACAAATATACCACACCAGGCTATCACATGGGCAACCTGAATGACTGCCAGGAAGAGCCCTTTGGGATTCTGCATTGCTCTTCTGCCATGTTGCTATTTACCCTTTTCATCACTTCAGGCTGGTCCTGGGACAAGGCTGATCCTGGTCTAGAGGGCAGTTCTGCAGGGCTGGCAGACACGGCCTGGAAGTGAAGCAAAACCTCCATGGAAAGAGGGGGAGAAGAGCAGGACCCTGAGTCCAGATCAGCTGCAGCCGTGCCATGGGGGGAAGTGCCCTGTGCCCACATGGTATCGCTGACCAGGGGCTATCAACCCAGAGTATAAGTTCCAACACATTCCATCACCCCTCAGTTCCTTCTCCCATCATCAGCCCCTCTAGAGACAAGTCCCACGCTGCTACAGGCTGCTTCCCAGCAGGGGGACACACACACTGCCCATGGAGATGGTCCCCCAGGAGCTGTGTGATGGGACACAGGCTGCAGACCACCGCCTTTGCACCTGCCCCCAGCAGTGCAGATGGGCTTTGGAACTGAGAGGGGATTTGTTTGCTTTCCTTCTCACCTGGCAGGGCCTTTGCCCATTTGACCACGTAGACCAGCTGCCGCTCCCCAAGCTCATTCAGGCTGCTCAGCAGGTTGGAGAAGGAGTCAGGCTGGCTGTTGTCGTGGCCAGCACACACCACACCAGGCTCGATGGCCTCCAGCACGTTGAGGAAGATGGGCTGGCACTCGTAGCCGTCAATGCGTGTCATCACCAGCTTGGGAGCTTGCTCCTCCGTCGGGCTGGACGAGCTGGCTCCCTCCATGTCGTCCTGTGCCTTCACGTTACCCAGTTTCTTCAGCTTGCGGGCTGTGGGAAAGATACACTTTAGTGTGATACTTAAAAATATACATAAAAAAAGTCAGGGCTTCTTGGCTCCATCATTGTTGTTACGAGGAAAGGAAGAGTGATGACCAGCAGCAGCTCCTCCCTCAGTGGGCACTGCCCAAGGAGTGCCCCTGGCATTGCAGTTCTCACCTAAGGGCAAGAGAACACATGGCGTGACAAAATCCATTTTATTGTTAATCTGACATGGAAAAGAACCAACATAATTTACATCCTCAGCAACGACTGGTCTCTAACTCCCAATTAAAACAGAGAGGAAGATCCAGGGAAGAGAGAGAAGAGATTTTGACTTGACTGAAGCTACTGCTCATATGCAATCAAAAAGAGGAGCAGCACAAGATGATAAACTCAATACATAGTCATGTTCCAGGGAGAAAAAACATTGCACTTGGATGCCAAGTGGGATTGTTCCATCCCAGACCAGGGTAGAAGCAGGATGCATCCGAGATAAAAGCCTTCTCCCTGCAATTCCTGCTGCCCCACAGCCAGGCTCTCCCAAACACACTGCACACATATTACAGAAAACACAATTCAGAAGCCAGCAGGTGGTTCCAGGGTTGTTCCCCTGGAGTCCCCACCGAGGGGGAGTGTTCCTGAGCCGGGTGGCCTCACTCTGCTGTGCAGCCTCATGAGCCCCATCAGCAGAGCAGGCAGCTTGCAGGGGGACCAGAGCAGCCGGTGACTGTGCCTGTGCCCAGCACAAAAAGGTGTTTTCCACACACACCTGGCTCTTAACCACAGCTGCTGGTCTGCCTGCAAGGCACACCAGCCCTCCAGAGGCGTGATACCAGAGGTCTTGGGGAGCCCGTGTTCCCCTCATTGATTCCAGCATGACATAGCTCAGCACAGGTGGCCTGCCATTGCCACCCCTCACCGAATCCAAAGCCCAGCTAATTAGAGAACAAAAGCCCGTGGCTTCAGCAGCTAATACAACATCAAACCAGTTGTCCTTGGGGTTTCAGCTGCTTCATTATATGATACTTATCTCAAATTTCCTTTCAGCTGTAATTAGAAAAATAAGCAGCAAAACATAAAAATGTCAAGTCAAAGGGCAGCTCTGTAAATTAACTCCAAATGTTGATTTTAAGCATTGTACTCTGTATGATCTGCTGTACAGGCAATGAAGACAAGCTTCTCCGTTAAAAGGGAGGAGAAAGGATTAATAAAAATAAAGGAGAGTGAGAGGAAAACAGTGCTGCAGCACAGCCACTCGTTTGATACAGCCTCCTCTCCCTCACCTCCAAAGTCACAGCTCTGCCAAGGCCACCACTAACCCACATCCCCAGGTGCCACAGCCACCCATGTGTTAAATCCCCCCAGGGACGATGACTCCACCACTGCCTTGGGCAGCCTGTGACAGAGTTTGGATTTAGAAATAACCACTGCCCCAGGTCATCTGTGTGAGTGACGCCAAACCCACAAGTACAAAACACACATATGGTTTGGTTTAAATGCTTGGTGTTTTTTCCTTACTATTTATTATCTATTATTAAAAGAGCCTGAGTGAAGTGAGAAGACAGCAAGTACCCATTGCATTGGCTCTGAAACCACAGCCACAAACCAGACTCCTCTGTGACAACAACTGCACTATCAGACGGGCCTTGGGTTTGTGCATTCCAGGAGCTGCTGTCCCACAGGTCACTGAAATACTGACATTACCAGGTGGAGAAAACCTTCAGAGGTAAAGACTGGCTTCTACTTAGTCACCTGTGCCAAACCCCTTTGTGGTGGTGGCTCCTACTCAGTAGGTAATATAAACAAAAATGTAAAAATTGGAATGAAAGATATCTGTAATGTTTTTACTCTAGGATGAGCTAAGCTGGGTAGAAGTCTACACTGCACTTCTTCAAACCAAGGTGGGAGGAACCTTAGGACGTGTGACCAATATTGGGATGTTCCTGCTTGGCTGTCAGCAGGGACAAGGAGCCCAGGGAGCCTCGAGGTACAGCTGCAGCACAGCACTGCACCAAGCCCTGCAAGCTGACCTGGGGGTCTCTGGGGAACTACTGGATAGATTTGGAAAAAAGCTTAAAGGACACAATTATATATCACAATAAAATAGTCACCAGTGCAAGAACCCCCAGGAGCACACAGAGCGATGGCCAAAGTGATGCACGTTTTAAGCATCTCCCCTACAGGCACTTCTAAAGCTCTGAGGAAGGAGTACTCTGGGCTCCAGCACCAATTTTCATGGTGCCAGGACTTAAGGAAGTTATGGAGACCTGGAAGAAGCTGTTCTCACACTGGATACGATGGAGAGATCCTGCAGCACATGTCGAGCTCAGCTGCCAGTGGGACACTGAGGAGCTGAACAGAACTTGATTTATATCCTGCTACCCTTTGCAGTTTTTATGAACTTCATACCAGGCTTGTCAAACCCTGAACCTGTCAAGCTATCAATTTTGTCTGGCCCAACAATTTCAGTTGATAATAATAACATTACTGGTTGTGGCAGACACATTTAAGAGATCTGAGTCAGTCAGGTCCACATTAATGAAAAGAACTTGAAGGATGTAATAGTAGATAGTGTTGCTGAGTGATTGCAAACCCCCTAGTGATACATCTCAAAGGCAACTGTAAGTGCTAAAACAACACCAGGCAGGTTTGTTTCTTCCAAGAGTGGCTCATTGCTACATTCACCCCAAAACCAAACTTAACTATTTTTACTCAACGAGCCCATATGACAATGTATGGATGGAAAACAGGGATGAACATTAGGGATGATCCCTGAACAGATGGACTGAGGTCAGCAGACAAGGGCTGATAGGTGTTGGCAAACTGCAGAAGTCACGAGGACACTGAAGACTTGACAACATGTCTTGGAGCAAGGAGGGAAGGAATGTCACTTGGGTGGCTGTGTAGGAGGCAAAAGGGTTATTGAGTCAAAGGTGACAAATACACTGTGGGGACAGAAAATCAATAAAATTAGGGGTTTTAATCAAGCAAACCAAGTTGTAATATAGATCCAATTGCTGTAAGTCAAGGGCAGACCAAATGAAAAATCAGGTATATCCAACATAACATAACTGATTGCAACTACTGCAATGGCTCTGCAAAAGCTGTGTCAGATTCCCCCTGGCTGGAATCAATCCCCACTGTGTTGGTGAGACATGGGCTCTGCTCTGCCCCCAGCAGCTGAAACTGAACTAGGACTAAGCACACCTATGCCTCAAGCTTGGGCTTCCACAAGCTTTTGGCTGTTACTACAGGAGATTTCTAGCTCTACTATAAACAAAATGAAAGGAATTACACGTGTTTTGAGATTTTGCTCCAGCCAGGACCCATATGGTTGCAGCTTGAGTGGCTGCTAGCTCTGGCTGTGGGCACAGGAGCTTGGAGTTCCCCACAGGAATAGCCCCTGGCACCTCTCGTGCTCCCTGGGTTCAGGGCTGGCAGAATCCCTGCAGCTGTGCCCATACCAGGACATTTCCCGGGCTCAGGGCTGGCAGGATCCATGCAGCATCTTCCCCAGCACCAGACACAGGTGCAGTGGGACAGTGGGCACAGGTCAGCACACCAGTAGGACCCAACACACTAAAACAGCATTATCACTGGTTTTTTGCTCCTTTTTTTTTTTTTTTTTTCCTTTTCCCTCTCTATAGAGAGAAAATCCTGCTTAGCGGATACCAGCTTTCAGGTCACTGTGATCTCAATCAATAATGAAGTGCTTCAACACATTGCCATCCTGTTCCCAAGCAGAGCCTGCAGAAGGCACTCAGTGTGTCACCTCCCCCTTCTCCTTCTCCTCCTCCTCCTCCCCCTTCTTCTTCTTCTTCTTCTCCTCCTCCTCCTCCTCCTCCTTCTTCTCCTCCTCCTCCTCCCCCACGAGAGCCGCAGGGTTGCCGGGGTTGTACCCCATCAGTGACTGTAATTAACCACCAGTTAAAAACAACTGGCTGGAACTTGGGAGTGATTTCAAACGCCCTGCCTCCGCTGTGGGAGAGGTTACTGTGGGCAACCACAAGCTTGCCTGTTTGTAACAATTGCTTTTACACCGACATCCAAACCAAATGTAAAATAGACCAGGCAGAACAGGTCAGGGTGACCCAAAGAGCTGAAGAAAAAAGAAGGGAGCAGGGTATCCGTATTAGCATTAATTTTGTCAGTGTGTTCTGCAGAAGAGGGTTACATTGATGTATGTCTTTTCCTACTTATGGAAACTTCACCAGAAAAAAGCACTTAAAAATAAGCTAAGAAAAGGGAGTGAGGGCTGCACTGCATTTGGGACCTTTGGGGAGAAATCAAACTAAGCCCTCTGCTCCTTGGTGAGTCACAAATCAGAGCCACTTCAGTAACAAGTCCTTCAAGACAGTGTTGTTGCAGCCCAGCAGCTCTGGAGGCTCAGCCCATCCCAGCAATGGGGTCAGGATTTAACCCAAAATGCTGACACACCCCAGCAGTCTGGGCTGCCTCCGTCCCCCTGTGCTGTGCCTGGCATTGCTGGGGCTCCTCTCTGCAGCCCCAGAAGCCCCCTCAATCCAGGGCTTCCCAGCAGGTGCAGCTCTGTCAGCCCCCTTTTCCAGGATATTCTCCTCCTCACTGTAACATCACAGAATCACAGGGTGGTTTGGGTTGGAAGGAACCTTAAATTTAGATCACACAGTTCCACCGCCTGCCATGGGCAGGGACACCTTCCACAGGTTGCTCCAAACCCTGTCCAAGTTTCCAAGGCCTTGGAAACTTCCAGGGATGGGGCAGCCACAGCTCCTCTGGGCACCCCATGCCAGGGCCTCACCACACAGGAAATAATTTCATCAAATGAACTCAACAAGGAGACACCCAGCAACCAACACTACTGGATAGACTATGAGCAGAAAACATCAGATTTTGGATATTGGCACCCTGTCAGTTTTGGAGGGCTACAGGTTTGGGAACAGAGACAAATTGTAACAAGGACCCTCACCAGGGACACAGGAGCAGCTTCCATCCCGCAAAAAAAAAAACAAACAAAAAAAACAAAACACTGAGGTTGTGATTTCACCAAGAAATTGCTCTTTTCTGCCGTGGAATAATCCCATCAAAAGAGGGGAGTGCTCTGCTCTGAGGCTCCAGGAGCCAGAACCAACTCACCCTGCTGTTTATATTATTTTTTAGATTCCCAAGGTTTGAAATCAGGGAAAAGTCTGTTTCCTGAAACACAAGCAGAAGCTATTGAAATTCACCATTTTGGTATTAGAGCCCTGAAAATGTTTCCTGAGTGTTTGATCACCCTCCATCAGCCTCATTTTCCAGCCACTTACTGACAGTTCATGCACCAAGTGACATACAGGGACCCAGGAGGGGACCCCGGCCGTACCTCCGAGAGTCATCCCGGCCTCGTAGCACTTCCGCAGGCGGCAGGAGGGGCAGTTTTTCCGTCGGAACTTGTCAATGGTGCAGTCATTCCTGCTGGCACAGAGGTACTTCTGTTTACCTAAAACACCAGAGAAACAGAGCATGGGTGCTGGGTACCAACGGAGACACGGGCTGGGCTCTTTTGGGATCACCAAGGGCAGCCTGGAGAGTTTGGTTCTTGTTTTTTAAATGTCATCCATCTATTTCATGGCTTTTGGTGGTTTTCTCCCAGACCACCAAACCCCACAGTTTGATCCTTCTGCCACAATACTCACCTATCACTCAATGCTCACCATGTTGCTGTACACACCTTTTTGGGACTGAGTTATTTTTTGTGCAACCCATTGATACCACTTGGGTCTGTTTTCTCCAGGTTACAGATATGGGAGTTGGGGAGCTGCTGCTCCACAGGTGAGTCTGATGCCACCCTGTCCCCTGGGACATATCTGCAGTCAGCCAGGAGGGAACTGGGACCAGCAATTCCCTGTATGGGGGACTTTGTGCAGCCAAAGGTTTTGGGGTGGCGCAGAAAATTCAGAAGTTACTTATGGTCAGAGACACTCATACCTCAGACTCAGCCTGCACTTGCTCAGAGAGCAGCTCATGCAGCTCCATGCCACAGCTTTTTTTCACTGCCCCATTTGCCAGACAAGCCAAGAATCATCACTTTTCTTGTCAAGTTTGAACACATTTACTGGATCAGGATTTATCTAATGTTCTTTAGGCTGCTCCAAACCAAACTGGACTCAGCACACAACAGAGAGCTGCATCTTATAGATCCACATGGGAAACCAGCCCATGGACTTTATTTATCATCCTGCAAGGGGTTACTTTCTGCATTCCTATAGGAATAACCCTTTGGAGTCATCAGATATCTATGAACAACCCCTTAATGTGCCAGTTTTGACATGAGATGCACCAATTTTGGTGCACAGATTTTACAACCCCCATAACCTCCCCCATTGCTGCCCTCGCTGCCACTACCTGAGGCTTTCACAGTTCCCTCCTGGGTCCCCCCAGCTCGTGCCTGGCCACAGTTTTGGCAGGACCAGCTGCCACTGTCACCCCCACAGATCCCCCTGGCAGGGCTCAGCACCCAGACCACTCCTCCCACAGTGCCCAGGGGCTGCACAAACACCCCATGTCTGACCTTCCCAGAACTGTCCTCTTCAAAGTGGATCATCACCCACCCTGCCTCAGCCCTCACCTGCATTACTCACCACATCTCACACCTGTTAAATCATTTTAATACTGTCCTCAGAACAGCTCTTCTCACCTTCTCCCTGGCTCATTTCCCATGAGAAGGATACTCATGCAAGCCTTGATGACACCTAAATCCCTAAGGACCCTAAAGGGAGTACAAATACCATCCTCCCTTTCAGCAGCTCATTGAGGAGGAAGATGAGTAACAAAGAACTTCAGCTGAAGTTACTTGGAGTTATTTTTGCACCAGGGGCACTGAGTGCTGAGGCCACACTCCCTCCACTCAGCCTTCTTAGGTACTCTCAAACGGGTGCCCTACTTTCTGGAATGGAGAGCTGGAAGGAGAGATTTGGCTGCCTGAGCCCCCGCAAGGGTGTTCCAGGATCAGGCACAGCTGTGTCAGGAGCCCACAGCCCCAGTCCCCTGCTCATCCCCAGGATCTGGACAGATCCCAACACGTGGGCTCATCCCCACCCTGCTCTGTCCCCGCTAGGCACCCACGGGAGGGAGCATGGAGGAGTTTGGCAGTGAAGTCTGAGCCTTGCTCAATGAGGCCACTGTGCTGTTTCCCATCTGCTCCGCAGCAGCACCTCCCAGCTCCAGAGCTGCAGAGAAGGGACACGGAGAAGGAGCCTTTCCCACGAGCCAGGAGCAGGTGGAGGGGCCCAGAGACGAACACGGCACGCTGGAGGAGGCTGCAGGATGGCCACAGCACAGGCTGTGAGCTGCAGCCAACAGCTCTCCCCACGGTCATGGTACAGTGACATTGCTGAGATGGCCAGGACAGCTTCATGGTTCGTGGACAGGCTCTCTGGGGCAGGAACCTGTTCTCTGTTGCCTCGGCCTGCACAAGTGAGCCCTGTTTGCTTTATGCTGTTCACCAGTAACAAAAAGAGAACCAAACAGCCACAGCTGGTCATGGTGCTGCTGCTGCTGCTGGGCGTGAGGATGAGCCGAGCTCGCCTCACCATAATTCCAGGGGATGCAGAGATTTCCCCTTAACCACCAGGAAAGGAACCACCAGCTCTAAAAGGCAGGAGAACAGGGAAGGGTGGCTGGAATGTGCATGAGTTCCTTCCCTCTGAAGTGAAGTTCCTTCCCTTCTCACACACAGAGACCTGTTTCTAATTTCAGGGTAATTCACTCTCTGCATTTCAGAGTAAGGTGAGGCATTTGCAATCAGCTGTTCTTTATTTAAAGATAAGTATTCTGTTTTGTTCTTCTCTAGATTTTAACACTGAAACTACTTCTTTGTTTTCTTTTTCTCCCCTGCAAACAATAGAGGTGTTTTCTTGTGTCAATCCAAGGCAGAGGCTCTTGCTTTGCAAACCTGTACATAAAGGTCCAAACCTCACACCCATTCTCGCGTGTTCCCCAGTGGTCCTGCTCCTTCCAAGGCCCATCACCCAGCCTGTCCTCCTCCACAGACCACTGCCCAGCTGAGGACACTGCAGATGTCACCCAGAGAAGCCCCACCTCCTCCCCTGCCACCCAGGTCCTGTTCGACACGTGCACAGGTGAGGGGGGAAGTCACACCCAGCACCCTCTGCTTTCCAGACCAGCACAGGCACCCCAAGAGAGCATCTTTGCAGCAGCCCCCACCATGAACACACTGCAGTGCCCGTGTCCCCTCTGCTGGGAACATCCCCCCCACCTTGGGCCCCTCCTGGCCCCCCTCACACCAGGCAGAAATACTCTTCCTCCACCTCCGAGCCCTCCCACTCATCTCCTGGGACCACAGCACACACTGGGAGCCAAGGGGAAGAACTGCTCTCTAGTTCTTCCTGACTAAAAATAATAATTTTATGGAGGTGAGTTGCTCAATCCAGAGGAATCATCTAACAGCCTGTTGCCACACGAGCTGCTGTGCCCAGACTAACTTTCTCCTCCAGACAACAAAGTAATCTCTGCAAACATCTGGAGCTAGATAGATGACTGCAAATGTGAAAAACCAGTAAATACCTTTTGGAAGACAGAGATCCTCATATTTCAGGGCATGAACTGAATTTTAACAGCTGGGGGATGAGGCCAAGCTTTCTGCGAAAGCAACTCCCCTGGGTCTCATGTAACCACGCGGGCTCTAGAGCTCCCCTGGAAAGCCTCTGGTCCTTGGGGCTGTCACCAGCAGGGCCATGCCCAGAGCTGAGCCTGTGGGTTTGGTAGTGGCACCCTTCCCATGTGATGCTCCTACTAATACCTCAAGAGGGCTCAGCCACAGGACTGCCAGGAGCCAGCACTGAGCCACTGCTGAGGAGCCTTTGCAAAGTCGTTTTCTGAACAGCCCTCTCTATTTACCAGATGGTTGCAGTGAGCACTCAGAGCTTTCCCTAAACTCTGGTTGTCCCACCTTTTGCTCTCCCCATGACATTTTAAGGCAAATAACACCCAAAGAGTCGTGAGAAACCCACCACTGGAGCATCTTCTGCAGACTCAATTTCTTTGTGTGTCACAACAGCCTGGGAAGGAGGAGAGAGATTTTGACAAGATGGCAAGGCTCTTTGCTAACGCTCACTTTAACTTGGTGTCATCTTGAAATCTGGCAAGAAACTGTTGAGTTGGCCCAGAGACATCTCTGTGGTGTAAGGCTAATCCTCAGCAGGTCAGAACATAGAACACTAATCCACACGGAGAATGATGGAGGCACTCAGAGCAGCCTGCACAGCAGCCTGGCTGGGTGCCTGCTAGGAAAATTGCCAAATACTGAGTTATTTTTTTCGTTTAGCTCTCTGCTATTTAAAGACAGCCCCATCAGGAGCACAGCCCAAAGCATCCCAGTCCTACACTGCCAGGAATGCTGTGTGGAGGCAGCTCTGGGCTGGCTAAGGTCACCACCAGATCTCAGAAACCTCAGAGGGACAAGGAAGGTCTGCTTCTCTCCAGGGATGTATGCAGAGACATGATGATCTCCCTCCTGGACAGAATGGGAGATCAGGAACCCCTGGGCTGCTAACTGATGCAGGAGCTGCGTTTTTTGAAGCATTTTTCTGTTTCAGGGACAAGGGTGGCATCACTTGGTCTTCAACCCACCCCAGCCATGCTCACCTCACCCAGAGGTGTCCTGCTTACTCATGTAGGGAAAAACAACATCTGTGCTGAGCTGGAAGAGCTTTTTGCTCACCAGATGAGGAAGGGGAGCCTTCCTTTGTGGGCAGCAGGTCAGCAGCAGCCCTGGTGACAGGGCAGCCACCCAGACTCTCCCTGCTGGGACCCCGGGGCAGGTGACTGCAAGGGAGGGCTGGGCTTGGTCACCAAAGGAGGGTGGTGACCCTGCAGGCGGGGCAATCCCCACCAATCTGTGGGGTGTGCTTCAGGGCTGGCCTGGACACAGCTTGGACATCTTGAGAGAGTCTGTGAATCACGAGAGCTGGCAAAATGAGACAGGACAATTTCCTGTCTTTTCTATTAACTCTTCCAGCAGCTGAACCTGAACTTGTGAAACCCCTCAAATCTGTCAACTATTTCGTCAAAGCAGGGGTGGCCTGCTCCTGCCCATAAACCCCTCAGTTTGTCCAAAGGGAAGAAAAATCAGTGTCACAACTTTTTTTTTTTTAATATTTTCTCTTTCTCACCCCTTAGAAGCCAGTGCATGTCTCTAAAACCTCCTTAAATATCCCCGAATCCCTGCCAGATAAGTTCACTATTATCTCAGAAGAATATAATAAAAAGGAAATGATGTGTCCAGCTATTTCCCTCCCCTCCAAGATGCTGTTTGTGCTGCTCTAGCCACAGCCCTCTGCTGCTCCCTCCGCTGAAGGCTCTGGCTTGACACCAGCACCAGGAAGGTAACAGGCTTCTTTTCTCATGGGGAAGCATTTTCATCTACTGCTGTAAAGTCTCCAAGGGCGACCTAAGGTTTTCTGAGAGGCATTTTATGGACTTTAAAACATGAGAACACGCTGAAATATCAGCTGTCAGTAATGCTCCTCAGCTTTAAGAAGGAAGAGATGTATCTGGAAACTCACCAAAAGTTAGAACAGAAATCACCACCTGCCATCTCTGCATTCAGTACCTATAAAGGAGCACAATTTATTGTCACTTCCCCAAAATAAAACTTAGCCATGTGCCTCAGGGTAGCATAAGATGAAACCTCACAATTTGGCAGCCCCCATGCCTCTCCCTGCACACACATATGGCTCCTCAGGAAAGACAAAGGGCTGCTGCCCAATCCCAACAAAACCAAACACTCCCAACCCTCTGCCACACTGCGAGGCTGGAGAACCACGAAGAGACATAAATGCCATTTAAATAAATGATACAGCAGAGGGAACAACTCCACGGTACGTGCCTCGGAGCAGCCTGGGCTGCCCCTCTGCCCATGGGCACCTCCAGTCCCCGTCAGCCACAGCACAGAGCCCACCCTGGTGCCAGGGGAGCACAGCTCCACACCCAGCAGACACAGGCACTCCAGCAGCCGTGCATCTGACTGAGAGCCAAGGCTCCGCTTACTATTAATCAACAATGACTTGCTGACTTAGACAAGCATCTGCTATTTACTCTGGCTGCACAAGCTAACCCACTTGGCTTGACACAGAGCTGGTGCTCAGCAGAGACAGATCTGCAAATTATTTACTTGGGAGAAATATGCAAAAGTTTGTTAACTATTATTTGACTGCCCTTTTTGGCAACACTGATGTCCCCTGTGGCATAGCCCCTCTTCTTCCCTGCACCAGCACTGACAAGTTGGCTCCTGGCACCAAGGAATGAGGGAAACATGACTCCAAAAAGAGGCAGGATAATGATAATTGATCTAATTGATGTAGAAGCAGCATTCTGACAACAGCAGGTGAGCACCCCTAGCCTGGGACTTCTGCTGATATACAGGAGAGGTTGAGCACAGGGAAAGGTCATGGTGAGACAGAAGCTCCATCCTCTTTTTGCTGCCAACCCTCTCCCGAGGGCACCACAGCCAGTGACACCAGCTGCCAACGGCGTGCCCACATAAACTCTGTTAGCAACAAGGAAAAAGGATGGCTTGTATTGGCTCATCTCTCCTGACAGCAAGCCTGATCAGTGACTACAGGCACGTTACATTGCTGGACAGTTCATCTTCCACACCAGAGGCTCTCACTGCTGCCCAAGAACCACGACTCTGAACTGCAGGTAGAGACCAGCCATTGCTGAGGCACAGCCTAAGGAAACAGCTGGGCTGGGTGCTTCTGCTTGCTCATTCCCCAGGAAAGGTGGTACAAAGTCCTTGCTGTTGAGAGGGAACATTTGGGCTCACACTTATCCCTGACACTACGGAGCTGGACATGAAGTTGCTTTCTCACGGGCTGGGGAGAAGGAACACAGATCCCAAGGTCGGAGCATGGCTCCTGATGGACAGAGGGTTGTGCTGTTTCATGGGCAGTCACAGAAGGGACCCCCTGCAAGGGGTGCAGGAGAGAAAAAGCCTCCCCTGAACACCAGTTGTGCATCTGAGACCGCAGGTGGGCTGATGGGATCTTAAAGTACTCTGGAGAGTCAAGAAGAGAAGCAGAAACTGACTGCTCCAGGGTCTCACCAGGTCACTAAGATAATCATGGAATCACACAAACATTTGGGTTGGAAGGGACCTTAAAGACCATCTTGGTCCACACCCTTGCCATGGCAGGGACACCTTCTAAGAGACGAGGTTGCTCAATGCCACTGGAAAGAAGTGTATTTTGGCAAACTGGTTTGGCTACTTTTTGAGAGCAATCTGTAAAATGAAATGACAAACACAGGAGAGAAAAAAATCAAATTATCTTTGATTTTTCTCCCTTCCCAGTTTAAGAAATCTTAGAATGCCACCACAGTGGGGCAGTGACCTCCTCCCTCCTCTGTCCCCATTACCTTCAGCTGCCCGTTTGAAGAACACTTTGCAGCTCCCACATGTGAGGGCTCCGTAGTGGCACCCAGACGCTTCATCCCCACAGATCAGACAGGTCTTCTGAGGTGGGAAGTAATAGTCAATGGGCAGGACATGGTCACGGCCAGTCTCCAACCTGCAGCATAAAACAGAGAGAGCAGGAGAGGGGTCAGCAAACGTGGTCAGGACAAGCTGTGGGGAGCACGGTCATGGCAATCCCAGAACTGCAGTGATGGATCAGCCAAGCACTGAGCAGCAAGAGGGTGAGCAACAACTGAGCCAAGCCTGGCCCTGACCATGCAGAGACCCTGCTGGGTGCCCCTCCTGACACTGCCCACTGCGGGCAGCATGTGACAAAGTGTGACAAAGTACAGTGACAGTGACACACAGTGACAGCACAGCCTAGGGACAGAAGGCAACTGAGACTGGCTGCTGCAGTGCTCATGGAATTTTGGCTTCAATAACGAAGCTCATGCACCAAACAAGGCAGAGCATGGCACTGCTGGCCACTTGATGCCACATTAACCACCATCCCAAGATGTCCCAGCACCTGACTGCCCTTCTCCAACACCTCACTACTCCTCACACCCAGATTCTCCTCTCTCAGCTGGTACTGTCCCCTCCCCAACCTGATCTGATCTGTTTGATCAGATCCATGGAGAAACTGCTCTTCCAGAGGGGATGGCAAGAGGAGAGAGGCTTATCCAAATCGGGAGCCAACATGTCCAGGCAGTTTGGAAAGCACCAGCACTTAATTAATTGAGTTACTTATCAGAACTTATTTATCTGCAACCACTGGATGAGGCAATTAGCTTTTAACAGTCTGCAAGTCACTGGAACTTTTGGGTAAAAATTAGATCCCCTTTCATTTTTGGCATTGTTTATTGCTTGCAGGTGAACTCTGAGAAATCAGGTTACATCAACAGCGAGTGTGACAAAGATGGGACTTCTTGAAAAAACACTTATAACCCAGCAAAGCCCCACTGTCCTTGCCTGTCCCTCACCTGGGAGCTGTGCAGATCCCACCTCAGTTTCGGGTCAGTAACTGGAGCAGCAATTTCATCCTCAGTTCTTATGGTGGAAACCTTCTGAGTGATTTCTCATTTCTTTAACAGGAGCAATCAGTGACTGATCTGTAGATGCAGCTACACCACCCTTCCCCAGCCAGCTCCATTTCCAAGGCTTTTCTGGAATTACTGATTAAATGGAGGAGACACAGTTGGCTGCACCATGCCTGCCATAGTCAAGTCCTGTTGCAACCAACGTGTTCCTTTCTTGGCTTACGTGGCATCCCACCTGTCCTCCTGGTGTGATCCCACCACCCATCTCAGGGTACTGCCACATCCCCCAGCCATGTGCTGCAGAGCCCTGGCACTGGGTGAGAGGGGCTGCTGGAGAGCTGACCCTGCTGAGGAATACCAGCAGCACACAGAAAAGACTGGCTAAAAATGTCTTATTTACCCAGTGTGTTTTAGATGCACACGTAACAGACCTTCCTGCTAATGACCTAACACCTCTTTCTCCTGTCTGTGCAGTCAGAAATCCAAGAGTGCTCATTTCCCTGTTCCCATAAGGCTTCCCCTCTGTCTCCCCCGTGTGCCGTGAGCAGCAGGGCCTCTCACAGCAGGTGTCGTGACACGGGACTCCCAGAGGACCCTGGGTCGTTTTTGAGGATCAATTATCTGAAACTGCAAAGCAGGTTTGCAATTGAGTGGCTCCTGAAACAGCTTTTAAAGAGCTGCTCGTGTATGCAGAGATTTGTGCAAGTACAGAAACACCTTCCAGCAGGTGTGCATCAAGAGTACCCCATACACGTGCCCCTGCCAGGGACAGGGCTGGGCAGGGCTCCCTGCACACCCCTCCATGCTCAGCCACCCTTGTCCCCACTGCCACCAACAGATGGAGACTGGAGGACACTGGCTGACATGGAAGGTGATTCCTGGCCGTGGGACAGGCTCCTCCTGGGGTAAGGCTTGGCAGGGTGTGCACAGCCCCAGCACCCCAAGGGGCAGGAGATGGTGTTTAGGCAGATGGGGAGTGGTTCTACCACAGGCCCTGCAGCACCAATGTTGTTCCCTGCCAGCAGCCACTGCCCAGAGCCGAAGCATCTGCCCAGGAATGCCCTTGGCTTTAAAACAACGCCAGTTTGCCTTTTTTATTTTTAGAGAGAGAATTGCAAGAAAAACATAATGTAAAAATGTTCTAGCAACTCAGAATGAGCTATGTTAATGGTTCCCTTAATGATCCATTTTCCAGTTTCCAAGGGACATTCACAGGGTGTTCTCAAAACGTGCAGGTAATACATAACACAGGCCAATGAACCAAAGAGGTGCCTGGAGAAGCTGCAGGGCTGCAGGAGTGGCAGCGCTCTGGGCAGAGCCCCAGGTGCCACCTGCCCCAAGGTGCCGCTGCACAGCAGTGCCACAGCCCCTCACTCCCGCTGAGGGCACAGGAGGGACACGACGGGTGGCACAGCGGCCAGCTCACCCCCGGCAGCTCCGAAGCTTTCCTCTGGCTGGAAGTTTGTGCTCCGTGGGGCTGTGCTGGCCCACAGAGCCACAGGAGTGCTCAGGTCAGGCCAAAACAACTGCGGGGGGCTCGCAGTTGGTGTAATGTGTGGCAAGTGTCAGCCCCACTGCAGAGCCCAAAGCAGGGCGATAGCGGCCGGGGCAGACACAACTGGGGTGCGATGACGGCGGCGCCGATGCCAGACCCGCCGCACGCCCCCAAGGCCAAGGTCGTGGCTGTCACAAAGGAGCTTGGTGGCTTTCGGGGGCAGGGAAAAAACAACCTCGGTATCTCTTTTACAGCTCTAGGATGAGTTTTACTCTCATTGCAGAAGGGTTCTGTAAGGAAATGGAGGGTTTACTGAGCTCCCCTCACACGCAAATATTTCTGGGGGTAGAAACTGTCATGTGATGAAGCATTCATTGTCATTAGTTAAATTTCACCAAATAGCCACATTTCACAACACCCCCGGAAAGCCAAGAGCAAGCGCTGGTAAAAGAGGAGCCAACCACTTCTCCCGACCCACAGAGGAAGTTTCCATCTCAGCAACAGCCGGCACAGGCTGCTCAAAAGGAGCAATGGCACAACTGCCCCCTTGCCCATGACTTCCCACCCCTAAGCAAGGTCAGGACAAAATGATGGCAGCTGCCACACACTCCCAGCTCATCCCACACAGGAGCCCCAGAGCAGAGTGCCCTGGTCCCAGACTCCCTGAGGAAAGGGGGTTTGCACCTTCACCGTGCGGTATCCAAAACCTGCACATCTGTGATGCTCAGGAGGGTGCTGAGACCAGAACTGAACCAGCACTCACTCTCTCAGGTGCTCAGGAGGATGCTGAGCTCAGAACTGAGCCAGCACTCACACATGAAGTCAGCTGACACAGAACCCTATCCAGTCATTTCAAGCACTGTCATTTCTGAGACACTCTGATGTTATCAGGGGGAATCTCTGCCTTTAAAACAGCATCACCTGTGCATGACATTCTCCAATGCAATATTAAATTTAATTGGCTTCCCCTCAGTGCAGCTGTGGTGCTCCTGCCTGGATGAAGTTCTGTGACTCCCATCAAGAGGCCAGACCCATGCTCAGCAAAGAGCACGACTGCTCACTTTAGGCACATCCTCGTGTCCCCGTGCACTGTCATTTGGCTGCTGCTGGCTCCAGCCAGAGCTGAGCCAAGCCTTGCAAGCACAGCCACCACATCACACTCGTCCAGATAAAAAGGCCTGCACAGAAACTTTGAAACATTGATCTGTTAAAATGCTTTCAGCCATTTAATCTATCAACATGCAGCTTTGTACACTGAATTCATGTCCTTTCTGCTAAATAGCCTTGAGTATGTTTCCAGTCTGCCCATGCCTTGCTTTTGTGTGTGATGGCAGCAGAGGCACGATGGCATCTAAGAGCAGAGCAGGGTGCAGCATGAGCCCCAGGCCTGGTAAACACACATAGGAACAGGATCCTCACCGGATTTAAATAAATATTAGCACATGACAATGGGTTTCCAAGCATCCCAGCGGTGCAGGCTGCCAGGAGGAGCACACTTCAGAGAAAGCAAATGCCCCCCCACCAGCAACTCACAGGAGCAGGCTTGGCTCTCCAGCCCTGGCACTGCCTCCCAGCCCAAGGGGCACAAATAGCTTCCACAGGTCCACTGCACAAATCCCTTCTCAAATCCCCAAATTAAACTCGGTTTCTTTGTTTTCAAACACTCTGTTTACTTATTTTGACAGTTTATTTTTCACACAGCGCATCCCCACTGCAGCTGAAGCCCCACCATCCCAGCCCCTTTCTCTCCTGTGCTCCTCTGCGGTGCGTGAAGGCTGCTCCAGGCCTGGAGCTGCATGGACCCAGCCACTGCTTGTCCCTGCCCTCAGGGGACAGCCCCAGCGTGCCACCTGACTGGCTGAGGCAGTGCACATAACCCAGCCTGCCAGGGAGTCCCCTCATTTAATGGCCATCCTGGGCTCCCACCTTCCAATCTTCCATAAGGAAGAAGCAGGAAATGAGCTTACAAAGGTGAAAGGTGGCAGGTTTGCTACACCTGGAATGCAACGCCTGGGAGAAGCCACCCTGCAGCCTCTGCACCTCACTGATGGCCACAGCAGAGGCTGCTGCCCACATTTGGTATGGCTCACACCAAAACTTCTGCCTCAGAGCCTGAAGTCCATCCAGAGGCTCAGGGAGCCGCTTAAATAAATCAGCTCAGAGAAGATGGAACACTTGATCCCCCAGATGGAGCAGGTACCCACAAAAAGAGATGGCACAAGGACATTGCAAGGCCTCTTCAGATGGGAACTCACCTGATTACGAAGCACAAAGGGGACAAAAAAGCAAACAAGGAGCAGCAAGGCTGCAGGCAGGCTGCAGCCCTGAGGAGCACTCCCGAGGTCATCAGAGCCCTACACTGTATCCTCCTGGTGACTGCAGAGTCACCTGGAGTCACCAAGGACAGGACCTTGGCATCCTTGTTGCATGGAGAACCCTACTTATTTTCCAAGGAAACCCTCTGTCCTCACTGATATTTATGCAGTTAGTTTAAGCCACACCATAATCCATTTTCAAATCCATCTCCTCTGCTCACTAAAAGAAAATGTGCCTGTAAAGAAAATCACAAATAATGAGACACTTGATACATATATTTCATGCTGCAAGAGACACTGCCATCATGCCAGATGCAGGTACAGGCTTACAGCTGCCAGGAAAGCATCCAGGGTACAGACTTGTGGTGCCACATACCAACATCTTCACCTGCAGGAAAGCTTTTACCTTTTCCTCTTCCAAAATCAAGTGCAGTGATGCTTACAAAATGCTCTGGAAGAGGGGATGCGAGTTCTCAGTGCCTTTTCTCACAGCTGGTGTGCCAGGCAGATCTCCAGAGGAACAGAACAGTACCAGTGTCCAGCCATGGGGCACAGCACCTCAGGTGAACTGGCCATGTGGCCCCCAAGGCCACCATGGTCCCCCAGCACCCCCAGCTAAGCACAGCATCTGGTACAGGGCTACCAAGAGAAACCCAAGGCAGAACGATTCCAATCAGTGTCTCACAGAATTCCAAATGTATCTGGAATTTAATTCGGCAACAAGGATCAAGTTGTGCTGATGGCCAGAGGTCAGTGGTCGGCTCCCAGCTGGGCTGCTGAAGGAGATGCCAGGATTCATTCCCAGACTCAGATATTCAAAACACAACATATTTTCCCCTCTTCCTTTGGCAGTGGAATTATTGCTAAGGAAACCAATGCTGCAAATTCTGCATTTTTATTTCTCCACTGGAGGATGCACAAAGCAAAAACAGTCAGCAACAAGGGTGGGACCCCGCATGGAAACATGAGACCACAAATACCACAAATTTGGCACCGAGCTGGGGCGGCACATGGCCCGAGCCAGCACCCTCCCCATGGCACAGCACAGAGCCCTGGGGATGGATGGGCATGGGAGCAAGAAGCAGAGCCCTCCATCTCCTCCCACCCCTCTTGCAGTGGGGGATCACTGCAGTGGCACTGCAGCGCTGGTCCCAAAACTTGCCAGCAGAACTGGGTTATTTTTAGGCACGTTTCTATCAAGACCAAACCTTTGCAGAGACCAGCTGCAAGGGCATAAAAATCCTTTGCCTTATTATGTCTGGGAGTGGATACAAGCTCTATCTGCAGAACTTCCTTTCAGCTCTGCTGGCAAAGCACTGAGTTTCGAGAGGAAACTTCACGACTTGTACAACACTATCATCTTCCCGCCGTGTCCTCCGAGTGGATCGTGCTGTGACTCATCCCCGACATAAACACACTAATTATAACGAAGGTTTCACATATTTAGTGCCAGGTCACCCTGCAACTCTTAGCCACAGTCTCAGCAGAACAGACAACATAGAAGCAAATCCCCCAGCAACTCACAGCCATTGGCTGGCACCCACCAATCCCTCCGGCTTCCCTGGTCCAGCCTTCCTGGCATGCCTGCGGCTCACAGCTGCCCACACCTGCCAGCTGCACACGGATTGGGGCAGGAGCAGGGCAGGACTAGGACAGGAGCAGGGCAGGACTGGCCCCTCAGCAGGGCTTGGATGGTGGGGATGGATGGATGGATGGATGGATGGATGGATGGATGGATGGCAGCGGCACTAGTACCAACTCCAGTGGCACAACCAGGGTATTCCAGACAGACATGAGCTGGGAAACAGAGCTTTGATGCCAATTTGCACTTTTAATGACATATGGCAGGGACAGCCAGACCTGCTGTTTTGGGGGCTGAAAGCATTCCCAGGAAAACACGGAGAGCAGAGCCCCACAGCCCTGCACCCGGCTGCCTCCAGGGACCTGTGGGTATGGGTGGTCCTCCAGTTATCACAGACCCACACTGGAGCTTTGACTGGCCCTGCTGAGCAGCCGTGTCCAGAGAGAGCCGTGGCACACCAGGGATCAAAGCCCTGCCCACTACCCCTTGCCCACGCTCTTCCAAGCAGGCGAGGAATGAAAGCAGCCAAGAATCATTTTCTTTCAAGCCCGCCTGCAAACCAAAACACAGATGCTACATCTAATTTTAGGCCTCCCAGCCTTGAGAGTGTTCTCCCGAGTCTCTGTGAGTGAGCAGTGAGATAGTCATCTCAGGACACGCCGCAGCCACAGTGGCTGCGCACCCGCCTTGACCCCAGCTCTGGATAGGAGGGCAAGGGCACAGCAGGGCCAGGAGTTAACAGATCCCCGTGGATCTCAAGGGATCCTGCAGGACAAACTGAGCCCCCTCCACTAACTGCAATCGAGGGCAGAGGGACTGGCCAGCCACCCTGCTAATCCCAGGCTGCCACCTTCTTCCTGCTGGACATGACAACTGCTTCAACTCAGGCCATAATCCAAGGTTTAAGCACCCACATAGCAAAAGGGACTGTGAACTGAACAAGAAGAGAACAGCTACCTCCAGAACCGTAGTTCCCACCTCAGCTCAGCTCTGCCCAACCCTCAGCACAGCCCCAGTGGGATGTTCTGTCCTGCAAGCTTCCCAACACCGTGCTCTGCTCCCTCTTCAAACCACCCCCAACACAGCCCAGAATCAAAGACCTGGCACTTGGCACAGGCTGTGCTGTAAAGAAGAAAGGGAAAAAGTCCCTGCTCTGCTATTGTTTATCTAACCATTTAAAGATGCTCCAGGGCACTGGGGAGCAGACTGGGAAGTAATAGATTTCTTTGTAAGGGAAAGATCCTATTATCAGGGAAAAGACTTTTTGACCACAGGGAACACGTGAAAACAAAGCCAATTACAGAAAGCTAGTAAAACGAAATCCACGTGAACTGGCTGAGTTCATCGAGACGATGTCACATGTTCTGGAGCACAGGAGCATGCATAGGGACAAAGCCCAGAGCCAGCCCACAGGGATTACAGCCCACACTGGACCCATGGCTCCAGACATGTGTCCCCCAGACTTGCCCTGCTCACAGAGCACTGCCAGACAGCAGGAGAGGGAGTGGGGGTGAGTTTGGGGCTGGTTCTCAGCGTCTGAGCAGGGAGAAGCAGCAATGCCGATCCCACACCAGCCCTGTGCTGCCTGCAGAGGCTCACAGAGCTCCAGCCACCTCTCCTCCCTGTGGGCAGCACATGGCACAGTGCCTGCCCTCCAGGGACATGTGTGCAGAGGGAACGCTGCAGGCCCCAGGGTGAGGGGTGAGGATGTTCCTCATGCAGCAGAGAACACACACATAATCTATGTGTGGTGCTCATGGGAAGATGATGAACAACCACAATGTGCACACACACGATTCAATTGAAACAGTCAATCATCCGCGCTCTCTTTGCAGGGGGATTTCATTTTCCAGTTGACGCACCCCATTGCTTCCCAGATGTACGCTATCAACCCAATCAGCACAAGAATTCCTTCCCAGTATTTCTCTTTCAAGAGGAAAGTGGAGCTGCCGAGATATCCCGTTCCAGCCCTCCCAAGAGCAGGTCGGGAGATGTGCGGACGCTTGCTCTGCTGATTGGCGCGAGGGGGAGGAGGCAGGAGCCTTCACGAGGAAATTTGTGATACAGAAACTTGTGCTTGGGCTCTGTTCTCAGCACACAGGCCAAGGTCAGCGTGGTTTTTTCTGCCATTTCTAACCGGCAAAGAAGCAAACACAGCTAAAATCTGTAACAGCAGCCAAAATGCTGAGGGCTGGTAAAAACTCCAGAGAAAGAAGGTTGTGTGATTTTGGGAGAGACAAGAAGCCCCCTCCATCCACCCCCAGGCAGAGAGAGCACAAGGGGGAGGAAGCAAACCCCAGGGTTTTCCCACCTCATCCCAGAGACTGAACACATCCTCTGTAAAATGTATTCTGGAGATCTGCAGCCTCCCCTCTGGCATTTGCAGGGATTGCTTCTCTTGGCAGCAATTCCAGAAGCACTCAGCAGGATGGGGGTCTGGAAGGTGAAGATGCTGCTGTGACACAGAAGGAACTGCCCCGAGGTTCTTCCCAAAGCCACTGGCTACAGACAGCCCATGTATCATCCCTGCTGGAGCATATTGGTGCAGAAGGAGAGGTCACCCACCAGAATGCACCACCCATCCTTAGGTGACACAGCCAGGCAGGACACGGCTCAGAGCAGCACGGTCTAGTGGGAGGTGTGCCTGCCCACAGAAATGGGCTTTAATGCCCCTTCCAAAAAAAACATTCTCTGAGTCTATGACTGGATTCCCCAGACTCCAGCAAGAGCTGGATCAGGCAGCCAGCACCCAGGACATCCCCCCAGCAGTGCCTGTCACAAACACCTGGCTACAGACATGAAAAGTAAATCCTCATGACTGCTGCCATTCCCAGTGCATGAGGGCTGGCTGGGACTCTGCATGGAGCTCTCAAACAGCTCTCCTGCTCTGCACAGCCCAAGCAGGGCTCTGCCAGCACAGACACACCCCAAAACTGTCCTAGGAGCACCCAGATCCCAGGGCAGACACACCAAATGGTAAATGTGCCTGTGCCCGGCTGCTTGCCCAGGCTAAGGCTGCCCACAGTGCTCCCTCCCCACACCAAGGGTGTCTGGGGCCAGCACTGTCAGTGTCCCAGCACTGGTGCCTCTGCACTGACTCTCCCATCCTGACTTAAGCCATCTCTTTTGCCCCTAGAGCTGTTTAGGAAGTGACAACTGCCTTGCCTGTCGCGAGGTGCTCAGCATGGTCCATCCAGCCCCCAGCCAGGCAACAAGAGAGACTGGTCCCTTAGCAGAAGCAGGGGCTCATCCCAGGAATCATTATTTGCTTATTAGGATGGGCTCTCCTTTGGATGGCACAGGGAAGCCACCAGGACACCAGTGGAAAGCACGGGTGTAATCCAGCCCTGTGGACACCCGAGCTGCCTGGAGCCGGGTCGCCTGGGAAAAGGGCAGAAGCTATAAATACCTGGGGAACTGGTAATGAAACTGGAACTGGAACTGGCATATACTTTTAAGATTATTTCTATTAGTGCAAATCACTTAATCTGAGGTCTGTGTCCCTACAGACCAATCCCACCACTCCTGAGGACGGACGTGTCAGCACCTGACTTCGCTGTCACTATTTGCAGAGGCGTCCCCGGGCGGGGGCTGGAGAGCTCCGAGGCAGGGCGCAGCGGGTGACCTAGCCCTTTCTGGCCTCTGTTCACGCTGCGCTAAGCGGAGAGCAAGCAGCACCACGAGAGCAGCTGAGCCAAGCTGAGCCCAGGCAGACCGAGCCTGCCCTGCCCTCCCGTCCCGCACAGGTCCCCGGGGAGCGGCGGCTCCTGCGCGATGCCGAGGCGCGATGCTGCGCTCCCGAAACCCCTGGCCTGCAAACGCTGTCCCGGCGGCTGGACAGGGCGCTGCGGCCAGTGGAGGCGAACGGGGCAATGATGGGGTGCAAAGTCCAGCACGCTGCTGCAGGACGGTCCCCAGCAGCCGGCACAAAGCCGGCACGGCCCCCCTGGACCCCAGCGCTGAGCCAGGGCTGCGGCCACTCACACACCGAGGGGCTGCTGCCAGACCTCAGCCTGCAGAACAGGGACAATTGCTGTTTCCACAGCTGCCTGGAGGCTGAATGAATCGCTGCTCCTGAGCGCTTCCGCAGTAAACTACTACTACTGGGAGTGTTTTTATTACTGTTAGAGGATACTCTGAATCTCACCTAAAAACGCTGGCAAGAAGAATCAGGGTGGCAATGGCTGGATTTAGAGCAGAACAAAGGACAGGCCCACGCCGCAGTACCCCCGAGCACTGCCCACTGCAGCTCCCTGGCCAGGGTGAGCTGGGCTCCCCCCACAAGGAGATCTCCCCAGGGAGGCTCATCCCTCCCTCTGCCCCTCATCGGAGCAGGCAGGGGGATTAAGTGTGGTTGGACATGGAGGAGTGGCACCGGCAGATCAGGGAAGGCAGGCAGCAGTGCTAAGAGCGAGAGAATATGGATGGAGAGCCTCCGTCACAAGTCTTTGCCATGACAACTGGGCCAGTTCCTTTTCATTTCAATGAGCTCCCTCATACCACTGCTAACAAACAGGGCTGGCTCCGGTCCCCACAGTGTGCAGCAACGGTCGATACCAGGGCCACCAGCCACTGCCAAGGCCACCACGGGGCATGCCTGCACTGCCACCCACTAAGGGGTGATGTGACCATATCTGCCTCTTGTTTACCTGGCATAAAAGCTCTGCTACAACAGGAGATGGGACATCTGCCTCCTGTGCATGCTGCATGCTGGATCTCTGGAGGAAAAGAAAGAGCTGGAAAGGATCCAGTATCGCCACAGGAAGTGTTGCCATTGGTATTTTCCTGTGAACATGGTGTAGAGCTGGGCTCATCCAAGGTGAGAACAGATCATTCTGGTCAATGCTTACCCAGTGATGACCCCAACGGGAGGTGCCTGTGCCCCCTGTGCCATGTCACTACATGCACATGGTGGCACCAAGACGCCCTCTCCAGCTGGCCCAGGCTGTCCATGATGGCTTTGTGGCACTTGTTTTGCATCAGTCTGAGGTGCAGACATGCCTTCTGCAGAAAATCTTCTAAAAAGAAAATTAACTTGCACAAAGTAATGAGGCTGAGGAGCTGTGCAAGGAGGAATCTTCACTTTTCCTATATATTTCCAGTGTTCCAGAGCCATCCACAGCTGCACAGATCTCCAGAATCTACCAGGGAAGCGCTCAGAAACAGTTTTTACTAGAAGTCATAGAAAGTCTCCCACTGAATAGTTTTCTTTCAGTAAACACTAACTTGATAAATTTTGAATTTTCCACGGGATGATAAAATAAATAGAATTTATTTCTTTTGTAATTTTAGTCCACAATCACTAGCAGAAAGTATCCACTGCAAACACCAACCCAGCAGGCTCCAGTGAGTGCTCCAAGTCTAGACAGCAACTGGCAATGGAGAACTGGCAAACTGGGACAGGCACCTTCAAGAAAGCAATTTATAAAATATGAATGAAGGTCCGTGCCAAGAGTGGAATTCATAGGAATGACAGAAAAACACAAAGAACTGAGCTACTTCTCTGTACTACAAATTGTTCTTAACCCCGTGTAATGAAACTATTTTCATCACACCAAAACATGACGACGAGATTTCCAATATTTTGGGGAAATTTTGTGATTACTTCCTGCAATAAAAGGCAGTGTTTCCAGCTTTCCTCCCAGCTCAGGAGCATGCCCTCCTCGCCACACAGAGACTGACTTCTGATCTGCTCCATTTTCCGCTGTGCCTGTTCCTCCCACTGCCCATCCACAATCTGCTCCCGTGGGGACCCAGAGGTGACCCCTGGCACGGACACAGAGCGGGCTCTTGTCTCTGCTGGAGCCCAGCGTGGCCTTGGAGGGTCCTGGTGTGGGGGCGTGGGGAGCTGGCATCGCCCCAGGGATGCTGCTCACATTGGCTGCCTCGCTACAGTGTTTCTGCTTTCATCCTTCCCGGGACTGTCTCACACCTTCCTCGCTCTGAGAAAGGGGACAGAGGCAGCGATTCCCAGGAACTGTAAGCTCTGTGCCTCAGCGACACGATCCCAACTCCAGCACCCACTGATGCCCATCCCCAGGGGCTGGTACCTGGGCCCATGGTAGGGCTCTTGTCTCAGGGGAAAAACCCATCTCTGCAGTGGGAATCCTGACCCGGGAGTGACTCCTGTCCCCTGGGCTACAAAACACACTCTTTTGTTCCAAATCAATATTTTGACATGCTCTTCTGTCCTCAGAAGCAGCACCAAAGCACTTCCCATGGTTAACTGGCTCTCAGTCTGGAATGAAGTTCTCCTAGGAGGAAAACCCATGGTTATGCCAGACTGGCTGCAGGGAGTGGTGCTCATCTGTTCAATGGATAAACACCTGTGCAATAGGGAATCTGTAAACAGCAGGAAGAATGTAATAACTGCATGAGCAGAAGAGCTGCCATGAGCAGATCCTGTGCAGCTTCCAGCTCTGAAGCCTTGGGAAAATACACAAAATAGCTGTGTGACTCCGACCCACCAACACTCTGAAAGCTTTTTTGTGGATTGCTTCTTTGGCAAAACTTTCTTATTTGCAGCTGCTGCTTCCAATACCAAGTGCCACATAAAGCCTGCCTTCCACTGCAACCAGCACTTGAGAGGAACCAGGGTGCAATACTCACTGCCAATACCAAGCACAAGACTGTGGAAGCAGCTTCCAAAGGGTGTAAGAGCTCAAAAATTCAAGACATTTGGAAAATAGAATGGGAAAACCTAGAGGAGGATAGGGCAAAGTCTACCTTTGAGCAGGGAAGAGGCAACAAGACACTGCGTATCCTCAGAGCAGCTGGGTAGGTCCTACAGGGACACCCCACATATCTGCCCTCCAACCCCTGACAGGTGATCCATCTCCTCTTCCCAGCAGTAAGGGAGAGCTGGAGCACAGGAGAGCAGGGAAGAGAGGGAGGGACAGACAGAGGAGGGAGGGGAAAATGAGGAGACCATTTTATGAGATTTGATATATGCTCAGGAGTGAGGAAAAGGAGACACCAGTGCCGTGCTCCAGCGCAGCGCTGCTTGGCTGCTCCCCCAGTCCTGACAGGTTCTCCTTGCTGAGCACATCTCCAACACCCCTGCAGCTCCAGTTACCCGGCCTCAGTGTATCACTTGTTTCACAGCCTCAGTTCCAGCCATGACAAACATGCAACCTGCCACTGCCTGCTATCATGCCAGCTCACATTCAGCCAAGCCCTGAGTTCTCTATTCCAGCTCCAGCTGGATTATCGTAGTCATCCTGTGTCTCTGAGCAAGGAAAGGGTGAGAGGTGCTGAGGAAGAAATTTGTTTATCTTTTCTCTTCTCCATTTATCAGGAACTGACAACAAGCTTTAGCACATCCCCAACTCCCCTGGCCACCAGAGGCTCCCTGTCCACGTGTCCGTAGGGGCCGAAGGGACCGGCTGCCCGCACGACGTTTTGCCCTGCTCCTCTTGTCTTCAAAGAAATATTTACATCCTATGGCCAATTGCCAGAGCAGAAAGGTCACACTGACAACAGCAGACAGGAGGGTCAGCCCCTTCCCAAGGGCTTTGGAGTTCTGCCAGTGCAGCGCTGGGGGTCCCCAGAGCCCTCCTGGGACTGGGATGCCAGAGCAGCTGCTGCTGGGCACAGACTGGGAGTGAGAGCAACCCTGAGAACGACCTCCTGCCTCATTCCATCTCTCGGTGTAACAGCTGCCCTTCACTCCTTCATTTGTCAGTCTTATCTCCTCCCTCCATAGGAAGGAATTACTGCAGGTTTTATCTGTAAGCCTATCACAATTACGGAGCAGAAACGATTACAGAGCCATCGAGCCAGGTGATGAATGAACACGTGGCGCCGGCCCAAACTGACCGCAGCCTGACTAGGGAAGGGAACCAAAGGCAGATGTAACCAGCAAACACCGGGATTCCAACCAGTATCAGCACCAGGTAACAGCAGTGATAGCAAATGCCACTTAAAAACGTCTGAAGCTACATGGACAGCAGATTTTCCTGAACCAAAAGCCCCTTAAATCTTTTTCTCCCCTTTGATTCCATTGCTTCAGTGACAGCTCCTTCTCTGATTCCATTTCATTCTAAACCAGAGGCCATCCCCACAATTCTGCCACTGTAATTTTTCTTTTGATGGCAGAAGCTTGGATTTATGTTGACAATGCTCCATCTTGCTCCTGAAACAGGTTATTTTGTTACCTCAAATAGTGCTGGTAGTAATGATGCAACAACCAGAGCACAAAGATAAACAGCTCCAAGTCCAGAGTAACAAAACATCCGATCAATTTGCTAATCACATGCAAGCCTGACTGGTGCAGTCAGGGACACTCTACCAAAAGCTTTAAATTAAACCAAATTGTGTTAATAATCACAGTGTTTCTGAGATGTGCCTGCACTTCTTAACCATGACACTTCCCCAAATATTAAAAACTGCTCATGCTTTAGTGTCGTATGAAGGGTGTTTAACTCAAAAAATACCTAGCCATACCCGGTCCCAATTGCAGCAGGGTAGAATTGGGGCTTGGGAGAACTCCATCTGTGAGGGAAGAGCCATGATCCTGCTGGAGGACAGCAGGACCACCCAGAGAGGAAAGAAAGTTGGAGCAGCACACCTTGAATGCTCCTTATTCTCCAAAGCAAGGGGGCCTGTGTGTGCCTCTGCTCCCAGCAGCACCCCGAGGGACAGGGCTCTGAGGTGCCCATTGCCCCGGGCTTATACAGCCCCAGAAGTGCCCCTCACTGTCCTCACAGAACACTGAGGTTGCATCTTCCGAGGCTACGAGGGGAAAGCTTTATGTGCAAGGTCAAGTAGGGCAGGAGATCAGACCTAGCACCAGACAGCACAGGGGTGCAGGTTCAAAAGGCAGTCATCCTTCCATCAGGGAATTTTACTACAGAGCCTCTCAGCTCCCACAAACCTTTCTTCCCACCAGCTGCCTGGGGTGCTGGTACACCCTCCGCCGCTCCAGGAGCAGCAGAGGCTGTTCCTGTGATGGCATGCACAGATCCAGGAGAAAATGCAAAGCTGCAGGAACGGGCCAGCAGCATGCTGTAAAGCAAATGGAGACTCTGGTAGGATGAAATGCAAACCTGGCAGCGATTAACACATGTGGCTTGAGCCAGACCACGATGAGCGTTGCGCTTTCCTTACGGTGCTTGGAAATTACAACTGAACACAGAGAGACGATGTCCCTGCATTACACCTTTGCAGCAGCAGGGTAGTGCTGTACAAGCCTTGGAGTTCAAAGGACAAGACACTGGTGTTGTAAAGGTTGCTGTGTCAGCTCCAGCCCTGCTGGTCCCACAGAAGTCTCCTAGGGGAAGTAGGCACAGCACACACAACAGAGCTGCAGGGAAGAGGAGTATACAGCACTTCCCACAGGAATGAGGGAGATGTCGCTCATCTCTAAAGTAACACCTGGGCAAAATGTACCTGCTGCTGCCTAGTCCAGCCTCCAAGACTGCCTGCAGACCTCCATGGGAGCCCACTCCTGCTCTCCTCAGTGTGACATTCCTTGTCTGTGTGGGATCCCACTGCACAGCTCTGCTGGCAGAACGGCACGGAACAAACCTGCACCGCCACCACCGGCATCCGAACGCTGAACTTTTCCAACTTGATTCCTCCCTGCCCCCTCTGCGCCAATTCCAGCAGAGATTTATCGAGACTCCAGAGACACACCCAGAGCTTGCATAGCTCCTGCCACGTACGAAGCTCACAGCTGGATGATGCTCACAGCTGCACTCTTTCTGACCTACCATTACTTTTATTCTTTTTTCTTTTGCCAGGCCCTTGACATCTCTGTATAATCCCCCAGTAAATCACTGTGTGAATGGAAATTGCCCCAGTACTCAAATAAAGCTGTGAGCATTTAAAACAGAAACCAGCCCAGAGGCAGTGCACTTGCCTGGTGCTAATTTAGAGGTAGAATCTAATTGTTCATTTCAGCCTTTGCTCCCAGCATCCCAAGCATCATGGGGTGAGTGTGTGGATGCAGGACTCCCACGATGCAAACTCCTGGATGGGGCTGCCTCTGAGCCAAAAGAAAATCTCTTGGGCAGCCCTTTCTCCCTGCCATTTCCATCAGCTCGGCCACGTTCTGCTGTACTATAGGTGAGAATGCAGGTGCACACTGCTTTAAATGCTGTACAGGTATTTCACAGAGATGGCTCATCTCCTTTTTTTGAAGTTAATCCACCAGGAAAAATTATTCTTGATTGAATCCTACTTCTCAAAAAAATCTCCCATCCCCTGGTTCATTCCCAAAACCTGTTCTAGCTCTACTTTAAAACACATTTTCTAACTGTACTTAAAACAGCCCCGAAGCACAGGGGATGTTTCTGTCACTACGTTCGGGGTTTCCTGCTCTGCACAGTGCATTCCCGGCAGGCAGCACTCGGCGGGACAAGTTGCTGGGAGGATTTTAACTCGATGTCAGCATCCGTCCGTGCTTCGGGGCTCAGCGTCCCGGTCTCGCCCGCTCCCAGCGGCCGGGAGCAGCGGGATAACAGATGCGTGAGGAAACGAGATAAACACAAGGACCTCACAGGACGGCGGGGACACCAGGCGTGCACCGCGGTATTCCTGGCATGATCTCGCCTAGTCAGTCCCAAATGAGAGCATCGCGGCAAAAGGGAAGATTCGGCAGCGGAGACGTGTACCAAAGCGGGGACAGCCAGGGCACAGCGGGGTTGGACCCGCGGTGAGCGCGGGGCACCTGCGGCAGGCGGCGGGGAAGGCTGGGGATGGTGCGGGGTGCCGGTGGGATGCGGGGTGCAGAAGATGGCATGAGGGATGCGAGCACAGGATGCCGGTACTGGCGGGATGCAGGATGCCGGCGGGAAGCACAGTGCAGGGTGCGCTTGCCGGTGGGCTGCGGGACGCGGGTACTCACCGGAGGTCGCCGTAAGTGCCGGGGTAGCCCTCGACCCAGGGCTCCAGCTCGCTCTTGATGCCGGGGGCGGGGGCGGCGAAAGGCGCCCGGCCCGGTGGGTACCAGGCATCGGCAGGGCAGTCGGCGGGCCCGGCGGGCGGCTCGGGGCACGGCCCGTAGAGCTGCCCCTCCTCGGCAAAGAAGGTGGGCCAGGGGGGCGCGGAGCCCGGCGGGACCAGCTCGGCCCCGAAGCGACACGGGCCGCCCCAACCGCCGCCCGTGGCCGGCCCCGCCGCGCTCTCCAGCTTGACGCGCCCGAAGCCGCGGGGCAGCCCCGGCCCGGCGGGCGGCTCGGCGGCCAGGGCGGCCTCGAAGGCGGGCGAGGGGTCGCGGGCGGGCGGGCGCGGGGCGCGGAGCGGCCCGGCGGGCACGGCGAACATGCAGTCCTCGCGGGGCAGCTGCTCGGCCGGAGTCTCCAGCGCCTCCAGCGCCAGGCCCATGGAGGCGGACACGGCGCGGCACAGCTGCCGGGCACTGTCGCCCAGCGGATCTTCCTTGTCCGCCGGCTCGGTCACGGGCGGCGGCAGCATCGGAATCGCAGCCGCCTCGCCCAGCAGCTCCCTCAGCTCTCCGGCGCAGGGGAAGGACGAGCCCATGGCGGGGCCGGCGGCCGGCAGTGCCTTACCGGCGGCGCGGGGCTCGGGGGGCGGCAGGCAGCCCGGCGGGGGCAGCAGGCAGGCGGGGGAGTCCGGCGGCGCTCGGGGACTCGGCGGGCAGGGCGCGCTTGGCGGCGGCTGCTCGGCACCCGGTTCCTCTCGCGGCGGCTGGAAAGCGTCGCAGACGCTCTGGAAGAAGCTCTGAAAAGCCCCGCGGAAGGTCCTGCCCGCCGGTCGCGGGTAGACGCGACCGACCCCCAGCTGCACCTCCATGCTCGCCGAGCGCGGGGCAGCGATCGCTGCGGCGGCGGCGGAGCGAGGCGAGGGCGGAGAGCCTTGGCAGCGCTCCTGGCCCGACCCCCGCGGGCCGCCTACCCGTGGCGCTGCTCCGCGGCGCCCATGGCAGTGCCTGCCGGGCACGAAGCTCGGTGCGCGCAACAGGCGGGGAAAGTTATCGGCGGGGGCGCGGGCAGGTGCGGCGGCGGAGCGAGGGGCGGGCGGGGGCGGCCGCGGGGAGGGAGGCGCGGCGGGGAGACCGCCCCGCGCCGGGGCTCCGCCGCGATTAACTCTGTCTGTCACCGCCGCGGCGGCAGCGGCGCCCGGCTGGCCCCGGGCTCGGCGCGGCCCCAGCGGCGACCCTGGAGCAGCGCGGACGCGGAGCCGCAGCCCCGCCGCAGTGTCCGGGCTTGGCGCCTCAGCGGGCGGGTCGGAGCAGGATGAGGCGGCCCGGCCCGGCTCGCTGGGGACATCGCCCGTCTCCGCGGCCCCTGGGTGAGCGCCCGACCGACCCCCGCGCCCCCCTGGCTGGGCGGGACGGGGCGGGGATGGGGGCGCGGCGGCGGCTGCCCGGGCTCCCAACTGGGCGGCTGATGGAGCGGGTGCGTGCGGGCCACCCGCTCCGGACCGGCTCGGCTGCTCTCCCGCTTTCCCGCTCTCCCCCCGGCTGACAGCTGGAGCAGCTGGGCGGACTTGGTCAGGAAAATGCTCCATTTCGCGCTGGCGTGTCGGCGCTTAGCAGCTCCCCCCGGCTGGGTCCGAGGCGACCCCCGCACCTCTTGGTTCGCCTCCTGCCTGAAGACCGGCCGCCCGCTTCCACCTCCCACTGCCCCGCGTCGTGCCACAGCCCCCGCCTGCCAAAGCACGAACCATCCCGTGGGCATTCCCGCCCGGGTCACGCACTGGGATGAAAAACACCTCTCTAGCAGAATTAGTACGGGACCTACCGTAAACAAGGCTTGAGCTCCCCTTGCTGGTCCTGGAATAACAATCCTAAAGCAACTTCTGGGAGACACCATCCCCAGGCAACCTGGGAATAGAATAATTTTATTGGAGGGAGCTTAAAACAAGCCCATTACTTTGAGTCCCTTTGAAGACAAAGGGAAAAAAGTCATAAATAAGCGGAGCCCGTGGGGAAAACAGAGAGACATATCCCATCTTTTAAAAGCCTTTTTACAAGCTGTAGAAGATAAAAATAAAAATCGAAGTCCAGCCAAGCAAAATTTGGCAATGTCCTCCATCCTGCCTGCGGGAGCAGAGCAGCTGGGGGAGGAGGGCTGGTGCGCCGGTGGGGACGGGATCACTGCCGCTGGCTGCTGCAGCCTAGCACGGGGGCTGCCACCCCCCGGGCCATGGCGGGCCCAGGACTGTGCCCAGTTCTCCCTGGCCACCAGCGAGGAAGAGCATTTGCAGAGAAACCTCATCAGCTCTCGCGTGTGACACACCAAGTTGGGCTCTAATGCTAAGTCCCACAGCCCCTAAAGCACTGAAGGCAGCTCAGCTAACGCCTGAGATGGTGAAAACCAGGGGAGATGCTGTAAGATATCTGCTGCCCAGTGGATTCCAGTGTTTTTGCTGTTCCAGCCTCTCAGAGCTGACAGGATTCTGGAGTGAAATATACAGATTGTGGAAAACATCTAGGGAAGGATCCTCACTGCCAGCCTCAAGAACTGTATTGAGAAGGGCTGGGGGCTGGGGCTGCAGCGTGGTATTGCTGCAGGAGCAAGGGCCTCTTTGCCTTAAACGAGACATGGGTTGTGACCAGACAGCTTTGCTTGACCCCACTGTTCCCACAAGGAGGAAACAACCTCAGCTTGTACACCCTGAAACACCACAACCTGCAAAGACCTCAGCACAGTTTGGACTTTTGATGTTCCACCAACCATCCCATCTGGGATAGGACATGCTGGGGCCTCAGCTCCTAGCTCTGGACCTTTGGCTTTGGTGGTGTTGGTGTTGCCTTGCCCTTTCCCCTCTCTGCAGCATCAACAGGGCCCTGGATTTTCCCCTGTTTGAATGTTGCTGTGGCGTTTTTGGAATGTTGATCACTGCAGAGGTGCAGAAAGCAAGACTGCAAAATTGTTTGTCTACTTCAGCCTGCAGAGCCAACACTTCAGTTCTGACTGATGATCTGTGGTAAAGATGTTTTTAATTTATTTCTTGAACAGGCATCTTCCAAGGTTTGTGTTCTTTTTTTTTTTTTTTTTTTTTTTTTAACTTGGTCCTCATGTTTCATTTAAAATTGATGAAATGTTAGTGGATTTTCTGGCTGCATATGTGCACAACTGCATATGCTAGGCTTAAAGGCTCTGTGAATTTTAATCTTTATACTTGGTTGCTGAAGTCATCACACAGTGTTCTAGAGATGTCCTTTTCTTATCTTGAATTTGATACAGATTTCAATTATAGTTTCCCATTCTCCCAGCAACACATACTCAGGTAATTTATACCTGTAAATGGTTATTAAAGTGTGAATTTAACATCCCATACAGGTATTTATAAGACTTTCTCCACAGGCTGAGGTCTGAGCTGTGTATGTCACCAACAGTTTGGTCTTTCAGTTCAAAGTCAATTTAAATGCATGAGGAGTTAAAAAAATTGAAGATGGTGGGCTCGACTGTGCATGATAGAACAGGCAATTTGCCTGGCCTCATAAAAGCAGAGTGAGCTCCAGTTTGGGCAGGAGGAGATGCTGAGGACACCTAATCCAACAAAACACTTCATCACATCTTCATTTTGAAGTGTATAAATAGGCCCACTGAAATCTAGGAAATACTCCTGTGCTTAAGGGTAAGGATTACCTTAAGTGCTTTGCTGGATCAGAACCAAGGCAATTATTTACCAAGCACTGTCAAAAACATCAGACACCAAGAAAAAACTTTTTCTGATAAAATCCTTTGGCTCAGAATGTCCTGTGTGACTGCTCAGAAATGCAGCAAAAAACATTTTTCAGAGATAGGGACCATTCCATGAAAAAGTTTCCCTCTAGACCCAAGAGTAACAGGTGGTCCTTTTTTTGTTGTCTGAAAAAACATTTAAAACCAGGTGATCTCTAAGAGCTCAAATCTACAGCCACAGAGAGCTCAAATGTTATCAGGACAGTTCCACAGAACTTACCAGGAATAGAATCAATCATTTTTCACCATTAATCTTTAGTAAAATGAGGCCAGTAACACAGAGTCCGACAGTTTTGCTTCCATTCCTTGAAGCCAGTTGCAAGCATAAGCCATTAGCCATCGCTTACTGAATTACTCTGATTACACTCCTCCTTTTGTACCATCCCAGCTGTGAGGAGATGTCAACAGCTGTGAACCTGTCTCTGAGCCTGCCCTGCCGAAGTCCCATAACTAATGAACTCATGGAGTTTTTGCCAGCTGCATGGGAAAAAGAGGAATCGTTTCTGTGGAGCATTGAAAATGATGGCAGAGATTCAGGAAAAATCTCTCACAAGTGCTATATCCCACTCCGTGCCGGGGCAGAGGCAGCTGGATGAGCCAGAGGCACTTTGAGCCTCAGTGGTGCCTGTGCAGGTTGGGATGTGCCTCTGCTCTCACCTAATTGCCACTCAGCAAGGAAGACAAGGTAATTTAGGGGAAAGCAGCATGCACACAGGTGAGGGAGACTGGTTTGTACTCTCCTGGATGCTGTGGCCAGGGTGGGAGCCCATTAGGGCTGGAGGAGCAGCCAGCCCAGCCTTTCCACCACCCACACCTGTGGACAGCAACCAGGCAGGACCCTGTAGAACACCAGGTTCATTAATGCTGCCTCCCACAGCTTTTCCTCATTATTCCGTGCACTCTATTATTCTTAGGCTGTCTAGAGCTACACAACAATACAGTTTTCTTAAGCTTTTAAATATTTTAGCCATTTGTGTCAATTCTGGACTGCTGACTGCCTTGTCTCATCAGACAGGTATGTGAGTTCACGTGGGTGTGTTAAGAGTCTTTAAAATTTGCAGGAAGGTGCAGACAATGTTTTCACTTTAATCTATTTTAATTCTGAACATTAATAATGTCTCCCATCTCTCATAGCTTGTACCTTTCTGATTTAGGGCGCAGGTTGCTTAACTCTTGCTTGCACCTCTCCTTCATGGCCAACACTGATGCTGCTTTTACCCAAGAAAGCCCAAAGCTCAGTTGTCCCTGGAGCAGGAATCATCTGCCCCTCACTGCTGCCCTCAGCGAGTTTTGATCAAGCATTTGGGACAGATCAGTGAGAGGATCCTGCTGTGCTGTGCTCATGTCACCCTGCAAGCCTTCTCTCAGCAAGGTGGGATCGATTGAGCATTGTTATCTCTCAAAATCCAGAAGAAGAGTTTGAAAAAGACCTGGCTCGCAGCAGGGCTCCCTGGCTGGACCCTGCCCAGGGGTGGCATCAGCCCAGCAGCATTAGAGGGAGGCAGATCTGCACAGTGCCTCTCAAATGCCTTTATTCACATTTTGGAACAAATCCTGCTTTAAATACAGGGCTAAGCAATGTCTTAGGTAATACTTCTGGAACAATCACCTGAAGTGTTATTCTTCTCTTTGCCCAAATTCATTCCTGTCACCTCCACAGAATCACTAGCATGTTTTCCTTCTCTGACAACTTGGAGGCCAATTTTCAGAACAGCCTGTTCATGCACCTTAGTGAGATGACTGAAGTTCTTGGTCCAGTTGATCAGTCCTTGCAGTGCTGAGAACAAATCTTCACTCCTAATGAAACACACATTTGAACCATTTCCCATATCTTACACAATTGCCTTTTGGGCAGAGTTTGGAGATTCTCAGGAGCCAGGGAGGTGATACACAAGTTTGTGACGAGTTCCAGTTTGAAATCTGGTCCAAGGCAACAGCACTGGCAGATCCATGTTCCCAGCCTGCAGCTGGGAGAAGACTGGGATAAGCCCACTTCCATTGCTCAGCAGGGATGCCCACCTAAAGTGAGCTGCCAGAGGTTGATGAAGGTTCAGTGGCTTCATTGAAGCCCGTGGGCATTTTGGGCTGCCTTCAGCAGGCCAGGACTCATCCAAGCTTCAGCGTGGAGTTGTGTTTGGTTATTGCTGTGTGTTTGAATACCCTGAGGACTTCAGGAAGTGTCAGAATGTTTTCCTTTATCTACAGTTTCTAATGCTGCTGTGCTCAGCGGGCACAGCTCTTCCCCAGCACACCTCAGAGGTCACTGTATGCCCCAATTTCCAACACTGCTGTTTAAAGACCCTGTAACACCTCTAAAGAATATCAGAGAGGAAAGGTGTGTGTCAGGGCTCAGCTGAGAGTGACTGAGAGGATCAGGTTGTGTTCATCAAATGTAAGAGCTGATGTGGGAAGAAAATTGCCCATTGGAAACTTCAATAGAACACACCTCTTTCATGTTGTTACAGCACAGCTCACAAAAAACTCTGATGCAATGTCCTAGAAGTGAAAGAGTGCATAATTAACTTCATAGGCCTATTTTTACTGGTACTTGGATTCTGAGGTGTCCATTCTTTCATCAGGAAAACCTCCCATGCTCTTTTAAGTCATTCCTCTTGTACTTTGACTTCTGTCTCCCCACCTGCTGACTCTGAACTCTTTGCCTCCCTTCACTGAGCATGGAGCTCTTCCTGCATGGGCTGGTGGGACAAGCACTTTTTGTTGCCTTTAGAGCCAAGCTTCTGAAAGGAACAGTTTCCATCTCTCCTGTTCTCCTCTGTATGTGGTTCCTTTGCTGCATAACACACACTCAGGGCACTCACTTGGAGGCAGGTCCTGAGATGCTGCCCCTGCATTCCACCCTGCAGGCTGCACAGCATCCCAGGATAAAGGCAAGGTGGCTCAGGGGTGTCCTTGGGCTCGCCCCTGGAGAGGTAAATCCAGGCCTGGCTGGTGTTCACTGCTTCTTGCACTTTCTGATGCACTTCCCTACCCCTCTGGTATAAGGAGGAAGTGTCCTTGGTAGTAAATTAAAGGAAAAATCAGAATAGTGCATCCCCAAGGGAGACAGTAGAGATGAAAAGTATTCATCACAGCATGCCTCACTTAGATGACCTGGAAAAAAAGACATAAATATGGGTATTGTAGTGTCTCCAAAGTGCCTCCAGTGAATCAAAACAAATAAACCTTTAAGCACAGGAGTCTGAAGTCACCAGGACAGTGACAACACAGAGGTGAGAATAATTTACAGAGAACCCAGAGAGGCCAAATGGGTTTGTGTTCCCCACATGTTCTCCTGCAGCACAAAAGTAACCTGCTGGTAGAACAGGTTTTCAGTGATTAAGCTCCTGCTGCCTTTCAATTAGTATTGAAAATTTTTTACTTACAGTATAAAAACCTGTTAGTGACATCATTCCAGGGCAGTAAATCCTGGCATAAGGAGGCCACAGAGACTCCCAGCCCTCTGCACCTTGGGCAGAGGTGTAATTTCTGTAATGCTGCTGCTGTGGGCAGTGATATGGGGTGTTCATTCCTTAGGCTTTGTCTTCCTGCTCCAATTCTAGCCTCAGCAGCACACACAAGGGTGTGCACACACAGACACAGACACCTCACTCTGGTCCCATACTGGGAACACAGGTTACAACAGTGGTTGCAGCCCTTCTCTGACACTTCAGGGCACTGGCCAGAGACCAGACTGAGTGTTGGTCTGGGCCTTTCTCAGCCAATAACTGACATTTACTGACTTTAAAAATTTAATTTTTATCTGGAGCCACATTGCCCCAAGTCTCCTTTGTAGAGCTCACTATTGTTTCTCATGTGATACTCTCTGGGTACTTCCATAAACTGTTGTTGCACGTTTGGGAAGTCTCTATGGTTGTAAATCATCAGCAGATGTCTCATTTTTCTGAAACATCAAGAAACTGGCAGCTTTACTAACAGGAAAAATAAGGGAGAACATTTTTCTTGTTACGTGGTTGCGTTTCCCGCGCATATTTGTATTTTGTTGTTGAGTCTTGCCCCCAAGGAATCCATCCCTCTGCTATCCAGCACTATTTTGAAACAGACACTAGAAATGCCATTTCTGTGCTGTCAGGTTTTGCAGTCCTGACAGATCCCCAGGCTAGCCTGGTGTCCACTCTGCCCAGAAAGCCCAGCTCATTACCAGGGTCACTAATTGCCCCCGCTGTGATCCCCCGCTGCTCTGCTGTCCCTCTCCCTGCAGCTGCAGAGAGCTGCTGGCTCCTTCCCGCCTGCGGGAGGCCGAGGGATGGCTGCATGTGCCTCTGCAGCTGGAAGCCAAGCACCACATCTCATCCCTGGTCTCCTCTCCTCCTAAGCCTGAGACCACATCAGCCACAGCTGGCAGGAAGAGGCAGGGAGTTAAGCCATGCCTCAGTTAGTTCCTGCAGAGCTTTACTTTGCTTGTTTTGATGAATTTTGTTTCTTTTCTTTTCTTTTTTTTTTTCATTTCCATTTAGACACAGTTGTAACCCTGCAAAAACAGTCTGGTGCAGCATCACGTTCTAACCCAGAGCCAGCCCAAAGCACCAATTTTCTGGGCTTGTTGACACCAAACAGGCACTGAGAATATAAACCACTGTTGGATGGTGCTCCTTGCTGCAGCACAGCCCAGGTGTATTACAGAGCTGGTCCAGCATATCAACACACACACAGCATTTCTTTCAGGCTGGCATATTCTGTGGTCCCTTAAGGACACGCTCTGCAGTGCCCATCACTTCTGCAAAGAGAAGAGGCTTTTGGCTGTGTTAAAATGTGAGCCATCTCCCTGGATTTAGAAAGGGGAAGAGGATTTCTTTCCTGTCTGCTGGGGGATGAACCTTGTGTTTGTAAATCTGCAGCAAAACCTGGGCAAAACATTTGTATTAGAGAGAACACAGCCTGAAAGGAAAATGGCATTCCCCTGCATCGCAGTCTCTGTGAGGTGGCTGCCAACCTTGTTTTTCCTATTTTCTGGCAAGCCAAGAGTTTCAACCTATAATTTAGTGCTTACTTCCTCTTTACTAGTGCTGCTCACACCAACTCATATCAGCTCATCATTTCTGTGCTGTTAGACAAAGTCCTGTTTCATGTTACCAAAACAAAGGGAAACAAAGCATGAGCATTCAAATCCACTGCCTCACAACAGACATTTGAACATCCTTAAATCCATTCTGTCTGCTGAACAGGACCTGAACTGAGCTGCTTTTCACCTGAAAAACCACCACCACCACAACAACAACAACCCAGCCAAAATGTTTTTATCATTTTCAGCCCAAGAAAAACAAGTTTAGAAGAAATGCAAAATGTGCATGTCCCAAAGACCACAGTATAGCCAAGAAATAATTTGCCCATTTATATCCATGAATTTACCACAGGGCAAGGGAAAGGCAAAGGCTGTACAATTTTTGGCAGCTAAAGAACAGGGAGTTAGACCAGCAGGAGAGGCTTCTCTGCCTCTTTCTTTTAGGGGCAGTAGGTCCTTCCTTTCCCTTTTTGATCTTCCTACAGCACTGCAATAGGACAGGAACCCCTCAATGCCTTTGTGGTTTTTTTAAGCCCAGTGAGTCCTGCAGAGCTCTCCTGGGGCCAGCAGCCCAGCTGCTGTCCCTGTGCTCACACGTGGCAGATGCCTCTGTCCCCAGCTACAGGCATGCATCATCCTGTGCCGTGTCCAGTGGGTCTTGGAAGATCCTCCAGTCCTGGAACTGAGTTGTCATGGATCAACAATGCAATGAGACAACTGATTTGAACAAAAAAGAATGGGTCTGTTTTATGTAGAAATAATTCCGTTAGACCTGGAACACACACACATTGAGCATTGGGTCAATAAGCCATGAGACAAACAGCAAGGAAATGCGAACTTGCTGTTTCACACCCCAGTGCAACCAATACTCAGAAAGGCCACAGAGGCCAGGGAGGGGATCTAAGAATGGGATTTCTGCATGTCCTTGAGCATCCACAATCTTTTGGGCCCTGATGTTAATGTAGAATCCAAACTATTTGCAGTTTTTGGTGGAATCTAACAAAGCATGAGGAATTCCAGAAGAATCAGAGCCCTGATTCAAAGAAGGAGAGAACAGTCTGTGTTGCAGAGCTGCAGAGAAGGTCGGAGTCTTATTCGTAATTTTCTTGGAAAAAAGATTTAAGAATTTAGAAAAACAGTAACATGAAATGAATCAGTCATTTTTACCAGTGCAAGAGCAAATATTTAAAGTTCCATTGAAAATCCCCAGAGTGTCTCAGGGGTGTGGAATGGGCCAATTGATTGTATTTCCAAGTTGTCCTTTTCTCTGCAGAGAAAGAGTCTTTTCAACAGATTATCTGCTCTTGTTCCAATCCTCATTAATAACAGTGCAAACCCACATGAGCTGCACGTTGGGTGACTGGGATGTGCTGCCTCTGTGCTGCCTAATCTGCCTGTCCATCTGCAAGAGGGTGCCAGGTCCTGCCTTGTGTTTACTGAGTGATTGCTGCCTTCATTGTGTTGACTAATTTGGCAAAGTGAACTACAATTCCTTATCCAGTTCTATCTTCTTCTCAGCTGTGAAAGAAGGTTTTGCATGCAATCAGTTTCATGGAATGCTTCCAGTCGCTTTAAGGGTGGGACCTTACTGCTTTTGGAAGAAATTGTAAATTTTGAGGGGAAAATGGAGGACCAACAGCTGCACAGGCTACATATAATGGTAAATAAAGTAAAAAGATGTTGAGGAAAGAATCACCTTTCATGTAAACTCTCCCTTTCCTTAGGATGGTTACTGGGCAGCTATATTGGAAAAGCTGTTTTTCAAGGAGAAAGAAAACTCCATTCCCTCTGTGTAAGGCTCCTGGCATGAAAGAGAGAATTCCATCTGTGAATCTGTCCCTCTGAGTGGGCCAGCCCTTCTGCCTCTGTGCACAGCCCTTCCCCATATCTCAGTTTTGTTCAGTGCTGCTTTATATATTTGTTTATTCTTTTACTCATCCAATCACTTCTGCTTCTACTGCTGCTGGAACTGGAGGGCATCCATGGCTCTCCTTGCTCATCCATTTCCCATTTCCCACGTGTGGGAGCAGCTCAAAGCCCGTGGGCATCTGTGGTGAGGATGTGAGATATATTTTTGCCGACTGTGTTCAATAAAAATACCCCCAAACGCATCTGTTGGGTCTGTTGGGTTCCCTGAAAGAGAGGGTTTGAAAAGCCACATATGAACTGATCTCACAGGAAGGAAGTATTGGGAATGGCAAAGGGGCATATTAAGGTTAATCATGATTAGGAGCTGTGTGTAAAGCAAGAATGATGCTCTTAGGGCACACAGGTAAGGAAAAGGTCCAAGGTAAACCAGTATGGTCTCTGATTCCTTCCATTGTTTTGGCGTAATTCCAACTCACCTGTGAGAGGTGCAGAGTCTGCTGGACCCTCCTGTGCTGCTGCAGGGACCCAGCACAGTTCTTGGTCAGAAGGACCCTCAGCATGGTCCCAGGCAGGTCTGTAGCCCTGCACAACCTTTAGGCCACTGCAAGCACCTTGCATTGATGGAGTAAAGGAACCTGAGTGTGATGTACATGGGAAAGGGAAAAGGACAGGACTCCTGTTTCCTCCACCCTCTGATCTCCATCAAGGATCACAACTTAGGAACCTGATAGTATCTGAGCAACCTCTTGTTTCAGAAGAATTCCAGGAAGGGTTTGCATAAACCAGCTGAGGAGTTCCTCATTCTTTATGTGACTCTGTGACTCCAGTATCTATTCCGTGCCACCGTGTATGAAGTTACTTTCATTATCCTTGTTTTCTTCTCACCCAAACATCTATTCAGTGACTATTTCCGAGGACCACTAGATTGTCTTCAGTCCTATTTCCATCTTTGACTCCTCCCTGAGGCATAATTAAGGTCATTCCCTACTGCTCAGCTTCAATCCAGATTCCAGTACTGGGCAGTGGCTGCCCAGTGTCCTTGAGAGTCCATTTGGTAATTGCCAGTCGCCCTAAGGAATTCTTGCTCTTTGTGGCGAAAGTGGGTCAAGGCTGTCACTCCTCGACAGCCTCATGGCCTGAGAGATGGTATTTTGTTGTTTTTTTACACTATTCCCATTCCTTTCTGTATCTGAACCGTTCCTGTTGCTCCCACTGAATTTGTAACAAACGTTTTAAAGCATTCTCCGTTTATCTGTGGTAGTTTGTTAATGTTATCAGGTGTATGTCCTGGCACCTTTCACATGCAGAGCACTAGGAAATACACACTAATTAACCTGCCAAACCTCCTTGTAAGGTGGGTGAGCTTTCTGATCTTCCATCTATCCGTGCTGAAGTTCTCTGGTTTCTCCAAGCTCATAAAGCAGTCAGTGTCAGAACCGAGGTTAAACGCAGAAATCCTCAGCTCCTGTCGCTGGGATCTGACCTTGCTGCTCCCACGGAAACCTCCCCATTCGGTTTGCAACTGGCACATTGCACATTGCAATCCATCCCTGCCCACATCAGCACTGCCAGGAGACTTTAACCCCTTCCTGCCCCCACCACATCGGGAAGGGCTGCAGGTATGTGCAGGGATGGGTACACACAGGGTCTCCTGCCTGGGAACAGTTCAGGGAGCTTTCCCCAAAGGCCAGAAGGAGCCTTTCAGCTTAGCGTGAGATGTCCATGTTCAATTTTACATGCCCTGGATTGGGCATCCCCTTCTTGCACTAAAAGTCACAGTAATTACACTCCCTATAAACAAAGATTTTAATATGCTATGGGGAATTCACTTAACTGAAGCCATGGCAGATTTATAGCTATTAAATGGAATGCCAGGAGGTTGTTAGCACTTTGGGAATACTGCTTTGTTATTTCATAATCACATATTTATGGTTCCCACAGCACATTGTTTTTGTCTTGCCATTCATTTATGGCAGGTCTATTAAACTGCCACAGGTTCTTGGGCTGTAACTCTTTCCAGCGCTGCTGTGATTCCACTTCCATTCTTCTGGGGCTGGTTTGATGGAGATCAATGCCAGAACCCTGGGGAATATAGAGAGAGCATGTTCTGCCTTATGAAGCAGGCACAAAATGAAGCCTGTGAACGATCTATCATCTGAGGAACACACTCCTTACAAGAAGGATTTGTTATCTACAAGCCCAGGTGTTGCCTCTTGGAGTGAGTGTGGATAAATTGATCCCACAGCCTCCAGACTGGTGAGCTGAACACTGGGTGTGCTGCTGGGCCCTGAGGAGAGGGAGCAGCCCCTCACCCCTGCCACAGCTGCCCCCTCACACAGAAACTCCACAGGCTCTCCTGCCCAACACTGCCAGCACGTGTCCACACCCTGCTTCTACCTTCTCCAGCCTTTATAGGTTTTTCAGTAAACTTGGAAGCCTCACTTGCTCTCATTTTTTCTGCTGTTAATTTATCTCTCTCTGATCTGCGCTTCTCCTCCCTCTCCATTTCCATCAAGGCCTGGGGTGTTTGTGAAGTTTTGCCAGAACACCCAACCCCATGATACTTGCCACATTTATGGAGGAGGAGGACTAGAGCCCAGCAGTGCTACTCAAAAGTTAGGAAATCAGGTGAATTTCAGCAAGAATTTTTTCACAGAAAGGGCTGTAAAGTATTGGAAAGGGCTTTCTCAGGGAGCTGGTTCCCATCCCTGGAGGTGTCCAAGGAATGCCTGGATATGGCACTCAGTGCTCTGAGCTGGTGACAAGGTGGGGATGGGTCACAGGTTGGACTTGATGATCTTAGAGGTCTTTTCCAGCCTTGGTGATTCTGTGATTCTGTGAAACGAGGTGCATTTGTTAAAAGCTGTTATTTCAAGGGGCCTTAGAGAGGTAGTCTTATCACAAAGGCAATTCTCGGTCTGGAATTCTCTCAAATTCAGGCCACCAATGTGCAACTGCCCATCAGTGAGGACAGTGTTTAGGGCAGAGCTTGAGTCCACTGCACCACAAAGAATTCATCATCCCAAGAGAGATTTTTCCTCACTTTTCTTTTTCTTTTGTAGTAAATAATTCAGATGATGCACTGAAAATCCTTGTCCAAATAACAATTTGTTAAGTTGACTCATTCTCACACAGGGAATAACCTGGAGAATGCTCTTTTGTTTCCCTCCATCATACCTCTGCCTCTTCTTTAGAAAATCATAAATTTTAAGTTAATGGATAATCTAGAATGCTACAGCTTTTCAGTCAAGTTTAAAAAGCACATACCAAAATAAACCCAAAGCTTCCACTTTGTACCCAAAACAGTAAAAAAAAAAAGGCAAAGCAGTGCATGAGGGTTTTAATTCAGAAGCCAAATCACTGACTGCATGTTCCCAAGGACAAACAGGCATCGCTGAGCCTGTGGGAGCTGTGGGAGCAGCTCCCAGGGACCCCCGAGCTCAGGGAATCTGTGGCAATAAGAGATCATAACTGTGGCAAAGTAAAATACCAAAAGGCATATAATGAAACCGGGGAGTCATTTGGATCATTTAAAAAATGGAGAATTAGCAAAAGTTGCAGAAAATAGAGGAAGAAAGAGTCTGAGGTTTATTCAGTTGTTACTGAAGAGAATTCCTGAACAGCAGTGGAACCAGGGCCAGAATCCTGGGCCCTGTGAACTCAGCTATGCTCCTGTCCTTGAGACTATCAACAAAGTTTGTTTTCTCTCCAGGTCTTGCATTCATTTCTAGGAAGAGAAGTCAGCAGGAACAGTGGGAGCTGTTCCCTTTTTCATATAACCAGCAACGTTTATACCTAAGCACTGCTGTGGTGCTCTTTTCCAGTCCTGATGCCCCCAGGTTGGGAAATAATTAAAAAACATTAGCCATAAGGCCAGGAATAGTGGAATAAGGCAAGTGCCATCAGTGTCCTGCCCGGAGCACACGCTTGCACTGGGGGAGGTGTCAGTCAGCAGAACCAGCACCACTGGCAGCACCTCAGACATCGACACAGATGCTGTTTGATCGCCAGTCCTGCCGTGCCTCAGCTCCTCGGGCAGGGTCAGTTAATCCTGCCCAGAACCAGGCTCACACACTTTCAAAGGAACTCCAGGTCAAATGAGGATTCGTCCTAGTTAGAGAGAGGTGGAACTTTCCCCTCGTTAGCCTGCAGGATCTGCACGAAGCACCTGTTGCCTGCCCGTATTTTGGCTTGGGCTGGAGTGGGTGACTCTGGTGGACAGACAGAGGCAGGGCAGGGGAACTCGGCAGGCTCAGCCTCCCCTGCGCTGCTGCAGCAGCAATAATTCTCATACCTCACAGTCTGTGGTGGGTGGCTTTGGCTTTCTTGGCCGGCATCCAGCAGACAGCAAGGATATCAGCTCTTGTTATTCCAGCTCGTTTCCTTGTCTGCCTTCTGGTCCCTTTGTGGTGTGAATGCTGAAACTGCTGTGCATGTGTGTAAAACACAGCAGTCCATTCAGACACTTACAAAAAGGTTTAAAACTGGTTGGTTTTGGGTTTTTTTTGTGCTTAAAAAAAAAGCAGATGCAACTGAAATTCTGCTCAACTGGCATCAACTGAGGAAGCGATGAGTATTGTGTTTGTATGGAGGGAGGGTAACAAATAACAGAGTGGTTAGCAATTATTTGTTTCCATTTTCAATATTTTTAGGTTTTATCCACTCTGGAAGTTTCTCTGTCAGACCTGGATATTTTAAAGAGACTTTTCTGTGCAGCAAATCAGCATTACCAGTGCTGCCCACTAGCATCTGTCCCTTACCATGTGTGATGGGGATCTTTTCTGTCTGACAGCACCTGACGGGAAGTTTTTCATAGGTGTTCTAGCATCAAGCAAAGCATTTCCTACTGATGCTGGTCAGTTCTGGGCTTTCATTAGACTGTCCCAGCCCTCCTATAGTGCCTAGGCCAGCCCCAGGCTCTGTCAGTATGTGCTGGGATGGCTGCAGTGTTCCTGACTCACCCTGGCCAGCCCCATCTCAGCCTGAATGCACTTCAGCTCCTTCCTATCCCCAAAAACCACCCTTGCCAAGGCCTTTCACAAAGCTGCCCCTCACCAAACCCAAAGGGTGCCCCTGGGAGCTCCCACAACCCCTGCTCACCTCTGCATTCTTGTCAGCCAGCTCAAGCAGCTTGAGCTCACGGTGTCGAGGTCAGGGTTGGTGTGTGCAGCTGATGGATTTGTTACTTCAACAAGCTCACACACTGCTGGCACCCAGACAGCTCACCCCTGTCCTCAGCAGTCTCACCTCTCACAAGGATGTGCCCCGCATGATCCAGTCAGCACTGAAGATCAGAGTAAGGAAAGCAGCTGGAATGCAGAGCACCTGGGACAAAGTGCTTCTCATTAGCTGGAAATGTCCTCCAACCATCCTGCCAGGGCACAGGGGCTCCTTCTGTCCCTCCCTGCACACTGACAGGCTCACAGCTGTGCAGGCTGTTTGTACTGAATCCATCTGCATGGAATTTGCTGGACTGAACTGCTAACAAATTCATTAGGAATCATTTTTTGCACAGCTAACACTAAATGTAATTCTAGGTATAGAAGAGCATTTTTGAGGTCCAATAACCACAGTGTCTTTGGAAACAGGGCACACACACTGAAGTCGGTGTTGTTAAAACACAGAATTGACAATCTCACGCAGAATCACAAAATCATGGAATAGTTCCGGCTGGAAAAGATCTTTAAGATCATGAAGCCCGACCATCAACCCAGCATCACCACCATGTTCTCCAGTAAATCCTGTCCTCAAGTGCCACATCCACAGGGGTGAATCAGGATGCTGAATGCAAACTTCATCTTTCAGCAGAGCTTACAGCCGAGTCTATGCTATAGGATAAAATATAAATGTGAAGTGTTCCAATTGTTTAGACATACAAATATTTCAAGTTTTTGACCAGGTCCACAGGTTCACACTGAGTGGGGTCAGTTCTGAAGTAGAATAAGAGATAAGGAGACACTGAGTCATATCCCAGAGTCTAGTCAGCCCTCAGTAAATAACCACCCAGCATGTCACACGCCTCAGTTTAGGAGCATTTAAAAGCAAAAATCATGTGCATAATCAATCCAAGCACTAAGTCACAGCAAAGCTAATGGTAAAAACAGCTCTTGTACTTTGACTTTTGCATGCAACTGAGAAAATTGTCTATTCAGGGGAGTCCCAGCTCTGTGATGTGACTGTACAACTGAAACTTTGTCCCTCGGTGATGTGTGCACTCATGTTTATGGATTGCCTGGGATGAATTTGTGTCTTATCAATCACACCAGCACAGCAGGAAGGCTGATTTTGCCAGGGATATTTACAAATTCCACCTCAGGCAAGGTGCAAGGGTGCAGACATTTCACCAGGGAGGCTGGAAGTGGTGATGCAGCAATTCTACCCCATTATTCAGAGTTAGGAATTACTTGTCTACTGCAAAACATCTCTCTTGAGCACATAAAAATCTGAAATAGGCAGCATCATCGGCAACATTAGTTGGCTGATTTAAATCCTTTTCTGACCAAATCCATCTCTTCTGTCTGAGGCTGCCATTTCCCACCTCCCTGAAAGGGAAAGGTTTGGTGAACCACAGAGGATGGTCACAGCACCCAAACAAGAGAAATGCCTGATTTAATCTGGTTGAAAGCCCATGAAATCTACCTTACTCTAAGTAGATGTTGTCCTTTTTTACAATAACTGGTATTTTTAAACATCCATATTTGTCAAGACCTTTCTGAACTGATGAAATATTCATCCAAATCCCTCTGCATGGAGAAATGAACTCGATACCTGTGCTCAGACCCTTCTCCTGCCCTGGCTCATCAGCTTGCACAGCCCACACTGAGGGGCATGATCACAATTCTAAATTCTATTTCCAGTTAAAATAAATTCATGTTCTGTTTTGCACACTTCAGTTCACATCTCAGCTCCTTGTTTTAGGCTTGACACCCAGCATGAAAATGCTACCAATATGTACAGAATTTGCTTCTATTAAAGCCAGGTCAATATTTTATGCCTGATTAATATAAATTTTGGAAAGGTTGTTAGTTTGACAGAAGTCGGAGCTCTGTTCTGGGCTTTGTCACTGGCCTGGGAAAATCTGCTTTCTGTTGCTCTCTAATCTTCATCTCATGACCTTTCCTGTGCTTGGGTGCCAGCTCTTTTGCATAAATGCTGTCTGCAGGTACAGTGCCTGGGGGGGCTGACCTGGGTGAGGCTCTCCTCGAGCACTAACACACTGCTCAGTGCCACTCAGCCTGTGTTGCAGCCTCCTGTGTTCTGGTACATGATGAAGGGAGGAAAAACCCTACCCACAGTTTCTTTGCAACTGCTCAGGGAAGGAGTGACTTGGGATTTCTATGACAGCCACTGCCCTGACTATCTTGGTAGCAGGGATTGTCCCCAGTGGCTGACATGCTTATATTCAAAGCAGAAAAGTCCTTCTTGTCCACTACAGTGCTAAATTATTCACAAGTTCCTGTTTTCCCTGTAAAAAGCTGAGAGAAGACGCTAAACAAGGTACGAATATCAAAGGTCCTTTCCCCTGAACATCCCATGTGAGGTGCAGCAGTTTTTTTATGATCCCTCCATTCCCACAAGAGAATTCAGAAAGCAGAAACCTTGCCTAAATAAAGACAACCTTGGCAATGCACATAGTTCCAGCCAGAGTTTTCTGTCAAGGCAGCGCGCGGTCACCGCAAGGCCATGAGGCAGGAACAGGGAGCAGAGGAACGGGAGAGACATTTTTGTGGAAATAAACAAGAGAAGGAGATGATGGTGAGAGATGCATGTGAGTGCAGGGGCTGCCTCACTGCTGCCCAAGGGAGCACTCCAAACAGGGCTGTTTCCTGACAGACTCTCTCCAGAGCAGGGATCCCAGCCTTTACACCCTTCCTAAATCCCAACAGCCAATGGGAGCAGGAGCAAAGCAGCACAAGTGCTTGTAAACATACTACACATGTCACAGAGCTTAATATGTCACATATGTGTGTTAATTCTACCTATATGTTAATTTATTATAGGATCTGAATTTCCCTTGAAAAGATGGTATTCCTTCAAGAATTCAAAAGTGGGATTTCATCTTCATGGAGCTCAGGGAGAACAGAGTGAGCGCAGACAGGGATTACCTCCAGGGGTGGTCTGGTGCAGCAGCAGCTTCTCACGATGTGAATTCTGCCAGTGATGATAGACTCAGGCACACGAGCCTTCTCCCTGATCCAGCCAGGTGGTTGCACACAGACCTGGGACTAATTTAATTCTCTGAGTCAGGTCCTTGGAAAGTAGAAACCCTATGCAGAAATGTCCCTGCTGTTTAATACAGTCTCTATTTAATACAGTAAATATAGTCTTAGATCAACTATAACTGCCATTCAATCAGCTGTGGAACTCATGATAGTTGGGATGAAAATGAGGTTGGCAAGGAAATGTTCTGAGATACCCTCAGCAGAAACTGGAAATAAAAGAGTGAAGAGCTGAGCAGGTCCTTTCACACTTTGGCAGGAGCTGACAGGAGTAGGCACCAGGAGTAGGCAGAAAAGTTTAACAGATATCTGGATGTTCATTCTTCTCCTGACACATGGTTTCTCCTACCTACATCAAGGGAACAGAAGTGTAAGTGAGGTGGTCCCACCTGACCCCACCAGTCCCTGCAGGAGACAAAACCCTGTGAAAACTCCTGTCCTGTCTCTCACGCTACACAAAAATGTGATTATGGATTTTTTTTCCTCCTTCCTCTGTTGTCTTTTTGCTTAAGAAATTAAGTGAATGCAACTTTAAGGCCATGTTCCTTTGCAAAGGTTGTATGTTGTAAAGTCCCCTTGACTTTGGAGCATTTCTAAAACTCTGTGCTGTCCAGCAGTTTTGCTAATCTCAGAGCTGATGACACACTCATGAATTCTTCTGGAAGCCACATGTGACAAACCAGCAAGTGTGGATCAAACAGGCCTTCTACTCCCTCCACCAGTGCAGCATCATTACTTCTGTATCACACAGATCCTCCGAAGACAAAACCATCCGGATTTTGATCCTCAGATGCCTGACCCAGCAGTGGAATTAAAATGCTGACCATAAAAGCAAGGTACCAAGGTCATGTACTCCATGCTTTCCTGTCAGGAGTCAGAACACAGTTCCCTGGGGTCCTGTGAGGTACATGGAATTACAGAGGCAAACAGAAGCCCTTTCTGCTCAGACAGGGTTTTTGGCTGTTGTCCTTAAATGAAAAATACCAGTGTGGTGAGGAAAATGACATACATGGAACCCAGTTTCTAATTTTGCACTGGATTCCCACTTAAACTTCTGAAAAAAACAGCAGAAAATATCCATCTCAAGATCAGGAATGAAGACAAATAAATAAATATGCAAATACTGTCATTTGTCTGGGTTGCAGTCACTGCAAAATGGCCACCAAATTCAACAGGGCGAGTAAAACTTTATAGTTTGGTTGTTATTTTGGAACACTGACAACTGATATCATCTTGCAAAGAAGAGTGATTCATCCAAGTGCTTAGAGGATGGGAGCCCTGGACAGGTTCTGAGGCTGATGACCAACATAAACAGGCTGTAAATTCAGGAGGTAATAGTGCAAGTCAAAGGAAAAGAGGGAGAGAAAGGAAAACATATGGCCAGAGTCAGAGAAGTAGATCAAAGTTTGAACAGTGAAAACAAATCCAGAAATTCAGGCAAGGAAATATTTGCTCCTGCCTAAGCACATACAGCAAATCCTGCTGAGGAGATTGTGTGGGACATGGTTCACAGAGCCTCAAATGGAAACTGAGCTCAGACACCTCTGAACTAATGGAATCTGCAAGAAGGCCCTTGACTTGAACTCTGGAGGAGTCCCATTACAAGTTCTGTGGCTCTGGGCCTCTCTAACAAACACCTCCTCCAGGCTGTTCTGCAGCAGCTCCACTGTCTGGTGACGGCTGACACAGCTCAGTGATTGCACACAGATTTTAAAATGTGAACTGAAGGATTTTGTTCAAGAGCTTGACCAACGCTGAGGCATAAAAGAGGTTGTAAAGCAATGTAGAGACATGAGTGGTGTTCCCCCAGAGCTGACAGTGGCTGGTACTGTGTGCAGGTGGCTCCATAGCTTCACCTCTGCCAGGTAGGCAGCAGGTTATTGAAACCATTTTATTGTTTGCATGTTACATGGTGAGCTGCGGCTTGCCTGCAGAGGAGTTTGCACATCAACATAATTTATTTTTGGCCTTGACAACTCCTAACTTCTGTGGTGAGTGAGAGCACTTGTCAAAACCCACTCAGATGTAGATAAAGATATCGCTCTTAATGGCTCAACATACCCAGCACTGGTAACTAATCTCAGTTATCTTTGAGATCTCATGACAAAAATAATTATGTACAAGAGTGGATTATTGCCACAGACCTCAACAACACAGGGCAGGTTGTGCACAATGCCATGGGTTCCTCTGTGCAAAATGACACAGCATTATGAACTGTTTCCTCTCAGGGAAGAAGTTAGTGAGGAAATTGAAGTGGACTGAGGTAAAATATTGATCCTGCACAGCAAGGATGTATCTTGTGCATCATCACACCTCCAGTTTGTGTCCCATGCCTTTCAGTAGTGATAATGGAGACTCTCTCCAACCAGGCCATGCCCAGCACTCACTGCAAACAAGGAGGGGCTGGGGCTGCTGTGACCAGAAGCAAGAGGCATGCTGCATTCCTTTACATACTGTCCCAGCTCTGGCTCATCAGGCAGCACAGTGAAACCTCCCAGTAATGCTGAAAGGAAGGAACCAGTCTGGGTTTGCAAACCCAGCCTGGACTTGGAGGTAAAGACGGGTTGAATGCACCACAGGGATGTACAAACAGCTAAACACCAGGTGGGCAGAGGCACAGAAGAGGTTGGAATTTGGGAGAGAACTGATGCTGGCAGAAGATAAGAAGGTATCGGAGTAGTGAATTCAGCTTGGAGTAAGTTTTTCTTGGGAAGAACGATGTGTGTTTGCCAGCACAGTGTGTATTGACAGTGTGCAGCTGTGGACAACAGCTGAGTGTGGATCTACCTCCTGCCTGAGCAGAAATCATGGGCTTGGAAAGTACTTGTTCTGGCAAGCAAGTGTAGAGAGCTTACATTGGAGAGCTGGGTGACACAGGCACAAATACAACCCAGAACCCACAGTTAATTGGTGGTGAAGATTTACCCTTTGTCCTTATTAGCTTGCCTTTAAACAGACATGATAAATGCTGTTCATTACTCAAATGTATTCTGAAGGAGTCTAAACTTCCCCAGCTCACCCTTTAATCATCCTCTGGCTTACATATTTGTCTTTCCTTCCAAGATGCTGGTAATAAATAAATGTTGTTTAAATGGCCACAGTGCTGTGACAAGCCTACAAGTCCATACATTTTCTCTTCGGGTTGTTGGTGGTTTTTAACTGCCTTTATATTTCTTAATTTAAACACTTGAGAAAATCAGCACTTGTTTCCTGCCTCAAGATGTCCGGTGAAATGTCTGCTGACATCTTGTCTCTAGTGTTAGTGCCAATGGCAGGTGAATAAGCAAAACAAGAGAGCAGCTGCCTGAAGCCTGGGCCACAGCACAGGGATAAGGGAGAAGTGCTGCTCATTTGTCTCCTTCTTGTCCTCCATGACTGGACATGAAGACAAACTTCTGTGTGAGCTTATATCTGATGTACATTTATACCTAAATAAAAGCTTTTTTACTCTAAGGATCATCAAACACTGGAACAACTTGACATGAGAGGCTGTGGAGGCTCCATCGTGGAGATATTATAGCCTTTATAATATAAAGAGAATCAACAAGACTGAATATTCTCTCTGCTGCAAAGCAAGAAACAGTGCTGGCATCAAAACCACCTCAGTGCTGGAGTGAAAGAGGAGCTGATGTCTCAGTAGCAACAGGAGATAACAACACCCATCTATCTCCAAGATTTTTTGCCAGTTTGGAAAACTGGAGGCTGGAAACATGACCAGAATCACCTAGGATAATCTCAGGCAAACTACAGAACAAATTAATTAATAACCTGTTTCTGGAACCTCTGGAATGATGGATCTGTGGCTGATTAATTGTGGTGGTGTGTTCCCCAGGGACTTATCATGTCAGCTGTACTGCTTTCCGTGGAGGGAGTTCAATCACTGGCTTGGGCAAGTGTTGGTACAGAAGTTCTATGATGAAAGGGAATTTGAGCTTTTAAGATACTTGGATCATTAAGAAAGAGTTATTATGTGTAGCATTGATTCATCAACTTGTGCTTTTAAGTTAATAAGTTCTGCTTGGCAATTGCAATCTCTCCTTTTTCTGGACTACAAGCAGTAATCAATCAAAACCCAGCTCTGAAGCGACTGGAGAAGTACTAACAGCAAACTGTGCCCTTGGCAAGGATCTGGATATTCACTGGAACCTGCAAAGAGCTCTGGCTGTCTAAAGGAACTTCCCATCTTACACCCTGCTGAATCACCAGCCTGGGGTTGTTCTGGGATAGACAAGAAGAATGGAGAGAGCATTACCTGTCAGAGAGCTGTCAAGCACTGAAGAGAAAGGAATTCCTTTATTGGGATTTTTCTGGCAAAAATCTCAAAGCTCAAGGTGCTCACCAAGTATTGGACAAGTCTTCACGTGAATTGCAAATCCAAAATCCAGAGAACTGAAAGGTCCCAGTACATACTCTAATTATTTTCCAAGCACTCACCAGAGTTAAAACTTTCCATGCAGTTTCTCCACAGTCTCCTCGGTCAAGCTGTAAATCAGGGATAAAATTTACTCACTGACTCCTGAACAAATGAATGGAAGCATCACAGCTATTCCACAATTGCAGTTCTCCAGGTCCTGGAGCTGAGTTCCAGTGGTCTGTTCCTACCTGGCAGTATGTTTCCATGAGCACTCAAAGCTGCACTCAGACAACATTTATATATCAAGTCAGAAAATATTTTAATTTTTGAAAGACAAATACCAGAACTAGCACGACCCCAAGGTCTCATAGGAGAACTTCCTGGAATTCCTTATGGATGGAAAGAAGCCTCAACAACTAACATGTGTTGATTTCTTCTTGAGGCTGGGAAAAGAGAACATTAAATGGAGGAAAATAATAGTTTGACTGAAAACAAAAGCAAAACTTGTTCTAAAGTCAGGACTGAGCTGGAATTTTTTTCTAGTGTTTGCAGAGGATAATAAAATTAAGCACCATGAAAATATCACAATTATGAATGTGATTACATTAGACTTTCTAAATACAAATTGATTAATATGTGCAATAAATACAGAAATAAGCGCAGGAAAAAAATCAGAAGTAATTTGACTTTAGGTAGTACAACTCTAAAAACCATCTGTGTTGTGCACCAACTCTTCTGCAGGGTTTTTCCAACCAGAATTACAAAATACTTCACAAAAGTGGACCAGCTCTTTATCCTTTAAATGATTTGGGGAAATATTTCCCTTTGAATGTGGGAGATAATTGAGTCATGGAAATGAGCAGAGGTGAAGGAGTGATCCAGTGGCACAGGCAGGGAAACCCTCCTCTCCTTCCCTCTGAGGATGAAGGTGCTTTGGCATCAAACAGCAGCACAGCAGCCATGAGCCAGTGCTTGGATCTGCTGCAGGCACCAGCAGCCACTGACCAACCTGATAAACCAATTTTGCCTTAGTAAAAATGTAAAGCTTTAGTAACATGCTAATAAAATTAGCATTAGTAAAATGCTTTATTCAGGTCAGCACCATTACTTAGGAAAGATACACAGCACAGGTGTGAGAACCTGTGAATGTGAATCTCAGGTGGTTCACTGGCATGTTTTAGGATGCTGTGAACACTCTGTCTCCTGTGGAAGGGATGCTGGGTCTTCCCCCCCAAAGCAGAAAGGGATGAAATCCTCAGTTCAGAAAGGAATTCCTGGAAGCATCCCCAGTTTGACTCACCTGGACTCCTGCAAACATTCCTCATTTTCCGGGATGGACACATAAATCATGTACACATTTAGAGCTCATGCTGAATTCACTCTGTCTTTACCCCTGCGTTCTGGTTTGAAAACAAAACCAGTGAGAGACTCCAAGTCAAAAATACAATTTATTAGGAAAAGCGAAAAAGAAAACAAAATACATGCAATAATACGAAAGGAAAACCACTGACAGAGTCAGAATACAACCTGACACCCTTTTTGGTCAGGGTGTTGGTAACTGTCCAAACTGGAATGGCTGCAGTTCTCCTGGAAATCTGTCAGAAAAGCTGAGTCTGGTGTCCCAAAAACCCAGATTATATCCAGTTAGGAATGCTTGGCTCCTCCCTCTGGGCGGAGCATCTCACAATGGGACACTGTAACTTTTCTCAGTCACACAGCGACATTCAATAGCCCGTTATCAGCAGATGTCTCCCCGGAGGGAGAACTGGTTGTGAAAGAGGTGAGGAAAACTGCCCACTTCACAGAAGACAACTGCTACACAGATGGCAGATGGAATACATCTTGTCTTGCAATCTGGGACACCCTGTCATGGCTGAGGAAGTGCTTTCTAACACATTTTCCAGAGGATAATGTTGTTAGCAACTCTATGGCATTATTTAATTTGATTTTACTCTGCTAATAAGCCACAAAACAACATCAGAGAACCTCCTCACGCTACTCATAGCTGACCTCCTTTCTGTGGGATGTACAAATATCCATCCACATCACCCCAAAACAACGTGGCCTGCTGCTCTTGACTGCAATACCTGCCTCAGGTTACCTGGCTTCTGCTGCTTTTGGCTCTGTCTTCCTCTCCCTGTTGATCTCTGCAGCTGTTCTGGAGCATTTTTAGTTATCAAAAGACAGCTCAAGTTCCAAGAACACAAAGTAAATAAACCATTAATGGTGCCTGTACCAAATTAAAACCTCTCTAATCTTTGTACTTCTATCTTTATTTATTCTACTAATTTCATGGCTGGAACAAGTCTAAACATAAACAAAACGTTCTCCACTATCCATCCCCACTGCCCAGAGTGTTGGCTCCAAGGAAATGTGCTGACACGGTGAAAGGAAACCCACAGTAGCAAAATCCAGCAGTTTTCAACCTTTCCTAAATGACCACTCAAATGCTGTGAACTGGGATGAAATCAGTAATCTTCAGCCCATTAAATAACATGGAAAATTGAGCGTGTTCATCATTTTCTGACAAGTCTTCCCACCTCTGAGGGCTCTCAGAGGGCTTCTTCAGAGTTTCTCTCAGGGCAAGAATGCAGGCAATCAGATCTGTTTCCTGTGCACTGAAATTACCCAGTGGATGGAAAGTGAAATTCTTCTCTTTTAGACAAGACTGTCAAGATGGAATATCTCAAAATTATTTATAACAATGTCTTTTTAAGACAGTGGAGTTATCTCTTATTGAAAGTGGTTGACAAATCCATCCAGCAACCTTTCAGAAGTGAACACCACATTATTATGTATGCACAGGCAGATGGAGGAATGGATGATTTCACAGATTCTTTTAATTTTCCAAATGCTGTAACTCTGCTGCTTTCCCTTCCCCTGTCCAACATCAGCCAGCCCACACTCTGAACACAACCACAGAGGAAATGCATCAAGACAAGAGTTCTTAATAGTTGCTTAAAAATGAGTTCTAAAAATGGATAAATGCTTGCAGTGATCTAGACAGTAATATACTGTGAAATACTTTTTTTTCTGCTTGTACCAAACAGTATTTGAGAATGACTAATACACGATTTCCACTGGCTCCAAAACATGCAGGTACAAATTATTGCTTGAGAAAATGGAAATATCTGCTCTTCCCCAGCCTATTGCCTTAAGACTGTGAGGTTTGAAATCCCCAATTTCTAAATGTTAATGACCCATATATGGGGTTGGTTGACCAACCATGCGTGGCCACAGAGAGGAGAGTTTCTTTTGAGGAGTTTCTTTCTTCTAACACAGCATGAAGAAATTTAAGTCACCTGGGTCATCATGGTCCTCTGAGGCTCCTCTGAGAGTCATCAAATTCAGTCTCCTTAGCAAACAGTAAAACACAAGGTAAATGTCAAATGATGGGGCTTGTGCAAGAAGCATTGTGGGAAGGAATATTTCAATATCCTGCCATTGTAATTTTCTGTGCCTGTGACACTGTAAGCTGCTTCCACACTGCCTAATTAACACAGTCATTAATATCCTGTTACAGGAACCAGAATGTGTTGGGAGTGTTCCATGGGGTTTTGCTGACTGGCTTTATTTATTCACACAGCTACGGTGAATTCATTATCACATTCCCTGAATATGCCCCATAACGGTGGTGAAAATCTGTCTGTGCTAAGAGGATGGTCCCTGACTAAACAAGCAGCCCTTTGCATCTTGCCTCTCCCACACCCCTCCTGTATCCTTCAAGGCTCAGGGAGGCCACTGCCAGGTTCTAGTTTGATCCCTGAACACAAACCATGGCAATTCTGCCCGGTAACACCTGCACTGAATGATACTAGGATACAGGCTGCCTTGCTGTGCAAAGTTCTCTTCAAGTTTGACAGCTGCTTATGGAAGTAGAAATCTTTCATAAAATCTCCCAGTCCTAATTAACTTATCTGAAGTGCTGAAAAATTTACAGCCTTTCTCTTGAGAGCCCGTTGCATTGGCTGCCCACCCCACCTTTAAAAACCTGTGCTATGTTCCTTGATTGAAGTTTTGTATCTCGAGGCTTCAGCCCTGGCATTTCATTATGCCTCCACTGGGCATCAGGGATAGAACAGGCTGTCCTCCCAGGATTCTCTCCAGCAATGTAGCTCTGAGATAGGAATTTTGGTTGCTCCAAGCCAAGCTGCAGCTTGGTATCAGTCCCCCTTTGCCTGCTATGGCCAATTCATCAGAAGAATTCAGTAGTCCCTCATTGTTACCTCCTTGTGCCGTTGCAAAAATGTTTACCTTTTACAGCTGCAAAAGCTAGCAAGAATTGTGTGGGGGAAGGGAATATCTGGGTGAATGTGGCAGGGAAAATAATAGTTCTTGCTCTCAGACAGCCTTGTGACCCTCTGAGCATGTCAGGAAACGGAGCTCTCTGACATTCTGGCTTTAGTCTCTGAGTGTATTCACACCCAGAAGTGAGAGGATGTCTGTGTGTGTGCTCTTGCACACAGACTGACACTCGTGGCTCCCACGGGCCATCTAGTGCTGTACCCGAGTCTCCCGCTCCCAGCACTGCCGTGCCCAGAGCTATCCTGTGACAGACGTGCCTCTGCCCAGGGCCAGTCCACCCAAGCCCATCCACTCCCCAGGTAATGTATCCTCCAGCCTCTGCTCATTCTGGGGGGAGCAATAACTGCCTGAGAAGTGAGCTGGAAACACAACCCGTTTATCTGGGGGATGGATCAGGTGCTGTGGCTGGACATCAGGAGCTCCCTTCCCTCTGCAGTCCCCTCCCAAACTTGCAGTGCATCCCTGCCCCTCCTCTGCCTGTGCTTTCATACCGATCTTTGGGGCAGAGCTGACAGGCTTGGTGACTGGGTACTTCCACTTCTTTTGCATTAGTTGGGCTTTGACTCTCTGACCTCATCAGGGATCAGGTGCTGCTCCCTAAATTCCTTGTACTGCAGAAAGCATTCCCTGTGGTCAGCCAGCAAATCTCTCCTTTCATCAGGGCAGTGCATGTCTCTTCCACACACACACACAGGTTCATACCTCCACCTGCAAAGTATTCCATATTTATTCTTTCCCTCTGTTACTTCTCCCCATGTTAGAAGACAAAAATACATCCTCTCACTTCTGGGTGTGAATACACTCAGAGACTAAAGCCAGAATGTCAGAGAGCTCCGTTTCCTGACATGCTCAGAGGGTCACAAGGCTGTCTGAGAGCAAGAACTATTATTTTCCCTGCCACATTCACCCAGATATTCCCTTCCCCCACACAATTCTTGCTAGCTTTTGCAGCTGTAAAAGGTAAATATTTTTGCAATGGCACAAGGAGGTAACAATGAGGGACTACTGAATTTTTCTGGCAAGTTGGCCATAGTGGTCTTATGGGGAATCCTATTGGCAAGTTTTTATTAATAAAAAGCAAAAATACAAATGAAAACTCCCAGGACACCAGCATCAGAGTCAGATATTCATGTTTCTTTTCCTGCAGAGCCCCCACTCCTGCCCACCAGCTATGTACTAAGTTAACTCCAGCATTATCATAGCTCTGTGGAAGTAGCTCAATTAATTTATGCCTTTTAAAAGTGAACAGTACTTGCTCCAAGGCTTTCCAGTCTAGAATAAAAGCACAGACTGCTTCCTCAAATTCCCAGGAAGAGAAAAAGCGAGAGATATCACAAGTCATTAGGAACAGTTCTTTGCAATTTCCACCACCATTTCATACAAGCCAAATCAAAACTATCAGAGAAAAGGATTGGGTTGTTTTCTCCCCTCCTTTCTGTTCGAAAGACCTGTGGAAGAGGCACAGGTCACATTTCTAAACAAAGGGGTTTCTTTCTTTCAGCCCTCAAGCCACTGAGTAAGAAAACTCAGATACCTCTGGCCCATGTGGCAGCCTGTACTTTGGGTATAGCTCTGTTGTCTGACCTCCCAAGATTCTTTCTCAAGACCTGCTCCAGTTTGAATTTTAATTCCTAAACCTCCTTTGAAGATAAATGTGTTGGAACCATGGCCTGAGACAGAGCTGTGCCACCATTTAATGCCATTTCTAATCTTGCATCTTATACAAGTCAGTATTGCTTAACACCTATTAAGTTCTCATATGGGACAAACAGAAGTCAAATCTCCCAATTACAAGAAAGAACCACCGTGGGGAAAATCCCCAAAAGTAGAACCCAGATAAGCCATCTACGTTTTCCTTCTTGGCCTCTAGGGCTGCAAAATTTATCAGCACCCATCAGACCTCACCAAACAAACCCACCCAGTCTGAAGCTGTAACATTGCTTTCTGCTGAGACCACAGGGGCAAGCAAAAGCTTTGATCAACTAACCACTGCAAACTTTTATTTATTTTTAATTTCCTTTTTACATAGCAGACATGGTTTGCACCAAAAGGTCATTTGAAAAAGTGATTTGGCGAGTGCACAGAGCAGCAATGTTTTCCACAGCACACTCAGCTTGGCTGTGTCGGGGCTAGGAGGGTCTGTCCTAGGGCTACCAGGGGTTATGGTCATTACTGTCATCCAGATTTTTGGCTATGCTAATTTTTTATTCAGCTTTTGGAACAGGATGGGATGGGTTGACACGGAATAAACCTCTGCCTGGGAAGTCTGGTAGATGCCTTTGAAATGTTTTCTTGGTGCCTCTTTCACTGGCCACACAACTACGGGGTTCATTCTGTCCCAATTCTTACATAACTGGTATATTTTCAATTTCAAATCCCTGAGTAACCAAGTGATACAAATTCCTAGGGACAGTGGAAGGCAACAGACCCAGTGGTGCAGCTGTGATTGGAGGCAGGTCTGGCACAGGTTTCTATCCAAGCCAGTACCATAGCACCTGGATTAACCCCGTGACCTGACAGAAGAACAGATCTTCTTTTCCTCTTTTCTTTTTCTTTTGTTCTTCCACCTTTCAACAGTGCACCTCCATTCTTGTGCTACTGACCTGCCTCATTGGCTCCTTTGAAGGGAAATAAGGACGTGACTTTCCTCTGTCCTGGTCAGCAAACCCAAGGGATCAGAGATTAAGGCGAGCTGTCCCTGGCTGTGCACGTCACTCAGTACTGCAACCAAGAGACTGAGGCAAAACCAGCTAGTTATTTCCCCAAAAGCAGCTCTCATCTGTTGGGGATGAATATTGCATCATGATCAGGAAGAAACCTGTACAGGGTGCAGCCAGTCTGACTGCATCACACAACAGCCCCTAACAAAGTTAATTAGGGTGACCCTAAGAAATGGGTAACGACCAGGAAGATCATAGGAAGTGCTCTGCCAGCACTGCTGCACAGAGGGAGTGGGATTTAGGATGCATCAGGATTTCAAAGGAGATGAAAACCCTGACAAGACCATTCAAGAAAATGAATAATGACATTTGCCAACAATTGCAGATAAAGGAAAAATCACATACAATTTTGAGGTTTCATAGTAATATCAATGGTATCCTATTTCTGTTGGGTCTGGAAGACCTTACACATGACATCCTTGATGACTTCATTGGAAATTCTTCAGACTCCATTCTCATAGAGTTTGTAAACAATGAAAATTCACCCTTGGCAAAATTTGCTACACCACAGTGGTTTGAAGAGTGAGTTCACACTCTTTGCTGAGCCTCCTGCAGCACACCAAGAGCGCAGGACACAGGACTGCAGTCCTGGAAGATCAACATCAGCTTCACAGAAACCAGAAGGGACCTCAGAGAACAGGTAATCCAACTTTTTACCACAAACCAAGTCTAACCAAAACCAAGCACTCCTGACCTGCTCTTAAAGGCCTTCAGGAACAGACCTCACCACGTCCCCAGACAATCTATTCCAAGGCTTTCACTGTCCTTTGCCAATACTTCTTTTTATTTTACGTCTCCCTTTAATCATTGTCACTGCAGTTTACGCACATTATTTCTTGTCTTACCCAGTATGAGCTCACAGAACAGATGATTCCCTTCTGTGCAGCAGCATTGCATGGATTTGCCACAGTTCTCTGTCTTTGTAGGTTGTGAAGGCAAGTTAAAGGATCTCTGATGATTTCTGTTACTCTGCCTGCAGGCTCTCCAGCCAGTTTGTATTTCCCTTGAAGAGCAGCCCCTCTAAGCAATGGGATTTGAGGTTTTACCCAAACATAGTTGAACTGTAAGGACATCACTGACAAGACTCTCCATCCTGGGTTACAGAGGCAAACAAAATACAGTGATCCATGCAAGGTGAAAATGATCAGCAAGTGGCTCAAGTGGTAGGCTAAAATGTGATAGAGCTCTCATTGATCTCATCCAGGCATTTGCTAGGACCAAACTGTTCAGATTTTTGAATGTGAAATGGAATCTACAGTCTAATTCCTTTTGGCAAGAAAAAATACCTGAAACTCCCTAGGAATCAGCAAATGAACTCCTGAATTTAATTGCATGACCACTCCATGCCATCTTTCACATGATGAAACAAATGTATCATGATTGCATTGTCCTAAACCAAGATAATGTTCTTTTTCTCTCATGTATTTTTTTTTAAAGTCTGAATTGATACTTGGTTTGGGATCACATGCTGCTCATATTGAACAGACAAAAGTTGTCAGAAAGTTTAAAGACTTACTTGGAATTCCTGCTACTGAACTATACAAAATGTGTTGGGGAAACTTTTCCTTAGGGTGTTATTGTGATCTCAGTTTCCAAGAAGACTTCCAGACTTGTTTAGCTTCAGCCAAGCTAATAATCTCCCACTGTGGCATTTGGTTCTTTTCCTTCTATTCCTTATCAGGAATTTTAAGGTACATATGAGAATAGAGAAAGCATAAAGTGACTAAATATAGTCAGCAGCAGGCTGGCCATCTCCAAAATCTTCAGCAAACAGCTAATTTTGACTGGAGGATAATTGTCTGGCTGGGGACTTGTCTTTGGTCAGTGGCTGACTCAGCTGCAGGAAATCTGCTGCAAAAAAAAATATTTTTTTTTTTCATTTGGGATTTAACTCAAAGATGGGATAAACCTGCCATGTCCAAACTGGTCAAGGAGCATCAGTGCCACTGAATCTAATGCTGCTGTGGCTGAGCTGTAACTGTGCCTCCTACTGAGCTGTGCTGACCACCTAACTTACAAATCCTGTACACTGAGAGTTCTTCTCTAGTACCTAAATCACTGACTCTGCCTGGGAAACAAGGGCATGTTCCTTCTAGCCTAACCAACTAATGAATTTTCTTTGGGGAAGGTTAAAAGCAAAATAATAAGGAAAAGGGGAAAAAAAAGTCACAGAATGCAGCCAGTTCCCACCCCTGCTCTCTTACTTGCTGAACTATAGTGGACACCTTTGAGCATCTGCTTAAAAAAGAGATGGAAAAATAAATTTCAAAAAACCACAACAATTTCCACTGTTAGAAATGCTTTTAGCAACTCTTCAGTGTCCTGGTTTTAGACCATTTTTCAGTTAAACTTAGCAATTTCTAAAGTTTAATTACAGAGTTATTTTGTCCAGCCTGACAGCAAATAATTTCTTTGAGATTTCATTTTGGATGTGCACTGGAACATCTTTCTGGAAATGCTGCCCTTGATTTGAACATTCTTCCAAGGGAGACGTGCACAGATTGCTGCAGTAGGAAAAAAAAAATCCACATCCAGCAGTCACATAAGTAGTGTGTGCCTAATTAGTACAACCAAAGATAAAGATTAGAAATATTGCAGATGAACATTATGGCTACACACTGCCTTTTCTTTTCCCTTTGGGAGCAATGAAGGAAGCATTTAGCTAAAGCACTTGTATAGGTAATGTTGCCATCTTGCTTTCATTCTGAGTTGACAACTGTCTGCAATTTTTCCATGAAATATGGAGCATAAATACTGCTTCACCCAGGGGAAATAGGCTATGGTGAGGTAGAATTCAAAAAAGAAGTGGGGACTAAAGGGCCATTAAGTTTTTTGATTAGCACTGCCTCACAAATATTCCAGCATGCTGATGGACTTCTCTCACCACAAACTCTCAGTGCCGACTCTAGGGCTGCCCAAGGGGGATAGAGCAGGATGCCAATATTTGGAAAGACTAGAGAAAATTAGACAGAAATGGAAAAAAAAAAGTTAAACTTTAGGACTGTTTGTTCCACTCTCAAGAAACTGAGGCATCTCAGGGGAGGGCACAAGCCTAACTTCAAACTCTCATGAAGGACTTGAGACTTCTCTGCTCACTGCTTCCTCTTTCTTCCATGAGTATTCCACACAGATCACACAGGATTACCATAAAGCACTGGGTGATCAAATTAACTTGGCTCACCCTCCCAGTCTCTCACCCTACTATTCCCACAGCCCTCACGCCCCCCACACCTGTGTGCATGACAGCAAACTCTTACACTGGTTAAATGAGTTCCAGTGTGCCTGAGCTGGGGTGAAGGGGGAGGCTGGGGTGAACTTGTGGATCTGAGAACAGTTCAGCACTTCTCATCTCAAAATACCTTGCAAAAGTGCTTAAAATATCTTCAATTCTCCTTGAATTAAATCCTCCTTCAATTTTTTCTTTCTTTTGCTGTTGTTTTTCCTACCTTTGCCATTTCTGCAACAAAACAAAGAGTAGCAGAGCCCTCCAGATTTCTTTGCTTCTACGTTTTGACAACCTTCTCACAAAGCCACATCACTGATCCTATTTCCTGCATTCCCTTTACCGTGCAAGTGTTGTGCTTTCATTATTGTGACATCCTATTTCCCTGCTTTAAATCCTCTGTGAAAGCTGAAGTGACAATCAAAGCTAGACACTATTTGAGGAAATGATGGTTTGTTTTGTGGTGCTGTCAGAAGATCATGGCTTTGGGGACTTGAAGTTCCACAGGATTTCATAATCCTACACAGCATCTTTGTCACCAGTGTCTCCCTGCCCATCCTGTGCTGGAACAATTCCTTACCTTCTGTTCAATTCACACACCCTCATCCTTCCAAGCTCCTTAGGCAGTCTTACATCCTCCCATCATTTTTTCACCGCACAGATGCCTTTCTAGAACAAAAAGATGCCTTTTCCATGACACGAGCATCTGTCTGCCGCTTTGCACATTCAGGCCCCCACGCTTCCAAACTCTCCTCAGGGGCGATCAGGAATTCACACAATCCTCTGGGTTTGCTTTAGTTTCCTTTCTTTGGTGTCCTTTCCAAAGGCTGAGGGTTCCTTCAGGTTCCATCCTGACCCTGTCACGATGCCTTAGCACAGTGAATGCTGCAGACTCCCCTGGCTGCCTCCCTGATGTGCCTGGCCCTGCCCATGTCCAGGCACCCTATGAGCAGAGCAGCCCAGGGCTTGTTTGGCCCAGCTGAGCACCCCTCTGGAGAGCCTCAGCAGGAATCTGCCTGTCTTCCAAAACCTCCTCTCCTGCCTCAGGCAGGATTTAATTCACCACTTGTAGGATTCAGCACACAAGGCAGGAAGTAGAGAAGATTGGCACAGAGCTACTCACCTCTGCTCCTTGCAGAATTCCCTCTGCCTGTGGTGGAGCTGAGCCACTTCCAGAGGAGTCAGGGGGGTCAGTGCAGCTGTTGTGGTTTGAAAGCAAAACCAGTGAGAGACTCCAAGTCAGAAATACAATTTATTAGGAGAAGGGAAAAACCAAAATCCATGCAATAATACAAAAGAAAAACCACTGACAGAGTCAGAATACAAGCTGACCCCCTTTTGGCCAGCATGTTGGTAGCAGTCCAAATTGGAGTGGCTGCAGTCCTCCTGGAGTGGCAGATGTGGTTCTGTTGGATCCTGTAGAAAGGTGTAGCCTTCCTCTGAAGGTTCAGTGGAAAACCCCAGCTGGGATTCCTCTTAGGAACCAGTGGAAAAGCTGAGTCTGGCTTCCCAAAATCCCAGATTATATCCAGTTAGGAATGCTTGGCTCCTCCCTCTGGGCGGAGCATCTCACAATGGGACACTGTAACTTTTCTCAGTCACACAGTGACATTCAATAGCCCGTTATCAGCAGATGTCTCCCCAGAGGGAGAACTGGTTGTGAAAGAGATAAGGAAGACTGCTCACTTAACAGAAGACAACTGCCATACAGATGGCAACAGAAAACATCTTGCTTCTCAATCTGGGACAGCAGCACATCCAGCAGCCCCCACTCCACACCAGCTCCAAGAGCTTCAGGCTTTTCCCATCCCTGCTGCAAGTTCTGAAGTGAATCAGCAAGCCTCAAGCATAAATCCACAGTGATTTATGTGCCACCGGCAGGTTGTTGGCTTAATCTGTACAGGTTCAGGTGTATGAGATCCATATGAAGGCTTTAGCTACAAAATTTTTGCAGTTTTATGTTCCATGTCCCTGATTGCCTTGGCATGTGCTGGAGTTTGCTTAGAACTTTGAGAAGGAAATCCTTCTCAAAGTCCTTCCAGCAAGTCCTGCTGCTTCCAGCTCCTCAGATCTGGTTCTTCTCCTTCTCCATGTCCATAGCACAACCCTCTGCTACCTTCTGCTCTTCTGCCACTGACAGATGCTTGTCCTCTCTGGGTTTTAATCTCTACTGGGTTTACATTTGAGCTTTATTTTGTCCTAAATTCTGCTCTAAAGTCAGGATATCTATTATCTATGACTTGTGTGCATGTTCCAACATGTAATTCACCTACAGGGCAAGGTAAAGATCCATTTTTGGAAAAGAAGTCCTTTTCTCACTGCATGTTTCTCCAGCTGTGTAACTGTGAAGAGTGTCTCCCACTGGACAATGAACTTCTTTCATGCAGCTCCTTAGGAATGGTGGAAATCACAGTATAAGTCTGGAAAAGGAGGCATGTGACCAAACAATAGTAATGATGGTTAATGAACACCCATGAGGTGCTGCGGACCAAAGATCCTGCTCAGGCTAACAGGATGTGGCACCTGGCCAACCAAAGGCACCTCTAAACGCTCTCCTGTGACATCAGTACAAACAGAAGGGACTGTTGCCTGAGGTGAAATGTTGTTTTACAAGAACTAAACAAGAAGTAACTGCCAAACCCAGATATTTTCCTAAGAAACTGGCTGCCAGTGCTTGTGGGGCATTGAGGTTTTATCTGAGTTCATGGAAGAAGGCAGCTGGAAAGCCTCAAAACTCACTGGAGGAGAGAACAAAAAGGGCTTCAGGGCACAGAACTGGCTAGAAAAGTGTGTTTGAAAACTGCCAGCAAAGAAACTGCTAGCTATTGCTGACCTTTCCCATGTTTACAGAAGCAGAACTTTCAACACCTGTAACTGGGAGGGAATGACCTGAAGAAAGATCTGACTCACATCATCATTTTCACCTCCTAAGAGAAACAATTCTGTAAGGCTTCAAGCACTCACCATGCAAGCCACAAGGCAGTGTCCCTGGAGAACAAGCTGTCTCTGAGCTCTGCCACACAATTTCATTACTGGTGTTCATTCCACATCCCTCTTCATGCTCCCAGCAGCATCCTGACACCACACTCATTGTCTGTTCACTGCTGCTGCTCCATCCCCTTGCCTCCGTCCCGTGCTCCTGCCTGCCAGGATAGATCCTGCAGGGCAGATCCTGCCTGAGCTTGCACTGGAGCTCTGCTGTCCTTGAGGACGTTACATGAGGTCTCTCTCATCTCTCACTGACACCACTGGCTGTGCAGGGCTTGGACAGACCAGGCTCCTGTCAGACCTTTCTCACTGCCCGGGCTCAGGAGGGGACAAGGAGCTGCTCACACACGGCTGGGCAGAGCAGCACCATGGGGGTCAGGCCTCCCTCGCTTGGGATGCAGGTGAGAAAGGGACACTGTTGATGTAGGCACTGCTGGGATGTTCTCACAGGGAGAATAAACAGTGAAGCTGTTGCCCAGCCCATCAGAGTCCTTACGGAAACACCAAAATGCTGGGAGACAGGACAGGGCTTGAGTATTGCTCATTACTCAGATTTTTGAAAAAAGCTCAGTGGAGAAAAAGCAATTCACTGGTGTTGAGCTTTTGGATCGTTTTTTGGTTATCCTGAGCAACCAGGGGAGATTTAAATTTCTGCTTTCCAAAAACCAAACCAATGAGACTGAGGTTTGGACGTGGTCATCCGGCACCCGCAGCTGAGACTAAAATCTGCACACTGCATGATTGAAGATGAAATTCCATGGCCATGTCCGTGACAATCCAGCTGCAGCACAAGGCTAATGCTGTTGTCTCCATGTTCTTCTCCTGTTTCTTGAAGGAACTCAGTATTTTGTCTTCCTGCAAAGTATTTAACCAATCCTTTCTCTGTACAAGGTAATTTGTGACATAGAGTAAGGAGAAAGTTCACTGGAAATAACCTTGGGGAATTTTTATTAATATCTCACTGCTACCAGAATGTGGGTTTGGGTTCTTTCCCCTTCTTTAAAGTTTATTTTATAGCAAGTTTATAACTGTGACTGCATTATCTTTTCTGCCTATAAAATACCAAGAAAACAGAACTAAAATCTGTGGAATGGCAATCATGTACTTTTTTTTTTTTTACTCTCAGGTAAGTTTATTTATCTCTATTAATGCTAAACAGGGATACTTTAGAGATTTATGCTGGATCCATGTAAAGCCAGGCACAACAGGGAGAAATATGGGCACAGTATTTTTTGTTAGTGCAGTTTTAATGAGCAAATCAAAAAGAGCAATCCTTTTCCATGTTCTCCTCCCGCAAGAGCAACTCCATGATTATTGATTGTTACTAGAAATAACTGTCTAATACTGAAATAGCTGTTTGAGGTACAGGATGCACAATGTTCATGCTGCTCGAGCTTTTTATTTCAAAGTGTTATCAGTACTCATAAATCAGAGTTAAACCTAATTTCCTTCCATAAGATGAGATTTAATTACAAGATTCAATTATTTTTGTATTCAAGACTGATTTCTGGAGAAAGAATTGATAGAGAAGAGGGACACAGAAGGGTGATGCAAAACCAATCACAGTTACACATGCATCCCCAGGCCTACAAGCCAAGACATTCCTGTTTCATCATTCACAGGAAAAAAATTCTCATCAATGTGAACGTTGCTAATTTTTTTTCTGGGTATTTAAATGGTGTTAACAAATTTTAGCTCATTATCCAGTCCTGTGGTGTTCTCATATAGGGCTTAAATCTGACTTGCCCCAACTGTTGGGGTCATGGTCCCAGTTCCCCCAGACCACAGATGTGGAGGGAATGGGACACACCTGAGAACTGCAGCAGTGCCAAAGCTGGAAGAGGAATGTCTCATTTTCCCTCACAGCTCTACAGCATGCCCAGACAGGCTCTTTTGAATTAAATGCACATAGATAGGTGTGGGAAATCTCTCTCACTGGTATTTTTAATGTTTTTTTCTTCATCATGCAGTGCCTAGATTAACCCTTATGGTACATAGCAACTGTCCTTAAGAAGAATAATTTCCTCAGCCAGGCTTTCTATACAAGACCCTTCTCTGCCCCGGTGCTGTCTTGTGGAACAAGGCTGAGGGAGGGAGCCCTGCTGAACGTGGAAGAGAGGCAGAGGGAGGGAGACCCAGCCCTGCAGATGTGCCAGTGCCATGGATGATGCCAGTTTCCCTCTCCTTGGGAACATGGCCTCTCCCTCTCACCGTCTGCTCGGCACGACTTTCAGCCCAAGTTAGTTTTGCCTTTATGACCCCTGGAAGCTCTGAGTGCTCAGTGCCTTGGGGTGGGCACTCCCCAGCCCAGGGGAGTCACGGGGGCAGAGGTACAACCTTAGTCTCTTTGATCAGTGTGGCTGGCAGGAGCTCTGGCACAGGGTGTGCAATGGCATCCTGTGCTCAGTCTACTGTCAGCTCTGAGTGTGACATTCCCTGAACACCTACGAGTTACCCTCCAGCTTTGATCATCTCAGTTTATTGGGAAACAGAGATTATGTGATACCACTGTGCTGAGCTTCTTGGAATCACAGATATCCAGCAGTTAAATCTGCAAGCAAAGGTAATGCACAAGGTTTGGCCAACAGAAAGTATTTTCTGTAGGACAATAATCACTGAAGAGTTTTTTTTACTGCTTTCAGGAAAACACACACTTGGTTTGGTGTGCATCTTGAACAAAACAAGGAGAACCTTCTCACGCTGCTCCTTTGCCCTCCCCTGCTCTGGAAAACACTCACTGCTGCACCTGCAGCAGTGGGGAAGCTGGCAGTGTGCAAGCTACCCTTTAAGAATGTTGCCTATTCCACTGGGACAGAGGAGCACCACAAAAAGCACAGAAATTATTTTGTAATCAGACCTGATTTACTGCACATGTGTTTCCCTGGGTCAGCTGCCAGGATGCAGATCTAGCGCACAAGTTTTGGCAGTGTTTGGTAATAAAGAACGGCAGTGCCATGCCCAGCCTGCTCCAGGAATACCAGTGATCCTGGAAGCACAGTCACAGTAATTAACACATTTGCACCTGGTGCTGACTGTGACAGGCTCAGCGCTGTGGGGACCTTTTGTTCACCACAGGCAGCTCTGCAGCGCCTCCACATCTTCAGTGAATCATTCCCTCAATGAGACAGTTATTTGCACATTTTCTGACTCTTTGCACAGGGAAAAAAAATGTCAAAGAAGAATAGAAGGGTTTGGGTTGGAAGGAGCCTGAAGGATCACCTTTTTCCAACCCTCTGGTACAGGCAGGGGCAGCTTCCACCAGACATGGTTGCTCCAAGTCCCATCCAACCTGGCCCTGGACACTTGGAGCCCAATCCTCTCACTGCACTGGTACAGTTCTGTCCCAAACACTCCTCCTGCCTCTTGGCTGGTGAGAGCACATGTCCCAGAGTGTGTGGGCTGGGAGGGTCTGTGATTTGCTTTACTGTATCTGTGCGCACACACACACACATAGATGAAGTTTCAGGGGGAGTCAGTTCTGGGGTTTTACTGGCATCAAGTGTCTCCTCTGCTGCGGTGTTTGCTTTGCAGATTTGTACCATCCCCACTCACTGCCTTTGTCAGTGACTGCCACAGGAACTGTTGGTGCAGGTGTTAATTCATCCTGTGATGGGATGAGTGAAAATCCCTGCTACTTGTCCCTCCCCTGGGCATGTCCCTTTACAAGCCCTGTTAGGCTGTTTGGATGCACAAATTCCCTTTCATAAGGAACCTCCAGGAGTCCGTTCCCAGAGGGGAGGGGGCTGTGTGTGAGCACACGCTGCTCCCAGCCGGGTCACAGACACATGCAGGAAAGCTTCCTTGCAATGGTTTAGAACTTGTATTTCTCATTGGGCCAGACATACTGAGGAGAAAAAAAAAATGTATTTAACTATTACAATTTGTCGAAGTTCCAGTTAAGCTTGAAGTTAGGCAAAAAGGAAAACAGAGTTAGGGAACACAATCATTTTTTATCAGTAACTCAAGATAAAAGATTCAGTGAGAGGCACCCTCTGAAGTGCTAAACTGATTATGAGTTCTGAAGACATATATCTCTGTTCTGGCAGGACCTAATACTACATAAAAGATATTTTTCAAGAAGCAGTGCTTTAAGCATTTACTGGTCAGAGACAAGACTCTTAATGTGTGCATTTATGCAAAATATAAACCACAACATTAACCTTCACTGAGAGCAGATAAACATGCTGTACATTGCTTGGAAGGCATTAGAAATGTCATTTCAAGCATCCTGATTTTCTTCTGCCTCTTCTTTTTTATCATAGAGTGCGGTTAGTGTGCAAGATCATTCCAGGTTGTGCAAGACTGCAGCTTGCACATGCTGCCTGTGGTACCGAGGGACTCAGCTCCCATGGTTTGGCAGGGAGAGTCACAGCTCTGAGCAAGCTCAGGACACTCCAGAATTCTGCTGTTCTCGTCATCCACACAGCACTGTGGGCATCAGGGTGCTGTTCCCAAGCTGCTGGAGCCTGGGCAGTGGGCTCACACTTCTCCTTGTGCTACGGCTCAGGAGCAGTCCCACTCCATCCTGCAGCATTCTCCTGCAGCCGCCTGCTGGCACCAGCCTGCCCTATTGCTCCAAGCTATGCTGGCATCTGTGCTGGGAGAGAATAGGAATTGGCAACTGAGTGCTGTTCTGAGGAAGCTGAAGGCATTTTCTGGAAGCCAAGGGGTTTATCAGTTGCTGTAGTTACTGAGTAAGACACATCCAATCCAGTGAGAATCCAAGTTCCATATCCTCTCTTAGAAAGGGCCAGCAGCATGCCTCAGTGCCCTGGCCCACAGGAATTAGCCTTTGCTTTACCCAGACAATGAGAGCCTTTGTTCCATGGGAAGAAGGCACCTGACCAAAGCAGGTGACACTCATTTGATTCTGAGACCTGGGGAGGTTAATACTCCCTGACACTTTGTCATCCAGTGCCCGTAGAGGAATGGCCCCTCCAAGATACCCTGCTCCGGCTGGTTGGGCTGTTTGCTGATGTTGTTACCATTCTGCTATCAGTGGTGTTATCAACCCCTCTCCATGCTTGGTGAGTTTCCCTTTGTTGTCATCTGGGCCACAAGGTGATCCCTCAGCTGTGGTCCCCATGATGAGCTCCACTGAAGCCCGACTTTGTTTGCTGCCCTGGGATTTCACAGGTGCAGCCAGTCATGGAGCTCAGGCACGTGTTCCTCTGAAGTGATAAAAACAAAATTCCTGATGAACCCAGAAATGTCGATGTGAAACGTTTTCTGTGAAAAATCACACAAGTTAGTGAGGGAACAGGGAGGAAGAGCACAGGTCTGATGGGGAGTGGCTGAGGGGACTGGGGGTGCCCAGCCTGGAGAAAAGGAGGCACAGGAGCTCCCTGAGAGGAGGCTGTAGCCAGGTGGGGGTCAGTCTCTTTTCCCAGGTAACAGGTGTCAGGACAAGGGAAAACAGCCTCAAATTGTACCAGGAGAAGTTTAGGTTGGATTTTGGGAAAATTTCCTTCCAGAAAGAACTGTCCACCCATGGCACAGCTGCCCAGGGCAGTGGCAGAGTCTCCATCCCTGGAGGGATTTAACAGGCTTGTGGATGTGGCACCTGGGGACATGGGACAGTGGTGGCCTTGTCAGTGCTGGGGGAGCAGCTGGACTCAATGATCTCAGAGTGCTGCTCCAACTTCAGCGCTGTTGTGATTCTGTGTCTAAGGAGGAAGTGGAGAAGAAAAAGGGATAGAAACTCATGTGGAAGTTTTCTGGCTCAGTCCAGCAGGAGCACATTCTGTGCCAGTCATTCACATGAACATGCTGAGAGATTATTAGCTTTGACTTCTCTGATACTTATCTGCATACTTTGTTCTATGTTTTCACTTATCTCTTCTTCAATAAGGAAACATGCCAATAACTGAATGCACGGGACAAGTTCTATTTATCAATTTAATTTGTTTTGGCTACAAGGTGAAGATTAAAACATGCAAGTGAGAGGGAAATAGGCTGAATATGAAAGCAGGTGATCTGAATGCCCAGCCAGAAACGTGGGCTTAGACCATACGCTGCAGACCCCCTGTTTGGGTCAAGTAGGGTCAAACCCCCTTACTCTCCTGTTAAAGGGAACTGATGTAGTCAGGTTCAAACTTGCCTCTGGTGAGCCAAAAGGATCTGCTCATTAATATGAACCACAAGTATCTCAGACTCCCCAATCTACATTATCCTAAACAAGATTGATTTTTTTTTTAATTGGCCAGTAAATGCAGCTGAAAATCACTTTTCTTTTTGTAACCGCTGGTGTTGTACAGATGTCACATGGCCAGAGCATTTTGGGAAGAGGATTTAAGGGAAGGTGCTTTCTGCTCAGCTGAAGAAGAGAAATTCAAAGGAGAAGCAGATCTTCCCTAGTATTCACATCTTGCCCCTGAGTGGAAAGGGCAGGGGGTGTTGAACACTTCCATGGGTGTCAGAGTAAGGGACTTTTACAGAGAGAGCAGTTCATCCTGCAGACCATCCAGGTACACCCCCTGAGCAAAGAGATTTTTCCTACAAGAAAATCGGTAGTGGAAAGGGAATGTAAGAAAGAGTGATGGATGTGATGTGTGAGAGAGAATTATTCATGGCAGATGATGGTGACAGCTGGGGAATCACAGTGTCAAACTCAACTGAGTGATGGAGAGGAGTTACTGGTTGTACACACAGGGAGTTGTTCCTTTCCCCCTGAATAAAACTTATTTTGCTTTCATGAATACTCACTGGTGTGGTAGGCAGGACAGTGCAAAGGATAAAGGATACTTTCACTTAAGGCCTTCTAGGAAAGAAATCTTGTTTTGTTGGGTTTCTTATTTTGCAGAAGAACCTCATATTTGAATCCAACCCTCCCTGCTCTCAGCAGAAGGCAGCTGGAACTGAACCCTCACACAATCTAGGGTAATATTCTGTGTGTGAGCACTGGGGTAATGGTTAGACTTGATGATCTTAAAGGTCTTTTCCAACCTAAATGGGTCTGTGATTCAATGGAAGTCCTGACTAGCTAGGGTAACAGGTAGGACAGACCTGAAAGGACTGTCTGCTTTTCCTTGACTCAAAAGACACACTGTGACACCTGGGAATGCTTCTCCTTAGACAGGAGCCTGATCAGGGTTGGCTCTTCTTGCCAGGGGGTTTTAAAGAGAGGGCTGAGGAGTATCCATTGCCAGAGCAGGCATCACATGATGCCTGAGTCCCTCCTGTGACTCACTTGTTGCCCAGGCTCAAACCAAGCTGGAAAATCTTGAGTTGAAGCTGAGCCAGACTCAAGGGACATTCACCAGCTGCCTGAAGGTGGTGAATGAAAGCCCTGCTGGCCTCTGGCGGGGTCCTGGCAGCCCAGCCCACCTCACCCCTCCGCTGCCAGCAGTGACAGGATGAGGGATCTCTCCCCAGACCAGAGGGGGTCACCCATCAGTGGAGCAATTCTGTGTTTATTACCTGCTTCTACCTCCTCCCTGGAGCCAGGAATGTTGCAAGTGAGCGAGCAGCTACAAAAGAACCATCTAATTATAACATGAAGTAATAAATCTGTGATAGTTTGTTTTCAGTGTGGCTTTATTTGCTACTTGCCTCAAAAAGATCAACGGAGTCAAGGGCAAAGCGGGCTGTAAGGAATGAAGCGATGGCTTTGTCCTCTGTTTCCTCCTGCACCAGCAGCGCCCAGAGTGGCACAAGCAGATGTGGACAGCCTCCCCTCCACCCTGAGGAAACGTGCCAGGCACGAGGGGCTCTGTGGGCTCATCAGACACACCTCACACTGCTCACACTGCCCACAGGGCTCTGATGAGCCGGGACTCACAAGTCTCCCTGTTCTGGGGAGTCTTGGGTTTGTGCTTGCTCAAGGACGTACCTCACCCTCTGGAGAAAACAGGGGATTTGGAAAAGCTGAGGTTAGTGAAGCAAGAACACTTCTGTCCAAAGTGTTCACTTCAAAGTCAGACAGGGAAGATGCTGGAGGCAGGAGGGAAAAAAGTAATCTGATTTGCTTTTGTCTTCCAAAAGAAAATGAGCCTAGGAAGAAACATACCAAAGAATGACATTGCCCGGATTTCTGAGCAACTTTCCCGGACACTCCAAGAGCTTGGGCCAAGAAATATTTGAAGCTGTGAATGCACCGGGGCCTTCAGAGCAGACTGACACAATGATGGCTTCCTCCATGGTGTGCACCAAGAGAAATTATGGCCTAGGCCCCTCTTTAAGCAGTTTCTATCTTTGCAGCCCTACATCCCAAGCTGGCAGTGCTGGAGCTGCCTGCCCCACAGTACAGCAGCCTGCCCTGTGCCCGTGATCACCGTGCTGTGAAAATGACCTGGAACAGGCTCATGGACAGGGCTGCTCATTTATAATACAGCAGAAAAAGTCATTGTCACTGCCAAGAAAAGACAAAAGGCCACCAAACAATAATCCAGCTGTAAATGAAGGCTATAAATATGGAGATAGGTGGGAGGTAACTACAGGCTTCCTCTCACACCAGGTTGGAAAGTGTCCTTCAGGTCAAGATGCTGTGTGTGCCATGAGCAGTCTTTTCTGATCAGAAAATTTTCAGTGGGAAAAAAAAAATCTGCTTTTCTTACTTTCCATAGGTTAACATCAGGATGCAAGGTCAGAGCTCAACTTTGAGTGGAAAACCGGGATAAGTGATGCCTGTGGCCCCTGGACACCCCGTATCTCATACAGAAGGAGTTCCTGCAAGGATTTGAAAGTAAGTTTGAAAAATCAATTCAAAAATACGATCAATTGCACAGAATGAAGCTGTGGGGACAAGTGAGAGCAAAAGGTTGCACAAAGATCATGGTACATTGGAAAATTGCACTGATTGCAGCTGCCTTCATGCTGTGACTGCCCTTCTGAAACAGTTCTCTGCAAGATTTATTGGGCAAAGGCTGAAATGTTATTTAGTTGTGCAATAACACCATAACTGTGCCACAGCCACAGTTGTTGCCAGGTGGGTAAGAAGAGATGGTTTGCATTAAATCCTGAGGACATGCTTCAGGCAGCAGTTTGCTCCTGCCAATGCTGGATTTCAGCCCAATTCCTGATCCCAGATGTCCGGCAGAGGATGTACACACACCTTTAGGGCTGGATTCTGTTCAGCTGCAGATGGACTGTGTGCTGGCCGCATCACAGGAGCTACATCTCTCCTAAGAGTCAGATGGACTCAGTGGCAACAAGTGAAGCCAGAAAGTCCTCCTTTGAGGAGAGGACGAGTGAAACTGGGTCTAACAACAGAAGGAGAGAAAAGGACAAGGCACAACAGCATCTGTGACCTTCGCACACGAAGCTTGGGAAGCTCCCGATGTTCCTGGGCTAGGGCAGGCTCCCGGCGATCACCCACTGCCCTCTGCTGACACCAGACCGGAGCAGCCTCTGCAGAAGCCCGAGCAGTATCAACCGAGTTGTTCAACAGAGATCCCGAGCTCTTCATTCCTCTGGCAGCAGAAACCCACAACAATTCCCCTCTGGGAAAACGCTGGAACCGCGCTGGCCTGTCCCTTCCCGCAGCTCCTGCGGGGATGCCCCGTGTCCTGCCCGTGCCTGCCTGCCCGAGTGCGCCCATGGAAACACCCGTGATTCAGCCTTGCAGGGTGCTGTGGAAAAACACTCCTAGGAGACTGCCTTCTGCGCCACATCTCGTGTTAAGGGGATGATTCTCCTGTGCCAATGGAAGGTATTTCTACGTCCGTGTGTCCACATGTGCGTGTGCCCGTGTGCGGGGGTGCTCACAATCTGCTTTGCCTCCCCAATTGATTCCTACCTGGTCTCGGTGCCCTCTAGTGTTGTGAACGCTCCAGTATGTAAAAAACCTGTAAAACTGATCTCTGCTTCAGAGTTCCTGGTTTGGCTAACTCTTAATACGCAAATTCCGTTAATTATGCAGCATACTTACAACTGAACGGAGACAACGTGACTCTGAGCATATCAGATGCTCACAGCACAACATCAGACACCCGAGAGCACAGTTCTGTAAGCTGAAGCTAACATCTCTAGGACCTCAGCCTGCACACCACACCCAAATCTGCTGGCTGTACAGCACTCTACCTGACACAGCCATCCCTGCATCTGGGGTTATCAGCTCTCCCAGATGTTCTCCTGGCTGTGGCTGCAAGGTGCTGGTTGAGCTGGGAAATAATCCACCTCAGTACATCCAGCCCAAGAAACAGGAACTGGGATGAGGCAGGACTGCCTGGTTTGGTCTCAGACTCAGAGTTGGTGGGCTCAGGCTGGTCGGAGCAGCATGGCTTCCCAGGACCTCAGTGAGGACTACCACTAACCACCACAAACGATCACTAACCACCACTAATTAACCACTAACCACCACCAACCAACCACAAACCACCACAAACTACCACAAACCACCACTAACCAACCACAAACTACCACTAACCAACCACAAACCACTACAAACTGCCACTAACCAACTACAAACCACCACAAACTACCACTAACCAACCACAAACCACTACAAACTGCCACTAACCAACTACAAACCACCACAAACTACCACTAACCAACCACAAACCACTACAAACTGCCACTAACCACCACAAACCAACCACAAACCACCACCAACCAACCACAAACCACCACAAACCACCACTAACCAACCACAAACCACTACAAACTACCACCAACCACCACTAACCAACCACAAACCACTACAAACTACCACCAACCACCACTAACCAACCACAAACCACCACAAACCACCACTAACCACCACTAACCAACCACAAACCACTACAAACTACCACCAACCACCACTAACCAACCACAAACCAACCACAAACTAGCACTAACCACCACAAACCAACCACAAACCACCACAAACTACCACTAACCACCACTAACTACCACTAACCAACCACTCACCACCACTAACCACCCACAAACCAGCACTAACTAACCGCAAAGCACAACCAGCACCGCAAACAGCCAGCAAGAGCCCGGTCTGGGGCAGCTCTGCCCATGCCCACCCAGCAGCTGGACGCTCTGCCGGCGAATCCTTCACTCTTTCGCAATCGGCTTCCAGCAGAAATCATTCTGCCGGTGACCTCTGCTGACGGGGCTGCGCTCAGTGGATCCGCTCTGGTGCCAGGCTCCCGCAGGGCAGCCGCGGGTGTTTCTGTCCCCCACGTCCCACCACGGGAGCCCCCCCGTCCCGCGGCGTGGGTGATGCAATGAGGCGATTGCATCAGACGCGGCCCCGCTGAGCCGCCTGCCCGTGTGAGCGGTGAAATCATCCTCACCGCCCAGAGCGGCTCCGCCGAGCTCCCCTTGCTGCGAGCTTGCGTCAGTGACCGGCTGAAGCACTGAGCTGAGAAATCCCACCACTTAGTGAGGGAACAGGGAGACAGAGCGCAGGTCCCATGGGGAGCGGCTGGGGGGGGCTCAGCCTGGAGAAAAGGAGGCTCAGGGGAGACCCTGTGGCTCTGCACGACTCCCTGACAGGAGGGGACAGCCGGGGGAGGCTCTGCTCCCAGGGATCTGCAACAGGATGAGAGGAAACGGACCCAAGTTGAACCAGGGGAGGTTCAGGTTGCATATGAGGGAAAATTTCCCTGAAAAGTGGCCAGGCAGAGGTTGCCCAAGGCACTGATGGAATCACCTTCCCTGGAGGTGTTCAAAAGGAGTGTGGGGTGGCACCTGGGAGCATTGTTTAGTGGTGAACACGGTGCATGCTGGGTTAACATTTGGACTCGATGTTCTTAAAGGCCTTTTCCAACAACGATAATTTTGTGAAGTTGACTGCTCAACAGAATTTCATTAAATCCTTTCAGTTATTCCAACTTGACAGTCTGGCTTCTGTTGAAGCTGCTCCACAGTGACAGTGGACAGCTGAGGAGAGTTCTCAAAAGGCATTGGCTGGAATGAGAGCACTTGAAGATTGAAAGGAAAGAGAGAGAAATGGGGACCATTCCCCAAGATAACGGGTTAAAACCCAAACACAGTTCAGGTACTCATCCTGGTACAGCAACCAGTACGGCCCAGGGCACAGAAATGAGCAGCACTGACTGCCCATCCCGTCCCTCCCGGAGGATGGGAAGGCAGTGGGAAAGTAGCAGGAAGGCAACAGGGTCCTGTCGTGGGCCTGGGTCAGGACTGAGGGGGGACAGCACACTGAAAGGGGAGCGCTAAGGGCTGTCACTGGGAAATTTAACTGCCCCTGCGCAAGGAGGTTCAGTTCCACACACCAGTTTGGCTCACACTGCGGTCGAGTCAGCCACTGCACGGCAATCTTGGGATACCTCTGCGGCTCCCCAGAACTACCCAGAGACTGCGGGTGAGTCACGGCAAGTGCTGGGAGACGTTAATGCTGATCCTGGGAGAAGCCCCCTGCTCTGGGGCCGGTGTGTGCTGCCCACACAAGCCATACACACACTGCACACGCACAGTACACAGCGTATACACACTGTGCGTGGCACTCGGAGCCCGGGAGTTTATTCCTTCCTGGTGCGTGTTCCCCCACGGCCGGGCCCGGGGTTCCTTCAGCCTCCAGCCCGCACCCGAGGCGCCGGAAAACCCCGGGTCTTCGGGAACAAGGTCCCGCAAACCCGGGGGTTCTCTAGTGTCACACCCCGGCCGGTGACAGCGGGACGCCCTGGCATTGCTGTGCCCAGACTCCCCTTGGCGCGGAGCTCCGGTCCCGGTCCCGGTCCCCGCCGCCCCCGCCGGCGCCGCTCCCCGGCATCGCCCCGCCCCGGCGGCGGCGCCGCCAATGGGGCTTCGGGGCGGGGCGCGGGGCACTCCCGGTGCCCGGGTCGGGACGGGTTCTGACCCGCTCCGCTCCACGCGGGGCCGCCGAGTCACTGCTGGTGCGGTGCCGGTCCGGCTCCGGGTCCGCGCCGTCTCTCCTGGTCTCGCCGCCCTGCCGGTCCCGGTCCGTGCTGCTAGCACCGAGACAGGTAATCCGCGGGGGTCGCGCACCTGCCCGCCCGCTCGCGGCGGTCCCGGCCCTCCCGGTGCCGGTGTCACCGCCGGGTGGAGGCGGTTGCGGGGTCGGGGGGACCGGCGGGACCTGCGGCGGGTTCCGCTCCCGGCAACGCAGCGACAGCGATACACGTGGGCTGTAGCCGGCTCCGTGATCACCTCTGAACGCCGGCGGTACCGGGCCGGGCGGCACCGGGCCGGTGCGTGCGGGGGGCGGGAGATGCGGAGACCGGAGCCGGGATCCCGGGGAATGCCCGGCGGGTGTTGCGGGGCGGCCGTGCCGCGACGGAGCCCCCGGCCGGGACGTGCCCGGGCATATCCCGGCGCGCTGCCGCCTTCCCCGAGCGGGCGGCGGGGGGCGCCGGCGGGGCCGCGGGGTCTGCCCGGGCTGCGGGGGCGGTGGGCGAGCCGGGCCGGCGCTCGCCGGGGCGCGCCCACGGCCGGCACCCGCGTGGGCGCCGCGCAGCGCGCTGCCCCCGCACCCGTCCCGCCGCCAGCCTCGCCTCGGCTGTTTGTCCAGAAACGAGCAGCTGCCAGGTGCGGGGGTCGGTAGGCTTCGGTTGTATATTAGGAACAAGCTTTTCCCCAAAAAATTTCTTGCCCTGCCATAGGCAGTAGCGAAGTCGCCGTTTGGGGAGATGTAATGGACGCGTGGATGTGGCACTTGGGGACGTGGATTAGCGGTGGCCTGCGCAGTGCTGAGGGAACAGTTGGACTCCGTGGTCTCGGAGAGCTTTTACGGCTACAGCGGTTCTCTGATTATTGCAGTAAGATAGTGAAAGTTACTAAGAATTAGATGTGGGGCAAAAAACAGATGGAAATCCAAAGTTTTATGCAAATTGATACGCGCTTTGGAGGTGTTACTTGAGATACCTGGTAAGGCAAAGTGTGGGTTTCCAAGGTAGGGCAGCCCTAACTTGGCAAAAATCACTGGAAAGTGGGCATTGTGCCCTGGGGACTCCTGCTGTGCACTAGAGAGGGGTGACAGCAGCCCAGAGCACTTCCTCTCCCACCCGAGCATAAAGCAAATACAAGTCCCCAGATAAAACAATTAGTGGGCAGTTGTGTGCGTAGAATCTCCAGTTTGGGAAACCTGCTGATTTCCAAGCCACGTGGAAAGCCTCAGATTCCACCTTTTTTGCTTCTGTGAGAATCCCTTTGCCCACAGGAGTCCCACTGCTGCAAAGGTTCTCCCAGCATACTTTGTAGCACAAGGAGATGAGGAGACACTGCCTGGACCAGAGTGAGGGAATGGCTGAGCAGGAGACTGGAACTGACTGTGGCCAACCATGAGGCACGCACTCATATTTTCCAGATAGCTTTTTTTCCCCCTGCTTTTCACTTGCAGCTCTTATTTAGGATTTCAGCTCTTTGTTCTTAGGTTCCAGTATATACAAGTGTCTCATCTTGAGGCATGGTGCTGCCTGGCTGTGCCAGTCAGTCCTGCAGCAGAGCAGAAATCTCCTGTAATGTGTGTGCTGGCTCATGTGGTGACATGGAAGAGCCACTGCTGGGGTGTGGGTGTCTGAGCCCCTGAGGGTGGGGCTGGGCAACTCCTGTCCCAGGCAAGCAGAGACCCATGGCTGGAGGGGACAGGGTCCATGGCTGAGATGGGAAGCAGCCCCCACCCCATCTCCTCCTGACCTGCCTGCATCCCTGCCAGTCCCCCTTGCCCCAGTACCTGTTGGGCAGATGGGGAGAATCAGCAGCACTGAAGGTTTCACTGATTGCTTTCATTTTGTACCTTTTAACTTACTATTTTCCTCACCCTTGTTTTCCTCCCAGAATCCTTTAGCTGCACACAAAAGAAATAGATTGGATTCCAATACAGTTTAATTTTTTTTATTGCATTTTCACAGAGAAAATACAATGGCTGAGCTGTAGTGTTGTCACAGGGTGGATGAACTGCAGCTCATGCTGTGGCTCTGCTGGAACCATTTCATCTCATGCAGTGAAACTCATTCAGCAGCTCATGGCTTTGGTATCTTTAAGGGCTGATGCAGTGCAGAGAGATCAGTCTGCTCCCCTGCTTAGGCAGGATGTCTCTTTAAGGCAATAAAAGAGTTCTTAAACAAATCAGAGATGGTTTTGGTTAGATCTCATATATCTGGGACTAGTGCCAGGAGGTTCTTCTTCCCCTCAACCTCTTAAGTACATTGATACTGTGCCCCATGTATACTCATTGTTACTGTGTCACCTTTATATATTCCCCTGTGGCAGAAAAAATGTGCAGCCCTGGAAGTGTCAGGGAGACTCTATGTGGTTCCCAAAGAGGTGGGAGTTGTTGGTTTTGGATTTTCCTTTAGCCTCAGTAAGAGCAGTAGTTTCAGTCAAAAATTAGGTGATCCAAGGTTGCTGCCATACCAGGGCAGTGCCAGGTGGTTTAGATGTGTCCTCCATGTACAAATCAAATGTCTTGGGTCTGGTGGTGTTGAAATAAGAAGTACAAAGATCCCCCAGCTTTGAATTTCATGGCTGATATTCAACCCAATGTTGGTTCCCTGTATTGTTACACTTGAGCAGCAGCAGACCTGCCCTGTGCCCAGTATCCTGCTGGCATGTTGGGTACGGCTGTCTCCTCCACCTTGAGTGATTCCATCCTCCTGGCAGACGTCCTTGTGCTTGGAGCAGCTCTGACACAGGATTCCTTTGGCCTGTGTAACTTTCTGTATTTGGCAAACTGCTTTAAACCTGGTTCTTGTGGGGAGGGGGCTTTGAGGGCATTGTCTCAGCTGCAGGCCCTTTGAAAGGCTGGGAAATTCTGTAAACATATGAGAGAAAGTGGCAAAGTTGTGTTCACAGGACAGTTTCACCAAAAACTCTGCTGGTTTGGAGTTTTTTTTTTGTTGAGGTTTTTTTCACCTGTGCTTTTTTCCTTGCATTACAGCAGTTTGAAGAATGAGTAAAAATCAGCCCTTTCCATACTCTGGTATCTGGGTTCCTTTCCTGTTGCCTGTAATTCTGTTTCATTCATCTTGGGCTGTTATCAGGAGCAAAAGCCTGAACCAAACTCCAGGCCCCTGGCCTGCTGGCCCTTCCGGAGCAGTTGGGTGACACCTGCCCAGTGTGCCAGCCCCACAAAGAAGTTGTGTTTCATTCATCTGGGACCTGGCTCTGTGCTTTTTATTTTCCCTCCTGCGCTCAACCTGTAGCTGAACCCTGACACCAAACCCTGTGCATCTCCTGGGACAGAGACACTGGGATCACCACCTTCTGAGATGGTGCCAAATCTTTTATTCAGTGGTGTCAGGAACCTTTATGCTAGTTCTAAGCTGTGCCCATGCCCCTCCCGAGGTGCTTGCAAGACAAATTTAGTCCCTTCAGCTCCTGCTGGCCTGTCCCCATGGACTTGGCTGCTGATCCTGCATCAGCCCATGTGCTGTGAGCAGGAGCTACGTGAGCGAGGGTGACTCATGCGCTGTGCTCGCCTGGGCAGACCTCATCTCCCATGAATCTCGGCCCTCCAGAGCCGGGGGAGCCCAGCCAAGTGTCCGCTTCCAAAAGGCACCGGCAAGGGAGTGGTGGGATTAGGCAGAGGAGGCAGAAAAAGCCTGCAGAGGAATGCTGCTGTGGGAGGGGAAGGAGTTGTGGCTGGGGGCCCTGTAGATGATCCCCCCCCACTGCTGTAAGAGCCTTGCAGGGGCCAGACATCTGGCCAAGCTTCCCTCCCTGAGGACCGCTCTGGTTCTCCTAGGCAGCTCAGGCTGTTTAGGGTGGTGTCCTCCAAAAGGTGTTCACTATTCCTGATGGGTGTTGAGAACTTGGTCCCAAGGCAGGTTGAACAGTTTCTCTCCTGATTTTCTGCACAAGGTAATAGGAAGGGCAAAGTGGAAATTGGTCTAGTGAAAGTAGATTTTATTCCCTGTCATCAAGGGAAGAACCCATCTAGAGTCTGCAGAAATAATCAGACAGCCCCAAAACTCCAAATAAATTGCTCAGTTTTGCAGCTTCAGTCTGAATTGCTTGCTCTGATTGAGGTGCTGGTTCTGTGCTGCCCTTTGAGCCACTCTTGCTGACAGTGTGGCCCTATGGCTCCTGGGCTGGTTCTGTTGTTACCTTGTGCTGAGCCATTAATGCACCTCGGGAAGGCTCTGGAGGGCATTTCAGAGGGAGGTGGGAACTCATTCTGCTGGGACACAGCAGACCACAGGTGTGTGGGTGTCCCTTTCTCTTGGGGGTGTAGAGTGTGTGTGGGGCAGTGTGTCCTGTTCTGCCAGGGACACATCAGCCACCAGCATTTGGTGCTGTCACACCAATGCAGCCTCATTGGCCAGAGCTGGGCTGCTGGATCCTGAAGCTGGGGCTTTGCTGAGCCTTTGCTGGGACCAAGCTCTCTACTGATTGTCTCTGGTACCCAGAGCCATGGGTGGTGACCTGAGCAGTTAGTGGTCAGTACTTCAATACTGTGACTAAAATTTCATTTGCTGCATTGTGAGGCTGTGAGATGACAACAGAATGGGGCAGCTCATCACCAGGCTTGCTGGGAAGCCTGTGACTGATGGAGCCATGTGGAAGGAGCCAGGAATTACCTCCTGCCCAAGTCTCACCCTCAGTGCTCAGCAGTGTTGGCTGCTGTCCAGGCCAGGTGGAGATGTCTACCCAGAGATGGGCACTCTGCTCATCCCAAATGTGTTAGGGCTGGCTTTGATCCCTCTGCCTTCTCTTCCTCTCATCCCCAAGCTCCCCTCTCCTCTTCAGCACAATGGCCTGCCAAGAGAGTGAGTACCTGGATGACCAGAAGAAATGTGTCCCCTGCAGAAAGTGCATGCCTGGGCAGGAGCTTTCCAAGGTAAATTGACTTCTCTGAAAGGAGCAGAAATCATCAAGGGTGGCACAGCTGGGTTAATCCTCTGCCAGCCTCCCTTCAGAAAGATGATCTTAGGTCCCAGCATGCTGGGAAGAGCTGAGACTTGGTAGGATGGGATGGTGGATTGTTTCACTTACCCTGGCAGAAGGGTGAGCAGGAGAAAATGGAAAGCAGGAGGTGGTGAGGGATTTAAGGCAGCACAAGGAGCAACCTGATTTCCTGTTTTGCTGGTGGAAGTCTAAATTTCCTCTGCTCTGTAGCCCTGAGCAAGGTCACGCTGCATGGCAGGGCTGCACATGGGTGGGTGCCAGCAGGACACTGCTGCAGGGGGTCCCAGCCTGACCTCAGTGGTGGGAGGCTTGGATTGGTGGGAGGCAGCAGGGTTCCCTGGTGGTGCCTCCTGGGCCGTGGTGCTGCCGGAGCTCTCCAACACCCAGAGTGCACCAGGGGCCCCAGCTGGGCAGCAGATGGGGTCCCCGAGTGTGTCCTGGGAGCTGCACTGGTGGCGGCTGCTCTCAGCTGGGTTCTGAGCACCCCACATGAACGATGGCCCTTTGTCCCCAAAGAAGGGACACTGTTTCCCTCAGTACCATTTGGTGCCCCTTCACCACCGCCGTGCCCCCAACCTCGTGCCTTGCAGGACTGCGGCGACGGCAGCGGCGGGGACGCGCAGTGCGTGGCCTGCCCCCCCAGGAAGTTCAAGGACCGCTGGGGACATCACGGCTGCAAGCCCTGCCTGTCCTGCGCCCTCATCAACCGCCTCCAGAAGTCCAACTGCACAGCCACGGCCGACGCGGTCTGTGGGGAGTGCCTGCCAGGGTGAGTGGGGCCGGCCAAGCACAGCCACCACAGCCACGCCTGGGGGCAGGCAGGGAGGGGCTGGGCACAGGGGGCTTTACCTGAGGCCACCCATGGTCCCACATGGGACCTAAGAGGAGCCTGGTGACCCAGTGATGTCTCTGCGAGGACACTGCTAATGACATGGAAGTCAGACCCATCTGGTGGGTCCTGTTGTAGCTCCAGAGAAGGAAACGTGAAGGCTCACGTAAACGAGCTGTGAAAGAAAACTTCCAGTCTCACTGTTCTGTAGACACCAGGGTGGCTGAGCCCTGGAGGATGAAGTGTTGTAGACCATTATGGTTAGTAGTCCCCAAAGGGTGGGTTTAAGGGGTTACTGAAATGAAATGGCTGGATACAGACAGCCCGTGCCAAGCCCAGGTGCTGCAGACACCACTGGCCAGCAATGAGCTCCAGTGTATGAGTCTCTTCTCAGACAGAGCTGTAACTTGGGTGTTCCCAGCCCTGTGGGGAGCTATTAACCATTAAAATCCACTTCAGCAGATGTGGGGGAGGAGGGGAGGGGAGGCTGTTGGAAGGATGTTGCTTCTTAACAAATGTCTAAACACGAACAAGTAGGTGTGGTGTGGCTCCAGCCAGCGATGAGAGCCCTGTTGCTCCTGTTGCCAGCCAGGCAGGAGTGCAGGGTCAGCTGCCCCCCTCTGCTGCGGGGTGGGTGGCACAGCTGGCTGCACAGCCAGGGTGGTGGGAGCTCGGTGGGACCAGGCTGTGCTGAACCTGTGTGCTCTGTTGGCAGGTTTTACCGGAAGGCGCGGCTCAGCGGGCAGCTGGAGTGGGAGTGCATTCCCTGCACCAAGCAGACGCCATCCTCCGAGCCGCAGTGTAGGTGCCCCCACGCTGCTAGGGTTGGGGCAGGTGACGTGGGCATGGGGGAGCCACAGACCTGCTGGAGGAGGCACGGTCATGGCATGTGACGAGGCATGGGCAGGGAAGGGGTGGTCCAAGCCTCGGAGTTTGGCTCCAGCACTTTGTGGATGATGTTTGCAGGTCGGTCCAGAACAAACCTGGTGAGGGTCGCTGTCCCCACTGTACCACCACAGGACACAGCCCTTCTTGCACTGACCAGCAGTGCTCTGGTCATCATCGTCCTGGTGCTTCTGGCACTTTTCATCATCTACTGCAAGCGATTCTGGAAAAGCCAGTGCCAGAGAGGTGAGTTGGTGCTCTCCTCCCTGCCGTGCCATTCACCTGTGTCTGTGGGCCCTTCTTGCTGTGTAGAGCATTGCTGAATTCACAGCACAGTGACCCAGCTGTTCCTCAGCTCATACAGAATAGACACCTCATCCTGCTTCTCATGCCTGCAGGACTTCTCGTGTGCTTTACCTGCTCAGTGACACAGAGGAGCCTCCCTCCTCCCTAGGGCCATCAGGAGGAGGAGGAGGCCATTTCACAGTCAGAACTGGCAATCCTCCCTTCTGAGGTTTTTCTGGTTGAGTGGCTCTTTGCTGCAGCATGAAGAGGGCTGTAGGAGTGGTGGCCAGGGTTGGGGCAGGATGGCATCCAGCAGCATACCAGGGAGCTGCTGGGCTCCCAGCTCCTTGCTGGCAGACATACCACAGGGCTGAGGACATGCTAGGGAAGTGAGCCAAACCTTTGCTCAGGCTGTTCCTTCTCTTTCCTCCAAGTCTTCCTGAGGACTCAGAACTTCTCGGGCCAGCGAGCAACGTTCCCAACTGCAGCAGCACCTGGCAGGTTCCTGTGTGAGGAGCAGATGTCTGGACCCTGCTGCCTGGGTGTGAAGAATTTGAGCCCTTGCTACAGGCAGGCAGAAGGTACCTGCTCTTGCTGCCTTCCCTGGGGAAGGAAGGGTGGTGCTGGGCTCTAGCTAACATGGTCTCAGGATGAGAGGCAGGAAGGATGGAGCTGGATGGTGAGCTTCACTGATGCCTGCTGGTTTCTGGTTCTAGGCCCCGTGGAAGCGGTGCAGTTCATTTCCGATGGGGAAGCTGTGGGTCTCCAGCTCCCCTCTCTCCAGCCAGAGATGGACTTGCCACCAGCCATTGCAGCCGGCACTACCTCCAAGGTCCATCTGGGCAGGAGCCTCCTGGAAAGCCAGCCCCTCATCCGGGCCTCAGGCCATGGCGACTGCCTGGAAGGGGTCCTGCCGCCCCCCACCCCCAGGCAGGGCCGGCTGGGGACGGTGGAGGCCCTGGCCCCCCTCTCCTCCTGTGCCTCCGAGATGCAGCACAAGTGGCCGCATGCACCCGTGGAGTGCACTGAGCTGGACCTCCAAAAGTTCTCCACCCAGGCGGAGTTTGTGGGTGGCGAGCGGCTGGAGGACGCAGCAAGCCGGGCTGTGAAGAGGATTCCAGCAGAGAGCAGTGGTGGGGTGCAGGAGGGGACTCATCACTTGCCCACAGCCGAAATCCCACCTGGGGAGCAGCCGGTAAGTTCCTCCTGCCTTATCACTCCTCAGAACTACTGCCAGTTGCCCAGGGCTCAGGCACAGAGGCTGGGCTCGACACAGGGGTAGGAACATGGACTGAGTTATGTTAATATGGGGTGGTAAGGCTGGGGAAGAAGCACCATTCTCTGAGCCCCTGTGAGAAGGTCCTGGGAGCAGAGCCAGGCGTTGCTGTTCTCAGCAGACTGCCACCAACCTTGGGGTCTTTGTCTCATCAGGTGGATGATGCCCAGAGCCTGGTGACTCAGATCAGCAGCACGGCCAATGGTAAGTGGCCTTCCAGTCTCACCTTTGGACTCCAAGTACGGGCATATCAGGGGCAGGTTCTTGGAAGGGAGCTCCTCCAGAAGCCCACCATGTCCCCACCAGGGACTTAACTGACTTGTGGCCTTTGGTGCTGGTCCACAAGGTGTATTTTCTGTGATGCTGCCTTGAGTAGCCTGTGGGCAGGTGGCCCAGCTGTCACCAGTTACCAACTTCCCCAGGACTGAGCCAGCTCCACGTTGCTGAGCTCTAAAAGTGATGTTGGAGGGGATACCTGCCCTGGCAGGGTGGCCTTTCGCCTCTTCAGCAGGGGCTGAGGCTGGAGGCTGGCCAGTCTCTTTGCCCTTTTCCTGTTTGGCTAGGATGGATACTAACCCAGCTTTGCTGTGTTGCTGCCCCCAGGCCTCCCAATAGCAGAGCTGCCCCATTCCTTGGTGCAGTCTCTTGCCTTCTTGTTGGACCCTTCCTTGAACGGTGTGAAGAACTTCAGCCACGTGGCCCTGGAGCTGGGGCTCATGCCCCAGCTGCTGGGGCGGATTTCAGGGTTTGAGCAGCTGGTGGCACACTTCACCTACGCGGGAGCCGCGGTCACTGTCCCGCTGCTGGCGCAGGCGCTGCAGCGGCTCCAGCGTTTTGACGCCTTGCTCCTGCTCTGCGACCACTTCACACTCAGCCCCACGCCGGACCGCCAGCGCTAGGGCACAGGGAGGGACGGAGGAAGCTCCATGCACTGTTACTCCTGCGAGAGAGGATCCAGTGGCCTGCAGTCACATAACCTCCCTGGTGTGCGTGGCAGGAGAACGCAGAGGTGGTCTTTGCATCATGGAATGGACATGACAGGGGTGTCTCTGCACAGGGGTTCAGGAAGCACAGCTGTGCCTTTTCCCTGCTCCATGAGGGAGGGCTTGCTCAGGCCCCTCCAGAGGCTGTTTTTTCTCTAGCTGTGACACCCTTCCCTGTCAGTTGCTGTGCTGCCTGTGCTGTGGTGCTCTGGCTCTGCAGTGAGCCCTTCCTGCCCCACAGTTGCCATGGGGTTTCTCAGCCATGGGGCTTGGTGTCCATGGGCAGTGCCCTCCTATGAGCCCAGCCATCCCCTCCCTTCCATTCCAGCTTTCCCGTCCTTCCTCTGGCCCATGCTCTGCTTTCCCGGGTGCCAGTTGCCACTTTCTCAGTTTACTTTTCAGTTGCTTCTCTTCCTCTGTGCTGCGATTTCCTTGGCAGAGGACCTGGCCATGGCTGATGTGCCGGGCTCCAACCTTTGTCCTGTGCCGCCCTGGCACCTTCCTCTCGTGTCCATCTGTGGTGCAGTGTAGCATCCTGGCACGAGTTTCAGACTTGACTCCCGAGATGAGCTGACTTAAGCCCTCACTGGGCTGTGGCTGTTGGCCATGGGCAGGTGCTGGCTCACCCCAGCCCCATGGCTGTTCACTGCCCATTGCCTCCAAGGCTTCACAAACTGCCTGTGGTGGCACAGGGTGTCAGGGGCAGGGACACTGCACCGCAGGTTGGCAGCTGAGGGCTGAAGCCGTGGCTGTGGTCACAGGCAGCGGTGACATTCCCGTGCCAGCCACAGCAGGAGCTCCTGCAAAAGCTCCTCCTCTTTTAAAGTAATTTTTTTTTTTTTTTTTTTTTTTTTTTTTTTTTGCCTGCCTAAAACCGGCCTGATTTCTCATTCCTGGGAGTTGCTACTGGGAAGGGGGAGCCCCTTCTGCTTGGTATTTCATCCTGGGGGATTTGTCGTGACTTGCCGTGGTCTTGCTGTCACCAGTCGCCCTGATTTCAGTGTTGTGCCTGAGCCCGGGGGCTGCAGGCAGCTGGGCTGTTCTCTGTGCCCTGGCCACTGGGGCTCTGCTGGTGGCCCTGGACAGGAGCGGGGGCTGCAGGAACACGTTCCTGAGCGGGGCACAGCGGCGCGGGGGCGGGCAGGCACGCCGGGCCCGCAGGGGTCACGGGCAGAGCAGCTGCCGGCGGGGCTGCGGCGCTGGCAGAGCGTGGTGCTGTTAACACCGGGGCTGCGGCTTCGATCCCTCCACGGGCCATTCACTTAAGAGCTAGACTCCGTGATCTTTGTGGTCCCTTCCAACTGAGGATGTTCTGTGATGTGGTGTCACCCTAGCTGTCCCGAGACTCGCAGGCAGTATTACTGGGGCTGAGCTGGTGGCACTTGCTTCGTCCCTCGCTGCCGTGGCTGGGTCTGCCGAGTGCTGTCCTGCCTGCCGCCGGGGTCTCAGCCCAAGCCGGTGGTGTGGTGGTCACCAGCAAGTGGCACTGTTACCCCACTGCCTGCTGGCCCCACCCAAGCCCCCTCGGCTGAGCCCACGGATTTCTCCTTTATCTGACCACGGGACCTCAAAGAAGCAGATGCCCTTCTAGGAAGGCAGACTTCCCCCACACCCCGGGGAGTAATAGCTGCTGGTGTTTTCTTTCCCTGTTTAAAGATGTTGGGGCTTGAACACACCCAGGATGTGCTCAGATAAACAAAGGCATGGGCAGTTTGAGCTGGACCTGGCACCTTCCCTCACTGCTTGTTTCTTCCACAGTCAAGGTCGTTTTTTTGCTCTTTGCTCTCCAAGACCTACAGCATTGAACTTTGAGCCATCGTGGGGCCAGGATTAGTCAGACTCTTGCTGCACTCTTGGGCTGTTAGGGAGTGTTGCTATAGCACACACAGCCTGGGGCCAGGGATTTCCTGTTTGAGGCTTTTCTGTGGCAGGGAGAGTGCTGGGTTTAATCACCTCACAAAATCCAATAAATATTTAATCCCTCTGTGGACATAGTCACTTCCAGTGGGAAGGAAAATAACTTCACCCACTGCCTCTGAGTAAGAGCCTCCCTACAGCTCAGCTTGCTGGCCCTGGCTTTGAAGTTGGAAGTGGACTGGGCAGCTTGCCCTGCATGTTCCTGTCACCAGTGCCACCAGTGTGTGGTCACTCGGACTGCACAGAGCAGTGGCAGGATGGCAGAGGCAGCCCGCTCCTGTCACACGGCAGTGTCAGGAGCAAGAGATGTGCAGGAAGGGCTGTTAAATTAGAGCTGTGGATGATGGGGACATGTCCCAGGTGTGCGCTGCAAATCTCTCACACGCTGGGCAGGTCCATTGGTGTGCCGGGGTAGGGCTCTGGGCCAAGCAAATGAAGTGAGGCTTTGGTTCATTTGTTTGGAGGCTTTTCTCACCTTTATAAATAAATCAACCTCATTTTTCTTCATAGCTTTTAAGGTAAACTTATTTTTTAATTGTTTGATGTCTAAGCAATATTACTTATGGTCGAAACTCACGCCCTGCTTTGAGGGTGCAGCATATCAGGTGTGTGCTGTGCTGGGTGTGGGTACGGGCCATGCCATACAGGGTGCGTAGGGTGGTGTGCGCCATGCCACAGCTCCTGCCCCACTGCTGCTGCCCCTCGGGCCCAGGGTGTGCTGCCCCAGCACTGGCTGGCAGGGACTGGTTTTATGTGTGTTTGAACTGCCCTGGGTTCCCCCTCAGAGCCTCACGCGTGGTGTCAGTGCAAGTCACACTGGCTGGTGCTCCAGCAGGGCTGGACACTGCACAAGAGCGTTGCAGGACGTGGCTTTTCAGCAATGAGGCTGCCCCAGCTCCCAGCCAAAGGCTGCTCCCCACTCTCACTGTGCTCACGGCAGGCACCTTCCTTCAGCTGTGGTGACAAAACCAGCTGTGTTTACAAGGTAGCCTTTAGCCCACCCTAAGACCCTTTGGCCAGGCTGCCTCGAGCCCAGCCAGAGCCCTCAGGGAACCATGAGAGCCTTGAAAACAGGGATAATGCTGTGACTCAGACATCAGAACAACAGTGATCCCTGAGCAGGGAACTGCTTCACTGGGGAACCAATGGACTCGATACTTGACTTTTGCTTTTTAATAGTATTTTCAACATAGTACATAGAATGTAAGGTAGGGAAATTCCTGTAGTGCTGCTGGATCTCATGTCACAGCCTCAGGAAGCCATTTGTGCCAAGCTGGCATGGCTCACAGAGAGGTGAAAGAAATCAAATAACTCTGAAATCTGTGTAAACTTGAGCTAGGACTGAACAGTGGAAACACTCCAGTGCAATGGGGTTTTTTTTAAACAAGTGATTGGTTTCCACACCAGTCTTGCCTGGAAGGCTGATTTGCAGAGGAATTTGTATGATAAGTTTAAATCCAGCCCTGTTCTGGGAAGCTCTTAAGCATAGACTTAAAATAGGCACATACTTCACTGTTGTTTAAGTGTTTATTCTGGTGAACAATTGGTGAACATCCCTCGGGTGCTGTTCCTGAACAGGGGGCTTGTGAGAGCTGTCCCTCCAATGTGCTTTTACAGAAATAGGCAATACTGAAGAAAACTTCGTGTTACTGATCTGGGCACACTTCTTCGAAGAGTCTGCAAGTGTTGGGGGAAGGTACCCCCTCTGTGTTGGATTATTTAATACTTCAGACTCTGGTGCTTTAAAAAAAAAAAAAAAATCACTACATTTCTGTAGCCATGGTTTACCCAAGGGAATATGTGTTTTTTATGGTAGATATTATTTTTCTTTAAGGTTACGAATAGGTTATTTATATTTTTGTAAATTCTGTGCCATTACCGTTGTAATTCTGCTGTAGCATCGTTTCTGTTGGGTTTGGGGTGTTGTCTGTGTTCAAATCAAGCAGAAGCTGAAGCTCCTGCCCCCTGTTAATGGAAGGGGGTTGGTCCCTCACATTCCTCCAGACCTGGTGCTCTTGAGTGATGTGTGTTTGTAGTTCAATAAATTTTGGAGCCAGACGTGGTGACGCTTGGTGAGTTTTGATTCCCCTCGGCATTGCTGCGGGCCCCCTGCCCGCCTGCCGGTGGGGGCTGATGCTGGTGGGGCTGGAAGGCCCTGTCTGGCAGGGCAGGCAGTGCTGCTCACAGGGATGCTGCAGCAGCCGAGGTCATCAGCCTCATCCCAGCATGGGAACGGGCAGGAGGGGGTGGTGCTGGATGGGGTGGCCGAGGTCCTGGGCCTGTCCTCTCAGGGCCCCCCCAGGGTGCCTGCCCCCACTACAGGCATCAACTTTAGGTTTTACATGGGTTTAACATTCTCCAGAGCAGCCAAGTCTCAGGTGTGGTTCACTGCATGGCCTTGGGACAGGGGAGGCAGAGACCCCTCAACAATGCCCAAGGAACTCCCATTCCCGAAGCTTTGCTGAGGAACAGCTGCTGTTTAAGCTCAGTAATTGCAGGGCTCGTTAAGCCTATTCATGCCCTTTATACTGGTATGTTTAAAATAATTATTAGCATGAGGGGTGTTTTCTGTTCTAATTAAAGCGATGATACTTGTCCAAACTCTGGCAGGCCCTAGGAGTGTTTGCAGTGCTGCAGCTCATCCTGCCTGTGAGGATCCCCATGCAGTGCTGTGTCTGCAGCCCTGGCTGCCTCTGTCATACCACAGGACAACACAGCCTCTGGAGCCAGGGCCCAGAAGAACCACTCATCCACCACCAAACACAAAACCATGGCAGTGGTGGAGGTACTCAGCATCCCGAGTTTCCAAAGAAGCCTTTTCTGTGGAGCGTGTGGGTGCCACAGATGCTGTACATGGTGCAGCCCAGGTGTTCCCAGAGTGCCCAATCTCACCACAGTCTGCAAGGGGTGATGATGCCAGTGTCCCTGCCTGCACCAGCCCAAGGCAGAGGGTGTGGGCAGGGTGCTGTGGCCCTTCTGTGGGTGACCTGAGCCCAAAGCTCTGCCTGTGCCTGTCACTTGGCTGAGGCCACTGTTACTGCAGAAGGAGAGGGCCAGAAGTGTCTGTTGGGAGAGCAGCTTCCTGCACGCTTTTGGGATGGGAATTCAACGTATGGCATGCCTTACCTTTGAGTGATTCCTGGCCCTGGGGTTGTAACCATCCAGGCTCTGCATTCTCAGCTGACTGGACACGCTGCAGTAGGCAAAAAGGGGGTGGGTTTGGTCACATCTCGGGTCTGTTCTGGAAGAACAGGGGTGCCCCTCCCATGCAGAGCAGATGCTCCCACCCAAGGCAGGAACTCCCAGTGATCAAGAGGTTCACACCCCCTCTCCTCCTCACCTCAGACCGCTTGTGTTGTCTGGTCTTGCCTTGTTTTTGGCTGAAGCCCAAGGAGCGATGATAAATCAATCTTGTTCCCCTCAAAGTACTTGGGATTCTCATACTTCATGCTGGGATAAGCTCCTGTGAAGCAGAGCTGGCAGAGAAACACACGTGCTCCATGTGGGCAGACAAGTGTGTGGTTGAGGACCCGCTCCTTGGTGGTCAGAACAAGGCTGGCTCCCACCCCCGCTCCTGGTGCCGCCTCAGCCACTCTTCACAGAGAGGCTGGCAGCAGGTCAGGGTGTTGAGGTACCCGGTCCTTGCCTCAGCTGCCTCCAGCAGGAACATCTCCAGCTGGGATGCAGAGCTGTGCAAAGGCACTCACAGCTTGGCGAGCCTCCAGCTGCAGAGGGAATGCCAGGGAATGCTGCTTGGCCCACAGCAGGCACACGCACTGGGCCTTCTCCTGAGCTGTCTTTGGAGCAGGAAGGCAGACGTCTGTCCTGCTGCTCCCAGCAGTCACACATCACAGCCAGCAGTCCTGCTGAGACACGTGCTCCTGACCTATGGGGTCTTGTTCTGAATAACCCCAGTGAAATGTGTAGGGTGTGGATACCTCACCTGCATGCCCTGAAATCTACCTGCAGAGGTGGGGACTGTGGCCCTGTCCTTGTGTGGACAGGGACCTCTGAGCAGAGCTTATCTCAGACCTGCTGAGGTGAGACTGCAGTCACGGGAGGTCTTTGCATCCTTCTCACAGGAGACCCCACTCTGTCCCCGCTCATGTCCTCCCCATGAGCACTGAGTGGCAAAGGGGAGCTGCTGGAGGGGGCTGGCCAGGGTGAGGCGGTGTTCCCACTGATAAAGTGTTCCAGGTAGGATCCTGCTTGGAGCCAGATTAATTAACGAGCCCTTTGTTAACAAGGACTGCATGGTCGATGGCAGTGAAGTCAGAGGATCTTTCTAAGACCTCCATCGTGTGCAGGTTCTGGAGGCACAGAGCAAGAGCTTTCACAGTTGCACTTTTTACTAAAGCCCTGCGTTTGCTTTGGGTTTAGATGACCTGGATTAAGAACTGTGTTTCGTTAAAACACTGATTGAAATTCTGTAGTTACAGGGAGGGGATGGCTGCCCTTTTCTGTGCAGGAGAGTGTAAGCACACAGTCCTCAGGGGAGTCTGAGCTGCAGCATTTAATGAGAAAAGGGCAGCAATGAGACCGACAGCTCTGGAGTGCCTTGGTAAGCAGCTTCCCAGCTTTCAGCCTTCATTTCCTTGCCTAACCCTAACCAGGAAGCTCACCAGTAGACAAACCTTAAACACCTGCCCTCCATGTGCCCCTGGCCCCTTCACGGGGCCAGGGGGACAGGCTGATAAATTTCCATTGCTAAAATTGAAGACTGAAATCTGTAAGAGAGACATGAATTTCCATACCCAAGTTCCTTTCCTTCTCCACTTTCTTTCCCCACAGGTGGTGGTTTTACTGTTTCTTCTCTGATTTTCTCATTCTGTATTTCCCCCAGGCTTCCCCTGCACACTCAGTTCTTACCTCACCGTGTCTCTGCAGAACATGAGGGCAATCACAAGCAAAAGAAAACACACATTTCGCAGCACATTATTGAATTGGATGTGTTTGCCAGGAGGCAGAAATCTATTGTTCTTCTGTCTTTCACACTCACCTTCCCAACCTGACAGTTCGCTCACAGGGACTTTCAAAAAGCAGCTGAAAAGCTCCACAGTGCATGTTTGGGGCACAGAGCCCAGGGCTGCTGGGTGCCTGTGCAGGGAGTGCCACCATCACCCAGAGCCCCGGTGGGCAAAAAGAGCCACCCAACTCTGAAGAACTGGGCAGAATGCTTGGGGGAGCATTAATGAGAGCAAACCATCTCATCTAGGACCAAACTGTGAGCAACATCTACCACCACAAAAATAAAAATAAAAAAAATCCTTATTCTTTTTATTGGCAGCAGATGTTCATTTTTAAGGGGAAACAAATCCAGCTCCAATGCCAGAGCTGTGCTGGAGGCAAAAAAACACTGTCTTTGGGGACAACCTCATGCCAATAATTATTATTATCCTTCAAAAATACATTATTATCCCAAATGAAATTCTTATATTCCTGCCCTAAGCCCTGGTGGTAAATGAGGTTTTTCAGCCTGGCCAGGCTGTTTCTCTGTGGCAATTAATGGGAGCTCATAACCTGGGTACTGGGGTGATGTGCCTTCCAATGCAGCAGCATTAGAAATGGAATTTTAGCAAAAGAATAGTGTTTTTACAACCCCTTAAATACCTTCTCACACTCCCTCTCATTCTCCTCTGAGCTGGCCTGAAGGAATTACAGAATTACATATAAATACCCCAATCAAATACAATAACAACAGAGCCAATGTTCATCATTTCTTACCTCCTGCAGTTCATATTAACATCTTGTTATCAAGGAGCACGCAATGCCCCAGGTCTGTGCCTTGGCCACCTCCAAAGTCAGCCAGACATGACCCCAGGCTGGGGTCCCATCCTGCCCCAGCCCCAGGACATCTCCAGCGAGAGCAGGTGGGCTGTGAGCTGCTCTGCTCCACGGTCTTATCCTGGTCCTGTCCAGAGGGTCTTCCCAAAGATGTGCCCCACACCCTCTGCCTTGGGCACCAAGAGGGTTGTGCTCCTGCCCTGTGGCACCTGTGCCATGGAAAGGCATTAGACATGGCAGCTTGGCATCCAGAGAGTGTGCGTGGACACAAACACATCAATACAGACAGAAATGAAATGGGGGAAAGGCTCCTGTCCCCACTCTCTACAGGGAAGAGGAGCAGAGAACGTGTTAGCAATGCTCAACACTGCAGATAAGAAAATAGGACACTCGTCCTACCTTCCCCCTCAATCCCTCCTTCCTTCATAGTGAGCAGGAGAAACAAAGGCAAAACAAACAATTTGACAACTTGGCTTCACAAAGAAGCTGAGAATTAGTCAAGTGGTGAAGATATTCCCATTTATAGCTGGAATGCCTGAATATATTGCTAAATATTCATGGTCTTTATTAGCTCTGTTAATCATAACAGTTCCCCTGGAGAATGAATATTCCTACATCCTGCTCTGCAAGCTGTGCAAGACAGCAAAATACTTTTATTATCCTGAATGAAAGGCAAAGAAAGGCAAGTTAGTGCAATTCTATTAAACAGAAGACAGGGTGTGTCAAATTTAATAATGGGGGATAAATTCATATCCTGCCATAGAAACATGGCAGGATAAAGAGGAAAGGGACACTGCATTAAAGACTTTATTTGGAGCACAGCCATTGCCATCTCCATGAGGGAACAGTCGGCATCACTCACTGTTCCTCAGCATGAGCAACTGGTGGGTTTAATTCCAGAACGGGGTGGGAAATGGCGACAAACAGTTAAATAACTGAACTGTGAAGAGGAGTTCAGGAACGACAACGTACTGCGAAAGAAAAACTGTAATGGTAAAAACTACAACTCAATTCCTTTCCAGCCTTTAGGAGAGGCTTGGTTTAATAACCTGCATGTGAAAGGTCCGAGCAGTGTATCACAGTTCAGAAGCAAATTAATCTGTCCAAAACAGCCCAGAGACACCCAGCCTACTGCAAGTCCTCACTGATGGAACTGTGGTAAACCCATCATGGAAGTGATCCAGGCACTCCTTGTATTCTGAATTCCACCGTGTTTAGCATGTATCATCAGCAAAAGGTCAAAATAAGCTGTGGAAGGAGAAGGAAGCTGCAAAATGTTAAGGCCATTGATTAATTGATTGCTTAATTCCTATGGAAAACTGCCTGAGGCAGGATGTGGCTGCAAAAAAACATTGTCTGTCTCAAAAATAGGAACAAAATCTGCTGCTCTGAAACTTACTGCCATCATTTTTGTTAGGTATCATAAATTATCTCCTAACAGTACACACAGTCTGGGCACCCGGAATCACACTGATGGTGGTGTTCAGCTTGGCTCCAAGTGTGGGTTTGAAATAGAAATTACTTCTGCAGTGCTGTAGGAACAGCAAGAAATGGTCAAAATGAGGTTTTGAAAATCCCTGTTGTTGCTGTCAGCTACACCAACTGCAGATCCCTGCAGAGTGGAAATCCTGGAGACAGGAGACCACCAAGGTCCCACAGCCTGCAGGACATGGATGGGATGCAGATGTATGCAATGAAAGCATGTGGGAATGATATAGAGGATATAAACCTTTATGCTCTGAAGTCCCATTAATTGTGAAGTAATAAGCAGGAATTCCATTAATGGGGACACTCCTTGTACTTGCCCCAAACAGTGTCCCATAAAGCAGTTGGGTTTGTCTCCAGCAGATGCATTAGATGGTCCATTCATCTGATTTTATAAAACCTTTTTATTGGTCTGTTCTCATCTGCCAAGGAGACTTTTATGGGCCTGTCATGGAGAAGTCTCTTCAAGTGACAGACTATTGTGTTGTACAACCAGACCTGGTTCCTGCAGAGCTCAGCCTGTGGCTTTTGGGGTGGTTTATTACTATTTTTGCCCTCTCACGTCTGGTTAAGTGACAGCTGCTCTCCACTTCTACAGTTTGGCACTACTGAACTGAGCAACATCAGCCAGTGTGGGCTGCTGGGGGAGTGAAACCTCAGTCAAGGACCAAGTGCATTAATTCAGCCCTTATTACCAGGGCAAATAACAAAACACCAGGGGTGGGGAGCAGGGTAAGAGGTGCTTTTGATCTGCTGCCTGTGGAGGCTCCATGTTACCTCCCGAGGGAGGGTTGGCTCCAGCACACCCCCAGGCACAGCACCCAACCTCTGCCTGCTGTGGCCGGTCCCTCCCGGCTCTCCCAGCACTGCTCAGAGCAGCCTTTGGTACCTGCTGCTGTCCCCCTGCCCCATCCCATCAGGGATCCCAAAGAACATTAGTCCTGCTGCAGTGCAGAAACCCGACATCTGCAGCACATCTGGGCAAGGAAACGCCTCCAACGTACCTGCTCTGCTCAGACTGGGAAGAGCCAAGCACGGGGAGTGCTCTGGTATCACCTCAGGGGAGCAGCTCGGGAACAGACCCTGGAACTGGGGTGGGGATCTCTGCTGAGCACTGGTGGGACAGGGCACCTTGTGAAATGCCATTAGTCTTCAAACCAAGCGCTGACTGCACCCCTTGCCTGGTGCTAAACCTGTCCTCACTTGCCGGTATTCCTGCCTGGGCTCCATCCAAAGTCTGGGAGATCAGACGCGTTCCTTTGCCCACCGCAGTGCAGGAGTGGTGGCGGGAGGAGGCAGCGGGGGAGGGCAGGCACAGTCTGTGGGGACAGGTGAGCTCTTTGGGGGGCAGGCGGGGTCTGTGGGGACAGGTGAGCTCTTTGGGGGGCAGGCGGGGTCTGTGGGGACAGGTGAGCTCTTTGGGGGGCAGGCGGGGTCTGTGGGGACAGGTGAGCTCTTTGGGGGGCAGGCGGGGTCTGTGGGGACAGGTGAGCTCTTTGGGGGGCAGCAGGTTGTCTCCACAGTCAGTGAAAGAGCAGAGCTGTGTTCCCCGGCTCCAGGGAGAGACTTTGCTGCTGCCTGGGGCACAGGGCAGCTGCACATCATCTCCCACGCGGGAATTCGGGGTGTGCCTTTCACATCCAGTCTCCCAGGTAAGAGCCAGGCTCCTTCCTCTCTCTTCCTCCCCTGGTCTGTGATTGACCAAGGATGCCGAGTTACTTCTCAGTGCAAGATGATGGTTTGACACTGGCCCACCTACACCCCCACGTCCAGGGCTTAAGCTGGATTTAACCAAGGACATTCCCCCTTATCCCTGCAGCGTGCTTTGGCCAGCCCCTCCATACTGTTTTCCACTTGAAGAGCTAAGTGATGATAATTGTATTCTGTTTCTCCTTCCTGAGCTAATTTTCTGACTCATTGTGGGGGTTTTTCTGCTAGCTTTTTGTTAATCTAGTTGGCATGTTGTGGTTTCTTTGTTCATTATGTGGTGGGGCTGTATAAGAGGATTGGTCTCTGGAATTCAGGTATCCCCTGCGCTGCGTTCCCTGTTATCGTCTTCATCAGCAACTCTGCTGAAGGCACTCTGCTGCATTTGGCATGAGCTAACCTTAATAAATTCGGGCTGTTAATCACTCAGACATGTCTCACTGGATCTTTGCACGCTGATTTGTGTGCGCTCAAATAGTTTCCCGGGAGTAGACTTGTGGTGACTCAGTGTTTCAATAATTTGCCCTCCAAACTCTCCCTCGCGGTTCTGCCTGCCGGGGGGCTCTGCCTGCCGGGAGAGCCGCGCCGCAGCCAGCGAGGGCACCGGCTGAGCGCTCGGTCCACAGATAGGAGCGGAGAGGGGGCTCCTCATGGCAGAGGCTTCCCGGCGTGTTCTCCTCCCACCCCACACTCCTGTCGGGTCCCAGCCCCGTGTCTGCAGGGAGCAAACTGCGCTGCTGCTGCCGCACCAGCCCTGTTCGGCCGGGAGCGGGGCACAGCCTTGCTCCTGTCTCTGGGAGCTCTCCCTCGGATCCCGGCGCCGCTCAGGAAGCCGCTTCCACAGGTGCCCGGCGGGACTGGAGACAGATTAAGGAATGTTTATAAGGAATGTTTAAGCATCTATTTACGTGCTGAGTTGACTCAGACCCAGCAGAAGCCGAATTTCACAGATTCCCTTTTGCAGAGCCTGGCTTGGAGTCCAGCAGAGATGCAGCCTCCTGGCCCCCAGGCACTGTCCATGCCCTGGTCAAACGATGCTCAGGTTATACTTTTTTACATATATATATATATATATATATATATATAGTGCATTCTGTGTTTGCCTGAGAGCTGCTGGGAGTTAGGGCACCCTCAAGTGTTACAGGAGCCTTGAGGCTCTGAATCTCACTCAGGCATTGATAATTATCAGTCCAGATAGCTGAGCCATTACAGAGATTCGATACAGTCAGCTCTTACATCCTGCCCATTTAGGGGAGAAAAATTCAGCAACAAGGAGATGCTGCGATTGACAGATCCAAGGAAAACCAGCCAGGTTATTTCTGACAGCAAGAGATAGCTAACTACAGGGATTAGCAGAAGATCAAGGGAGTGTGGAGAGACCCCTTCTTTGGAGTAAGGGCTTGGACTCCTCCAGAAAAAGGCTATTCAGCCATTTAAAAAAAGAAAGGAAGGAAAACAAACCTAATAAATATCAAAAACAATACATGGCACTTTGAGAGCTGCTCACCAAAAGCTAGTGAGGAGCGAGGAACAGTAAAAAAAACAAATGATAGCTTCTTTTACTAATTAAATGAGGTGATGCTTATTAATTAGGGATGCTTTTAACATTTTGAGAAACTCACAGTGATGTTTTTTCACTGAAAACAAACCCTTCTGTACACTGAGGGAGGACAGTACTGGCAACCAGCACAGAGAGCTTTGAATTCCCATGTTCAATAACTGTGAGCTCCAAGCAAAGTGCCTCAGGGACGAAGTATTCACCCATTCCTGCTGCCACTCCTCGTGTTCTGCTGTTTTCTTCTGGTGCAGGCACTGCAGTGCACACCCAAGGTGCCCAGCTGGGGTCAAGTGGCCTGAAGCAAGGACCCCCCTCCTTTCTGTCCTTTTCCTTCCCACTGCACAAATAGAAAATAACAAAAAAAAAAAACCCATAAAATTCAGTCCTTAGTTTCCCTTCTTTGGTCTGGCTTATTCTCCCCTGGGAAGGTGGTGGGAATATGTCCTTATTCCCTCAAGCCACCCAGCCGCCCCACTGCCTCTCGGGACAGAAGATCTGTCTGGGCTATGACCAGGGCAGACCAAGAGCCCCCTAGCTGACACGGCTGCCCTTGGGCTGCTGAAATCCACCACCTGGTTTGCACCAACTAGCCCCAGAGTCCTTGGTTGCTCCTCACAGGACATTCCTTCCAGCCCTTTCTTGCCCTCCTGTTGTTTAAATGAGACTTTTACAGCAACTAGTAACAATGCAGAATGATTCCATTCTTCAGTGAGTGAATGCTACAGCCCTGATGAAATATTTTGTGGCCTTTTATAAAGTGCCAGTGTAGCTCTCTTTACTGAATTAATATATTTATAATAAAAAGAACTTCTCAGTGGACTACATTAATCTGTCATTGTGCCATCTGAGCCTACAGCCATGGCTCCTGGGGTGCATCCCTGCTCCCCTTGTCTGGGGCTGGCTTCCAGCTGCTGTGGGTGGGACAGAGACAGGGCAGGAGGAGCAGCCGAATCTGAGAGCAAAATCACCATCAACAATCCTTACCTCTGTTGGAGGCTTTGCTATACACTAACTGGTGAGGCTCCCTGTGGATGGAGTTCATCTGCATGTCCAAGTCCCTCCTTCAAACACCTGTCATCACGGATTTGTTTCTGCTGCTGTGCACAGCCCCACGTTATGGCACGTGTTACAGGCCAGTGACAGAAACCTGGGTCCGCTCCCTCTGACAGCAATAAACGGGAAAACATGAAAGCAGATCACGATGTCTGAGAAGCTCCATGTCCCCTGTACATACTCCTGCCCCCTGGGCCAGCTGCAGCGTGGGTTTTACTGGTAGAGTGCTGGAGATGTTGTGTGCCCGCTATGCCAAGCAGAGGAGGGGCTATAGTAAGACAAGCCAAAAATCAGCAGTAAAACAACAGAGCAGCAATGCTGGCTCCTGAGGAGAGACTGGGAGATGCCATTTGATGCCTCCCACAACCAGGTAGCTCCCCTTAGCCCTGTGGCTCACAGGTCCGTGTTGGCCACTGGGAGGTTCCTGGTGGAGCAGCTGGCCTGGGAGGGAGGTCCCTTCCTGCACCTGGCTGGCTCCAGCCACGCCTCGCGGCAGGACATGGCCCTGGGTGGCGGTGCCTGGTCCCGAGGCTGTGGCACCTTGTGGCAGATGCAGAGCAGGGAGCGGAGCCCCGTGCGGAAGCTCTCGTTCAGCCAGCAGTAGATGAAGGGGTTGTAGCAGGTGCTGCTCATGGCGAACCAGTGCAGGGTGAAATAGAGCGAGTTCTTTGTCTTGATGCCCAGACTGGAGATGAGCACCACGTAACAGTTCAGGGGGAACCAGCAGACTGCAAAGACCACCACCACCAGCATCAGCATCTTGATGCTCTTCTTCTTGTTCCTGTGGTGGGTGACATACTGCTGCGTGGTGACGTCCCCGATGGCATTGCGGAGCCACAGCTTCTTGGCCAGACGCATGTAGGTGACGGTGATGATCAGCAGAGGCAGGAGGTAAAGAAGGAGAAAGGTAGACAGGTCCAGATACTTCCAGACCAGCTCTGCGGGCTCGGGGAAGTCAGGGAGGCACAGACTCCGGACAGTGGCTTCCCTTGAAAACAGGAAATACAGATATGGCACGTGGCCATTGCTGTCCCATCGGTGCCGCTGGCTCGGCAAACCACATTGGGGGTCTCACACTGCCCACAGCCACCTGCTCAGAGGTGTAGTGTGAACAGAGGGAGGACGCAGAGCCACAGCTCTGGCATGTCTCTCTCAGGCTGGACTGCAGCCCCTGCCCTCCATGGGAGCACCCACCCTGCTGTGTCCCCCAGCAGCCAGGAGCCCTTGCCCTGCCATAGCCCCCAGCACAGGATCCCTCAGCTAGAGCCACTGCAGCAGCTCTAAGCCAAAGCTGTTCTGGAGAGGAGGGCTGGAGGCTTTTAGAAAGCCTCATAGGCATGACTGACCAACCCACCTCACCTCCCTACCCACCTTTCCCTTGCCATCAGCTCCTAGAACCCTCCTGCTACTTCTTAAAACTGGTATGATTATTCACTTGGCTCCAGCTGAACCACTGACAATTAACTAACAAATAACTAACAAATAACCATACACAGCAGCTCATTTTAACAACCCCTTACACCTGTCCCATCCCATCCAGCCCCAGGATCCGGGTGTGTTCCCACTGCCTGGCCAGCAGTGGCTCTCATGCCCTCACTGCACTGTGTGTACCCTCCACACCCTGCAGCTGGTGTAATGGAATTTATTTACAGTGGATGTTTTCTCCTTTGCTTTCCTTTCCCCTCTTTCTTTCTCTTATTCCATTTTAGTCTTCTCTCTTCATCCCTCGTCCTCGCTTCTCCTCTATTCAGCACAGATTGTAGCTCCCATCAAGCTGTACTATTCACTGCAGTATTGATTAGTATCTTTAATATCCTGCTTTCAACTGCTGGAGCTGCCTTTTGTGCCACAAATAGGAAATTGCTGAGAACAGGCAGCTGGAGCAGGGGAAGAGGTCAGAGGAGAGACAATGGATCCACCGAGTGCAGAGGACCCAGAGACGCCACTCCAGACAGGAACTGACACAGAAGGGAGAATCATTTTTTTGAACTGCAGTCTTGACTTTACCTCCTCTGGATCTGGGGGACCTCACCACCGGCACAGGGGACCTGACAGGACAGTGTTTGGTGAATTCTGGTATGACCAGGGACTCATATGGCTGCTGTGTAGTGCAGCCAGAGATGGATGTTGGTGGAGCCCCTGTTTCCCATCCCAGAACCCTAGCCACTCCCTGGTAGCAATCTCAGGAGCCCTGGCCCTGCAGGAGCTATTACAAGCAATATTACAACTGTGATTTTTTTTTTTTTTCAATGGAAAGCAGGGACAAGAATAGCATGTCCTGGAAGTCCTTATATCGCTGAGCTGCCTCGTGCCAACACAGGGCTCGGTTTCCTCTGGCCATGCCAAAGGATGAGCAGAGACAGGTGCCCCGAAACAGATCGTAGGGTTGGTTCATTCATGAGCAATTTGTTCCCTAATCCCCAAGCACAGCTGCAGAGCAACGCAAGCACGGAGTAACCCTGCCCTGTGTTTACAGTCTGCACAGTTAGAGGTATGATATCCCCTGGCTATGTCAGGCACATCAGGCACAAGCACAGGCAGGGGAGGGCTGCGAAGCCCCCATTCCACTTCCAGCTCTTGCAGCCCCTTGGGCACCAAAAGCAGTGACAGCCTATGCAGGCACTCACACTCTCCTGCCTCATCAACAGGAGGGACCTGGCTGGGCTGCAGGAAATTAGATTTGTCCTTTATACAGAAGGTCAATGTTTACAATAGAAATCTCATTCCTGCTGCCTGCCAGTGTCTCCTTGCCCCACTCCCTGGGATGCTGATCTCAGCCTGAAAATACAGGTCATGGTAAGATTATCCCCTTGGCCTCAAGGCTGGCATTCCTGCGAAGGGCAGCACCAGCAGCGTGACACCTGCCACAAAAATCCCACTTGGGTACTGTTACAAACTGTTTTCTAGACAAGAGAGGTCACAGCAATGCCACGGGCTGGTGGGGACACGAGGGACAGAACAGGTTGGGTACCACAGAGGAAAGGACTGCAAAGAAAAGGACCCCAGAGTCAGGGTTTTGTATTTCTCCCTGGCAGAGGGAGAAAAGCAGAGACAAGTGCTATTGCTGGGCCTTTTGTGGGGAGATAAGCTTCTGCTTTTAATTTGTTTCCTTTTTCTTTCTTTCCCTCTGCATTAGGACCTTCTTTTTTCCCTGGTATTTCAGTCCTTACATTGATGTGAAATTTGACTTCATCTGTTGTCATTATGTTCAGCCAAGCAAAGAGTTAGTTCCCTTTCCTGAGGACAGGCACCATGGCACACTAGGAGAGCTCCAGTTCCTGCCAAAGCACTGGTCCCTCACCTGCCCCGCACTGGTCCCCCACAGCCCTGCTTCATGAAGAACGTATGTTCTCTATGTTTTTCTCGTTAGCGTAACATTAGACAGAGGAACTTCAAGCTTCAGGGAAGGTTAGTCCTGCTTTGTAAATCCACATGGATGAAATACAGGGAAGCCACAACCTGAGACTCAAAGTATGAAATCCTGGGGAAGAGAAATCAGTAGCCCTGCTGACAAACCAGGGTGGTCCCCTGCTCCTGCTCCCTGCAAAGCCTTGGTGATGTCAGCACAGGTATTCCCAACAGGAAGTTTATTTTCTTTCTTTTTGAAACTGCAGTTTGACTCTCTCTCTCCTCCCTGCCTGGGCGAGTTGGATGGGCTTGGTCTTGCTGGGTCTGGGGAGCTGAGCAGGCAAAAGGAGGGAAGAGGAAAGTCCCTCAGGAGAAAATTACCTTCTCAGGACAGAGCCTCTCCTGGGAAAGCCGTGGCACTGGAGGAGGTGTGTGCTGCCAACAGCTGTGCCCAGCCAGGCTGTGCCTGGGACTGGGACCCAGAGCCTCATCTGGGCATGCAGGAGGTGGCGAGAGCAAACCCTGGACAGCAGACCAGGCAGAGCACAGGCCAGGCAGCTCTTCCACAGCCCCAGCCTCTGCTGGGGGACGTGGGATGTCACCCATGCACCAACTCCCTCTCATCCCACATCACCCATCCCATGCCTGGGACGCTCAGGTGCCCTCCCTGCTGAGCAAGTGGCACTGCACAAGGGCTGCCAGAGCTCCACACGCTCACTGGGAAGGGGAGATCACTCACCTGTAGTTATACTGAAAAAGCTTTTGATAGATAGCGTGGGGCAGGGAGAAACAGGTTGCCATCAGCCAGATAACAGAGATGCTCAGAGCTCCCTTTGTCAGGGACATCCTCTGCTTCAGCGGGTTCAGGATGACCTGCAATAGAGATTCCATCATGACTCTTCTCCCATGGGAAGCAAAAGCCCTCACAGCCCACAACAGGAGTGAGCAGTTTGTGACATAACCTAACACAGCTAATGATAAGAAAATGACAGCTATGATTAGGAAAATGGCAGCTGTGATTAGGGAAATGTCCTGTTCATTAGAGTGACCTGGAAAATGGGAAATATTGAACTTCTCAGTCTGCTCAGAAGAGCTTTCAAACTTTATCCTCAATCTTTTTATGTGAGAACCATTTTCCTTAAGCTGGAGGTTACATTAGGTCAAAAAAAAAAATATATCTTCTGATAGAAGATATCTTCTGATATGTACCCAAGTGTCTTCCCTCAAGGGTATGTTTTATGTTTTTTATTCTATATGAACTATGTAAGAAATGTCTCTTGTTCTACTGGGCCTGTGATGCTGAGCTTTCCTCCCCTCTGCTGAGGCAGAAATTCACCTTTCATGAAATTTTCTTTGTTAGATCTTTAAGCTGATAAAATCTGATAGTCTGGAACTTGCTATTTGACAATAGCACATGAAAGAGGAGTGATTGCTAGGAACAAGTGATTGTTAGGGACAAGTACATGGCCTGTCCTTGCTGCCCTGCACTGGACAGAAAGCCAGCATTTGTCATGGCCATGGACAAACACGGGTGAAAACTTATCATAGCTCAAGTCTCCTGCCAGAGCCTTGGAAGGAAGAGGGGCAGGCAGTGTCACCTGGTGCCTGTCGAGAGCGATGGCCGTGAGGGTCAGTGTGGAGACGTGCAGGGAGCAGTACTGCACAAAGCGGCTGATGTGGCACATGGCCTTTCCAAAAATCCACGTGCTGTTCACAAACCGCACCTGAGGGGAAACAACAGCTCATCAGCCAGAAAATGTGCTGAAAACAAATCCATGGGGATTTGGTCTGTTTTCCAACAAGTCCCATGGCTGGAACCTGAGCTTGCTCAGGGCTTCTGGCTGGTTGGGCAGCTTCACCTGAAACTTACAGAAAGATCAGCTATCCTGGTCTCTGAAACACCTTTACAGAAGAGTTTATAGGGTCAAACCCCACTGATTATGAAGTGGTGATGCCACAGCCCTCCCAGCCTGTTCTGCAGACACTGTGAACAGTGGCAAAAACTTTTTATTATGCTAACAACTATATTTAGAAAAAATAGACCAAGGTTTGATATAAACCCCACTGTCAGATTTGGAGAGTTTTCATTGAAGCCTTTATCCAGCTGTCATCTCTGAAAAGCTTAACTACTTTCTTCCAGTCAACCAGTATGACTGGCATTCAGACTGTTCTGACCCACTAAGGGGCTCTCTAATGCTCTCCTGCATGAACATTAAAAACACAGGAACTTGTTCTCATTCCCCAAGAAGCTCTTGGTGGGGTTTGGTAGCACACATTGTGATAGACTTTGGAGTTTCTAGGAGTTACAGAGTCCAACAGAGCAACAGAGAGCCCACCGGTTGCTGAACAGTGTTTTACTTGCCTGGTAGAGTTATCAGTTAGACTTGGTGGTGTTGGGTTCCCACCTCAGCCCTAGGAGAGAGTGCACAGAAAGCCTATGACCACCAGGCAGAGTTCTGGTGGGTGGGAGACTCCTCTCCTGGTTGAAGGGACAGCACGACCAGCTACTTACCAAGGTGAAGGGTGTGTTGAGCAGTGTGATCATGATGTCTGACACTGCCAGGTTGACGATGAAGAGGCTGGTGGCTGAGTGCATCCTCTTGTTCTTCAGCACCACGTGGCACACCAGCATGTTCCCAAAGAGAGACATGACGATAATGACCGAGTACGCCACGATTAGGAGCGCTTTCACTGTTAGCTTCTGGGATTCTGGCTCATATTTAGCCAGCTCAGCAAATTTCTCCCACTCAACAATGCGGCTCTCTGTCCAGTTGAAGATGCTCCTGTTAGTTGCGTGGTAGATGGACATGAGTTTGGCCAGGGAAGAGTAATGGTCAAAGTCCTCAAGAAACCCTGTCACCTGTGACCTGTATGGCTGAAGCAGCGAGCGAGGCATGGTAGGTCGACCCCGGTCTTCCCTGCTGGGGAGCAGCACCAGTGGTATGTCAGAAAGAGGCTGGTTTGGGCCCACACACTCACATAGCAAGAAGAGCAAGAACTTCACAGGTGAGCTCTGGGCTCAAGCAGGCTGCCTGACCATCCCGTGCTGCTGTCGCAGGAATTTCTTCCCAATGCAGAAACGTTCACCTTCCTCTCTAAACAAATCCAAAGATGTCTTTCCAGCAATGATCTGAATTCTGAATAGCGGCCAACGCTTCACTTCCTGTATCAGATAGGTCCGAATGTGACACTGAATACATTGCAGCATGATCACACCCCGGTTCCCTGCACACCCCAACCACAAGGAGAAACCAAACTCCCCACCCTTACCCCTCTCCATAACTCCTACCCTTACCCCCCTCTCACTTACCTCGCACTGCCCGGCCGTTTTTGTTCCTGACGGCGCCCGGTCCCAAGGGGCAGCAGCGGCTCCTCCTGCCCTGGACACCCCGCACCGCACACCCGGCACCGCACACTGCCCGCACCGCACACTCTGCACTCACCGCCGCACACCGCACAGCTTCCGCACCGCACCGCACCGCTGCACCGCACACACCCCGCGCACCTTGCACACCCCTCTCACCGCGCACCCCGCACCCCGAGCACTCTCCTCGCACCCCGCACCGCTCCCACCCCGCACCCTTCTCACGGCGCACCCCGCACCGCTCTCCTCACGCACCCCGCACCTTCTCACCGCGCACCCCTCTCACCCCGCACCCTCTCACCGCGCACCCTCTCACCCCGCACCCCTCTCACCCCGCACCCCCTCACCCCGCACCCTCTCACCCCGCACCCCCTCACCCCGCACCCTCTCACCCCGCACCCTCTCACCCTGCACTCTTCTCACCCTGCACTCCTCTCACCCTGCACTCCTCTCACACCGCACTCCTCTCACCCTGCACTCCTCTCACCCCGCACCCTCTCACCCCGCACCCCTATCACCCTGCACTCCTCTCTCCCCGCACTCCTCTCACCCCGCACCCTCTCACCCCGCACCCCCTCACCCCGCACCCTCTCACCCCGCACCCTCTCACCCTGCACTCCTCTCACCCCGCACCCTCTCACCCCGCACTCCTCTCACCCCGCACCCTCTCTCCCCGCACCCCTCTCACCCCGCACCCCTCTCACCCCGCACCCTCTCTCCCCGCACCCTCTCACCCCGCACCCTCTCACCCCGCACCCTCTCACCCCGCACCCCTCTCACCCTGCACCCCTCTCACCCCGCACCCTCTCACCCCGCACCCTCTCACCCCGCACTCCTCTCACCCCGCACCCTCTCTCCCCGCACCCCTCTCACCCCGCACCCCTCTCTCCCCGCACCCTCTCTCCCCGCACCCTCTCACCCCGCACCCTCTCACCGCGCACACCCGGCCCGCCCGCACGTGCGGCCGGCGGTGCCGGGGCCGCCGCTCGGGGCGGGGCTCGGGGAGCGGGGCTGTTCCATTCATAAATCGGCGCGGGCGGGGCCCCGGGAGTCCTTACCGGGGGTTAATCGGTGCCGCGGTTCCCTGCGCGCACACGCACCCGCCGGTGCCGGTGCCGGTGCCGGTGCCGCGGTTCCCGGAGGGGCTGCGGGGCCGGGGCGGAGGGCAGCGCCCACCACAGTGGGGAGCGGGCACGGAGCATCCGTGCTTGCAGAGTCCCCGGCACTGCCTTAACGGGAAAAAGGGAAAAAAACATCCTCACAAACCTATCCTGGTCCGAATCTTTGCGGAAAGGCTCCTGGTGGAGTTTCAGCGCTTGTTTTTTGATAAGTGTTTTTCTCACGTCTGGGTCCCTCTTGACAGATGCTGACACAGAAGACAGTTTAGGTTTCAAAGACTTTAGGCAACATATTTTTAAACTAGATAGTATAATCTTTCTCATTTTGTATTCCATATGTGTAATTTATTCCATATATATATATATATATATATATATATATATAAAGGGTGTTTTTTTTTTTTCCTGTCCATTTCCAGTCACCTGTATGATCTCCTTCCCCTGTCCATGGCTCTGCTCTCCCTGTCCATGTCCATGCTGTGGCCAGGCCATGCAAGGACTAAGGCAGAAGAGTAGCTACAGGATGGGGAACATATGGGAAGGACACGGGACATAGAGAATGTGCCTCTTGCCAGACTCCAAATTCTGCTTCTGAGTAAAAAGGTCCCATGCTGACATGAGGAGCCAAGAATTCGCTTTCATTGTCAGTCTGGGGTTTAACAGCCCAGTGCAGTTCAATAAACACCTACAGTCATCCTGTGTGTTCCAATGATAAGAACACTTATATTTTCCAAATTATCTATTTTTTCCTAATTCAAATTAAAAATGCATTTTAAAATGTTGTTCGCAAGTGCCCTGATGTCCGTCCTGGTACCTGGCATTTGTAAGCTCTGTCAGGGCATATAAACCACAATGACAACTAAAACATTAGATTTTTCCTAGTTTGGGGCTATTTGCCATGAAACAAACTGGGCATCCCAGCTTGCACTGTGTCAGCCATAGGCTCTCAGAGAGACTAATGAAGATTTTCCTGGCAAATAGTAGAAAAAGAGTCCAGATGAAGACAGGAGGAAAGATTTGTATATTTGGTGTGTATTTCCAAGGAACTGGTTCATTGCTCAGAATTTTGTATTTATTGATTCACAGGTGTAGGAGATGCACCAGTTCCTGACTGGCAGAACTCTGGTTGCTTTCAGCAGAAGCAGAATGAGCTTTGCATTTGCTCTCTGGAGTTTCTTGCCTGAGTGCTACAGAAAAGACACATTGGATGTTTATCACCGCTATAGCAAGATGATCTGGGAGGTTTCTGCTATTTTCTAGCCCCTCTGAAGCCATTCTCACTGTGGCTGTGAGATTCTTGTGCATCCAAAGAGCCGTTTCATTATCCTCCCATGCTGTTCTTGCTGGCATACATTATCACTGACTTAGAGCTGCAAGCTCAGAAGAGGAGAGCTATGAATTTAGTCTAATCATATTTCCAGCAAAATCCCACATATGTTAGCTTTCTCCAGGTGCAAATTATCGAACTATGGTATGTGCTAGAACCTCCTGAAACACTCAGGCCCTCACTGGCTAAGGAGTTAAGACTTGATCCATTACACAGCAATAATCCCAACCAGCCTCTCCTGCCCTCGGACCCCTGAAGGAGCTGCCAGCCCCATGTGTTCCATGTCATTAGACAAGTCTCTGATTGATGCTCCTCTGGTTTTTATCTGTCAGAAACACTTCAGAAACAGGAATGGTTGTGTTGTGGAATAAAATTGTTTCGTTTTCTCTCTGTCCTTCTTGGGCAAAATTCCAGTTACCTGCCTGTCTCTGAGGAGACTCCATGCTGGAGGGTGTCACCCTGTTCTTTTAAAAGTTTTAAAGTTCTTTAAAAAGTTTTCTATACCTTCTAATGCTTACATATTTCTACTAGAGCTCTCACACACTGTTCATGTAAGTAATGATTGTTTTACATTCTTCTGTGTAAGAGCAGAAAATTGATAGACTATTAGTTTATCCAGTGTAGTTAGAGAGGTAGCAATTTTGTCCTCCAATCCACTGTCACTTTTAGAATTCTACATATTGCAAGGTTAGAAATAAAAGCTACTTCCTTTTACTCTTTTGATCTTAGTGTGAGTGTGTGAGTTATTTTGTGTTGTAGTGCGAGGAGGGATTAAAGGAATTCAGAGTCTTTCTTTCTTGTGTCTTACTCTTAAATGTCAGAAGGAGAAGGTCCTTTTGTTTCCTGGAGGGCTGGCTTCCCTCTGGACAGAAGAATTAATAAAAGTGCAGATACACAGGCACCAGAGGCTTTGGAACTGAGGAGCTGCAGAACTCCTCCTTTTGCCCTCAGACGTTGGTGTCTGTTAGATTTTAGGGCACAGAAAGCATAGCTGAGCCCTTGAAATATTAATTACCAAGCTCTACATTGCATTTGCTACCAATGTGCACAGCCCAGACATGGGTGGCAGCTCAGCTTTGCCTGAGGTGGCAGCAGGGTGAGAGCTTTGGCACCAGGCACTTCCACCTGAGCCTGGCTCTCTGAGTGCTTCTAGAACCTTCCTCCTACCCAAGCTTTCAGCAGCCCCACAGAGGATTTCAGGCTCCTCTCACCTGGCATGGACACACCAGATTTCTAAAAAATGGGCATTGCACATCTACAACAGAAACTACAACCCAATTTTAAACTCATCTTCCAACTTAAATCAAATTCAGGGAGCAGGAACTGGGAAGTGCAAATAGTCATCCATGATAATCAAAGCTCAATTTCCCCAGGGTCAGAGTATGATCTGGCATCAGTTGCCACTGATATGGGAACAGTGCTTTCATGTGCATTAGGTCAGGCCAGAGCCTGCCTTTATCATATGCTCAGACTGGCTCTGAGATTGAGCACAGGCGAGTGGGTGGAGGGGCACCTTGTACAAAATGGGCTTCAAAAAGAGAAATAAGAAAAGAGCAAGAATGCCATAGCAATTGAAATTGATGTCCTGTGAACAGTTACAATTTAGACTTCATAATTCAAAATACAAATGGCAATTACATAATAGCTACTAATACTGCAACTTCAGGGTAGTTGGAAAAGAAAAGCTTTATAATGGATTTGACAGTCCTTAAGGTTCAGCTGTAAGGTTTGGGTGACAGAACAAAGAGAACTACCATTGTATCTATGTATTACAATCAACCATTGTAACTCTCCCTGCTCTGATGGGCTTTGTCTAGTGACCCACTGGGGATGGATGGTCAGACTGCTTTTTTTTTTTCCTTCTCCTTGGAAAAAAAGTCATACAGAATGACTGACAGCACACCCAATTCCTGTCTGATTGCTGGCCCCCTGATTTTCAATGGGATTTGAAACCCTAGCAAGTAACAGTAACAGCCAGCTCCTACCTATGCTGTCCTACCAGCTCTGAGTGCTGCAGCCTGGCCATGGCTTGGGCCATCAAAGTCTGCCCTTTGGTTTAGTGCAGCCCATCAGTGTGGGAATTCAACCCAGCAATGTGCATTGTCCTTTGCTGGGGTGAACTCTCAGCTTCAGAAGCCTCTGAGCCTTGAACACTCCTTACAGTGTGTTTTCCTTTTTGGAGGTTCTTCTCTCCCCTCTGTGTGGTAGTCAAGACAGAAAAGCAAACAAACAAACAAAACCCAAAAAATCCTGTTTTCCTATTTGCTAATGAAAGGGTCTTGACAAAGAGAAGAAAGAGTAAGTCACTTTCTGTGTGTGGCGTGCATGGGGGCTCTTATAGGGGATATTAATTTCCTCATCCCTGCCTGCAGCTCACTCTGCAGGGCCACCAGCCAGAGCTTCTTTGAGTCCTCCTGCACAGGTACAGGAACAGTGAGCAGGGACACCCCACATCCAGGTGGGACCACGTGCCACCCACACGCACACCCCCACTGCACTGAGCTCACAAGGAGCCTTCTCACCTTTGTTGAACAGTTCAAAACTCAAACACCTCTCCCAGCATCTGAACTCAGCCCCTGTGCAAGCGCATCGCTGGTTTGAGGCCAGAGAGCTGCAGCTCTGTAAGCAGGACTTGGTCAGAGGAGCTTCCCTTCAGAGGTGTCTGGAGTGGAGGCCAGCAGCTGACAGACACTGCACAGACCCTGTCACAAGCTCAGGAGAGAGCTGGATATGTTTGACAAGGTGAGGAAGACTCAGCCAGCACCCTCCCCTGTGCTGTACAGTCCCTGGCTTTTAAGAAATGCCATCCTGAAATGGCTCATTATTTCTGCTCCCTTCCAAGACACAATTAATTTAAAGCATGATAGGTTTGCTAGGATGACTCACACCAAAGGAAGGGAGGAATGAAGACAGGACTTGAAAAGTATTGGTACAATATACATTTACTTCAAACCTCTGTCCTTTGTGCAGCTCTGACCAAAGGAAGAGATGTGACCAAGGCTGAAGTTGCCTGAGCCAGGCAAGGGACAGTCGTGCAGAGGCTGATGGCAGCTGTAGCATCCTGCTGAGTTCTGTGTGGGGACAAGTCACCCACCAGGGCCCTGATTCAGGGACCTCACCATGTGGCAAATATCTGTGTGTAGCTGTCGAGGGATGTGCCAGCTCAGAAAGCCCCTGAGCTGTGGAGCTCTGGTGAAAGCTCACTCCCTCAGCTGGAAGGATCCCTCATGGGTCCCGGGAAGGATCCCCCAGGATTTATGTGTTTGCCCAGTTTCTGGGTTTGGGAGGCATGGTTCAGCCACCAGCAGCACTGGTGACAGGTACCTTCCTGCGTCAGCCCTGGCAGTGACCCCTGGGCCTGGTGGCCCAGCCAGGGGTGCGGCTCTGCCGCACAGCCCAGGGCAGCCAGGACTCGGGAGCAGCTCGGCCAGAGGATGGAGGGTGCTGAGGCTCTGCCAGATTCCTGATCAGCACGACAACCACAGGCACCAGCAGCTGATGGTGAGGGGCACTGGGGGCAGGAGCCCCTGCAAAGCTGAGCTGCAGCAAGTGCTGCAGGGTCCCAGCAGGGTGCCAAAGTCCATCATTCTGGGTTTGCAAACTCGTGGAAGCAGGAGCACAAACAGCCAGGAAAGGAGGGGCAGTTCTGACAGACACTTGTGCTGAAGCATTTAAAACTTAATTTTCAGCTCATTCGGTCAAAAGAGATTGTGAAATTACAGCAATAAAATCTGAAGAGCATAATGCAATTGGCGCTTTCCTGGGAGGTCTAAAGAGCTCAAACACAAAAGTACTGATTATCTTGCTCTTGAATTATAAGTTAAACTACTTTACCACCATGGGAACAAAAGATGACCAGTAGGGGATCCTTTCTGAAAGGGGCTCCAGGGGCAATCCTGGTTATTTTACATCCAAATTCCCTTCCAAGAAGCCTGAAAAAAAAAGGATTAATACATACTGGAGAAATATGATTTATTGGAGCATGCAGACACATGTGTGTCAGAGAAATGACCCCCTTGCTGGAAGGAGGCACCATGGATGAGGAGGACCTCTCCCTTTGGATTCCTAGGAGGATTTCCACTGGTTTCCCCTGCAAAAGCTCTTGAAGAGGCTGATCTGGGTGGAATGGTGGGCACAGGGCAGCCTTGAGGATGGACAGACCTGGCAGAGAGTGACTGGCTGCCTCTCTGCCTGCGTGGGACACATGGATGGCCACGGGGAGACTTCAGGGAACTGCAACAAAGAGGAATGGCTGGACAGGCTTAGAATGAAAGGGGCATTTCTCAAAACTGGAGAGCGCTGGGATTGCTCAGGCACATCCCTGTGCAGCCCCACGCTGCCCCTCTGCCCCTGGAGCAGCCAGACAGCACTGGGTCTAGTACTAGATCTAGTACTGGAGGTAACTGGAGCCTCAAAACCTCAGTGTCAGTACCTAAACAAGAGCACTGACAAGTGAGCTCTGGCCCTTGCATCAAGCAGCACAAAGATTTCCAGGGCCTCTTGGAGACATAGATTTCTGTAACAACTGTAGACAAAGCAGTAATTTTCCATTTCTTTACTTACTGGTGCAGAATTCTAAACAACCCAGGCAAGAAATCAACACACAAACCACCCAGCCAGCATATGGCTGCAGAACACTGCCAGCCAGCATCCTCTGCTCCCAGCTGCAATTATCCGGCAAAACACGTTACCTGTGCCAGCTCTGGCTGGTTGATCTGCAGAATTTTGATCAACTTAAATGGAAACAGGCTCACAGGGTTAAGTCAAGGCCCATCAATGTACATTTCACTGCTGGGTACAGTCGAGGCGGGTTTTTTCCTCTTCACTATAGTAATACACTATTTCTATCAAAAACTTTTGTACTTAAATCCTCTGGAACTATGACTGAGGAACGAGTTCAGGAATCAGCAAAACCAGAAAGGACATACCTGAAGGTATGTGTCTTCCTCTTAGCAGTTCCTTTGGTCTCCAGGCACCAGCATCACTTGGCCCTTAGGCACTGGAACCTCTCCTGCAGCAAAGAGAGCAGGCAAGCAGTGACGGGTGGGCATCTGCAGGGAGCCAGCCCAGCTCAGGGGAAAACCATGCCATTTTATTGAACCAGAAGATTAGGTTTTCACAAAAACAAACCACAAACAAACAAACAAACAAACAAACACAAAAATAACTAACTTACCATCAGAGAGCTCAGCTAACAAAGCCTGCCAGGCTGTCACACTGGCAGCGAGGTCACATCTCAGCCCCTCAGCTGGTGCTGGGCAGGAGCTGCTTGCTGCAGCCCAGTTACTGCCCCTTGGATTTGGGTTCTGCAGGGGCTGGGCCCCTCCCCAGCCATGGCAGGAAATATTCTCCTTGTCAAAATGAAGCCTGGCTCTATTTGGAAATCCCTGGGTTTCTCCTGGATTCAGGGAGCTCTGCTCAGGGTTCAGTACCTGCCAGAACAGAGGAGGGAATGTTCCTCTGCTCAGCTAAGGTACCTCAGGTACCTCAGGTACTAGGAGAGGTTTCAGAAATGCTGATTTCTTGCTTCTGCTCAGTTTTCTTGCTCCAGGGACTGATCTAAATCACAGTCTTGTGGGGCTCCTCCCTTTCCAGGTGCAAGAGGAAAAATTACAAAACCTCTTCTTGCTTTTGAGATGTTCAGCAAGGATAGGAGACCCAAACCCCTCTGGGCTGCTGCTGGGGCAGGGAGCACTGGGCCAGGGCTGGAAGGAACAGGGATGGGGAGAGAATGCTGGCAGGGGCTGCCCATGCTTCCTGCCTGCCCTCCCCAACACCTGCACAGTGCCCAGCACGTCTCCAAATCCCTGAAACCCTGACCATGAGGCTGCAGAGTCTTTGGTAGCACAAAGAGATCCACACATGGCAGGGGGCTCCTGCTGGGCAAAACTGTGGAGACCAAGGGCAATGTTGCTGCTGCTGCTGCTGCTGCTGAGGCTTTTCCCAGGAGGAAACACTGAGAAGGATTTCAAAGTCTTTGTTTGGTTCAATGCCATCTCCCTTGGTGCTGGGACCTCCAGCAAGCCTGCCCAGATCCTCCCTGGATTTCTCCAGCTCACAATGCTTAATTACAGAGTGATTGATTAATTTCTGTACTTGGGGCTCATCCAATCTGGGACTCAGGTCCTCTCCTTTTTCTTCCAGTTTTTTCCTGCCCTAGATGAAACTCATTCAGGAAACTTCACCTCAAAGAAGCCCCTTCTGTTAGATTTTCCCAGCCGAGGTCCTCGAGGCTGTGGGCATCAGGTGGATGTATCTGCCAAATATTTTTTCTATTTTCTTGAGTAACTTTAGAGTGCCTGGGATTTAAATGCACTAATGTTCTGTGTTTTCTGTTTCCTTGACTAGCCTGGCAAGCACAGAAGCTAAACCTTTCCCAGAGGCACATGAATGGCTGCAAAGAAGGAGAACCAGGAGCCTGTCTTTGTTCACTTAAGAATTTATGAACAAAAAACTGAAAAGAAACTCAGGAGACAGGCATTTCCTTTTTGTATAGAGAATTCAATGCCGAGTGCTGGGCTCAAAGCGGTATTTTCCACTTTCTATTCAGCTCGTGTGCTAAATAACAGGGGTATAATCTAAGTGAAACAAGTAAGTGCAGGTCAGTGGCCCTGATGTGGCTTGCTGGGATGGAGGGAGGGCTGGCTTAGACCAGTCTAAACGGATTTGTGGACCTGAACCCTAAAATACTCCTGTGAAGAAAACAACCTGTTGTCAGCACTGAAGACCCCATTTGAGAGCAGAGGTACTCCACAGGTTTTGGGCTGGCTCTTTATTTTGGCTGTCTAAGTCCTCCCATTCTGATTCAGGAGCAAATCCTGAATTCCCTGGGAAGAGGGAAAGAACAGAACTCAGTGTTGCAGTTGTGTGGCAGCTGTGAACAAAGACAAGCTGATACAATTCTGCTTTACTTTCAGCTCAGTGATAATAAAATGACAGATTCCCCATGTACCAGAAGCTCACTGAGGTGGTAAAACTCAGTGTGGCTTTGCAGGCAGCTACAATCCCACATCCCTGACCACCAGCCTGTGTTTTGTACTCCAGTCAATCAGCACTGACACGGAGCACTGGAAGGTCCCAGTGCCTTTGTTGCTGTGACAAGGAGGGACCTTCAGCAGTGAGGTTCTTTGCCAGGCTGCTCAGTGAGCAATCTTGTCTCTTCCCTCCTTAGCATGTGATTGGGCTCAAGCACACCAATAGTTTAAAGAAAGTCTTAAAAGAGAAAACTCTGTTGTGTGTATGTGTGGGGAAATAGGAACAGCAAAAGAATAGTACCCTGTAACATAAACCATGCCCTAGGTGTGGGGGTTCCAGCTGTCGGTGTTGCAGGAGCAGGGGCAGCTCAGGTTCCTGCAGCACAGCAGACCACAGGTTCAGAGCATCCTCTCCCAGCCCAGGATTGTTCCAGACTCCCCTGCAATTGCAGCCGTGGGCAGGTGCTTCAGCAGAGCCCTCACTAAGGCTCAGAGCCAGAACAGCACTAATGGATATCACCAGAGTGAAGATCTCTTGAGCAACATGAACCCTGAATGATCACATGTCTATTTGATGACAGTCTGCTTTTGCAGTTCTCCTTCAGGACTCCTGTTTCTTCTCCAGGACTGAATAATTCTTATTCAATGAGCATTTTATCAATATGCAACTATATTCTGAAGATGAGCTGCAAGGACATGACAGGCACTTTCTGCTGCATGATATTCAAAAGTCTTACATAGGCATTTTGATTCAAATTAATCTAATTCTCTAATAAAAGCCTTGAATCTACCTGTAGCTCTCACATTTGAAACACTGGAGTGGTCCGGAGATAAACAATGAACATTCAGAACTCCAAATCTAGATACAACAATGGTTTTTTCTCCACGTTTGCTCACACCTCCTTTCTAGGGGTCAATGCATTAAAGGAAAAGATGTTAAGTGTAATTATCAGCCTAGTGTCTCCCTCGGTGCTGTCCATCACCTGCTGGGGCTGCCAGGGGTCACCAGTCAAGCAGGTTCATGTTCTCCAGTAGTATGAATGCCTTCAGCAATCTGCTCCCTCTCTCAAAAGCTGCCCGTTACTCCAGGAGAGCACAACGCGGCCTTTGATGCTGTTATCTGCCTTTGCTCCCCTGTTTATCAAACACTTTGAAATATGTGACACTCCTTTTGCAGGCACTCCAAACCATCCAAGCACTCCCTTTCCATAGGGCTTAGCAACTAGCGCTAATCTCTGGCAATAACAACATAAGAGGAACCAGAAGACAGGGGGCAGCTCTTCACAGGCTGGGAACGTGCCTTTAGAGATGCTGCAAGAAAACTCTTCCTGATACTCAGGCAGTTTATCCCTGGGTGAGGACAGAGATTTCCTAGGACCTCTTCAGATAGCTTGTAGGATTTGCTTCATTAAGATGCCAGGACACAGCATCCCCACTCCTATGCCCTTCTGCGCTGGGTTTCTTCCCCAACCAGGAAAGACAGAGAAAGCTTTTCTTGAGAAATTTATGGAGATGCACAAGTTTGCAAAGGTGGCCAGAAGGGACAGCTCCTGGTGCCGACCTCCAGAGAAGAGTGACACAGGGAGGGAGGAGGCACCTCTCTGGGGATGGCTGTGCTGCTCCTTCCTTCCCCTCTGCCCAGCACAGCCTCATTCTCTTTGTGATCTTTAACATCCCTGACCTCTGTGGGTTTGTGTTTCCATATCTGAGCACATGCTTGGCTTAACGCTCCCTCAGCATGAAAAACTGCACACAGACAGGGATGACCACGATCTCAGAAACAAAAAGTGAAGGTAACTGCAGCTGAGCTAATCCTTCATCAAGATGCTGTTCAAAGTGCAAAAGGACTGGGGGGCAAACCCTGAGGAGTTCTGAACTGGCATTTCCAAGCATCACAAAATAGTGTCTTTCCTGCATCTTTCCTGCAGATCATTTGGGCTATGAGTGGCAAAATGGGCAGAATTATCTCATGCCATTGAACCCTCACAGGACTGCAGTGACACTCAGGGAAGGGAGAGCTGTGGAACAGCCTGACCAGCAACAGAGGAGAGAGATATAGAAGGATTCCCTGGAGGGAGAAACCACTTCACAGCTCTGAAAAGCAGGCAAGAATAGGCAATTATACTGCCATGGCAGCAAATCAGGCTTTTAGGTGCAAAGTGAAGCAGAAACTTCTCCTGAAATCCCTAAGTACTTCAAGATCTGGGAAATGGAACTTCAACCACATCCCTGTGAGGAGCAGAGCCCCTGCCCAGTGTGGGTACCAAGCTGGAGGCCAGAAACACAGAGCAGACACAACCAAACCCCCTGTGCCCCCCCAGCTCCCCACAGCCCAGAGGAATCAGCCCTGGACACAGACCCACCAGGCCCCTCCACTCACAGAGCCAGGAGCTTCCCAAACCTCCTGGGCCTCAGCCCTTCACAAACCTCCTGGGCTTGGGTGCCAAAACCACCACTCCAAGGGCAATTCTGCAGGTTTATTAAATACCCAGCAGTTCATGCACAAACCCCAGCACAGCCAGTGCAGCCAGGAGCACACAAGGATTTGCTGCCCCTCAGATAACCCTTTCCAGTGGTATAAATAAGATCCACTGAACTCCAGGCTTTTTCATTTATGCTCCTCCTGAAGCTGGAGCTTACTGAAGATGTGGATGGATCTCTAGTCTTCACCATATCATGCAGCACAAACTTGCTCGCAGATTCTAAGGTGGCAAGGAATTATCTGACCCTCAAAAAATGCTGTACAATCTGTCCTATCCTGATTTTCTTGCTCCTCCAGCAAATCACTCTGCAATTTCCTGCTGTACAGTGCTAAAATAGAAGGGAAATTGTTTCCTTATGAATCAGCACAACCAGCATTTTTTGCTTGTTTTATCTGGCTGAGTAATTTTCTCTTAGGAGAGTGAAAATAGTGCCCATGATCCTGTGAAACATCCATGGTCAAACACCTGTATATCCAGGGGAAAGTGAGTGACTCTGGACATAGGAGCCAAATATTGAGAGGCAATATTTATTTTTTCTTTTCATCTGCCATTGAGGGGATCCTGTGGGCTCTGCTGAGGTGCACAGGCAGCATCTCCCTGGTCCCAGGGGAGCGAAGGAGAGAGCATCACTGAGGGAGCACAGTGCCAGTTTGCCACCCACACTGCTCTTCATGCTCCCACTCTGGGAAGGGGGCCAGTGGGTGACACAGCCAGGACAGCCCGAGAGTTCACGCACTGCAGACAGACCATCACTGCTCTGCTCCGTGTTTGGGAAGTTTGGAGTTGCTGGGGAGACACAGAACAGGATGTGACATGACAACTCCTCTGCCTACGATCTTAAGAAAGACTCATTTTTATGAACAAGGAATGCACACAGACAAATATTCCTCTGCTGCTGGCAGTCTGTGTGGCTTGGCAGGAGTCACATCCCAGGGAGTGGGAGGGCAGGGGGATGGACAGACCTCAGCTGGGTCACAGCTCCCCCCGGATACAGGGCACAGACACCCTTGCTCCCTGTGCCAGCTGGAGGTCGGTGGAGCTGCCTTGGGAGGGAGCCCTGAGGGGACGCTCCTTTGTGGGGCTGGGTGCCCTCCTGGTGCCAGAGCCAAGTTCTTCCCCTGCAGCAGCTTCCCCAAAAGAGTCCTCAGACAGAGCGTGATGGAGGGTCCCACGGATCCCTGCTTGGGATAAAGCTTTTCCTCTCATACTCTGCACGGCAGCTCGGCGTTATAAAGCCCCTGACATGGAGCATCCTCAGCCCTGACGAGGTCCCACCTGCATCTGTCCCTTCAGAGCCAGGGTTGGCGTTCTGTGGCCATTCTCACAACGGGCACTTGGCCTCTGAAACTGAGTCTCTTGCAGTTGCAGCAATCCACAAGGAATCATGAGTTCCATAGGAGTGATTGATAACTCCACTTTCTGAGCAAACACGACTTGACACAAGCTTAAAGGGCTTTTAAAAAGCTGATCAAGAAGAAGCTGTAATTCATTACTGGAAGCTGGAATTAATTACTGCCGATAATCACATTAACCAGAGAATGCACATTCTTTGCAGGGAGTGATCAGGAGTGCTGACAGGTAAAGCAGTTAAGCTCAAGAGTGTGGAATTACCCTTTTCTTCAGGAAGACCAGAGACAGAGAAACAGATTCCTCTGAAGCTCCTCGTCCCCTTTAGTTTTCTGTTCCCCCTCCAGGACATCCCCAGTTTCTTCCCTCTCTCCAAAGCTGGCCATGCTGAACCATCCTGTCGCTCTCACCTGGACCCCTGGGATCCCATCCAAATGAGCTCAGGCTCTCTGCAGTGCTATTTGAAAGGTCAGGATCTGAGTCATGACTCCAGTATGGTGATATTTTTGGCACTGCTTTAATCATTTTCTCCTGTATGTCTCATGCACTGCCTGCCAGATCCCCTTGTCCTCCCAATTATGGTGAAAATAGATAATTAGTAATAGCCTAATTCAGGAACTACTTGGAATTATTGACGAACAGACTCTAGTCCAACAATATGAATTCTTCATTTATCTTTTCCACTTCAGTGCTGGCACAGGGATAAATGCTGGACCAGGCTTTCCAAGGGAAACGCTTGTCAGCTGCTGGGAATGTTTATGTTAGAATCCTGACGTGTAATGCTAACACGCTGGTGCAAAAGGGGAGATGAAGCCCGTCACTAGGATCCCTGTGGTTCCCTTGGGGTCTCCTCTCAACTCCCAGTGACAGAACTTTTTTCTGTGCTCTGCAGAAAACCATTACCCTGCTCCCCAAACCTTGTGCTCTCACCACACCAGCCACAGGCATTCCAGATCACATGAACTCACAAATATTTCTGACATTAATTTGTGTTCCTCAGTCTAGACTCATCATGTCCAGCTATTTCATTCCTGAGATCCCAAAAATTTCAAAACCGCATTTCCTCTGCTGAAGTTTCATTCCACACAAATATTGTTTTTAATGTCTCATGTTATTTAACAAATATTAATTCAAACTCAGCCCTCCTGTGAAGCAGAGAAATTGCTATCATTAACCTCACTTCATGGAAAGGAAAGAGAAGAGAAATGATTTGCTGAGGGCAAAGAGGGAAAACTGGTATTAATGAGGGAGTGAGAGTCCAAAGGCTCCATCTCTGAGCCACCCCTCTCCTCAGCAGAGCAGTGCCAGGCATCCTTTTTTGGGTGGCCAGCAGAGACATACGTAGCACTTCACTCACATCTGCTCTTCTGTTTCATTCCACACAACCTGTGCAGTAAGCACCAGGGTTGCCCAGGCTCTAGAACAAGGGAAGCCACCCTGCCTTCCCTCCCTTGCCTGCCCTGCAGCAGCATCCCTTCAGAGCCCCTGCACCCAGGGCCCCTTTTCCTCAGCCTGAAGATGACACCAAGACCCTGCAGAGGGACAACACCCCTGGCTCCCACCCGGGGCCGGTCACTGGGCTTTGTCCTCACACTGGCTGCCACTGCAGGGGCAGCTGGGGCAGATTCGACAGCCACACACCGTGGACACCACTGCTGTGTGCCGTGGGCACTCCTGCACATCCCATGGGCATCACAGGGGCTCTGCCACGTCTCTGGGAACACACTGGCACAAACCCTGCACATCACACCAGGGTGAAACTCTAGCGCTGCCCCCCACAGCATCCTGGCTGGGACAGGGGAGCAGACCTTGCTGTGCCCTGAAGGCAGGGCTTTCTCAGCTGGTTTTATTTTTACCACAGGACACGTCTGACCCACAGAGGGGTGACCTAGTCCCAGCTGTTGCATGGCTGAGCCACAGCAAACATGCCAACAGCACTTGACACTGGCACAAAAGAGCTTTCCCCCTTTTTAATGGTACATGTACTGGAAACTTCTATCTCAGCTAGCAGAATCTCAGACTGCCCAACACTCCATGGGGAGGTGTTAGGAAAGATATTTTTGAAGTTCTGGACAAGCTCAGTCAGTGAAGTGCAATTACTACGAAAAGCTCTTTGTGTAGAAGATAAATTTTGCTGCGTCCACAGGATCCTGCACTCCTCAGACAGAACCAAGATATAAGGGAGAGCACACATTCAGGGGACATGCTTTCCTGACACTAACACCTCAGATATTTACTGAGACTTGGGAGAGGGGACAGTTATCTGACACTGTGTTTTTTTCTCTCCCCTGCAAAATGCATGTGGGTTTTATGGAAGAGCAGGAAACTGTTCTTATTAGAAGTCACCACAGAGGCACCTTTGATGGTTGGAGATTTTTATTGTGGAGGAGACTATTTCTCTACTGCAGTTTTCCTGGTCTTCTGAATATGTGTTGAATTTTCCAATAAATGTGTCCATTCAAAGAATTATTTTGTCTGTAGCCCAAAGTATGACTTTATCACCAAAAATTCCTCTGCCAGAAGCCCTTGTCAGCTGCCTGACTGATTGCTGAAGGCTAAGCACAATTAATGAGACCGCCAATATTCAGGATTCCTGCATGACCAGGGCAAGAGGAAGTATTCAAGACATAAAATGCTTTTTCCACCCAAGAGGTGAACATTAAAATAGCATTAATAATAGCAGAATGGGGTTGCAGCAGCCTTCCATTCCTGAGCTACCAAGAAACCCAAACATATAATTCATAGCAGTTTTGGGATCATTTTAAAACACTTTAAGTTGTGTGGAGCAATTTGCAGAAAACTGGGTAAGAGTCCAAGAAAGACAGGCTTTCCTGATCATTCTTGGATTGCTTTATGATTTTTTCATGTTTGAACAGCAGCACACAGAAGCACTCAGGCTGTTGGTGGTCCTAGGACACCTGGCTGGAGCACAGTGTGTGTGGAGGGGACTCAGGACAGGGTGCCAGCAGGGGCTGAGGAGCATTGCCCTCCATGGGAACACTGCTCCTCCACCTGTTTTCCCTGCAGGTGGCTCTGCCTGGAGACACCAAAGGCTGAGCACTGGATGCAGGGCAGAGTCCAGGCTCCCATTTTACCAAACACAAATGCTTATCACTGCCAAACCTGCCAGATGTCCCTCTCCCTGGATAAGTGCCCATGAAGCTGGGACAAGCAGGAGAGGAGCTCTGGAGCTGGGCTTAGAAAAGCAAGTTTTGAACCTTGCCGAGGTCTCAGACATGTGGCACCATGTACATTCCTGTGAAATACTGCATTTCTCAGTGCTTCCTGTGCCCCTCAGTGCCTCCCGTGGGGTTGTGAGTGCCTGCTCAGCCCCACTTGCAGCTGATGCCTCTCCCCCTTGCTGAGATGCATCACCACTTTGGTGATGGTGGTGAAGAGAGCTGAGCAGTTCCCTACTGAACTGCAGAGGAGCTACTTCCTATTTGAGATTATTTTTAACTTACACACACCACTGAAGTAGAGCAGCTTCTGCAGGAAGGCCTGCGCTTCAAACAGTCCTTCCATGTGGGTGGCTGCTGGAGGCAAGGGTATTCTTGGAGGAGGGAGGTACACTGGCCAAAGCCCCCCAGCTCAGGAGGAGCTTTTCCCACCAAGGAGGAAGCCTTCCACTTGCTGGGCAAGGATTTAATTGCATGGTTTCAAGACAAGCATAGCTGTGAGGATCATTCCAGTTCTGTGTCTGGCATTGCCTCTGAGAGTTTGCTTGACCAAGTCCCTCCAACACACTGGTGGGAGAATTTATTTTCTGTGTCCTATCCAGTTACTGGCTTCCCAAGCACATTGCCTCTTTCCAAAGCACATGGCTTTTTATGTGAAAACAGAGGGGGTTATTGGGAGCAATTGGAGAGGCAGCTTTTGATGGCTGGAGCCTTTAGAGATTGCTCCTGTGGTTGTAATGTTCCCTCAAAATGGATGGTGACACATACCTAAGGGTGTCAGCCAGCCCCGCTCCTGGCCCTTTAAGCCCTGGTCTGAAATGCAACACTTTAGAAATATGATGGTTTAGACAACTTTAGTCAGTGAGTCAGTTCTGGATTATCAGCCCACAGAGGGAGGATACTGACTATCCCTCAAAAATTAGCAACCAGCAAGCTCTTTCCTTTGATGAATGTTATTTTAAAGAGTCAGCTCACTTCTTTGCTCCAAGAACACTTCCCATTAATCACCGCACAGGAACATTGTGACCTCCTCCCCCAATGGCTTTATGCCCAGGATGACTAGTTCAGCATTATCAGAAAAGAAGAAAGAGGGAGAGGAGCTGGAGAAGATTTGGTCCCACCAAAGATGTAGGGAAGTAGATGCCACTATGGGAAGGTCACTTCAAGGGATGGGATAGATCGGAAGCAAGTGCTCACAAGACTTCCAGACTTAAAAGTATTAGAAAACAACTAAACCTTTGCCTGCTTCAGGGGAAAAAAATAGAGAGTGGGAAAGGTCCTGTGCCAAGACATGAGCTGTCCAGAGCCTGGGCTGAGCAGGCTCCTGTTGCCTCATCTGACAGATCTCCCTGACTGCCACACACCCTCCAGTTTCCAATGAGCTGTGCTTATTGTTATGACCACTGCTCTCTCACCAGTACCTAACCCCTGCAGTGCTGCAGAGAGTGCCTCAGCTCAGTGACTCTGCTGTTCTCCACCAGCTGGGATTTACCCAGGATGAGCACCAGTTAAGCAAATCATGACAGTAGATAAAGCTGCTGAGTTGCAAGTTCCTTCATATGGCTTGGACTTCACATCTCATTTTCTAGAAACGGGGAGAACCTGTGATTACTCTTAACATAAAGCTAATGATACCAGAGAAGAGCCTCTGGGTATGACTGAGCAGGGAAAAATGCCCAGGAACGTCAATTCAGTGAATATTTACTCTAATTTGCAAGGCCCCATGAAAGGGTGGTACCTGCAAGCCCTGATCAGCCCAGAGCTGATTGCAATTTGCTCCAACAGACTTCAAAATCACAGAACATAGAATCAAGTAGTAAAAGGCTGTGGGGACCCTCCCATTGAACTTCCAGGCCTAGCAAAATCCCCCCACTAGTTTTTAAATTCTTTCTTCCCATTGTATATATGGGAAGAAAGAATTGATGAAAGAAAGAAAATGTGAAAATATATTTCACATTCCAGACCTTTCTGTGGCTTACACTGTATGAGCAAGTGCTCCCTGAGGAATTAAGAGGAGACTCACTCACACTCTTACAGGTTGTCAGGATCATTAGTGAAGGCATTAAAACCAAGCTTGAATGTCTTAAAACTACCAAAGCTCCATTGTGGTACATCCAACACCTTTAACACTGTCCAGGCTATGGGAAGAGCATGGGGCAAGCTCCAGCCAGGGTGCCCAGGCACTCCTGGGGGAAGCAGCTTCCCAGGGGACAGCTCTGTTGAGCAGGAACACGGCCTGGTCAGCACCAGGCACAGGGAAGGGTCTTTCTTCAGGGACTCATCAACTTAATGAGGAAACCTTTGAACCAAGGTCAGTGGGGTTGGTGATGTGAGCCTGCAGGTGGGTCCAAACCACAGAGCAGCATCCTGAGCACACACAGTTGGAATGGAAACAAGAAAGAAAATACTGGCTCATTTTTGTTGTCCTGCTCTGGTGTCCATGTCCCAGTGACAGAAACGCACCAGCCAGCCCTGTGCCAGCAACAGGAAGAGATTTCCATACAAAAACATGCAAACACAAAGCTGTCTGCCATAGGAAAATATTGCAAAGGCTATACTTCTTAATTTGCTACTGGAAAATATTTTTCACCCAAGATTTTTCCAATTTCAGATTGATAGTACTAGCTTGTATTTTAAGCTAAAATATTTTTATATTCCAATGGTAATTGGCAAATCCTTTTTTTCCCTGGATCTCCTGTGAAACTGGCTTTTTCCATAAAACACTTTGGAAGTCTTGTGTGACTGACAGCTGTCATACTGGCATCACAGACTCTCTTCTTTTATCCTTGTCATCTCCTTCCTTTGTCTGAATTATCTTATTATCACTGAGTTATCAGTTTGGGAAACTGGTTAAAAGCTCCCAGCAGAGGAGCAGCAGAACCCCTGGGATCCCTTCCTTCACCCCACATGGTGTTTTTAGATCATGATTATCTCCAGCAGACAGAGCTGAAATAACAGTCTGCTGAAGGGAGCACATTCACCTTTTCAACCAGGGCCTCTGAGGGCTCTTCTCTGTGGTGTGTTTTCTTGGTTTTCAGGCAGGTGAAGAATTCACAAAAAAATTTACAGTTGGGATCTTTCTTTACCCAGAGGCAGTAGTTTATGTTTTCCACTTAATGTTTCTAGAAATAGCAGGAACAGCTGCTAAAGAAAACTGCCGGTTTTCAGAAAAAGAGAGGAACTCTAAATTTCAGGTTTGAAGTGATTTTTGCTTTGTTTAAACACACCTGCCAAGTTCTAGCTTCCCTTTCTTTTAACTTCATTTTAAAAATTGTCATACAGGGAACAAAAAACAGAGCTCTTTCCATTTTGTATGCCAGACTTTTGAAGTCTCCAGCAGTTCAGCATGAAAATTGCCAAGGAAAAGAGGGCAAAAATGTTTTAACAGACAGATACTTGCTATCACAGGAAAGAATGAGGTAATTTAGTTCATCTATGGCACCTAGATCACCAAAATTGAGCTGACATCTATGCACACACACTAATTACCAGAGACATGAGCACATCAGAGGAGTTCTCTAAGCTGAAGATGTCACAAACTTCTTGTCCTGGGCACCTGACTTTGGGCGCTGCTGCCCAAGAGATCCACTAAAGAAAAGCTGTGTTTCAGCATAAGGGTGACTGAGGGCACAGCCAGGACTCAAACAGCAAAGGCAAAAACAGACTGAAAATAACTCCCAGGAAATAACAAACATTCTGGGGCAAGACTGAAGGAGGGTTCTGCTCAAAAGAAGCATGACAGTTTGACAATTGAAGCAAAATTATCAGGTTACCATCCCACCAGCAGGCCCTGGGATAGCAGCCAGCTCTCCTCAGCTGGAAGCAAAACACCAAAGCACATCCCTGATCCCAGGAAGAGGCTCCCAGGACATGGCCAAACCCGGTTCTTTAGGACATGGGGAAAAGCAAATGGTCCTTGAATTTCACTTAGCCAGTTTTTCCTGGACTCACACTTCGCAGTGTCTGGGTAACATGTTGTAGGCAGCAACACAGCCAATAAATAACCTTTAGCTCACGGCCGGGGATACTCAGTGCGTGATGCTCTGCAGGATTAGGTTAAAACTGCTCAGACTGAGTGACCACCTGCTGGTCTGTCAGGTCCTCACGTGCCTGATCCCACCAGGCTGACCTGCTGTGCGAGGCTCTGGGGCATCTCCAGAAAACGTGTTCTTGGCTGCAGGACCACTGGCTCGATGAACTCAGTTGCACAGCCAAGGAAAGGTTTTATTGCTTCCCTGAACACCATGGGAGCAAGTAATGATTTACAGTGGTTTATTGATGGTCTGATTCTGCTGCCTCAGGAGACTCAGGAGAAGAGTGAACAACAGACAGGATGCTGACTCGTGAGCAGAAATGGAGAAAAGAGATGACATGTTGCTCAAACTAACCTTCAGAGCAGTGATGATATTCTGGGAGACATAAATGACTGGGAGAAGTATCTCTGGGATTCATCGGTTTGTTTTAACTTTCCCAGGGCAAGTGTTTTTTAGCTGTGGGCTTTCACGTATATTAGGTGCAATATTATTACTTACAAATCATCAGCTGGAAAGGAGAGACATTATGTCAGAGGAGGAAAACTGACACCCCCAACATTTGGTTCAGCTTCACCGGAAATCTGTCACCTCCCTGGTCTTTTTTGGAAGAGTCTGAAGATTTGAGTTCAATGTACCAGACGTATTTGGCTACTCTGCTCTGGCTGACCACTGCAAGCCGTCAAGATCTATTTTTAGACACATGAATAACGAAGGATTTTGGAGTGGATCCTGAAATGTCCTGAGCCTCAACAGGAATGTGGCAGTGGCACTCAAAGGGGCTTGTTTGCAAGTGTTTGATTTGTTCATTAGCTCTGAGCTCTCCATCCCAGTGTGAGCTGTGAGTCACATCTCCTCTGCCCACAGCCTCCCCGTGGAAGTGGTTCCAGCTGGGGGGGTCTGTGCTGACTTGGGGCTCAGCCAGGTTCCGGGCAGTTCCACCTTCTACTGATGTGGCTGTGAGAGTCACAGCCATGGCACAGCCCCCCTGCAGCCCCCCCAGCCCCCTGCCAGGCTGGCAGCTCGGGTCTGTCAGGGAGGCGTTGGGGACACAACTGCTGCCCCTCCTTGGCTGGTCTGTGCCGCCACTCTCAGCAGCCCAGGGCTTGGGACAGTGACTGGGGCTTCAGCTCAGGCTGACTTGACTTGTTTGTGTTCTGTCAGCTGAGACACCAAACTCCTTGTCCATTGCTGTGTACAAGGCTCAAGGGGTCCCTGCCAAGGCACCAGCACAGCTCCAGACCACCAGCACCGGCACGAGCAGTGTCACTGTGCCACATCCCAAAAGAGCAGGGCGCAGTGTCACTGTGGCACATCCCAAAAGAGCAGGGTGCAGTGCCACTGTGCCACATCCCAAAAGAGCAGGGTGCAGTGTCACTGTGCCACATCCCAAAAGAGCAGGGTGCAGTGTCACTGTGGCACATCCCAAAAGAGCAGGGTGCAGTGTCACTGTGCCACATCCCAAAAGAGCAGGGTGCAGTGCCACTGTGCCACATCCCAAAAGAGCAGGGTGCTGTGCCACTGTGCCACATCCCAAAAGAGCAGGGCGCAGTGTCACTGTGCCACATCCCAAAAGAGCAGGGTACAGTGTCACTGTGGCACATCCCAAGAGAGCAGGGCGCAGTGTCACTGTGCCACATCCTGCAGTGTCACTATGCCACATCCCAAAGGTGTAGTGTCACTGTGCCACATCCCAAACGAGCAGGGTGCAGCTCAAGGGGTCCCTGCCAAGGCACCAGCACAGCTCCAGACCACCAGCGTCGGCATGAGCAGTGTCACTGTGCCACATCCCAAGAGAGCAGGGTGCAGTGTCACTGTGGCACATCCCAAAAGAGCAGGGTGCAGTGTCACTGTGGCACATCCCAAAAGAGCAGGGTGCAGTGTCACTGTGCCACATCCCAAAAGAGCAGGGCGCAGTGTCACTGCGGCACATCCCAAGAGAGCAGGGTGCAGTATCACTGTGGCACATCCCAAGAGAGCAGGGTGCCCGGTTTACCAGTACCTGGAGCCTCTGGAGTAGCAGGTGAACCCCCAGGGACAGGCGGGCACATGCACACACTTTTTATCACGTATCACATTCTTCTCTCCTGCAGCAGATGACTGGGAAGCTCAGACCGGTGCCCAAGCCTGGACGGTGTGTCTCAAACCCTAATTAGACGTTGATGCAATTTTTTTAATTCTCCGAGAACCCCCGTTCACTCGGAGCACGCCAGCACTGCCGAGCTCGGCGGTGCTCACCGGGTGAGCGGTTGAGGACGAACCCGACGGCCCGCCCCCGGTCACGGGCAGCCTCGCGGGCGCTCCCCGCCGCGGTCCCGGTTGTCCCGGCGGTCCCGGTTGTCCCGGTTGTCCCGGTTGTCCCGGTTGTCCCGGCGGTCCCGGTTGTCCCGGCGGTCCCGGGGCCTTTTCCCTCTCGGGGCCCTCGGGGCACCGCGGCCGGGCAGGGCGGGAACCGCGCGCCGCCAGGGGGCGCTGCGGCACCGCGTGCGCCCTGACGGCGGGGCGGTGTCACAGCGCCCCCTGCTGGCTCCCGCCGCCGTTCCCGATCTCCCGCCGCCGTTCCCGACCTCCCGGTGCCCTCCCCCGGCTCCCGCCGCCGTTCCCGATCTCTCGGTGCCCTCCCCCGGCTCCCGCCGCCGTTCCCGATCTCCCGGTGCCCTCCCCCGGCTCCCGCCGCCGTTCCCGATCTCCCGGTGCCCTCTCCCGGCTCCCGCCGCCGTTCCCGATCTCCCGGTGCCCTTCCCGGTGGCTCCCGTCGTTGCCGTTGCCCCCGTGCCCTCTCCCGGGTCATTTTCTCCATTTAACCACGCTGCTGTGGCCCTTCCCGGTGGCTCTGGGTCGGCACCGGTCATTAGATAGCGGCACCTCAGCCCCGGGCTCCCCGGACCGCCTGTGGCGATGAGAGCCGTGCGTGTTTTCCTGCTCGTTGCGCTCAAAGCTTCCTGTGGCACAGGAGCAGCCGAGCGAGCTGGGCTCTGCAGGGGAAAGGCCACGGGATTCATCCCGGTTCCGGCGTTTGAGTGGGCAGAGGTGAGGGCACTTTCTCCTGGGAGAAGGCAGCTCCACTCCTCACATCCTGGAACCTCCAGGAATAAAGAAACCACTGGTGACATCAATCCCTGCGTTTCGTAGACAGGCGGAGGTGAAACAGCTGAGCCAGCGCTGGTCTATAAAGTACCTGTATAAAGCCCTGGCGGCAATGCAGATCTTACAAAGAATCGTAAGACTGTGACACATTCCAGCTGAAAAATCCTCTGCTCTTCCTGGCCTTTGGATTCAGTGGGTGAGAGATCGGACAGAACACAACCAGTGTCATGTGCCACCCTCCGGGTCCTCGGCCTTCCAAAAGCTGCCAGCAGCTCGGTCCCCTCCGGGCTCCATCCTCCTCCAGCAGCGTCCCTGTGCTTGAAGGCTCTCTCCCATCTCTTTGTGGCAGCCAGCCATGCCCAGCCCCTTGCCCACACACATCCTGGGAGACACTTATCGCCAGGTTTCTGTGAGGTGAATGTCCAGACAAACCCTCCTTACTCTTGTCCACACAGTCACAGAGGAATGTTAAAAATGAAAATGAATTCAGGATCATTTACGGGTCAGTGCAGATGCCACAGAAGAGAATTTTCCACCTGAGAAAGCTGAATTTTGTCCTCCTGGGAAAAAAAAAAAAAAAAAGTGGCTTCTCCTTTTGGTGTGTAGGAGACCAGGCCCATTCTTCTTCACCTCAGGTACCAGTCTCTGTGCAAACAATTGCACTGTGTGAGTTAACACTTCTCTTCTATGGAAAAATCATCTAAAAGAAGCAATTCCTGCACCTGAGTCAGGGATTAAAAATTTTTTAAATGACCAAAGTCCACAGTAGCAGTAAAGTGTCAGACCAAGTAACTTGGTTTTACCAGCTTAATAGTTATTCAGTTAGCTAATAATTACTTCAGTGGCAAGCTTAACTCCTGCACAATGAGCACTGGGCTCTTTGACAATAGCAGCAATCCCAAGCTGAGTGTGAGCTCAGGTGACCCCTCTGTGTGTTCAACACTGTGTGTTGAGGGGCAAAGCACCCTATGAGCAAACCCTCAGGTGTCTTCTTACCACAGTTAAAGCCAAAACAAGAGGAACCCTCCATGGAGGGATGTCTTTCCCATTCCTCTGACTTACACATTCCTATTCCTACATAAGCCATTTGGTCTGGGTTTGGAGGGTGCTACAGTGCTTTGGGTAATGTTGAAGTGAATCCAGTTAGCATCTTCCATTTTAATCACTCAGAAGTGACTCAAAAAGCCTGTGAGCCCTCTGCACAAAGGAGCTGCACAAAGCTCATCAGGGCTGGTTAAATGATTCACAGCTGCAGGTTCATTATTCTGCTTGGAAAGTTTCTTCAAAAAGAGAGATAAGAAACAGCTCTTCAGAGAGGGCAATAAAATAGTTTCTTATTTTGGTGTAGTCACCTGATTTTAACACTTTGAATGCTAAAGGGTTATTTTAATGTAGCTGCAGGGCTCTGTATTTGGCACATTGCTGGTTTTCAGTAGATGTATAGCTGGAAATTGATGTATCATCTTCAGTGACCAGTTACTTGTCTGAGCTCTTGCTGCCCTACTTGCAGCTTTGCCCAGCAAGTCTGGGTCTGGCACAGTCATAGCACACATGTTGTTACTGAGCAGCCCTTTCCAAACTAATCTGGCTTCGACGACCAGTTTTCATGTGTGGCAGAGCTGTAGCAGACTTGCTGTGCACAGTTCCTGCCCTGTTTGCTTGCAGCCAGGTGAGGAAGAGCACAAGTTCCCCAGCAAGGGGAAGGGAGCCAGGAGATGGCTGAGCATCCCAGCAGGAGCACCTGGGAGAAATGCACAAGGAATCGATCAGGCTGTGCTTCTCTTTATGGAAGTGTTTATTGGAGAATAACAATTAAATTCAAGGAGACCTCAAAGTATCCCATGCTCCTGCCTGGGCCGAGGTGCCAGGCAAAAAGTGCTGCTGGGACCAGCCATTGACTGCATGAGCCGCAGGGAAGCACATGGCAATGAAACAGCATTTGCAGTCGGGGCACATCCATGGCTGACTCCTCACCTGGGTAACCACAGCACTTCTTTGTGCAAAGGGCTTTTCATGCTGAAAGAAGTCAAGACACATGGAGACAAAAGTTTTGGTTTATGTCTGCCACGAGCAGCAGTCTATGCTTTTTTGCTAATCCTCTTGTACGAGGGAATATCATCTCCTTTTCATAACTCAAAAGTTACACAAAACCCAGAGGAGAGAGAGGGTGCTGAACCAGTATTTTATTTGACTGTTAGACCCCAAGGAACACTGGTGGATCAAATCTTACTGTATCACAACCGTACAGATATTTTAACAGAACGCATATTAAAGCAAGAGCATCCGCTGGGAAGTTGTATGTAATCAGAAGTTTGCCAGACTCTTACAGAAACAATCACCTCAAAGAAACTATGTTCTTTAAGGCAGCTCAACACTGCCAGACTGCACACTCCTACTGAGGAAAGCGCTGCTGTGCAAGAATCAGCATGGGATGTGCTCTGAGAAACCATGTCAGCTTCTCATCTGGGAGCAAACTGTCCCTTGGAGAGCTGTTGCCCGGTGAGGGATGATGTCTGCCTACTGCCATGGTCAGATGGGCAGCCTGTGGGTTTGACCTTGGCCTGCACCATCCTTCCATTCACACAAGGCTGAGGGATGCTGAGCCAGCATGCTGTCCTGCTGAAGGATGAGGGGCAAGAACAGAGTCTGGTTTATTTAGCCCAGAGTAAGGAGTTTGACAGTTCTCTGGGAGTGGGTTGGGATACACATGCAAATTGCATTATTTATTCTCACTGATTTTTTCCAATATAAAGAGAAGAGCATTTGAATAAGTTTTACTAAGTTACAGTAACAATGTTTATTTGCATTTGTGATTGGTTTGTTTTTTTAAGAAGAGACATCTTGTTTATGGAAACCTCCAGACAGTAACAGTAGGGAAATGCCATTTGCAGTGTCATGGATTCCCAGTTTTCCAGACAGTAAAACACCCAGCTTAGGAGTAATGTCTGGTTAATGCTGTAATTTACTTGTAACACAGAATTAAAGGTTTTGGTACTGCCTCTGTGGTGCCAGCTCCAGGCAGGGCTCTGCTCCAGTGGAACCAAATCGAAGGTTCACATGGTCAGAGCTTATACCTGAGCCTTGGGTATTTGCTCTCTGAGGAGATATCTCTAATCCCATTTCCTCCCCTAGCATATCCTCTGCAAAGTAATTCCTGCAGATGTGAAGGAAAAGAGATCACTGTGCCTCAGATGGGAGCACAGACCTAAAGCCTTAGTACTGTCTATGCCACTGGGATTTGCAGTGTCCCAAGCCATGCCAGGTCCCTGTCCCAGCTGTAGTTGTCTTCCTCCTTCCCACAATAACTTAGGAGAAAGCAAGATTAGTGTTACTCTTACTCTTTCCTCCCCTTCACAGTTTCTTTTTGAAACAAAAACACATTCTTGGGTCACATATTTTTGTACCCATCAAAGCATCTTGATTTCCAAATTGAAGCAGCCTTTCACACCGGTCTGCAGCTGTGACATGCTGCCAGTCTGGGTGGAAATGCTCAGCTGTAGAGCTGTAATTTAGAGTATTTTGCATGGGAAGGCTGAAGCTCATTTCCTTTTCACTGTCTTTTGAAGCTCAACCCTTTACCAACACATGGGCTGAGCCAGTGCAGAATGGACACAAAGAAACTGGCTATTCTTTCTGAGAAAGAGGAGAACACAACTTTGGTGGCTTTTCATAGCCATAGGCTGAAGTTGGTCATGTGCTCCCACTGGGTATCTCCCTCTAGTGACCCAAACCCAGATCTGAAACGTGGTGGCTGGCTCCCCTGTGAGCCCCCAGAGCACCAGCTGCTGGTGCCAGCTGTCAGGCACACACATCCCCAGGAATCCCAGCTATCTCTTGAATTCCAGAGACACCATTTGGACCAGGACCAGCACTGCTGGTGTGTCCTGCCACCAGCGATGTAGCTGGAACACAAGGATCTGTGCTTGAGGCGAATGCTGTGGCATATTGTCAGACGCTCGGTTTAACTGAGCAGGGAATACATGACTGTTTACAGGTTACAGGTTAAACTTCTTCCATCTCCCACCTATTGGTTTGAAAACCTGCAGGTCTGGTTTGTTCCATTGTGATGGAACCAACACAATGCTGGTTCCAGCTCAGACAAAGGTGGAACCCCCAGTTCCATAGCTGCTTAAAGATTGCTGCTGCTGCCGCCCACGGGATAACTACAGGACAGGGAGACAGGCTGACCCAGTGGGGAAGGGCTGCCAGGCTGGCAGAGAAGCCACAAAGAACACAGTTCTTGAGGACTGGTAAAAAATAAAATATTATTGGAGGTTAAAATAATACAGATTTTATGCCAAAGAAATGTCAGTTCATGAAGTTAAAGCCACAGTGGACAGATGGTGTGTGTATAACCAGTGTAGCTTCCCCATGTTTGCTTAGATCATGAAAGGCTTTGTGTGCTGTTAAATAATTATTTTCATTTTTGCTGACTGTTGCAATGAAAAATTCACTCAACACCCCCCAATCTGGATCCCACAAGTGGGCAATTCATCCCTAGAGAATTTTGATACCTGAGAGAACAAGGTCCTGAATGACACAATCAAAGGTTGAAGTTTGCGTGCTGTGGGCAGAAGGTTGACTTGATGGTCTCCAGAGGCCTTTCCAAACCCATTTTGCCCACGATTTTTCAATCCCTATGTGAAGCTGCCCAGCTGTCAGATGAAAGGTTCAGCTTTCTGCCACAATCGGCTGCACGCTGGATATGTCCGTCCTTGCAAAGTTCCTGTGGGAAGGTGTCTGTGCCTTCTGGCACGTGCTGCTTCTTTTGCAGCGGCAGTTCTCAGCCTTGGCATGCCGGAACAGGGGGGAGACGGGCTGCAGAGCGTGGCCCTGAGCCGTGCTCCTGCGCCGGCACACACACAGCAGGGACCGCAGCTCCGCGCGGAAGCTCTCGTTCAGCCAGCAGTAGATGAAGGGGTTGTAGCAGGTGCTGCTCATGGCGAACCAGTGAAAAGCAAAGTACAGAGCGTTGCTGCTGTAGATGGCCCTGCAGGAGATCAGCACCACGTAGCAGTTCAGGGGAAACCAGCACACGGCAAACACAACCACCACCACCATCAGCATCTTCAGCGTCATCTTCTTCTTCCGCTGATGGGCGTAGTATTGCTCCATGGTGAGGTCCCCAATGGCGTTCCTCAGCCAGAGCTTTTTGGCCACTATGGCATATGTGATGGAGATCACAAGCAAGGGCAGAACATACAAGAGAACAAAGGTAGTCAGGTCCAAATACTTCCAGAAAAGGTCAGCAGGAGGAGGGAAGCTGGGGAGGCAGACCATTCGGATGGTTCTGTTTCTGAAGATCAAAGAGAAAGAGCTCTCAATTCCACTACCAGCTGCACACATCTGAGGACAAACAGCTCAGACATTCAGACAAGTTTCAGTACAGGTACAGGTAGCAGAATTCATGTGGTGTCATGGGCAGGTGCCACTTGCAATGGAAAATTTTACTCTAGGTTTGACCTTTGGCTCCAAGGAAGGTTATCTTAAACACATCCCCAGGAAAAGAAAGAAACATCCATATTGGCATCTGTGTCCTCTGCTGATGAGGAGGCCCTCTCCCCTGTGCCCGCCCCAAATTGCATGGTTGAACCTCTGAGCCCAGAACAACTAATGAACCAGCCTGGAAGCAATTCCATCAATTGTCATTGTCCCTTTGTGACAGACACAGCACCCATGTGAAGGGAACGAAAACTTCTCTGTTTCACCACCCTTTCTGCTCTCATAACATGGATGGAGGAGTGTGGCCTTGGCTTCTATGGGGCTTTGCAAATGTCATACAACAAAAAATATGCAAATGTCTTACCCAATATAAAACCTTGTCAGAGTCTGATAAATGGCGTGTGGCAGCGAGAAGCAGCTGGCCATAACCCAGATGATGATGATGCAAATCCCTCCTTTCACCATGGACATGCGTGGCTTGAGAGGGTGCATGATCACCTGCAGAGAAGAACGACTCCTGAGGATTTACAGTGTCTTGGTCACTCTTTAAGCCCCATGTTGCATGTGACATGCAGCAGCAGCTCCACATCTCTTCGGTGTGAAAAGGCAGAGAGATTTGCTTTACAGGACTTCTGGGAGCACAAGGGCTGGGAAATGCATGGAGTTGTGCACGTATTGGATGTTACTGCTGGCCCAGAGCCTGAGCAGAGAAACACATCCTGTGTGACCCATCAGCAGGACTCCAGAGACCACGGCAGTGAGATCTCTGTTGAGCTATATGCACTGTGGAGGATTGCCTTAGGCAATGAAACAATAATTAAAAATAGACCTATCATGTCATCCAGATGATCTCTTGGCTGATGAAGTCTTCGGTATTTTATGCATGTTGTTTCTAGTCCCATTATAAATACCTACTTAATCAAGCTGTACAGCTCTCCCAGAGTATCTGCCTGCTGTGGTATTTCTCAGGATTAGCAATATTTATAGAGGCAAATGTTGGTTTCTCTTTTGTCCGGGACATCTCCTCACTTTATCTCCTCAGGTCATTCTAGTTTATTCCAGCCCTGAGGAACCCACTCCACTGAATTTAAGGGCGTGTATTGTTTGCCCTTAATTAAACAAACTCTTCTTGATACCTAGCCATGCCTTGCAATCAACCCAGAATCTACTGATTAAAATGAATCACTGTCAAAGTGCTTTGATTTCAGGAGCTGTAATATTGCACATGAAATGGGCAGACTGTCAAACTCCTTGTGGTAAAAAGGACAGAAGTGGCAGTCCCCGTGATTCTCTGACACCAGGTAGAGCCAGTTCTTGTTTTGAAGTTCATCCAGCCACGGCATTTATCACGTGAAGCTGCTTTTCTGTAGCAACAGTTTCAGTGACTCCAGCACTGCAAGAAATCCAGTATGCCTGAGAGCACACCTTGCTGTGTCTGGCCTCCCAGCACTCAGCACTGATCAGCTAAAGAACAAATTACAAACTCTGTTTCACTTAAGGAAACTCTTCAGTCCGTACTGATTGCTTGACTTGATAGGTTTTCCTGGCTGGTAAGTATCAGGGCTGGAGGAGAAGAGAATTTCTTACCTTGAACTGGATGAGTTAACATAGTTCTTAATGTTTCCAGCCTTAGTGCAAGGAATGGGGCAAGTGTCAGAACAGAAAGACTCATAAATCTGTGTGGAGAGATCGTGTGGGCTGGCTGGTGTTTGAATTCAGCACTCATCCCCACCCTGCTGGTGGGGCTGTGCTCTGAGCCAGGGCTGAGGAGGGCAGGAGCCCACGAGCCCAATGGCCCAGGTAGAGCAGGGCTGGATCAGGCTGTCTGGCACTGATCTGAGGTTTTCAGCATCTCCAAGGACAGAGACTCCCACTAACCACAACCTCTCTGGACAGCCTGGTGCAGTATTTCATCACCCTCACTGTAACAAACATGGGTGCTTTGTCCACTGCCACGAAAGCTGGAGTTCTCCCCTCTGTTCCATGAGTCTCAAGACAGTGCAGGTTTCCAGGCACTCAGATTTGAGGAGAAAACAACTATGTATTTAGCACATATTCTAGCAAACATAGGGAGGGTGTCTTCAACATACCTGGTGCCGGTCCAGTGCAATGGCAGCGAGGGTCAGCACAGACACGTGGACAGAGCAGTACTGAACAAACCGGCTGATGTGACACATCAGCTTTCCAAAAACCCAAGTGCTGCTCACAAACCTCACCTGAAGAACAGACAACATCAGATTAAGAGGAGCAGTACCTGAAGAGAAGCCAATTGGCTTCCCAGGTGCACAGTATGGAACAAATGCTTTAATACAGCTTCCTGAGGCTTTGGAGGTGCTTTACCCTCAGTTTTTTCTTAAGGAAACAGTGACTGTGCAGTGGTCTGTGTATGTTGTGTACATGTGTACACTTGTACAGTTACCATGGCCCTTCTGGAACACATAAAGAAATCTTAGCTCTGCTCCTCAACAAGGTTCTTTAGGGCACACTAGGTGCCTCCCAGAGAACATTATACCTTTGGACATGTGGATGCTGAAAACTGCATGGTCTCCAAACATAGTGAGAGAAATCCATGGAATCCATCTCACCTGTTTCCAGAGAGGTCTTAATGATGATGGCTTTTCTGCAGAGGAGAATGTGCCAAATTGCTTCATTCCCTTGTTATTCCTGACTGTGTAATATTAATTACAATTTAATGTCACTCATTTTGCTGCAGATTAAGCTAATTTGAAGTAAAGCACATTAAAGCATATGTCCACAGAAAATTAGTCAAGACTAGCTAATCTGTTTTCAGTTAGTCTAATTAATTTCCCCATAGGGGTGACTCTTGCACCACTGACTGTCACTGAACTAGAGCAGTGTGCTGGATCTCTGGAGCTAGTGTAAAGCTGATTCCTGAGAGAGCTGATAGAAATTTAATTACACGTGCCTAGTGTGTGGTTGTTTGTGTGTGAACACACAAGAGGGCACCAGGTTCTCCCTGAACAAATTACAGGATGCAAATCCCATCAGAGCAAGGCAGAGAAGTCCCACTAAAGAAACAGTATCATTTTAAGAAAGGGTGAATTCCAATAGCTAATTCAAGACCTGCTTTCGGAAGGCTGAAGAGCACTCTGGGCAGGGATGAAGCAGGACTTTGAACAGGAGTGCTGGGTCAAATCCAGGAGCAGAGTCCTGTGTACATGGCATGTATAGTCTGTGACAGTGGGGCAAGAAATTAATCTTTAAATTTTCCCACCTCATTCATTTAATATTCTTTTATATCATATATTTTTTAGTCACTGAAAATAAAAAAAAGGACTACTAGTCCCAGGAAGCACCATCTGTAGTGGCCAAGGGAGGGACATGCCACCAACACTGTTCAGTGCAGCCTGAGCACTTCCCTGAGATGCTGCACAGAGACTGACTTGGTTCATGTTGTTTCCATAGGAAACCAGCCATCAGTTGGATTTTCTCGTGTCAAACTTGTCCCCACTTCCTTCCCCATCTACAGGCAAAAAGGGCTCCCAGATCTGTGCCTTGCCCAGGCAGAGGGGGAAAGCTGCAGCAGAGTGACCCCTGCAATGGACTGCGGGGTGGGGGCGTGAGCCCCCAGCTCCACTTGCTCAGGGGGTGTTTGGGATGGGGGCCATGACTGCACCCTCTCCAGAAGGCAAAAGGGGAAGGGGGGCAAAAGTAAATCTGGTTACCAGCCTGGTCCCAGCCCTTCAATCCTAGTGCACACATCTGACAGGCACACACAGACACCGGCAGGCACGGCTGCATGGGGCTCACCAGTGTGAAGGGGGTGTTCAGGGTGGTGATCATCACATCGGCAACGGCCAGATTTACGATGAAGAGGTTGGTGGCAGAGTGCATCCTCTTGTTCTTGATGACCACGTGGCACACCAGGATGTTGCCGAAGAGAGAGATGCAGATGATCACAGAGTAGGCGACAATCAGCAGCGCCTTCACTGTCCGGCTCTGGGACTCACCCTCGTACTTGGCTCCACTATCAAAGTCCCCCAGGTCCTCCAGGTTCAGGTCACTGTGGAAGAAGGACTGGTTAGGGAAGCCGTACAGTGCAGAGAAGAAGCTGGTGGTGTTGTGGTTCTCCGCTCTCCAGAAGGGCTTGGGCATGTACTGCAAGGGGAACCAGGTGTGCTGTCTCATGGCTGGGGCAGCAGAGCCCTGGTCCAGCCACACTCGTCAACGCCTTCTGCCAGCTCAGCTGCTAAAGCCAGTGGTTGCAGGAGGGAACACACACATTTGCCTTTTAAAAATCTGCCCCATGGTTGCAAACTAGAGAAGAGTTGATAAATGGGTCCTTCTGCCTGTGCTGGGGACGCATCAGCTTCACCTCAGCGGCTCCCTGACAGCTGTCCTTCTTAAAGTCCCATATATCCCCCACAGAGAGGCTGATTCAGAGGCTGAAATATCAGAGATCCCCAAACACTTTCTCTCTGCACCAAGGAAGAAATCTTAGTGAATAATTCCTTTTGGGCACTGTTCTTCAATCTGCAATTTATCCTTGGAAATCTGCTTTACTGGTTCTCCACACAGTCCTTAATCCATCAGGGTTTTGCTTCCCAAGAGTTTTCAGAGGTTGACAGAAAAAAAAAAAGCAAGGGCTTTCTTTCGCTTTGCTTTTCCCCCTCCAAGTATCTCTGACTACTCAGTGAAGCAGCTTTGCTCAGCAGCAGAATGGTCCCTGTGTTCCCTGTGATATACACAGCTGCCAGATGACACACTGCACAGGAAGGAGCCAATGGCAGATCTCTTCCCAGTTTTTCCTGAGGTGTATCACAACCCACACGTGGGCAACAGCACAGCCTGACATGTGCAGATCCAGAGAGCAGCAAAACACAGATGGAGGGTGGATGTGATATGATCTCCCCCGTCTGCTCTCTGCTCTTCTCTGGACACCCAGCACAACAGCTACATGGGGGTGAAGCATCTTCACTACTTTGTGGCACCTCTTTTCATCCCAGAGTTTTAGCAGAGAAGATCTGAGGGCCTTGTGCTTGGCCCCAGCCCCTTCCTGCTCTCATGTGGTGCAGAGGACAGAGTGAAAAGTGAAATGCAGTCTGACAATAAGAGCAGCAGCCCAGCATGCACGGGGGCACCCAGGATGGCCAGCTGCACTCTCTGCATCCCGGCTGGGCTGGGGTCTGCGCTGAGCCCCGGGCATTCAGGCACCTGCTGGCATCTGTGCAGCAGCCTGGCAGAGGCTGCAGGAACACGCAGGGCTCCATCCCTGGGCTCCCTTGCTGTAAGGCCCCTTTCCCATGGTCCCTGCCATTTCCCTGCTGTGCATCAGGAGGGTGAGGGGGCACAGCAGCACTGGCTGTACATGCACGAACCCAGCAGCAGTGAGATGTCCCAGGTGCCAGAGGTGGGTGGCTCTCATCCCATATTCCTGCAGAATAGATTTATTCTCTCGCAGGTACAAACACTTCAGCAATCACATGCTGGTTTGCTGCAGTTATTATTCACTTGCAAACATTCTGAGCTGCTCAAAGCAGGCTTTGGGGTTCATCATGCCTTGGTGCTAGCTCCTCTCAGTCAGACAGACAAAGCAAGGGAGAAAGGTACTTTTGCCAAGATGTCCAGGTGAATTGTGCCACTCTTTGTTTCTGTGGAAGATTTTTGGCTTTCACATGTTGACACTACTTGAGACACAAATTACTGGAAATTTTCATTTTTGTGAGATTATTTAGCATTCTTCTTGTTAGTGCTCTTTTGAAAATAGATGTCAGATTGCTGAAATGTCAGTTGAGATGCACATCCATCTTCTGAACAGACCTAATGTGATCTAATGTTATCTCATCAGCAGATCAATGTTGATGAGGGCCAGAGCTATACTATAAAAATTCAGATCCTTGGCAATATGAAAACACTAGATTTCAAGCACTTTCACAAGTCATTACCATGGTTCATTGCCGTTGTTCATGGAGGCCAAGGGGGCTGTTGGGAACAAGTCCCTGTGCTCAGGGGGGTTTATGGAACCTTTCCTGTACTTCCCTGCAGGGACTTTTTCCTGCCTGACAGAGAGAAGTGAGATAATTCAGCAGTCACACTCGTTGTACAGCATGTGAAAGCATCCAGGGTCGAGGCTGCTTGCACTTGCACCTGAATTTAAGCTAATTTTGAGGAAATGAGTTCTAAAGACATGATTAATCTCCACTACTGGACAAAATTTAATGATGAGGCAAATCATAATAGCAATGGAGATTTTCTCCACAGGTTGTTACTATAGGCTCAGGGGGAACACACATTCAAATGCTTGTCCCTGTCTGCTTCCACGAAGATGTACAGAAAATGCTTTCATGACTGGAGTATTGAGCTCAAAAACTGAATAAAATTGTCCCCACAGGTCCCTGCAGATTGTTATATTTCATATTTATGAGGTATGTAAAGACTTCCCAAGAGGGCAGATGAGAAATCCTGCAAACCCAAGACCACTGCATTAAAACTTTTCCTAATGCAGGTATTCCCATTGTGCTCCAACTGTGGATTTTTTGGTTTCTTGCCTTGGTCTTCTCCACCCATCCTTCCCTGAGCTCCACTCCTGATGCTGAGTGTGGGCTTCCCATGTCATCAGGAAAGGAGGTGAGAGCTGCTGGAGATAAAGTGCTACCCCACTTTGGGTCTGCTCTCAGGAGACACAGAGCTGGTGCCCAGAGCACCCACCAGGAGTGTCCAGCCTCTGAGAGAATCCCCTCTCCTACCAGCTGGGAGCTGGGCCACAGGAAGCAGGGATCCTGGCAAAGCCTAAATAAACCAAGGTCTGCTGGTGCAATAATCAGATTTCTGGATTGATAAAGAAAGTGTCTCTGCTTTGCCATTCAGAGCTGAAGGCAGCTGGAAGCAGACAGGATTTTTCAGTGCCTGAGCCTCGTCCAAAGGGAGAAAATTCAACAGCTGAAATTGTCAAGTCCAAATGAGAAAAATTCAGTTCAATGTGTTTGTTGCACCATGCAGCTTCTTGCAAGATTTCTCTGCCCTATAAAGTTTCATAGTTTACTCTTTTCTATGTTAAATAAAAGTTTGGTAAATAACAGAAACAACAAGAGCTATAGAAAAACCCCTGAAGTTTTATTTCACTCAAAGGGTGTGTTAGAAATAAGGGTCTGGACATTCCTCATATACCATGAATCTGCAACATTTTCTTCTTTCATATTTGCTTTAATGCACTTGGGACACTGTATTCTTCTTCATTTGCAATGATTAGTCCTGCTTTTGTGACTCAGAAAATGTGGGACAAACAGGCACAGGAATTTTCCAGGACACCTCGTGGACTTGATCATAATAAATAACCCACATTCAGCGATAACAGAGTGAATGCCCCAGTAATACATTAAATAAAGCAGTTCTGTAATTCAGACAGGTGTTAACCATTCAAAACCACACTATACACGATGCCTTTCTGTGCAGGTGGGCCAAGGTTTGGCTCCTGGGGCTCCTGGGGAGGGAAAGATCTGCTCAGCTCACAGCAACATGAGGATCACCTGTGTGCTCCTCCATCCCACTCACATCATTCCCTGCGTGCTCCCTCTTGACATATGAGAGCCAGTGCAGCTATAATCCAGCTTTTACTAAATATTTTCACTTACTGAGGGCAGACTTTTGGGCAAAATCATAACATTTGCCACTCTTAATGTGGTAAATTTACCAGTCTCAATGGTTTTTGTTTTTTCCCTGAGAACAATCCCTCTTTGTGGGGAAAAATGCAGAAGGAAGGCACAAGGCACAAGCTGTCTCTGCCAGACACTGAATTACATCCCTTGAAAGAGTATTTGAGCTTTTCTTCTCAGAGCTTCCTTGGAGGCACTGTAATTGGATTCTCATGCTGCAGACAGACAGAAGGAACAAACAATGGAGGACACGTGTGGGGTACCAGGATGCTGATGCTTGACTTAGGAGCTGGAAAGAACTTCTTCAAATACACTAGACCAGCCTTTCTGCAGTGAAGCCTGACAGCTGAATTATTCACAGTGAACTGGAACACTGGGGAGGAGCTGCATGGCCTTGGAGCCAACTGCTGAACTGTAATGGAGCACATCCTTTCCTAGAGAGCAGCCTGGGTTAGCTGAGTGTCCCTCAGCCGGCGAGGAAGAACTCCCCAGAGCCAGAGGAAGCGGCAGCTCTTGCTCAATACCAGGTACCTGACAGGTTTACCATGACTTCTCTGCCGTAGCTGCAATTATTTCTAATTCCATGTGCCAGAGACACAGGGAGGACCAGCTGTAGCACACACAGCAAAGGAGGGTAGAGGATGTTGTTCTCAGCTGAAAGGACAAAGTTCTATTCTGAAACTTCAAGCTATTCCCTGTGACTATCAAATGGCTGTGAAGCAAGGCCAAGGGCGTCTCTATCAGCTCAGGACGTGGAATTTGACATGCACCAGTGCAGAAGATTGGCTCTTGGCAAAGAAGGCTCAGCCGATACAGAGGAGACGGGTCCTGCAGGGGAGCTGACATGGCAACTGTCCCTCAGGAGACAGAAGTGAGCGCTGCCAGGTTCAGGCAATGTTGGGGGTTTTTCACTTTCTAGAGGAGTCAATGGCAGGAGAAAAAGGCAGATGAGTTGTTCCAGAGCCAGCTGACACTGGAAAAGGGTGGGGAGTTGCTCTGGAAGCCTCTGTCAAGCCTTTTTTCCTTAGTTTGAAGGGAACTCCTCTGGAAGGAAAACTGCTTTGGAGTTTAAAAAATTAAAAAAAAAAAAAAAAAACCCAAAAAAAAAAACCACACACACACAAAAACCCACACCAGTCTGACTTTGCTAGCAGCTACAAATGTTCAGACAAGAATCAAGAGCCAGGGCCCTTGAGTAAGTGGTGCAGAAGATAAGGTATGATTTGAAAGGAAACATTTCTGAAGACAGGGATGCCATGAGCCCTGAACATACAGTCCCCAAACCCACCCATGAGCAGCAGCTTTCTTTTTCAGAGAGTGACTGGAGAATAGGTGGTGTTCTGCAGGTTGTATTCTGAAAATGCTGGTTTTTCACTGAAAATCTGAATGAAAGCCAGGACATAAATGCCATCACCAACAATCTGAATTTTTAGCTGTGGACAATACATTTTACTTCATCCTATTAAAAAAAAAATTAAAAATACTTTGCTATTCTTCAGAAGCAAACACTTCTCTAAAATAATAAAATTTCCAACTTCAGTCTCTCAACCCAGAGTCCAGGTGCTGAGTTTGGGGTCTTGGTACAGAGCTGGAGGAGGCAAATGCCTCCAGGGGACACGGCCCTGTGCAGGGACCCCTCAGGGAGGGCAGTGGTGGCCGACTGGCAGTGAGAAGCAGAAAATGGCCTCGTCTCAGGTGTGGGGAGGTCAGCTCTGGAAGCAGCTCAGCCAAAAGATCACTTCTCACCCCCACCTGCCCTCCACATCTTCACAGTGCCCTTCACATCTTGATAGTCTGGGCATCTCCCACTGGGATTCTTCTGCTCTTAAAGCGTTCACAGCCTTTTCCAGTGCCTCTTATTAATTCTTGGATTTTGTTTTTTCTTTTTCATTTCTTCAGATATTTCAGGGGCTAAGTTTTGGAAACACTGATGACGATTCCAGCTTGGGTTAGTTTGCATTCCTAGTTTGTAAAACATATCTTGCATTCATTCCCTTCTCTCTTTTCAACTGCCCTTTATCTGACTGCTCCAGGAAAAGCAGAATTAGCCACTGCTTTGTTTTCTCTCCTCACAGCCCCAGCTGCACTCACTACAATTCCTGGCTTGCAAGGGGAAAAAAAACTTACATGTACTTTTTCCTTTACATGCCAGATGCCACATTCCCAGATGATCTGAGAATGCCCAAATCTCTTTTCAACATTCAAAATTTCAGAGACAAAGGCACCACACACCCCAAAGACAAACCTCTCCCTGGCACACCGACACATGGGTGCCCCTCCTGAGAGCCCTCCTGACTCTCTGGGCCCCACCAGGCTCCTTGGCAAGCTGCAGGAGTGATGTCAGTGCTCAGAAGTGAGTTCCAAACAAGGGCTGTAGCTGGGGGAAAGCTTGGCAGGATGTCTGCTAAGTGCAGCAGGGGCAGAGCTGGTGTTACAGGAGTTTTGACCATTTCCCAGCTAAGCCCCACCACCCCGTGCCTCCGCACCTCTTCACAGAGATGGAAACCAACTGCAGGACTCAAAGTGAAATGCACAGCTCCACCGCTGCCCCGAGGGAAGGGTGATGGCCACAACAGCTCGTTCCTCCACTGACCCATGTCTGAGCACAGGCCAACTGCAGCTCCATCAGGCTCAAAACCTATTATGGTACAATCAGCTGAAACCTCCCAAAATTGTGCTGTTATGTAAAATTACACAGCTGCTACCCTCTCTTCATAACATTTTCTTCTCTTTGCCTGCTTCCTGGAGCTGGGGGAAGCCAGGTGGGTGGTACCAGCAGTGAGTTTAGGGAAACAGCCTTGGGAGGAGCAAAAAATCAGAGCCCAAACTGCTGTTCCTTGGGTTTGGCTTTGGGTAATGCAGCAGGAGGTGGTCTCAGAGCAGTTCCTCCCAGCTGAGAGCAGAAGCTGGGGGCAGGTGCCAGAAACCACCCACCACACTCCCTCTGTGGCACCAGGTGGTCCCACAGCTCCCACCAGGCAGCTCCACCCCGGAGTGAGTGGGCTGCCCTGGAGCTGCTGCTCCAGCACAGTGCAGGTGGCAGCCGCTTGGTCTTGAGGGACTCCATGTAACACTTGGATCTGAAAGAAAGCTGGGAAGAAAAGAAGCTGAATGTGTGTCCAGGAAGAGATGTTTATATGAGCTGGTCCTAAAGATGGAGATATTAGAAAAAACACAAAATCCTTTGAAAGTATCCATTTTTCTTTTCAGTCTGAGGCTTCTGGCCTCTGTGTGTCTTCTGCTGTAGGGGTCTGATGCTGGCACCAGGATACAGGGCTGTGGCACTATCCCCTGCCCTGGCACAGACCCCTGCGGGGGAGGTAGACTGCACTTTTTCCAAAGTACCACCAGTAATTTGACGAGGTGACTTGGCAAAGGTGTGGGGCATTACAGGGGATGGTTATAAAAATTACTGTGTAGAAGTATTTTTAAGACAGAAGAGTGAACAGCCAGGTTGAACCCTGCTCTCTGCCCACAACCTGCCAGGGCAGCCAGGGGAGTGTGGGACACCACAGCCTGAACTCCCCACTCCCCACCAGGACATATGGGAGCTGTGGCCACCAGGATACTTGCAAGGAATAGGGTGCACCGACCCCTCCTGCAGCTCAGCCTGAGCACATGGCCAGCACCTGTCCTCCCTGCTGCTGCCCCCAGCATGGAGCCCAGCACTGCTCTGCTGACCCTCAGGTCAGCACCAGGCACCTCTGCAGCCCCAACACCATCACCCCATCAGTCTCAAACTCTTCTCCAGCAAATCACTTTCTCCTTTAAAACCTTTCCTGAAACTTTTTAAACTCCAAGTTACGGGTACTTTAAAGTTCTTGTCCATACTGTGAATTGCCAGCGATCAGCAGAGTAGAAATTATTTGGTCTTGTTTACTCCCCAGCACACAACAGTCCATATTGCGGAAACACAAACACATTCCTGAAGAATAACTTGGAAGTGAAAGTGTAATGAGACAGCCTTTGTTCTTCTTTATTTCTCTGCAACATGAGTGACAGGAGTGAGTGGGGGAAAAGGAAAAAAAAAAAAAAAAAAAAAGATCAACTTCACCCAGCTAAAATAAGCAAGAGCCAAGAACATCTTAATGTGTTCCCTGTTGAGCAGAAGGAGCACAGCTCAGCCAGACCCACTGGCAAGTGCTGAACCATTCACTGTCCTGGAAGTAACAATAAAGGAAAAATAGAAAAAAATGTTCTGAAGGACAGATAAAGCCATTCCAAAGGACTGAATCACCGAGAACGGGAGTTCCTTGGTGCAGGGAAGTATGTGCTAGGGAAAGAAAAAAGTGTCTGAGTCAAACTACCCTGAAGGCTTTGCTTGATGAATCAGCCTGATGAGACCTCACCTGCTTCCAGAACATATTTTTTAGGGTAATGTCATTCATTTCCTTAATACTGGCAAATCTCAAGGAGGAACATTGCCACCAGGGCTGCAGTCATCATCATAACTATTTTCCTTCAGAGACTACCATTGTATCTGGGCTCTCAGCTTGGAAGAAATGCCTGAAAGGAGGTAACTGAAAAAGAGAAAGAAATAAAATTTGATACTGTATTACCTCTTTTCTAACAGTCAGCATTTGAAAAGAAATACAAAAGTCAATGAGAGGTTTCCTGTGTGAGAGGTTTTCAACACAGACTACAAATTCCTACATTTAATTTTCTGCTGCTGTTTACTTAAATTAAGGTCCTTCTCCTTAGGCTGGACAGACTTGGGCATTAATCAAACACAGGCAGCTTCTCTGAGGGCTTACATCTCCTCTGGTCAGCAATAGGTCATGGCTGCAATTGCATCTGTCCTGAAATCAGCTGTGGGGGAAGAGGGGGAAGATGCAATTTGGGAGCCAAATAATCTAATTTAGAAGTGTTTCTCTCCAATCACTTCTTAGTGATTTGGTTTGGGTGATTACACATCACTCTGGAATGGGTACACTGTGTAACAAGGGAGAAATACAGGAGGAAAAAAAAGAAACAAGGGAGAAAAAAACCCTGACATCCCAGCAGCTCCAAAGGTGCTGAGGTCTGACCCAAAACTCAGAGAAATGCACTTAATTTTATAAAAGTAGCTTTGAAGTTTACACAGCTATTCCTGTCTTTAGCTCTAATCCTGATCCCTTTGAAATGAATGGTATTCTTACTGTTAGTGTTTTCCTAAAATTTCCCAGAACTTAGCCCCATGAAATTTCAAAAATAATAAGCTGTTTGGGAACAGGCTGTCTCCTTTCAGCACCTCTAACACTGGCCAAAAAGGTTTCATGAACCTGTGTACCTGATTTTGCACAGAAATCTCACCTCCAGAAGGTATTATGAAATTTTAATTATAGTCTGTCTGAAGCAAAGTGGCCCTGAATTCTATCCAAACTTCTCCCATGCTGAGCAGAGGATTTTGTGCCTGGCAGTCTTACAAACCACTTCTGCTGCCAACTTAACAGGATAACACTCAAAAACCTTGAGAGCCCTGAGTGGAAGTGGCTATTAATTACAAAGCTTCAATTATCAACAACAGCACCTGAATTGCTGAACCTCAGACCCAGCACAGCACGTCTCCATAACCAAATATCGTCTCTTTCTGAATCACTGGAACATTTGCATGAGTCAACCTGAAGCAAAACAACCAGCCCTGCACACAAAGGATGCTTTTCTGTCCCCTGATCCATAGTGCTGCTTTGACCCATGCTGGCCAGGGACTTCTGGAGCCACTGCTGAGCAGCTGGAGGGTGAAGCAGTTGTAAGCATAAGCAGCCAGCCAAATTTGCAAGAACACTGAAAACATCCCCATGTGTGTGAAACAAAAATCAAAGAAACTACTTCTGCATAAGCATCTGGTTTAGGATCTTTTGTTTGTTGTAGTGTCTTTTTTGCCACAGAAAAGCAGGCAAAAGCAGCCCTGAATCTCTGGCCACCACCTTGCTCCATCTGTTACTAATCAGCATCTAGGACAATATGACTTTTTTCCTGTTTTCTGTGCAGCCAAATTCCCAGAGCTTACACACAGAGTGTGCGAGTGCTTTGGCAAGGGCTGGGGGTGGTGACCCAGGCCTGGAGTCCACAGGGCTGGGCTGGGGCAACCTGCCACAAACCCCAGCTAAACAGGGAGGTTGATGCTGCCAGGGCAGCAGCCACGCATACAATCTGCAATTCACATTTCTGACTGAGGCTCCTTCGGGACCCTCGCTCCTTGCAAAGCCCTGATTTCCCTCAATCAATTCTCACATTCCCTCTCTGTGCTGTGCCCCACAGGCTGGGCTGATCACGTTTGCCGCAGCCAATATCACTGGGACACACACCCAGGAGCCAGCGAGGGGCTCACTCAGCAGGAACAGAACAAATTACATCTGTCTTCACAGAGGTTTGCCATAGAAATGTCAAATGGAACAGGTAGGCAACCTGCTGAAAAGATTCTTTCTTATCACACAAAATAAACCAGAATCTCAGAGAATCCCAGCTGAGTTCTGTCATGTGTGGGATTGTGCCCTGCAGTCAGGAATTTGTTGTGCTAGGTATGAATCCAGTTAAGATTTGTTGCCCTTCCAGTCCACACTGTGACATTTATTTGCCATCACCTTAAGATATCCAGGGATTCACTGACTCTCCTCCATTTGGTTTAGTAATTTATGTATCTTTAGCCTACAGAAAGCTGTGTCATGACTGTCAGCTGGCAGGACAAGGACAGACCCAGAAAGGTGCAGGACATGTTCAGAATGTGCTTTACAACTTATTGCCCCATTCCATCAAAATCATCAGCTGCTCTCTGACCCCAGACTCTCGGTAACAGGACGTACCTGTACACGTCCAGGTACAAACAGGCACAGGATCCAGATGTGGCATTGCCATGGCAACGCACTTGTAAAACGAATGTGCTGTTTTTCCGAGATTCACCATTTAGAGAGAAGCAGCAGGAAGGCTGCAGGTGACTCAAAGAACTGTTCAATGGAGTTTGTAGAGCAGCACCAGGAGACCCTGGGAGAGGCGGTCAGTGGGACAAATCCTGCTGGGTAGGCAGGGATGGAACCCATAAAGCAGCTGCTGTCATGAAGCACTACCGAGGCAGTGAGGTTATAGAAGGGCAGATAAATAAAGCAGCACAAAGCAGCCTGGGGAAAAGGATCCACAGGAAAGCCCTAACAGAGCATGACTGTGTAGCTAAAGAGCTGTCAGAGGTCACAGATCAAGTGCAGGAGCCACGTGGCTCAGGATACAAGAATTGGATGATATTGATTAAATATGGGCAAAGTCTGAGGAGGTGTTTGGTTTGATTGGGCAATATTTGGGCGAACTGAAATGAGAAGAATTTTAAATCTTGGTTCCATTTCACTTGACTATTCAAAATCCCCCAAATTAGGATATAGTTTGTGTTTCGGCAATACTGATATCCCCCTGGCTAAGAAAGAAGTTGCTGTCTGAAACGTGGGGTGAAATACCAACATCATCTATTGCTATTTAAACTCTTAGAAAAATTAAGAAGCAGCAGCACTTTACTCCCAAAGCCTTTTGAGATGCCAGCTGCTTCCTAACAGACCCTGAGGTCACAACATGTAGGCATCAACCATTATGCTGCTCCTGGGCATTTCAAGCACTGTGTTACTGTGGCTCAGCTTGATGATTCCAGACCCTTCCCCACAGCCTCTCCACTTGTAATCAGTCTTCATTCAGCCTCTCAACTTGACTGAAGATGATAACTTACCCTAACAGTGATTTATCTGAATTTCTCAAAGCATTAAAAGCTGTGGCCTAGTCCCCCATCCCGTATCACTGCAGACAGTAATTTGATGCTCTGCTGGATTATCAGCCTTTTGGGAATTTGCTGGCTAATGAAACACTGCTGTCAGTTTTATCAAATCTTTGTAGAGTTTCACCCAAGGGAAATCACATAACTCAGCCACAGCACCAGCAACCAATTTCCCAGGAGGGTCCTCATGAAGCAACTGTGAAACCTGGTATTTTTACACCTAAAATTTGCAGTTCTGCCATAAGTCTGCGGGTTCCACTCACTGAGGATCAGAACAGGACCCAAGAGGATCCATTTCTGAGCTGTGCATCTGGAATATTAACAAAGATATAAAAGCCATGGTTCCTCACCCACTGGGCTTCTCAGACTGGCAATTAGCAATGCCACGGGATCCTGGTCAGTTCTTCCAGGCTAACTCACAAAACACCCCAAGTTAAACACCTCTAAAGGCTGTAGAGAGAAAACCATGAGCCACAATCCATTCTGACACAAGAATTAAATTAAAGTTAAACACCTCTAAAGGCTGTAGAGAGAAAACCATGAGCCACAATCCATTCTGACACAAGACCCGCAGCCAGACCATCAGAGGGAGCAAGGATGGGAAGGGGGAAGCTCCCAAGGAAAGGGCAGCTTGGACTTGGGTGGCAGATTCACTTAAGGACCATCTTTTGCCCTTCCCAGGCAGCTGCCTTGGGTCTGTGCCAATGACTGGAGAAAAGGACAAAGGGACAAACTCAAACTTCAGTTACTGTAGGCTCTAGTCCCAGCCTAAAAGGTTGATACATTTTTTAAATAGTTTCAGTCATACCTCATGAAAATCAAATTAATCATTCTGGTCACATCAAAACAGCTCTGTGAACTGAAAGGATAATTTCCATTTTCCATTGTGAAGACTTTTCTAAAGAAAGGGGTAGTTTTGACATAAATCTCCCTCAGATATTCACAAAGTAGAGCTTGGATGCCTGTTCCAGCTTTATTGAAGCAAAATCTTTCAGTCAGGAAATGTGCATTGATTTTTTTTTTTTTTTTTTTTTTTTTTTTTTTTTTGTGAAACAAGAGATTACAACTTAAAGGCATGACATGCCTTCAGCTGTGAGAAATGGTTTTAAATGCTCAGCTTTGCAAAAAGCTACATGTTTAAGAGTGTGGCCAGACCCTGGTACAGGACAGGAGCCAGCCACTGGCTCCAGGGCTGGCAGTGGGCAACAGGGCCCCTCCTGTGCAGCTGGACAACCTGTGAGGCCCCTCCCTTGTGGTTGTACAGCCCTTGGAATAAGGTGTTGTACACTGGGCTGGTGGAAAAATGTGCATCTATCAGGAGTGTCTGTAGACAGGTTTAAATCAGCATGATCTTGAACATCTGGGCCATTGAGCAGATAAATAAAACAGCAGCTCTTCCCAAGAAAAAGTATTTCTTTTGCATTGAGAAAATGAAGCAGAAAGGAAGTTTTCTGGGGTCACATGCCAGCTGTAACCTACTGAGCTGTATATTCACAGAGTATTGATGAAAGGAGGTTGAAGATTGTTTCAGCTCAATGCAGCACTAACAAGCTCTTCTGGCCCTGCTGGAGCAGGGCAGTGCTCACCAGCTGACCAGACACCTCCTCATACCCATGCTGCCCTCACTCCTTGGGTTCTTTTGATGTTTAACAAACTGAGAGTCTGCAAATTGGACTACTCACAATTCTCATGTTCAGCCTTGTACAAGAGGCTCAGTTTTGATAAGCCCATCCAAATCTGGCTGTACATCCCTTACTCCACTGGCTCCAAAGCGCAACGACCTGTAAGTTTCCAAAAGGATGGGAGGAAACACCAAACCTGGAGGGACTGACACCACAAAAGCACCCACACCAGTGGCCTCTCCCACATGTTTTGCTTAAGACCTTCCTGCATTTGGCAATGACATGGGGAATAGAACTGTCTCACTGCTGACCCCGTTCCCGCACGCAGCCACTGCCGTCCCAGCACAGCCTCCAGCAGCAGGAGCCCGTGGGCAGGCAGGGACACACTGAGCTCACTGCCATCCTCAGCTTTGCTTTGGCCTTGACCTGATAAAGCAGGTCAGCATGACCCAAAGAAGATGGCTGCTCTTCACTTGCCTCTAAAAAAGAAAGCTTTCCTTGGAAGAAAATCCCCTAAATATGAAAAATTCAGCCCCTAAATATGAAAAATTCAGCCTGTAGGACCTTCTTAGTGGATCCTTCCACTAAGAAGGTCCTACAGGCTGAATTTTCTGTCCGCTCCTTACAGTGACAGACCGCAAAGCTTCCCATATCGACATACACAAAGTAAGACATAACTTCTTTGTTAAACTTGATGACACTGAATAAGAGAGTATTTCTCTCTCCTGTGCCTACCAGACATGCACAGCACACATTGAACTGTCTCTTAAGCAGCAAGTTCCTTGCCCACCTTCTCCCAACAGCCTGAACTCCTCCTTTACTGTTTCCTTGTGTCTCTTCAGGGATAGGTGACTGTTTCATCTCGCCCACCCTTCCCACTGTTACAGAATGGAGCCTGTCTCTCAAGAACACCAAAGGACATTAGGTTTATAAAGCACCTGGTGAGCAACATATTTACTTCCCCAAAATAAGAGCAAATTAACAAACAAATTGATTTCCAAGACAGCCTGTGTTTGATTTTTAACACCATAAATGCTAATTTCAGCAACAGTTGTTTGATCAATGACATGCCCAGTCCTGCTCTTCTCACATCCCAGAACAGTCTGTGACTGAATTTATTGATGGTTTCCAAGACGAGTGCTGCAGCAGGTCTGATACCTCGTGTGTGCACACTGCCTTATTCCTGCATCCCATATCCCAGACTCCATAAACAAATATGCCAGATGTGGCTTTCTCTTCTGCTCAGATCCATCCTCTGATTTTACCTTGCAGATTCCCTTGTTTTGGCAGCTGTTGTGCCAAAATTCCTCTCCCCAGGCAGTCTGTGAGCACATCACTCCAGACTTGCCATCACTCCTATAATTTGCTATGCCAACAAAATTGCAAACAGGCTGCAGGGCCAGTCTGGATCACCAAGCAATTTAGTTCAGAACTAGAGGCTGCACAACAGCTGAGAGCCCAGCAAACCCTTTCACTGACAATCACCAGTCTCAGTTGTTTCATGGAGTGCCACGGGTTAATTCCACATTAACATTTGTGTTTTGAGAGAAAAGTACAAAGACATCAGTTTATATTTCCATGTCCACAACTAAAAGGCTTTTGACTCACACGTGTCCCACGCACAGTCAGAGGGGGAGTCAGCGGGAGGATGAACCACATGGCCATGGCTGCTTGCCCATCACTGAGCAGGGTGACAGCACAGGGATGCCATCCCAGCCCTGCTGCAAACAGCCAGCTGCTGCAATGCAACAAGTAACTAACTCTTTGCAGTCACCTGAGATAGCCTGGAAGACTTCAAAGAGGTGCGTGATCATCTGGGTCAACTTTTGAAAATGTCATTGCAGCTAATGGGGGTCTAGGAAGGACAGTGTTCAAACTGCAGACAGAAAGCACTACCTAGAGCAACTACAACAGGCAGTACTAACTGCTCCTTACATTTATCCCATACAAAAGCTGCAACACCCATTCTTCCATGGCAGTAAACCTGTTCTGAACTCGTACTGGCAGTATGGGTTAAAGTGGGGTGGGTTTATGGCGGAGGTTTTGGTTAAAGCGTGGTGCTAATAATGCCAGGGTTGAGGCTTCAAACCCTGTATGGGCCATTCACCGAAGGACCAGACTCTATGACCCTTGTAGGTCCCTTCCAACTCAGAATATTCTGTGATCTCTCCTCCTTCTCACATGCACACTGGCTGGGAGAGCTGACTCCCACTTGGAAGCAGTTGTGACCTTTTAGATAAACTGTGCTTGTCAGTTTGCTGTTTCTGTTTTGTCCAAAGCTTTCCCAGGTTGAAGAGGAATTGGTGCTCACAGGACACAGCCCTCACATCACAGGCTTCTCCAGAGCCTACCCTCAGTGTTCCTCACAACCCCTGCTGGAGAGGAGACCTCTGCTACTGATGCTCCACTTGGCCCAAAAAACACTACATTGGAGGAATTTTGGCAGCCTGCTGTTTATGGAATGTATGAAATCCAGCTCCTAACCCTCTGCTGCCCTGCTTGGGGCCAGCACCCAAAGCCCAGTCTGAGACCAGGCTGCAGAGCTGCAGGAAGGGCAACTTCCCTGTTCTGCTGCCCTGAAGCAAGGGAATACATTTAAACACACTCCTTTGTCTCAGTTCAGGCCCAAAACATTTTTTATCTATTTTTTAACAAGTCAAGGGAAAAAAAAAGAAATAAAGACTTCTTTCTTCATTCTTATTTCTCATGTCATAGCTTCTAAAATTCCCTGCAACTGATGGGTTTAGAAACCACTGGTTTGCAGCAGCAACTGAACCAGCATTGAATCTGAGCAAAGTTCATCCATATTCAGAGTATTCAACAGCCCTCCAGCCCCTCACCAGGCTTAATGAAGTGTAATGAAAGAAAAAGAATAAGCTTTGTCCTCACTGCCAAAGGAAAAGGCAGCTGGAATTATGCAGGGGCTTGATATGAATTGAACATGATTATGTATGTGATAACCACTGTTCTGAAGAAAATGGTGCTGTTATACCTAAGGAGCCCTCAGCAGGCTCTTGTAATTAGAGGCACTTAGCTGCTTTAATTGCCTCTGAAAGCCACCCAGAACTGATTGCTTTTATGCTCTTTCCATCCTAAAACCAGGCACAGAAATATGGAAGCACTAACCTGCATCCATGTGGGCAATGGGATTCAGGGGAGGGAGCTGGACAGGTATTTCATAGGGAAGGGCTCAGTACTTGACCCACAGGGCAAGAGGACTGTGGGATGTGTGGGTACACACTGGATGATGTTATGGCGATATGTGTGGGCACGGTGATGCTGGAAGATGGCTACCACAGCCCACAGGTGAGCCACAGAACGCTGGTTCCACCACCCACCCCCAGCAAAGAGCTGTGGATGTGTCACAGCAAGGCTGACAGTGAGGCACAGCTCGTCATGGTCCCTGATGAGGTTCTCACAGTGGTATGCTGTGCCCTGAATTTGTGTCTGCCCACTTACTCATGAAAAACAGCAATCCAACTCTAAATTAACCAGCTTTTTTTTGTATTCTTCATTGATTCACAAAACTGAAAATATTATTTTTCTCTCCTTCAAATTAATTACATTAATGGTCCACAGTTTCTTGGGAGACAGTTCCCAACTCGATTCTGGCAATGGAGCAAGACTGGAATCTGGCCTAAGCTATTCTGCTAGGAAAGACCAATTGGAGCTGCTCTGGACAGAAGAAAATGTCCCCTCTCTTCCTTGGGGAAGGAGAGTATTCCAGAAGGACCTTTTTAAATCATTATTTGTCTTCAGTCAGTTCAAAGGGTCCTTGGATCTCTCCTGGATTTTCTTTACAGAGGGCTGAGGAGACTATATGAAGAGGTCAGGGCTCCAGCTTTCCCTCCTCAGCTTCTAGAAGTACAGTGCACAGTTGAAATGATGCCCCAAAATCTTTTCTGTGGACAAGGATCCAGCCCCTGCTCCAAGTACACAGCCCAATGTTTGTGCATGGCTTTCAGAGACCAGAATTCTTTTGAGACACGAGTTTGAATCCGTCATCCAGGATGGATCTCCGATTGCGTCGTAACCTCCTTTGCCTCTCGAGACGGATGACTGCTCCCAGCAGGACACCAGCAGCCAGGAGCAGCAGGACTCCTACAACAGCCAGAGAGATGACTGTGGCCTCTATCTGCTCTTGGGTCACCTTAGATCCAAAAAGTATCACCTTCTGGGACTCATCCTCATCCTCAAGCAGCAACCCTGAGAGACAAACAGAAAGGTATTTTCAACAACAGCCAGCAATACCAGAACTGAAAGGTTGCAAGAAATGCAACAAAGGAGCATTAAGAAAAACATGATGCAAAGTAGTGGAATCACCAGCCCTGGAAATGTTCAAAAGAGACATGTTTCAGTGGTAGACATGACAGTGCTGAGTTCATGGCTGTACTCAATGATCTTAGAGCTCTTTTCCAATCTTAATGATTCAAAGGAGGCCCCAGTGCCATCCATCTGTCAGACCCTCATCCCTGAGCCCACACAGAGATTTGAGATGGATGGTTCCTTCCCTAAGCTGCTCCACCCCAGAACCTGACAGTGTCTCACAGGCATCCAGGCCCAGTCAGCCACTGCTGTGTCCAGCCCAGAGAGGAAAGAGAACATGTGTCCAGGCTGGGGCTGCTGTAAATTGCCCCAGTGCACACTCCCTGTGCCCATGGCTGCTGTCCTACACACCACTGAGTGCACTCACTCAGCCATGCCCATGGTCAGTCACCAAGATCCTGAGCTTGCTTGTGCCTCCACACAGAGGCAGCAGCCACCTCCTGAAAAAAGGGGCTGTCTGCTCAGGCAACAACTGTTGGCCAAAGTTTCTGCCTGGTGAGCACACACAAGCTGATACCTGCAAATGGTATGAAACCAAATTATTTAATATTGACACTACTGCTCTCACATATTTCCCACTCCTCTTCTGGTTTGTCCATTTTGAGTGAGGAAAATGTTGGGGAGAAAATGACTGAAATAACAGTGGAGAAAGTCTGCTGAGTTGTAGGTAGGTGGCTGCATTTGTAGCTGGCCTGAACTGGCTCTCAAATCAGCTCAGCTGAATTTCCTCACAGCAGCTGAAAAATGGAGTGAAGAAAGATGAAATATCAGGAAAATAAACCACCAGTGTACACTACTCAGACTTCTACCACAGAAAATTTCAAAGGGATCATATCTACTACTCCCCTTCTCCCTGTGCTGCTCAACCAAATGCCTTCTCACATCTGTTCTTTACAACGCCCAAAAAACTCCAGGCACGTGCTTGGGCTCTTTTCTTGGGGGAACAGCAAAGCAGAAGGCAGGTGTGCATGTTTGCATGCTGACTCCATCCCTTCAGCTTGTAGAGATGATTGTGAAACTTCCCTAAACCACAGTCACTGACAGTCCTAAGAGGGAAGAGAACCCATCCCAGGAAACCTCCTCCAAATCTCTGCAGTACCTAAGCTCATACTCTGAATCTGAATCCATGCACAGCAGGCACAACAGGGTGTGAGGCCACTAACCCTCTCCACCTAACACAGGCAAACAAACCTAACCAGCCCAACTTCCTTATTTCCATCACCAGAGGACAGACTGGTGCCCTCCCTGTTATCTACTGAAGCAAGGCCTTGCACCAAGGAACTGCCAGGCTGGCAGAGTGGAGGCTGTGGGTGCTGTGTGCGTTCCTCCCTCCCCTTAACACAGATCCAAACTTCTGTGTTGCTCAGGGATCTGCCCTCTCCCCTTCCCACAGACAGGGTTTGGCAGTGCTGTACACACCATACCTGGGGTGGCAGTCAAGTCTTCCAGCTCTGACTCTGAAAGGAAACAAAAGGAGGGTGAGAAGGTGTTGGGCTAAGCAGGCAAAGCCCAGAACAAGGCATATCTGGCAAGGATCAGATCCAGAGGCAGCATGGTTTTCCAGGACTGGCAGGCTGTCCTTTGTCATGTCCATGTTTTCCCTCTCTACATGACACAAGAATTTTTGTATCACCTGCTTCAGAGGCAGCCCCAGTTCCAGTGCATAACCCTTCCCATCCTTAAGAAGGAAAAGTGCTGAGGGAGAAACAGAGATGGCCCTGACACTGGGCAGGCCCTGGTCACCCACAGCTGAAACACTGGGGCATTTACTGTTTTGGTAATACATCTAAAATCACATCACCATGTGGGCTCCATTGCAGCCAAACCCAGTACTGAGAGTCACTCACCTCTGAGCACTTCCAGTTCTCAGTAAGAGCAATTACTGGCTGAGAGCTGAACATACCAGTTCAGACACAAACTAAAAATCAAACTCAGAATAACAACATAGGTAATGTAAAGTCCAGAAAACAATTTGTTTTTAACTCCAGCTCCAGGAATTACCGTATTTAAAGGGAACATCATAATTTAGTAACACTTCAGTAATTATCTGCTCCATTAACTGGCTTTTTTATAGTATGTGAGAGAGTTGAGATACAAACACTCAGAATTTCACAGCAGTAGCAGGAAGGGCTGCTGGATGTTTTACAGTGACAGCTCCCTACCTCCTCTAGGCAGGACAGTGAAGAGGATCTCCATCCCAGCATGGATATGGTCAGACACATGACAGTGAAGCAGCCATGTCCCAGGATTCCCAACCAGCATCTCCACCATTTCAAAGGTCCCAGGGAACAGATCCACAACATCTGCTCTGTAGCTTTTGCCATTCTGTCAGAAAAGGGAGGCCATTAGCTGCAGTGCTCAATGCATCTTCTCAGGAAGAAAGGTCTGCCAGCGTTGCTGGGGACCACTTTAGCTTTTTAATGCTCAAAAAACCCCTAAGCTTTCAAAAAGCAGCTTGGAAAGCAAATTATCTGGTAATGCCTAACCCTAACAAGGATTAAGCTAGACATCTCAGCACAACACAGGCTCAGGCAGTCAGACTGGGATGTGTAAAACCACATCCTTTTCCTAGCTGGGTGAAGCTTCTGCAGAGGATTAAAAACCATTCAAACACTGAATCAAGTAGAAGTGCTGATATCAGTGGTTAGTATCTCCTTTACCATCAGAAGATATTCTCACCTTGTATATGAAGGTCTCAGCATGGAAATGGACCGTGTGGACATCGACCTCGTGACCCATTCCCAGCAGATACCAGTTCACCCTCTCTCCCTGGTACATGGTCAGCCCAGGCAAGGTGGCATAGAGCCGGCCATTGATTGCTGTGCAGGGAATAACACAGGGGGGAAAAGGCTGTCAGCTGTCAGTGAAACTGTATGGGTGCTGCACCTCCACAGAGGAAGGCAGTAAATTAGAAGCTGCAAAGCTCATACAGCACTCAGTGTATCAGCAGTTAGTGTCCCCCAGCTCAGCTGATTATCCACTCTGCTCACAGCCAGGACAACTGACTTGCACTCAAGGCCATGCTGTAAGCTCAGCTCAAATAAATCTCAAGAACTATCTTTGTTGAAAACCCGCAGTCAGCCAGCAGAAGTGGATGCTTCTAGAAGTGAAAATGCATAAAAATGGCATTTCCAGCCCAATGATGGACAAACATGTATATACCTACACACACATAAATGTCTGAGCAATTTCCTTGATGAACATTGAGAAGGGGTAAATCCTGCATGGCAGGACTTTACCTCTCAAGTAGCACAGATGGAAGGAATCCTGCTGTGACTGCACATACAGGAAAGGGACCAAAACAGTGAGTGAGCTGACTGCTCTGGCACACACATGGAGACTTTTGTGCTCAGATGACAACAGAGGGAATAAAATGGGAAGAGGCAGGATCTGGGGGCAGACCACCAGGTTTTTACTCCCAGGTCTGCCCTGGGCACTTTGTGTAGCCTAAAACAAGTATCCAACTTCAGCATGGTGGTTCTGCTAGCTGTAATACAGGATTAACAATTACACCTTCATGGACATGTATTTGGAGAGTCTTTATCTCACCCATACAAAACCAGTAGTAATGACAGTACACAAAATGCAACTCCTCAGTATTCTTATCTCCACAACTGTCAAGAGACATGTTTTGCTGAGGTTATCTTAGATATAATGTGGAGATAAACTAACAAACAATGTGTGAATTTAAACAAATGTGTTCATCCTTCTATGGTAGAAATAACCTAAAACAGCTAAAACAACTGAGCCACATCTTGCAGCCACACAGCTTAGAAAATTAATTTGAAGCCTAACATACTCTGATGGTCCCCAAGACAAACAGAATTAAATTCGTCTGACAAGTTAATTTCATGTTTGATTTTATTTCCTTTTCTGAGTCACTCAGACACATCTGAGATTAACCTCTCTGGCTTGGATGTTGCTATTCCTCCTTACAGGGACAGCCACAACGATCAGCCTTCACTGCAGATCAAAGATTTGGGCTGTAGGTGTGCTGCAATATTGAGAACAGACAGTTTAGTTCTGTCTGTGCCACTGATAATGGGAAAGGATGAGGACATTTCACCACAAGTCAGGCTCCCTACTTAGAGAGGTTGCAGAATCAACACCAACATTACCGTGCATTTTGTTGCTTTCCACAAATTTCTCATCCAGCAGGTTGATCTCCTTGTGATTTCCCTTACTGAAACGTTCCACATTCTCCTCCAAGTACCAGGACTGATTTTCATCAAAAACCAGGAAAAGCAGAGCAAACTCCCTCTTTACATCCTTCCTGGTCCCACTGGACTGCAGGGCTCCTCTCCGGCAGACCTTCAGGGGCCCGATCAGCCCACTGTACATATCCTGATCAGAAGGAAGGACAGCTCTGAGGCAAGGACCATCTCACCCTCTTTTATGCACAGTTCTTTGCCTTTCAGCAATCGTTTTCCATTCCACCATCAACCCACTTAACCAGTGCTGCTGTACAAGTATTCTTGTTGGAGAGCATCAGCCACTGAAGGAACAGGAACTGTACGTACTCTTATAAATGCAAATCCAAAAGTCATAAATATGGATGGTATCAAAGTATTTTCCACTCAGTGACTGCAAAAACATCTGCAACTTGAGATAAAAAGGCCATTATTTCTGGGTTGAATGCAATGGTTTATTGCAGGATCCTCCAGGTGGTTGCCCTGTGAAATTAGTGCTATGACACTTCTAGCAATGGTCAAATCTGCCTGCTTTATTCATGAGGTTTATTTTGGACAATTTCTGCCTTTTGTAGATTAGCCCTATGGCTCTCACCAGTACAAACCATGACCAACTGGGAGATGTTCTAAAAGCCTACAAATAACTGGAGGAAGGTTAGTATCAAGGAGAGACAATGGAATTGTTTTACGAAGGTCTGTTAGGAAAAAATAAGGAAAATGCAGATGATTTCCTCTCCACAGAGCAGGCTGGATATGTTACCAGGTGATTCTTCCACCTCTTGGCTGGGCCAATCTCTAAATTGTACCCAACTCACACTGTTTTCTAAACGGGGTAAAAAATTGGTCTAATTAGGCTTTTCTGGTTATAACTTTTATTTTACCTTTACTGGGTCCACTGCAGAGTAGTAGATCCAAGGAACACAGGCTGAATCATTTGGCCCTGGACCAGATCTCTCAGGAACTTCCCACCGGTATGTCACAATGTCACCTGAGGGACAGAACAGCACCATACACCAAGTGACACACTCACTCACTAAGCAGCAGCAAAAGCAAATGGAAAAAGAAAATCCTGTCTCCAAAGCCCAAATTGAATTCTGTATTTGCCAGATACTGCATCTGCCTTACCCAAACACAAAGCAGGGTGGAAGCTCCCCCTCTCAGCACAAGACAGAGGGGTCACAGGTGTAAACACTGTCTGGTACCAGTACAATGCAGGTTTATCTGCTGCTTTTGAGACTGGACCTGACCATGGAAATGACCATGGAAGTTCGTTCAGATGGAACTTAAGATAATCTTTCTTCTCTTTGAAGTGAATTTATGATGCTGATTCAAATTGGGGTTTAAAATCACCCTTTTTTCATATTAGCAGCCCATTTCACAAAGACAGGATCTGGCTAACAGCCTGACTGTGGCTTGGACAGTCTGGGCGAGGGGACTAAAAATTAAATACGCTAGCATCTGGGGACCAAAAATTAAATACACTCGTATCTGGATCATGAGACAAAGTGGGTATTTCAGTCAGATCCCAGCAAGCAATTGTGCATTTCTCCCATTTAATACTATTTTCATACTTCTGTGCTAACGCATCCCAAAGAAGAGACTCACCCATCCCAGGACTGGCTGAGCTGTCACCTGCCATCACCTCCTCCTTCCCACAAAGAGACCACACTCAGTGTGGTGGGGATAAGGCTGCACACAGAAGAATGTCCTACACATGTCCCAGATGGCTGCCATCCCCACACAAATGGTATCACAAACTGTGCTGGACCTGAAAGACCAGTTACTGTCCAGTTCCAGCACTCTACTGTAGCAAAACCAGGGCATCTGAGGCTGCTTAAGGAAACCAGTCTGGCTCTGGGATAAAATCAGCTGTGTGAGTGAGCCCACACAGGAATGCAGCTAGAGACAGGGACCTACCAGGGTTTGCCACTTGGGGATGTCCAATCTGCTGCTCCAGCACCCCGTGTGCATGGACAGAGTAGGGTCGCGAGGCGTTGTTCTTGAACACGATGTTGAGAATATCGCCCACTTCCGCCCACAGAAAAGGGCCTTGAGACAGGAAGAGTGTACTCTGAGACCAGCAAAAACCATCAGCACATCTCCTGGGATATTCCCACCCTTCTCTCAACTTCTTCTCATCAGAAATATTACCTTATAATATTTATGATGTTCCCCTTCCTCTTCTCTACCTCCCAAAAAGAGAATTGGATGTCACTCCCAATCCAAGTCTTAGGAAACTAGACTGATTTTCACAATGAGGACAATGAAGGTGGTTACACTTCTTAACTGGGCCCAGCACAGCTAAGGCTTGATTTCTGAATACTGCTATGCTAAATGTCACATGTTGATCACCCCTTGCTATTGATTTCAAAAAGTGTGGTAATATTCAACTGAGCCTGACAGTGTCACAAATCAGAGCTACAGCCTATTTTGAGCGGCAGATGCTGCCTCAGCCTGGCTGCCCTGACACCACTTACAGCCTTGGGTTCAGCTGCCCTGACACCACTTACAGCCTTGGGTTCACAACACAGAGTTCTGCCTCCACACACCTGCACTAATCAGTTCAAAATGCTCCTCCACGTCCCAAGGCTGCCTGCTCTTGCCCCAGTAGCATTTCTCACAGCTACAGATTTTCCCCTCTACTTCTCAGACCCCTCTCCAGAAGTCAGTGGTTGTTTCTGTCCCATAGTCAGAGAAATGCAGCTCTGAAACATGCTTTGCCCAAGCCATGACAGAACACTGTGCAAAGGCAAGTGAAAAAGCCCAGGCTTTCCTACAAGCTGTGCACAGAACTCTTCTAACTGCTGTCTCCAAGGTGGCAGATGTGAGTAGAAGACAGTCTCAATTTCTCTGCACTGACACAGCAGATGCCTAAATATCCAGTGAACCTTCAGATTACAGCTGTGAGCCACTGCAGCTTTAGAACTCCAGTCCCATTTCTGTGAGAGGAAGGTGAACCCAAATCACACATCCTTACCCAGTATCCCTAGGTGCTCGTCACTACTTATCCTGGCCTTGGGGGTTTGGAAAGTGCCATCCGTGTACTCGCTGTAAACTGCTTTCTTGTACCTGGAGCCGAGCAGTCCATCCTCATTGTTCAGAAACACGGCAGCATAGCTGAGAAATGCAGAACGAGTGCTGAGAGAAACCAAAACCTCATGGGGAACAAACAACTTGTGTCAGGGGGTTCACAAGCTGAAGGGGCTTCCCAAGCCAGCTTGGGCTGCAAAGGAGAGCATAATGATGCGGAGGGCTGTGCTCCCACCAGCAGCACCACCAGCATATGCACCAGGTCACAGGGTGGCCAAGACACCCAACAGGCTCCACCAGGGTCTGCTGGGACACTGCCACAGGCTTCCCCAGAAGGTGGGCTCTACCTCTCTGCAGAGTGGTTGTGCCGCTCCCTCTCCCAGCTGCGGTCGGGTGCGTAGTCCCACAGCACCTCCTCCGCCGCGATGTAGAACGTCCGCACTCCCCTGTAGCGATGGGCAGAGGCAGTGCCCGTCCTTCCACACTTGGAAACGTTGTACCGTTGCCTCATCCCAGACTGGTAGTGATTGCTCGTCTGGCAGTAGATCTCAAAAGTCCCTGAGGGAGGCAGGATGAACAAGGAAATCAGTTGATTTTGAAGATTCCAGGAGACCGGTATCAGTATGTGCTTGTATCTCTGCGGTGCTTAGGGAGCTTGGTTGCCACAGGCCAAGGTTAAAAGGAGTCATTGGAGAAATCAAGCAGGAATGGCACAACAAAGTCCTACACATAAATCATCTCAGGAAGCTTTCTTACACAATAAGCACCTGTAGCACAGCTCACCCTGTAAGAGTTCATACCACCCTAGAGAATCTACCACAGGAGCAAATACCACAATGGGAGACTCTTCCATCGGCCCAGTCAGCTGTGCAGGCACTCACCACTGTTATCAGGCTGCATGAAAGCAGTGGCAAACGTGTGGGGAAACAGACTGGCTGAATCTCTCCGCATCCCGTTCATCTGTATGGTGTTTCCCTGAAACACAGCTCTGTGTACATCTGCTTCGCTGCCCAAGCCCAGGAGGTGCCAGGACACTTTGTCTCCTTCACACACGTCCAGCCCAGGCAAGTTACCAAACATAAGTCCATTGATGGCTGGAAAGGAGAAAGCAATTAACTCTCTGCAGGCAGGTGTCAGCCAGGAGATTTTGAGCACACACCTTGTAGGACAGGCCTGCCAGACAGAAGAAGGGTAACTTGTCTGTAATTCACCCCTGGATACACTGAGAGCACACTTCTCCAGACAGCTGTGCTGCTTGTCCATGTCTCACCTGGTGCCTCCAGCCTGGCTTGATTCCAGGCCAAAACCACACAGCCCTTCCAGCCCCCAGCTCAGCCTTTAGGTGAACATCAGCCCGTGCTTGGCAGGTTCATCCCTGCTGTCATAGAGCAGCATCCAGCCATACCATGCATCCTGTTGGATTCCTCAAAACCATCATCCTTTTTCACAGATGTCTCTTCCATCCTCAAGTAGTACTTTATGTTGGCATTCAAATACCAGCTGAGGTTCTCGTCAAACACGTTGAAGAGAAGATAAAATTCTTTGTCGACCCCTTTCTATAATTACAATGATGGTTGTTAACTTTTAAAATGCAACAATTAAGTATACTTAGAGTTAAAGCTCTTTTGCTGGGTTCTTGTATTCCCCTTTATTTTAAAACATGGCTCATTGAGGGACAGGACTCTGTCCTTTTACTCATGTTGAACATTCTTCCTTTATTTCATAAAAGGTACCACTTGTGCATTTTCCATGATATTTCACATGAATAAAATGAACAAAACTCAGGCAAGGCCATGAAGTCAGTGCCCCCTTCCTCCTGTACACCTAAGGTGTCTGTCCAAACCAGATCCAAGACCAGAGCCCAGACACAAGGCAGGCTGATGACCACACCACAGCCCTCCTGCCTCCTATCAGAGGCCTGGATTGGGGATTTTTAAATTACCCTAAAGCCTTCAGAGAGTTAGTTCTCCTAAGAAATGCACTCCACAGCATGGTGTTTCCCCACTAAAAGAACATTGTGATGGTGTCCAGACTCTCCCCCTGGTGTCACTGTCCCCAGCAGCATATGGGTACAGCAGAGTGGCCACGTACCTCCCACAATTAAGCATTCATTAAATGTTTGCCTGAGATTGTGGAGCCAGAATTGCCACCCCAGGTGATTTTTCCCCATCTTAAATTTCCAAAGGTCTGTTTCTTTTGCTTACACACTTCCAATACCTGTCTATGTTTATCATTATCACAGCTCCTTCACCTCGAGGGCTGTACGTATTCCCAATCCTCTTTGCTCAACAGATCCACATTTCCACCTTGGCTGCACATTGATTTCTTCTGCACTCCCAATTTAGTCACATGGTGCCCCCACTGACTGTCAGCTCCCCCAGGAAGGTTCTGAGGACAGCAATCTCCAGATCTGTCACTGGTCCCCAAGCTGCGCTGCAGGACACCAGTTAGGGCTTGATTTGCCATCTGCTGTCTTTCACAACAAGGCTCTGCTCCTCTGTCTGGTTCCTCCTCAGGGATATCAATTTACTGTCTTCCCTAGATTTACTGGCAGGAATAGACTACTTCTGAGTGAAATTTCAAGAGGAAGTTCTGGCTGCCCTTCAGGTTGCACTTCTCTATCAAAAGCATAAGACTGACATGGATTTTCACATTCTTTTTTGTAGCCAGCTCTTCTTGAAAATTAACTTCTCTGGCAGAATAAATGAGGCTCCCCCAAACCTCAAAGCATTGTATCACCCAAGCAGAACACCTGTAAGCAAAAATGTCTTTTCAATGTTTCTGGGACTGCAAGGACTACTCCACATGCCTCTCTGAAAGCAGCCTGCTACACAAGCCTCAGGACAAGAGTTACCGACAAGGTAAGTATTCCAAGGGACACTTGTCCAGCTAAGTGTCTGTGAATTAAAAGCAGAGCTCAGCAACTGTTTTGAGGACAGTTCTTGAGAGCCCAGAACACTACTGGCCTTTCCCAGGCAAGACCTGGGTATCAGCTGTACCAACATTAACTTGGCCAACAACAAGGCTTTGATTTGACTCTTCTGGGACTCACACTACTGCACTTTGCTCCCTAATGTTTTGCTGATGCTTCCTCTCTCTACATGAAAGCAAAAACCTTTAGGAATGGGGCAGGAAAACTCCTTTACCTGCTTGTTGTTGTCATCCAAACTGCCTGACTTGCAGATGAGCAGAGGCCCCACTAAGCCTGAGCTGGAGTCTTTGACAGGATTTGCAGCCGAGCTGTACAGCCAGGTGAGGCAGGGAGGGTCACTGGACGTGGGCCCCACGTGCCTTGGCACAGTCCAGCGGTATGTGAAGTTGTGCAGTGGTGCCACAGAAACCCCACTCTGGGACAGGCCTTTAAAACAGGGATTACAGGGTTATTCCTGACTCCCTGCACAAACTCTGTTACACCTTCTCAACAGCTACTTTCAGAGCAGGCTTTACTTCATTCGTGTCAACCAAACACCCAGCACATCTGCAGGGTGATGGGGGTGTACTCAAGGAAAGGGATCCACCAACCATCATGGTACCACATCCCTTCTGATGTCTTCCCATAGGACACTCCATGTGGTTGGATGCTGAAGGGCCAGGAGGCTTTGTTAAGAAATGTCACCAGGATGGTGTCTCCGACTTCAGCTTTGATCACCGGACCTAGAATACAGCAGGGAGAGCACATCAGCAACAGAGCGTTTCCCCAGGCCATCAGGCAAACCAAAGCAGAGGGGGCACCTTCCTCCAAGCTGCGGGGCCAAAGATAAGAGGCAACAGATGGTCTGGCCTTGTTGCTGCTGAAGGGAGCTCAATGGGAGCAGGGGCTGGCAAGGATTGTGTGAAAGCAGTTTGGGTGCACAGGAGAACTCAGAGGCGCATCACACCTTCATACAGGGAAGTAATAGAACAGTCAAATGTGCTGGAATGCCCTCAGGATAGGCCCATGTCTCTCCCCCACCTATGTAAAGCCCCTTCAGCCACCCAAAACATGTGCCTCAGAGGTATGAGATGCTCCAAGCCCACCAGAGTCTGTAAGCCCACAACCCAGACCGCCAGAGAGGAGCTATGAGCCTTTACCATGCCTGTCCCCAAGCAGCCATTCAGGAGAGAAAGCTCTCTGTGAGAACATGGGGTTTGCAGCATGCCTTGAAGAGGCTCAGTCAAAAACACAAAACCAGGAGCTATTGCTGTGACCTGTTTAGCTCTAGTCACACATACTATACTGTATCCCTCAGCTCTTACCTCTAGAACACCTTCAGGATGACCCCTGCAGTGATTCTGTCCATTCTACCACCCTGCACCTTGGCCTGTTCAGATGTGACTGTTGTGAAGCACCTCTTGTGCCCCTCCCTGCCCCTCAAAATGAGCAGGCAGGTACAGCCATCTGGCATTCCCAGCATCAGCATCCTTCTCACAGACACTGACAGAGGATTTGTGTTCCTGGATGATTCTCACCAAGTATTCCAAGGTGTTTCTCTTCTTCTGTTTGCTGCTTTTCCTCACGAAAGCTCTCATCAGTATATTCCACATACTTTGCCTTCCAATAGACACCCCCAATGCGGTAGAGGCTACGCTTGAAATACTGCTCAGCAGGACTAAATGCAAAAAGCAAATGTCAGGTCATGTCATAGAAAAATGAGCCCTGTTCCCCTGCTCCCGCTGGCAAGGCCATCAGCATCTCCAAATCAAGCAGTATTTCAGACAAGGACAGCACCTCTAGTTTGGCACAAGCACAGCTTTGACTCTGCAAAGCTTTTGTGCCCTTAGAGTCATCCCCTTGTGTGTTCAGGGAGCACCTGTAGCACACAGTCCTATACCAGGTGAACCTGCCAGGTGTGATCACCATCACTACACAAGATGTGTGAAGGAATGAACAAAACTGCAGTGCAGTCAGTGGGAAGGCAGTGCTAGAACTCCAAACTCTTCAGAAGCTGGGGACAACCCCATTGCCAACTAAACTAAACAGCTGTAAAGGTATTTATTTCCTCCACTACCACCCTCACCAAACATAAGTAACAAGCCTTGCAGGAGAGGCAGTGCAGTTACAAGGCCAGCTCACAGGTCTAAGGTCTGCAAGGCTTGCTGCATGGCATTGGATAAATAATTAACCATTCTCCATTTCCTCTTTTCCATCTGAATAAGGTATATCCTTCTCCAACAGATTACTAGGCAGGGGATGTAATCTCTGTGGAAGGAGAAGAATCTCTCTTTCAGTTAGCCAAAGACTGAATGGGAAGTCTCTCAAATGCTATCTCAGTCACCTGACCATGGGATGGAGGGCTGCTACCCAAGTGCTGGCATCTGATTTCCTAGAAACTGCATCCTGCAGCAACACCAGCCTGAGGCCAATCTGCAGGCCAGCAATGCCACCCTGTGTCTGCTGCACTAGGGGCTTTTTGAATCATTTCTTATATAGATCAATCTCCTCCTAGGTTAGGCACAGCAAGCAGAAATGAAGCCCAGAGACAAATGTGGCAGCTCACTTTGTACGTCCGCTGGGACTTCTGCTGCTTGTGAGTACAGCTGTGCCACACAGCACTCTCATGGGAAGGCCCCAAGGTACCTGTACTGCTCATAGTGCAGTCCAGCTACAGCACCCTCCTTTTCTAGATGAGCTGATTGGCCTTCCCAGGAAATGCACCCCACGTGAGCAGCAGGCATGTATTTTGAAAAGAAAAAGAAATTCCACATTTTCCTGAGCAGCAGTCCTGATACAGGCCAGACTCCCCAAACACTGCCCAAGCCCAGCAGCCTCTCACTCACCTGCCAGTGTCAGTGAGCTGCTTCCCACTGAGCCGGTCGAGCGCTGAGGGTCCGTAGTCCCACTGCACCTCCTTGGCAGCTATGTAGTATTTCCGAACTCTCCCTTCCAGGCTGGGTGCTGCAGCTTGCCGGGAGCAGGGCCGGACTTCATAGAGTGCCCCCATCCCAGCTGCCCAAGACATGAAGGTGGACACTCAGTCAGCCCCTCCAGCCAGCCTAATGGGCAGTCCCACCTTCCCTCTGCTGTCCCAAAAGGCACATGGATGGGAGAAGGTGAGTATCTCCACACCAAGGAGTTCTGTGAGCAGAACCTCCAACCTCAGATATTGGATGCTATGGAAGTATGGACTGAGAGTGACTAAAGTCTTCTGTTGTCCTCAGATCTATCATGCAAGCACCTCTTACAGGGACCAGAGCTCTTAAGGCACTGCCTCATCTCAGCTTTCGGCTGTACCAAACATGAAACATCACACCATGGTACAAGTCACCCCCATCAAAGCTGCCCTGCACATTAGTAACCAGCCCACTCCAATTTTACAAGACAAGGCATCACCCACTCATCTGGGGACATTTTTCCATGCCCAAGACACTGTTCCCTGTCACACTGTACATCATGTACATGAAAAACATAGGACACAGAGGTCATGACATATTCCACCCTCTGCCTTACCTTGTATGTGATCATTGACCTGGCAGCTCAACAGCCATCTCCCAGGGTTCCTGGGGATCATATCTGCTGTAACAAAAGTGGCTGGGAAGAGGCTGGCCACATCTGTCCTGTGACCCCGGATTTTGAGTGTCTCTCCATGGAAGTAGGCTGTGTGAACATCAATTTCATTGCCCATCCCGAAGAGGTACCATGAAACAGAATCCCCAGCACACATCTTCAGCTCAGGGAGGTTGCCAAACACATAACCATTAATAGCTGCAAAACCAAGCAAGCCAAAATCAGAGAGCAGAAAAGGGACCTCCAGAGCTCCTGCCAGCAGGTGACAGCACAGACGCAACAGGAGGATGAACCTAATCAGAACTCCCCCTCCTCTTCTGCTTCGGAGAGCCCAACTCCATAGCTCACTCCTAAAACAACAAGTATAAAAGCTCACTCAAGCCAAAGATAAAACCAAAACAGTTTTCTGGAGTTGTTGCCCTGTCCCTGACATATTATTTGCTAAGCACATGATCTCAGAGCAGATCCTGGAGCACTGACACTCCTGAGTGTCTCAGCAGACACAGTGGCCTCACAGAGGTGACACTGACCGTGCATTTTGTTGCTCTCCTGAAATTCCTCATCTTCTTTGTCCACAGAGCCAGGATCTGTGCAGAATGATGCAATGTTCTCATCCAGGTACCAGCTTAGGTTCTCATCCACCACACTGAACATCAGAAAAAAATCAACATCCACATCCCAGCGTCTTTGAGAGCTGCCAGTCAGTGTTCCTGAGGTGAAAGGAGAGAGGAATGAATGCAGAAAATCACTCATGCAGAAAAACACACATCAGGCAAGAGATTAGAACCACAGTAGCAGAAAAAGTCTTGTCACATGAGTTGGAGACAGATGCTTTCCCACCATCCTCACAGCTCACCACAGAGCAGCGAGATCACCCTTTTCCAATATATCCCTGCCAATACAGCTCTCTCTCTCCCAAGCAGCTCTGCCACCACATGCCTCAACTACAACACCTCCAGTCTTCTCAGTCCTGCTGAAACCAACCAGTCACCATGATCTTCATACATGAACTTGGACAAGAGCCTTGCTCTTAACATGGATTCAAGCATCTCTCTTGGATCAAGAGGCCTGCAAGCTCACCTGCCCAACCACTAGGGGATAATGACAATGCAATGACCAGAATCCAGCTAGAGCCCAGCTACTGTCCTCTCTAACCAAGCTGCATTTCCCCTGAAGCTGGGAGCTGCACACCAGAGTATCTTCACATCCTATCCCTATTCAACGTCCTATTCAGGTCACCACAAGACCTTTACATTATGGAACTGCAGGCCTCAGCTGCTTTCTCTTGGTGTTTTTACCTGTTTTACATGTAAGTAAAGGCCCAATTAATCCAGATGCAATGTCCCTTGGTGCATCAATATGAGAGTGGTAGATCCAAGTCAAGCAGTTTGGGTCATCATCAGTTGGACTGTGATCTTCAGGGACAGTCCAAGTATAGGTGTAATTCCTTCCTGGGTAAACAGCATCATCCTTCTTCTGATCCTGGGGGGACATATCAGGATACAGGGATCCTAGAACAATTGAGCAATCACAACATCCATTCAAGAAGAGCCAAGATGCCCACACATGTAACCTTATACTGAGCTGAGACTCACCATCCCAAGGCTGAAATAGTGTTTAATCATCACTTCCTCAAAGAGGCTCTGAGGCACAGAGCCCCTGTAAGGCAACTTGCCCAGTAAACAGGTCAGCACAGAGTCATCAGGACTATTTCCATTCTGCCTAGTGCTGCTTCGCATTCAATTCTGCACTGTGCCCCCAGAGACAGTCTCTCTACAATCTCTAGAGTTGATCAGTGTTTTGGAGGTTCTAAAATCAAGAAACCTGGGCCCAGGTCAACACTCCAGCCCCATGACCCTACTAACCCAACACCTGGTATCTTCACCAAATACACCAAATACCCCAGCTTTCGAGCTGGGGCCTTATGGACAGTTCTCCTCCATGCACACTCCTAAATTCCCAGTGAAAAAAATCTGTCTCCATGATGGCAGTAGCTCATTTACCTTCAGAGTCCTTTTTGTAGAAAACACCATGAGGATGGATTGTATATGGTCGAGTAGCAAAATTTTTTAGGTGTACTTGAATGGTATCCCCCACTTCTGCTCGGATGACAGGCCCGAGGAACCCCAGCCAGACAGGTTTGGGGATCTCAGTGGTGTACGTGGAGTCCGTGTATTGCTTATAGACAGATTTCTTGTAGGTGCTTCCCACCCTGTCCTTCCCAGACTGCAGGAATGCTGAGGCCTGGCTGTTGAATTCAAAGGGAAAGGCACTGTGAGTCATCATTATACACAACAGCTGGTCGATGCTGCAGCAGAGTGATGGTCACACTCCACTTTCTGGGGTACAGCAGAAAGCTTTGGCATTAGAGGACCCTGGGATGCTCTAAGCCACCCATGTATGGCCACAACTTCAACCCCAGCTCTTCACCAACAGACACAAAGTGCACCCTGAACTGTGCCCTGCAAACAAGAAATGGGAAGGACAGTGCTTCCCAGACAATCCCATGTGGGTGTTGAAGGGAGAACCCTTTTCATGCCTCCTTCAGCCTTCACTGGGCTCTTCAAAACTCACTTTGATTCCTCTGTGGTATTTCCAGCTAAATCACAAGGCAGGCAGAGTGGAGTCCTGAGTTCTCTGGCCAAAATTTGAGGTCTGAAAGATGATTTTCTACTTAACAGTTTCTAGATTCCTTCCAGAGGGGCAGACGAGTCAGGCAGGTACATACCCAGCACGTAACCAGCTTCCAGAGTTAAAACCTCACACAGGTACTAAGTTTAACTCACAAGCATATTTGCTCATTATGGGTAATTCTTAATAGATAAGAGATGAATCACAGTCCAGGTATTACTGGAACTAGCCTAAATGAGAGACAAAGTCACTCCCCTCACTTCCCCCTTCAGATTGATCACCCACAGCACAAGCAGCCCTGGAAGGGAGGTAAACCCTAATGCACATCTCAGGGAATGAACAGTGGAGACCCAAATATTAAGCATTGGCCTCATCAATCAAAAACAAGCAGGGCTTGGCTCTGGCTATACAATCCAGAGGTCAGCCCTTTGCCAAGTCATCCTTGCAGCCATTATTAGCAAAGAGTTTAAGATCATTCACACTTTGTTTTACAGATGTGCCTCTTTCTCTACACAGTCCATTTCTTCCAAAAGAAAAGCTCCTTGAAATAATTTGCTACTTCTATCAATCATATCAACATCTCATCCCTTTCTAATTGCCAGTTTCATTTCTGCAATCATTGTACAGATAAGTCCCATTAACTAATTGTTTGCAGTGACAACAGTTTTTAAACTGCTTTTAAGTCCAATGGTTCCGAATTTAATTTCCTTCTCTTTATGTATTATGAGAGAAACCAAACAAAATCCACTGCATTCATTACCACTTCAGGAGTCGGTGGTAACATCTTTATTAATGCTGAATTTTGGGGTGTTTCCCGTGGATTTATTTACATCTACACAGCATCTCCAGAGAACAGAGACTGTTCCATGCTAAACTGACAGACCTTGCTGTTTCTGCACACCCTTCCTGTTCCTGCTGTGCTGTTTCTGAAGGAGGTGTCTGAACCTGAGTGTTAGCTATTTTAAAGGGGTAAAGGACTGAGAGCAGATCAAAAAATACCAGCTATTTCCCACAGAAAATGAGAGCAAGGAAAAAAAGTACAAATGCCTTTAAAATACTATGGAAACCTTTAAAAAACAAAACAAACCATGCACACAGAAAAACACCAACCAAAGAAAAAGGCTTGATGTTTTGAAAGTTAAACCCAAAACGCTGTTTGTAGTAGTAACTCGAACCAATTATTGCAGTTTCCAGACTTACTTTCACAAGAAAAACAAAAATGTTTTTCAAACAGCTCCTAAAATCCCATGCAGGAAGTCCCATTAAGTCTAAGGCTCAAAATTCCACTGAAACAAAAACAAGCTGGCTCTGTGAAGTCATTTATATAAAAATGAAAAGTCATCATGCTTCAGGATAAACAAACTGGTCACCAGCTGGAACTAAGCAAAATGAAACTCCAGGGTAGAGCATTGCAAAACTGGGGCAATTTTAGAACAATCTGTTCTGCATCTGCCCTATTTTCTGTTCCGTGTTTGTTTTCCATACACTTCTCCCTAGTGTACGGGCTCTGGACTCTCCAGACTAACCATCCCTTTTCCCACTGACACAGGTTTTACCACAGGAGCATAAAACGAGTTAAACATTAAGCTCATAAAGATCAGAATCTACAGGAGTGTGTCTCTTGCTTGCTCAGATGCCCCACCATGCTTGCATTAAATTACACATCAAACGACAGCTCCAGGCCAGCCCCAGACTAAATTCTGCTCAAAGGGAACGTACCGGTTTTGTGCAATACTCTGGTTAGCGAGCACATTCCTCCCCGTTGGAGCATAGTTCCACTCCACCTCGTGGATGCCCAGGTAATAAACTCGGATCACACCCCCAGCAAATGTGGGTGACAGCATGGGGATGCAGAGCAGCAGCCGCCAGACTGATCCCATCTCAGCCTGAAGGGAAGGCGTTTTTGGAAGCTACACCTATTTGGGAAACATAAAAAGAACGAAACAGAATAAGACCATTTGGTTTGAAGGAGCTGGACATTTTGAGAGGGTATAAAGAAATCAAGTGTAAGTATTATTTGGATCATCACTCAAATATTGAAGAAGGAAGTCACTCTGTAACAAAATTGACAGACAAGGTGGATGGAGATCATGCCTTGGTAACGAGTCCCCAGTACCAAATGTGCTGCTCTCATAATAGTTTCGTTAACCCTTTTTTCACTACTGCTCAGATTCCAAATCATCTTACAGGTCCACATACAAAGCTCAAGGAAATAGCCCTGAGCAAGTATATGTATATTTTAAACTGTCACCAAGATCTCTCTATTTTAAGTCACCTGGGAAAGTACAGTTTAGTCACTATGAAGTCACTTTTAATTTTAACTTCTTTAAAGATGGTTCTCAGGGAGCAGCTATCTGTAATCCAGGAGTACATCTCAAACAGGCTGCACAAGGTTTTTCCTTTCTGTTCCATTATTTCCCCATGATTTTAATCAATAAGTAGCTTATTCATAAAATCTACAATTGACACCAAGCTTGTTGGCAATAAGCATCAGAAATACTCTAAAGAGAGTCGGGAAAAAGTTGGGGAAACTGTCTGAAATCATCAAAATACAGTTGTGTGAATACAGGCTCAAAGAACCTCCTGTATGAAAGGAGAGCCTGATGCAATATGGGGCAGTAGAATTACACCAAAAGATAAGGAAGGATTAAACTGCATTTAAAAATCACATGAAAATGACTACAAAAGCTCTCACACAATGATACCCTTAACAAAGCTGGATGTAGCCAGCAAACAAACCACACCTAAACGAGCTGTTGAGATACAGCTCTTGAGACATGCAGCAGCGACTCAGAATAGCAGAGAGAAACAGAAAGCAAGAGAATGAGACACATGACCTAGCAAGAAAACTCAGAAGAATCAGTTTTCCTTTTCATACAGAAGGGAATGGTGACACAGCACCATGGCAAAGGTTTTTCATAGAGACTGTCATTACTTATTCTTACTGTCTTTGTAACAGCAACATGAATGCAATAAGGCTTGTCTGCAGCAAAGCTGGATATTCTGTAAGCTTTCAGTCAGCACAGCATCACACAGAGCTGCTTTGAAAGATCTTCTAACATCTGAAACCCAAGAGACACGATTCAATCCCGGCACACGGCAATGGACTAGACACCTTCGAAGCTTCACTGCTTGATTTTCAAACATGCTGTGCTATTCTCAGAAGCTAATGATAATCAAGCATTGCTGTTTCCAAATAGTCAATAAATTGCACAAAGTTTGGAGACACCTTCTTTCCCTCCTTTCTCAGAAGGGAGCTGTAGGGATCTCTAAATCTGAGATGCTTTGGATCCATCAACACAGTATAGCTCTGCTCCAGTGGCTCCACCGGCCAGTCCCCTTCAGAAGCTCCTGGTCATACATCTGACAAAACTCAGATACAGAACAGCCCCTTCAGAGCAGCTTCAGCAGTGTGGGAACAACAGCAGCACACTGGCTCATGCCCGCCCCTACACAGCACTCAGTAACCGACTTATTCCCTGCTGCTGTTCACAGGGAGGTAAAATACCGTTTTTGATTCACTGCTCCAACACGGACTCCAAGGAAGGAGTCTGGAAAGCCATACCTGCGCTGTTTCACACCAAAAGGCAATGGCGACAGCAAGGCGGAAAGGAACAGCAGCAGCAGTCCTCAGCCTGAAGCCTGCCACGCTGCCAGCACCCACCCCGAGGGAAGGGCAGCGGGATGCTCCTGACTCAGCCCGACCTGTGGCCTTCGTGTCAACTCAGGGCAAAGTCCGCGGGAGCTTCCGGCACACCGGGAGGCCTCCTCAAGGCCCGGGAGCCGCCGGGCCCAGGCAGCCGGGCCAGGCTGCTCTTGGTGCGCTCTCATCCCGATGGCTGGTGCAGGCACTCGAGGCTGGCTCTCGAGGCTGGCTGGGAAAACTGCCCGTGGAGACAAAGCCGCCGTGCCCGAGCCCGGCTCACCGCCCCGAGCCCATCGGGGCTCACACACAGCCACCGGCCTGTGCTGGGCGCTCCGTGCCGCGCTCTGCACGGAGGAGTCAAGGACAAGCCTTCGGCACAGCCCTCCCAAGGCGTTACAAGAGTCCCACCCGGACTCTGCTTGGCGTTTGACCACAACAGCACACACACCTCTGGGGTAATTCTAGGGAACACCAAAAAATGTCCCCGAATGGAGATGCAGCAGATGTCACAAAGTCTTTGCTCACATACCCTTCACGGTAACTAATAACCATGTGTTTACTCAACTAGTGCAAGGTGAAAGTAGCTAAATTCGTTTCAAAAGTTTTTGGTTTTAATTTTTCATTGATATTAATATGTACCTTGGTTAAGGAAAGAAAAAGAAAGAAAAACAAAATCAACCCAAGTTTTATACTACAACCATCCTTGAATCTTACACTTTACAGCAGAATCCTCCCCCAGGACTGCCCTTTACCGGGTCCCCGACAGCACAGGAATCGCGAATGAACGGAAATCAGATTTCAGGCGGGTTGGTGGGATCGCACTCCTATCTGATCCAAGCGGACGATGCAGGGAAATTCCCCGACACCTGACTGCAGGGAAAGCACAGCCCGAGAGCGAGGGGAAAGCACAGAAGGAAGGCAGGAGGACGGACGGCTCATCCCTTACGTGCGGAGCGGGAGGCGGCGCGGCGGGGCTGCGGAGCGGGACGCGGGAGCGCCGGCGGGGACCAGCCCGGGAGGGACAAAGGGGCTCTGCCTCCGCGGGCCGACCGAGCCCGAGCCCGGCCCGGCCCCGCAGCGCCGACCGCGCCCGTTCCCGCCCACAGGGCGGGCCGGGCTGCTCCGCCCCGCACCTGCGGGAGCGCCTCTGCCCGGCCGCGCCTCAGCCGGGCCGCGCCCCGGCCGCGCACGCGGAGCCCGGTCCGCGGCGTGCACCTGCTCGCCCCGCCCAGGGCTCGGCCCCCGGTGCGAGGAGCCCCGGGAAGGCGGGCCGAGGCAGAGCTGCGGCGCGCGGCCAGCGGCACCCACCTGCTGGGCGGGACCGGCGGCGGCACCGGCGGAGCGCTCCCCGGGGACCTCCCGGGGCGGCGGCGGCGGCGGCGGCCCCTTTAAATGCCTGCGGTGACGTCACGCGGCCGCGCGCTCCCCCGGGAGCACAACAAGAGTCACGCTCGCGGCCGCCGGGGCGAGGGGCGGGGCCGGCGCGCGGAGCAGCCGCTGATTGGCGGGAGCCGCCGGGCCCCGCCCCTCGCTGCGTCGCGCGGCGCCGCGCGGCCCGTCCCCGCTCGCGCGGCCCGTCGCCGTCCGAGGATGCGGGAGGCGCCCGCGCTGCCCCGCGGCCCCGCCGCGCCCGGCCCCGGGCCCGTGCCCGGCTTCCTCGCCAAGCTCTGGGCCTTGCTGGAGGATCCGGACAGCGACGACGTCATCTGCTGGAGCAGGGTGAGGCGGCCGCTCGGGCCCGGCCCGGGGAGGCCCGCGCGAAGGACTCGAGGGTGATGGGGACGCCGGGCCGGGGCTGCGGAGCCCTGCGGGCGGACGGTGGCCGAGGGTCCCCGGCCGCCCGGAGCGTGCCGAGCCCGCTTCCCCGCCCCGCTTGCGGTGGTGCGGGCGGACCGGCGTGCGCGGGGCCGGGCCCGGGGCCGGGCCCTCCCGCGTTGCCCGGCCCCCCCCGCCCGCGGCCCGCGGCGGCGGTGCTGGCGCAGCGGGACATCCCCGGGGGCAGTCCCGAATTCCCGCTCCGCAGCTCCGGGTGGTGAAAGGACGCTGGCAGGAGCCATTAAGTGTCCGTTTTCCTTCCGTAGCGGAGCGGATGTGCCCCGCGGGCATAGGGCATGGACACACTGACCAGACACGCACTGTGTTTACTTTCGTTCCCTGTAATTTTTAAATCTGTGGGATTTTTCTCCATTTTTTTTCCAGCCGTTTGCCCTTTACAAAGGCAAAGATTAGAAGAAGCACAGTATTTTATTCTCTTCGTGAACAACATAAAAGTGATGCAAAAAGCTCTTCCTGTTTCCAGGAAGTTTGGTCTTGAGCATATGATAAATCTGGCTCTGCTGGTGTCACACTTACCCCTGGTCACCGCTGGGTTGTGTTGTCTGAACTTCGGTAACTGAGCAACGTTACGTGGTTATTTTTAGTGATGACATAGCACATACAATGGAAGAATCTTGTCAGGAGCTGGGCAAGCTGATGAAGGGAGATGAAATCTCTTTAGTGGCATGAATTCCATTTGGCTTGTGCAATGCTTATGTTTCCTGGGGACAAAGGGAGCGGGTTTTTAGAACAATTTTGCTTTGGATTAAGATCAGTGTGTCAGGGCTTTAAGAAAATTCCCTGTTCAGTGGAAGTGTTCTATGTAATTATGTCTCTGAATTCAGACTTTTTAGTCCAGTCCCAGGAGTTCCCACAGACAGTTCACTTGTTGAAGCCTTTTGCCTTTCCCTGCTGTCAGAACGGTCTCTGCTGATTTATGATCTTCACTTAAGAGCAACACCTTAGAAAAGCTGTGCTTATTCACTAACTGTTACTTCTGCTTGTTTCCTAGAATGGCGAGAATTTCTGCATTCTGGATGAGCAGAGGTTTGCCAAGGAGCTGCTCCCCAAGTACTTCAAACACAACAATATCTCCAGCTTCATACGGCAGCTCAACATGTGTAAGCATCAGCATTTCCTACACACTCTGTCTGCCAAGTTCATAGCTACTTGGCTTTGGTTTGGATTTCTTTAAACAAGCAAATGGTCTTGGCAGGTTTTTCATCCTTAAAAACCTGAGCCCTGGCCTAGAGTTTGCTTTGCAAAAGAAAAGACTGATGGTAGAGCATGGTTTAGTGTTCGGTTTTTGTGCTTTAGCTCCAAGTCCTTTTGAGTAACAGCTGTAAGAATATGTGCTGGTGCCTAGAGGTAGCGTGAGGTTCCCTGAGCTCCAGTGTTGCTCTTGCAGCAAGCAGGTGTGTACCCAGCGGAGTGGAGAACACCTAGAATGTGAAGAAGCCCCTGGATTTGGGGGCTACCGCTGCTCTTGCCCGCTTTGCTGTGTTGGAACCAGATCAGTCCCACTGATGGGCCAAGCTGCACTACGTTTCTCACTGTGTTTTCTCTGCTCAACTTGTGAGCATCATGTGGCATTGTTGCAAGCACATGTGCAGTGTGGCCAGGCAGAGGGGTGCAGTGAGGGTGGCTCAAGGGCACAGTGCAGCATGCAGGGCTGCAGCAACCAACAGGAATGACTGCAGAAGCTTCTGGAACCAGTGGAGGGACAAACAGCACCGGAGATGCTGCCTTAGTTAGGATTTCAGACTGACAGGGAGAAGCTCTCTGTCCTTGCCCAGCAGGTTTGCCTGATCTCTCTAGCTGATGCTTGTGTAGGTTTTGTAGCCTATAGCACATCTGTTTAGTCTCTGGACAGAGGGTAGATGCTTCTGTTCATGTCATGTTCTTGTTTTTGTAAGATCCATCACTTGAGTGACAGAGGATAATCCAAAGAAATAATGGTCTCTTCCCTTTTAGGATAAATTAAAAAAAAAAAAAAAAAAGCAAATATTTCTGTGTAGCTGAATGTCACTACAATGTAGTGGCAGCCTCCTTTTCCTGCTGTATCTATCCTGACTTTCTAATAATAGTTGGAGTGCATTAATTGTGTTAAAATCTTGACTGAGGAGAGACGTGGATTGGCCTGTCAGCTGAATCATGCATCTACCCTGTGGTGTTTGAGCAGTGATGGAAAAAGAACTGGCAATATCTTACTTTGTGCAGGCAGTCTAGTATGTAGAAGATGCTCTTATGCAGATGTTTGCATAGGCAGGCAAGGAATTAACTTCTTTGCCTTGCTTTATTCTGTAGACCATGATGGTACATGACAGCATTTGTTTTGATTTGTAGTTGTCAGGGATAAAAGGGAAAGTGTGCCATTCCTCTGCATCCACTGGGATATGATTCTATTCAAGATATCTTAATAAATCTAATTTCTAACTAACTGTTGTGAAGGTTTGTACGTGGCTGTGATGATTTGGCCATGGCTGTCTTGCCCACAGACACACACTGGCCTCTGCTTTCCAGTTGCGTGTGCAGCCTGCCAAGGACGGGCAGTGCTGTTGTGGACATGTCCTCCAGCTGTGAAGATCAGAGCAATGAAATCATTGAGCACCAAGAAAGGCTACCTTGGCTGTTTTTCATAGTTTCTGCTCCCAGTAACTGTGGTGCAGTGGGTGTTTTGGTAGCACTGGACTTTTCTTAAGCTGTATGTGTTCCGAGTCAGCTTTCAACTGGAAGAAATGGCTTTGTTGATTTCCTCTCCACAGATGGTTTCAGGAAGGTGATTGCTCTGGAGAATGGTATCATTACAGCAGAGAAAAGCTCAGTCATTGAGTTCCAGCACCCTTTCTTCAAGCAAGGGAAGGCACATTTACTGGAAAACATCAAGCGCAAGGTATAGTCTAAGCACATATTTACTTCACTTAGTTACAAAAAGTGGCTTATGAGGAGTTCATATGGGTGTTTCAAACACAGCCAGCAAATACCATGGGAACCAAGGTAGCTCCCTCATGATGCCAGGCCAGTGCTTAGACAAAACCTGCTCTGCTCTTAGTTGTGAACTGGGTTGGGACCATGTTCTGCATCATCTTCAAACCACAGCCCTTTTCCACAGAGTTCATATCCCTGAGTGCAGCTTAGCATGGTCTGCAGTTCTGTCAGCATCTCCAACTCCGAGAAGGTCACAAAGTAAAAGAAGCCAAAGAAAATACATTCCCATTTGGCACTCATTAAAAATTAGCAAGAGCATCAGTAGTAACCTGTTGATTTGGATGAGTTTGCTTAAAGTATATTGTTCCTCCAAAACTGTGTTGCCACTAAGCTACATCTTAGGATCACTTTCTGCTTTTCTTTTGTACGTTCAGGCCTTGTCTGACCTGTATCTGCACAGATATTTATCCTCTATTGGCACATTACAGCCCATAATATCCTGAGGAAGAGAGTATCATGATACATCACATTGACATTTGAACAGCAGAATCTTTTCTTTAGGCTGTCGTCAGGTGTGGCTGCATTGCCCAGGGTAATAAAAGCCCAGCGTAGGCTGGAGAGCCACAATTACGTTTGGATTGATTCTTCACTGAGCTGCCCCTGCTTGGAGCCAGGATCGATGGAGCGGCGCTGGCTCGGGCCTGCGCCCCCCCGCTGCTGTGACCGGCGTGTCCCAGCCTGCACGCCTGGCAGGGCAGGTGCACGGTGACGTCAGGTGTGGCACCATGTGTCCCAGGGGTGGTGCACTGGGTGGAGTGTTCTAGATGGAAAGACAAAAGCTCTGCTCAGTGCCAAGGATATTGGTGTGAAGTGTTGAATAGTTTGGTGAAAGACATTCTTTGTTGCACAGGAAATGTTAAGTGATTTTTTTTTTTGTAAAGCAGTCATTAATTTTCTTGCTCTTCTGCTGCCTGGAATGGGGCCATATTCCAGTATTGGCTATAACTGTATTTCAGGCCTCTCTCTGGAATGCAGGTTTGAATGCAGGACTTGCTTTACTTACTGCCTTTCACTGTCAGCTCTGCTGGTGTGCAGATACCCTGTGTGTCATCATAGAATACCAGAATGGTTTCAGTTGGAAGGCACCTCATTCCAGCCACTGCCATGGGCCGGGACATCTCTCACTAGACCAGGTTGCTCCAAGCCCCATCCAGCCAGGAATGGGAACGGGACAGCCAAGTTTCCCTGGGCAGCCTGTGCCAGTGCCTCAGCACCCAAGGACTGGGTACCATGATTAGCCAGTTGGGGACTCTGAAGAGCAGTTCCTTGTACTTGGGCAGAATTTATATTGGCCCTTGTTTTTTTAGAGGCCAGCTGGCTGCATTTGGAATCTCCACCCACTCCCTGCAACTTTTGGTTGTCTTCCCACAGAGGGATGGTGTGCTGAAGAGAAGTCAGACAGCCTTGAATTCCATTTGGGATGCACCCTGTGTACATTAGCATAATTTATTAACTGCAGCAAACAGCAAAGCATCTAGACTGCAGACAGGGAGGAGAACTGTCAGACCCTTCAGTGCATCCTTTGCACCATGGGACTGTGTCAAGAAAGTAGTTAGTCATATCTGAGAAGTGATTGCACAACAGCTGTGTTTTGTTCCAGCACAAAGGGATGGGATGTTGGTTTATAACACCATTGGTTCATTTCTGACCATTCCACTGCCCTTTGGAAGACAAGATGTGTGAGCCAACCTGCACAGAAGTTACCTCACACCTCAGCAGGCCAATACCGCATTGGTGCTTCCACCTGCCCCATGGAATCCACATGAGATGCTTTCCCATCCTCCTTGGAATTTAGCAGAGTAACAAGAAGACTCCCAGCAGGCTGTAGGTTGGGAGGGACACCTGGTACGACTCCATGTGGCTCAATTATAGTCAGTATTTGGCAAAATTATATTCAAAATTATGGCCACAAAAGCTGAATATGTCATTCAGACATGTGCATGTGATGCACTATAGACCTGTCTTTTTCAAAGTCCTGAATTGTGTTGCAGCCAACAATGGTTCTGCTGCAGAGTGAGTTGCTGAAGGAACTGGAAAATGTTTAATATAGAAGTGCAGGAAGGAGATGGTGAACTTTTTGCTCTCTGATGTCTTTTCCATCATTGTTTGAAGCAGCAGCATTCATGGATTGTGCTGAGAGCAGAAGAGCAGTTAGGACTCGTCCTTCTGCAGACAAGTCTCCATAACTTTGGAATGTCACTGAGCAGAGAGGTAGCAGAGGAAACACCAATAGGGGAATCTGCAATTCAACTGATGTGGGGTAAATTTTCAGATGGAGTAGGATGCATCTAACTAGACACCTTCATCTCCCGGTAACATACTGGAAATTTGTTACTCCTTTGCTGGCAGATTTACCCACACCTAGAAGGAATATAATCATCTTGTTCTTCCACTATCAGCTGTGGGGTTTTTTTGGCTGGTGTTCGCTCTGTGACACTAGAGGGCAAACTGTCACCGGGCCTGGCAGGGAACCCCCAGGGAAAGCCCTTTGCAGTCAGTGGTTTTTATTGTGAATTACAGTCATGAATCTACTCTCTTCAGGTACAAAGTGCTAATCTCATGTTTTCATTGGCATCTTGTTTTGTTCATATAGTGGAGCCTGTCCTAAGGATTCTCACCTGTAGCAGTTGTGGTGTTTTGTGCCATGTAAAAATTGCAGTCTTACCTGGTCTTTTAATGGGGCTTGGTCCTGCCCTGCAGTCTGGCTGCACTCTCCCTGCAGCAAGGAGCATGCACTGTTTGTGGTAAAGTGTGTGTACCTATTCCAGGTGTCTGCAGTGAGAACTGAAGATCTCAAGGTCTGCACAGAGGATTTGCACAAAGTCTTGACTGAGGTGCAGGAGATGAGAGAGCAGCAGAACAACATGGACGTCAGGCTGGCTAACATGAAGAGGTAGACTCGGCTGTTTCGGGGCGCTCATGCATTGAATGTTGCTTGTATCTGATGGAGATTGGCTAAATATGGGTTTCATTTGAACTGGAAACAGGTGAAGCTATATTCTTTCCTAAGAATGCCCATTCCACCCCACACAACATTCTGAATCTTGTTTGGTTTTGTAATTCAGTTACAGACTGGAGATTTAGACTGGGTGTTTGTTGGCTGCCTTGAGATTTCACTCTGGTTGCCAGCACCTGTAGTAATTTTTAGGTCAATAAAAGCATTTCATTTTTTGAATACAGACAGGGTTAGATGCAGTGAGGGACAATTGGTGTTTTGTTTTCTTTCTAACTGAAAGTGGACTTTGCACATCCTCATCTCTCTTCTCTCAGATGCCCTTCATATAGGTATTGGTAATTCATTCAGGTCATTGGTATGCCAGCAGGTATCAACCAGAGTCCAGGAGATACCTTTCTCTCTCTGTTCCTTAAGAAAAAAATAACAGCCAAGCCCCTTGAATACCACCTTTAGATCTGTCCCAAGGCTGTCAGTGTTTGGAAACAGGTTGAGTGTAACACAAAGTCCTTATTCAACAGCTTTGAGGCTTTGAAGGAATACCTCAGATCAAGATTATTGGTGGAGCAGCAGAGGATGAGGGTGTCCTTTTTAAGTGAGTGTTTCTTGCTGCTGATGGAAAATGGAATTAAGTTAACCCGGAGTTAATGTTAGTGGATCAAATTAACTGAGGGTTAGTTATCCACAGAGGGAATGTTGCCATTGGTTCTGCAAGGTACTCTAAAAGTTTGAAAGCTGTAAAACTAGAGCATATAAAGTAAACTCTGTTCATCCTCTGTCTTCTGATTTATTCTGCATTGCAGAGAAAATAAGGCCCTGTGGAAAGAAGTGGCAGTTCTAAGGCAGAAGCACAGTCAACAACAGAAGCTGCTGTCTAAGGTACCATTGCAGCATCTTCAGTGCTACCATCCTTATTCCTGCCTCTGTGATACTTCATGGCATTCTTTGCTTATGTAGAATGACAAATGACACAGAGCTGAACAGGCTGTATTAATACAGCATAAAGAAAATGTTCACAGTTCCTGAGTGTCCCAGAAGTAGCACAGTAAAGAACCACAAGCAAAGCACTAAGGAAAACTCATAGTAGGATGTCAGTGTGTGGAGACAGTGCATGGTGACAGGAGCCCAGAACTTGAGAGATTGCAGGCACATGGAATGGAGTCTGTGAAAGATCTTGGACCAGGATACACTTAGACCACTTGAGAAGTGAACTTGGAACGCAGAAACTGTAGGAGTTTGCACGCTGGAAAAAGTTTTCTCTGGTTTATTCCTCAGCTGTTTCTGGTCTGGAATCCTCTAGTGATTTGTGCTGCTATATTGAATTTCAAAAAAAAGACAACTGTGCAAGTGGGCTAATTTTTCTATGCAGTTTGTAACTCTTGCTTTGTTCTTTAAAATACAATTGCAAATGGTTTTTTTTAAATACCTGTTAATTTCTGTCATGTAACTATATAATTTTATAGTAAAATCTGAATTAAGAATTTAATATTAGGATTGCTATGCTGACCATTTGGTTTTGGTTTTCTTTTGTCTTTCCTTTTAGATTCTTCAATTTATACTAAGTTTGATGCGAGGAAATTATATTGTTGGGGTCAAAAGAAAAAGGTAATTACTTGCTAGGTCCCAGACCAGTCACATGTGAATTGTAGGGATAAATCAGTTTCTATTGCGTGACAGGTATTTTTATCACTTGCATATTCAAACTTGAGAAAGCTGATGGAAGTTCAGTCAAGCACAAACTAAGTATTTCCTCCTTATCACTAAAATGGGTGAAAAGAGAATATTCTATAAATTTTCAATTCCAAAGGGCACAGTTATCAGAAATGGTAAATCTCAAAATGTGCACGTGTGACTGACTTCCTCCAAACCATAGTGTGTGTGTAGGACAGGCTGCCTGCAGTACCCTTCCTGACACACACTTTTTCCCCAAAAGCCGGGTTTCTTAGGAGGGCAAGAATAATCACCGTTCCTGCCTGTCGTTGGCACTGCTGCAGCTCTTCCCTCTGGCAGGCAGGATGAACTAAAGCTGTGCTTTGTCTCAGGTCTCTCACAGATGCTGCGGGTGCTTCACCCTCCAAGTACAGTCGTCAGTATGTCCGTATCCCTGTGGAGAGTGGCCAAGCTGTAAGTCTCCCCAGGGACAGAGGCAGTGGGTTGGACAGGATGATACACGGTGATATCAGTCTTCCTTATAGCTAAAAATACCCTAACCTGGTAATCAAATGCTCTCCCTTTTGTAATGGGCAGCTTTAGAGCAACACGCTGGCTGTAAAATCATGCCAATCAGTGCAACTGGTCACAGATGAAATGTGAACAGGAAAGAGAAGCTGCAAGGAGAATGGGGCTTCAGTATAAGAAAAGGTCAGAGCCTGTGGTTTGCTCATTCTGTGCTGTATCTGCAGATGGCTTTTTCTGAACATAGTGCAGCTGAAGAGGATGGAAATGGTACAGGTCTGATAATCCGAGATATCACTGACACCCTGGAAAATGCCACCAATGGCCTCCTTGCTGTGGCACACACCAGTGGCAGAGCCAGGTATGTCCAAAGTATATGAAGTATTTATGCCTGGGTTAATAACTGGGTAGTTATGTTAATGTTGGCAATCCATCTGGATGCTGGGAAACAGAATGTCTCTCTTAATGTGCATTTTTGTGCATGACAGGCCTGTTGCAAGCTTTCCCTTTGCAGCATGTAGCCTTGGTCATTGTCAGAGCTCATGCCTCTTCAGGAGTCCCTGGAGGCCTGACAGGCTGATGGGCATTGCAGCTTTAATCTGCTGAGGCTTTTCTGTCTGTTTCGCAAATGAACACAAACTTGACTTTTCAACTGAACAGGGACCTGAATGCATACATTGGTTTCTAATAATCCAAAATGTATATAGATTGCTCAGAAATCAAGGTGTACAGTTGTATCTCCAGTTTCAATACTGCTCTCACTAAGCATGTCCTAGAGAAGGCATTCTTTGTGTGGTAACAGATTTTACTGAAAACCCATTTAATTGTTAATGCCCAGAGTAAAATATGGACTGATTTGGAGTATTTTTCTTTCCAGAGTCTATCTGTTAGGAGTTTCCCTCCTGTCTAATTCCTATATACTATATTGCTGCTTTTTGCCTGGTAAAAAGAGATGTTTTGCTCTGATACATGGTCTCTGTATAAGCTGTAGTAAGAGATTCTTCATCTACCACTTTGCTGATTTTTCTAAAGACCAGTTTGTTACTTGAATCCTTGACTGGCCTAATCTTATTAAGATTTGAGATACTAAACCTGAAATGAATAGTAATGCAGTTGATAAATTCTCCTGTGTGTTGTTTCTGTTTGGGTCACATTTTAGAGAGCCACAGGCAGCTCTAGATCCTGGCTTACCTCTTTGTCAAGTATCACAGCCAAGTGAGTTAAGTTGTGCAGAGCCTGTCCCATCAGTTCCTGTAAACGATGTCACCAAATCCGGCGAAATAGGCACAGCTGCTGTGGAGCTCCACACTGCACAGCCAAATGCTCCAGAGGACCCTGTGTCAGTAATTGACTCCATCTTGAATGAGAACAACTCTGGAAACCAAAATGATCCTTTGCTGGACAGGTATTAACTTGTTTCTGAAAAGTGTTACGCTGTTGTCACCTCGTGGGATGCTGTCAGAGCTCTGGAGGGTGTGTTGTTTGGCAGAACATAGGCAATTAGCTTTTGGATTGTCAGTGACCAAGTGAATTCTCTGCACCTTTGTTACCAGGGCTTGAAAAAGCCAAGTGTTGGCATCACACATTGAAAAAGGGCAAGTGTCTCTGTCACCTTTATGGTAACGTGTGCCTGACTGCTGGTGCATCCGTCAGTGTGTCCCACTGCTGTCACTGCCAGGTGCTGCCAAGCAGCAGGTGCAAGGCACTGATCTCAGGCTGGCATTGTGGGCACTTTGTTCCTGGGACCTGGATGTGGATTGTCCTGGTGGTCATCTCACTGTTCCTTTCCTTCTCTGCCCCTCATTTGTACAAAGCTGTTTCCTGTGTGCCCTGTCAGATCACACAGCCCTGGATCAGGGGTGCAGGCTGTGGGTTCCTGCCCCACAGTGGCTGCACAGGAGAGCTGTATCAAGGACAAAGCTTTAACCATTGCTCCTACAGCTCTTCTGCTGTGGTCAGCAGCAGGTAGGAGGGTCTGGGGTGATGTCCCAGCACTCATGGTCTGAAGGCCCTGCTGTATCTTCCCTCTTGCACTGCAGGATGTGGGCCAGTGCCTTGGAAATGCCTGGTCCTCAGTGCTGGGAATTCAGTACAGGAGCACCTCATGGCATAGCAAGACATGCAGTGTGGGCACTGTGCCTGCAGCTGCCTTCTCAGGTTCTTCACTGTCCCTCATGTCCTTCCCACTCTCCCTGGAAACATGTCCAGTTTGGCAACAAGCCGATGCTTCAAAGTAGGTAGAGTTCCTTCAGGCCCAGATTATTTCCAGCCCTTTGCTTATCATTTATTGTCCCAGGGCAAAGCCAGCAGACCTTTGTTTAAACAGATACTGGTGTACAGGCTGGGATCTGAGAACATTACTCAATTGAGGGAGGAAATAGGTATGGAAGGAGGAATTGCTTTTTGTCCTGGTAGCTGTAGTTGAGCTTGCTGTTCAGGTAGTCTTCCCTGTACCTGTACCTCAAAGAATTCGTGTGAAAGGTGATATAGGAATGCAATTTCATCCATTTGGCTATTCTGGATTGTAGGCAACCTGCCCTGTGGGGCAAGAGAAGGCCCTGCCTGCCAGCTGTGCCTTACAGTGCTATGTAATGCTGTCTTTTTAGAGAGGAAATTCAGGATTTTCTGAACTGCATTGATGCCAGCCTTGAAGAGCTCCAAGCAATGCTGTCGGGGAAGCAGTACAACTTCGGTGCTGAAGCGTTCAGCGACGTGAGTGTCTTCTCACTATTTCTGAGAAATACTGCTCAGGCTGTGTCATGAAATGCTGCTAGCTTATTTCATGTTGTAATGGGTAAGAGTCAGGAACATCTTGAAAAGTGTACAAGGTAGTACTGGGAGTCTTTCCAGGTCATACAGGATTCCTGTTGTACAGAGCTGAAGAGGGGGGAAAAAAGGAAAACATTTGCCTGACTTCTCCTTCTCAAGCCTAATCACAAACCATCACATCCTGACATACATCCTTGTATTTGATTTAACTGGATGATATGGAGTGAAATTTAGCTGTATTCCTGGAATCACTGGGAAATAGGGTAGCCTTTTCTCCTCCTGTGACCTCAGTTTACTGCCACAGCTTGAAGCTCCCAGCTGAAGGCCCATGGAGGTGCCACTTGTCCCCATGCTTCAGTGGAAGGAGCAGCTCACTGGGTCCTGCAGTCCTTTCAGGAGCTCTCTGCAGTTTTATTTCAAGAACTTTATTGGTTGACATATGATCTGGTTTTATTTTCAGACATTTAATCCGGAGCTGCCAGCCCTGGATATGAACTTGATGGAAACTCCTCCTGGTATTGAAAATGTAAGAGTATGATTTACTTCTGTGGTGGGGAGGGCAAATGTGATGCTGGGAGTTGAATCTTGTTTGATGCAGCTCAAGGGTGGGAACAGGGTTGATGGCACAGGGTGACACTGCTGGTTCATCTCATCCAGCTGACTCTAGGGTTTCAATTATCAATGTTGGCATGTCGGAATCTAGGAGGGATCTCAAGATAATATCCAGTCCTACATTCCTAGTGCAGTCATACACTTGGAATGCCTGTCTGAAGACTGAAGGAAAAGAACTAAATGAAAATTGTAGTGCAATATACTGTAGTTGTTCTGAACATGGCTCTATGGGATTTCCTCAGAAGATACACAGAAGTTCAGCACAAACTTAGTTCTCTTGGTCCAGTTCCTAAAATTTATTCATACTATTAAAAGAAAATACCCTTGCAAGTGTTATTTTTGTCATAGTCCTGAAACAATATTTAAACTAGGATTTCCCAGTAAGAAGAGCTTTGGTTACATCTGATGTAAAATGCAGCTGTGTTTAAGCAGTGCCTGCAGAATTCAATTACATGATAAAATCATGTTTAACTGTTATTCCAACAAGACCTATTATAATAAAGCTTCTGGTTTGGAAGGTAGAACAAATATTTGCTATTCAGAAGCTTGTTTTGTTTAGTAAGTTAAGTTTGTCTGTATTTCACTGTGCCTCTTTCTGAAAGCTCCTGTGTGCAGGCCTTCATGTGCAATGACAGGCTCACTGCTCAGTTGCTCCATCTCTCTTTCCTCCTCCTTTCACATCTAATTCTGTTAACCAGTCAGTAAAGATTTCCATTTTGTTGTTGTTAAACATTCTGTCTTAACTCTCTGTCTGCTTTGTTTCAGATGGCAAACTTGGCAGAGAGCACTGAAGGTCTGGGAGCAAGTGAGAGGGAAACAGCAGGAAGCAAAGGTGGGCAGGAAGGAACACTGAGCTCTGTGAGCTCCACTCTCTTTGAAAACTGTGTATTGAAATGCAATTGTTGTAGCCTATAGCTAACTCTCCTTGTTTGGTCTGGGCTTAAGCTTTTTGTGAAGAATGTGATGTTTCACTGATCTTGAAGCTGTGCCACAGTCTTTAAAAGGCCTATCCTGTGCCCTGAGGTTTTTCACACAGAAAACATGGGTCCCATCCTGTGTCCCTTTTCACATGGAAATGTGACATGAGTGCCACAGTGGGGAGCAGAACTGCAAATGCCCTTGTGGCAGTATCTCCTACACAGGCTGTGATTCCCCCCAGAGCTGCTCAGGTTTCCACGGCAGAGCTGCCATTGCATGCTGTGAGAGTCAGGGGCTTGGAGTGGGCTTCAGGCACTGATGATTCCAGGCACAGGGGCATTGGCTTCACTCTGACAGCCGTGGGGTGTAGGGTTTGTCCAGCCCACCTTGGGCTTTCCTGTAGTGCACCAACTTTGAAGCAACATCTCCAGGTGTCTTTGCCTTGAGTAAGAGCCTTCAGTCAGTGAAACAGTTTGAACTTTTGTTTTTCCCTCAGATATGCAGCTGATCCAGTACAGGGCCAACCCTCTGCTTTCCTTATTTGAAGAGCTGCCTTCAGGTGAAGCTGCAGGGAAGGCAGATGATCCAAAAGACTTTCTGCTGCCTCCCCTGGAGGAGAAACCTGCTCTCCAGCCTCCATCAGCCAGTGGAACTGTTGTGCCACTTGCAGCTCCAGCAAGCCAGGCCGAGCCTCTGGACACTCTGGGAATGGGTGATCCGCCTCTTCTCCCAGAAGATGGGAATGGAGAGTATAAACTGTTTCCACTCCTGCTTCTCAGTCCTGTTGCTAACTTCATAGATGAGGCCTCCGAGATAGAAATTTCTTGAACTCATAGAACATCTGTAACCAGCTTAGTGCTATGGAATAACCGCCAAAGGAGTGGAGCAGCAAAAAGTGTGAGCTTGGTCCTCACCTGCTTCCTGGGGACCCTGCTCTGCACAGACAAATGGAAATTCTCTTGCTGCAAGCAGGGAGCACATCTGGGAGAACTGAACACAAGCTCAACAACAAGAGCTGGTGGAGTGAAGGCACCAGACAGAGGGGAAGAACAACAACCCTGTAAACATACCACAGTGTATTCCATAACTTTTTATCCAATATTCTTATTGCAGGAGGAAATCTGTTTGTATCCTGTTTGTAAAGTTTGGCTGGGTTTTTTTGTTGGGGGGTGGTGTTTGTTTTTATTAGCTGGATAGTAATGTGGTGTGTAATGTTTTAAACCTGGGTTTTACTCTTTGGAGAGCCTGCTTCAATAGGTGGCTTGCCTACTGTTTGAAATTGAGTTGTTTTTAAATTTTGTTTTTAATTTGAGATTTCTTTTTTGATAGTTACTGGCTACGATTGTTTGCATCTGCTTAGATTACTTTCATACTCCTAGATTTGCTCCTAGGTTTAGGGAACATTTTTCCTATGGAAAATGACATTTAACTGTGGAGTATTATTTCTTAACATGCTAGCACACATCCATTGCCCTGGATTGTAGGAGTTGTGGTAGGAAGTGCTTGCCCTCCTGTGTAGTGCTGATTTCTCATGCACATTGCATGGCAGTTCCGGGGTAACCTGCCCCCAGTTCAGAGGTTATGTGTCCTTGGAGAGTGTCAGTAAGACTGATTTATGTTTAGCAAAGGCCAGCAGCTGTCCCTAAAATGATAAGGGGAGCCCTGGAGTGCCTTGCACTGACTCACATTAAGGTGTCTCTGTGCTGGTAGCAGCTATTGTTCCCTGCCCCTCTGTGGACACCAGGTTTCACACTGCAGTTTCTGACCATGGAATCTTAAAGCCAAATCAACCAGATGCATCTGAGTCTTTTGACAATGAATTACATAAACTAGTGTCTACTTCACAAAAAAGTCGTTCCCCAAAGTTTCTTTTGGCACTGTTTCCCAAGTTCTCTGAGCAGCTGCACTGTGGAGCCCAGCCCCAGTGTCAGTGGAGCAGCAAGCTGTGTGCTGAAGTGACAGCAAACTGCTGGGGCCGCAAGAGGCCTGGATGCAGGTAGAAACCCCCTTGGATAATATCACCTGATATTTCCTGCCAGCACAGTTCCTTTAAATTTTTTCCAGTTTTAGGAATTCAGGCTACCTGCAGGCTTTGTTGTCTCTAATGTTCCTGAACCAATAAGTGCTGAGCTCTTTTATGTTCGAGCATCCAAGGTAGATATTCTGAAGCCTGCTAGATAAAGCATGTTACCTGTGCTGGCCCAGCCTCATTGGATTTGTGCTTCACTATCCAATCTCTGAGTTGCAGAGGAAGGTCCTGCTCCTGAGTGTGTAACACCTTCAGTGTTATTTTATTTCTGTACTTCTGTACCTGTTCTTACCTCGTGACCCTTCTCATTTCCATCTTTTGAATTGCCTTTTGTCAAGTTCATCTTATTCAAGCCTTCAGAGTCTTTTTTTCACTGACTTGTTGAGGTCAAGGGCTGAATAGTCTCAAGTTTTCATGAGCTGAAGGGAGAGGGGGAGGTGAGCATGTTGCATCTGTCCCAGGTCAGCTTTGGTTTGTTAATTCCTTCCCAAAGGCCACAGTTTTGCCAAGAGTGAATCAGTGAAAACCAGGCATTTCTGGTGTGCTGTTTGACAGCACCATGCAGACAACAGAATTCTTTGGGAGGTTGAGCTGTGCCTCTGACTCCCCACACTGGTTGGACTGTAATTTCTGTGATGGATTAGTGTCGTGTTCCTTTGTCTCAGTCATCTCCCCTCGGCGCAGCTCACTGTCAGGTATTGGGTCTGAGTGCATCATGGGTTTTTAATACACTTTCTCTCTTAAGAAGCTAAGAAACCAAGGCTTAGAAGAATTGCAAAAAGAAAAAAAAAGTTTGTAAATCTGTGTGTCTGGTTTATGTATAGGTCCAGGAAAAGTATTTGTGCAACTTTCCTAAGAAAGATTGCAATGGAAAGGGGAAGACTGAATAACAAAAAAACCCACATGCTGAAGTAATTAAACTCAAGAATTGCAAAAAGATGACCGTGTTTCTTGTACATTCTTTGTGTGTGTTCCTGTCTGTGCCAATGTTTCCCAAACCTGTTTACTGATTTTTTGCAGAATTGAGACCTTTCATGCACCTGGGGCATGGTCTCATGATGCAGCTGCCGCTGGTTCAGGACTAACTAGGGTGATGAGGAAAGTCTAGTGTCTGTTTCCAGAGCGTGGGAGAACAGCACCTGGGACTGGATTTCAAAAGAGCTGATGTGAAAGCTCAAAATAACATGTATGCTGAAAAATACACCATATGTAGTGCACGTGTGCCCATGTTCTCCAAAGACCCCAGTAGGAAAGGCCCTCAGCTCCAGAAGGTATGGATTAAAATATTCACTGGAGATAGCAGAAGAAATTGGAACAGCCCAGATCATCTGTAGCATCAGGCAGACCCCAGATCTGGCACCCCTGTGCAGACTCTGCCCAGGGTAACTGGCACCACAAGCATTACAGTTTCTGTGGGATTTTCCTTGAAGTAAAAAACTGTTGATCATTTGCACTGCCAAGAAAAAAGATCTTTATAAAGAGCGTGCTGCTCTTCAGGACAAGGACAAGGACACAGCAATGGAGTTTGCATGTGGAGCTGTGGACAGACTCCTCTGCTATGACAAGCTGGCTGAATCTGCAGCCCAGTGCACCTCCTGCCCAGCCTGTGCCCGAGGGCCAGTGGCCAGGCACTGAGTCAGCAGCCCCCATGTGCCAGCCTGGGTGGGGGCACTGCAGCCTGAGGCGTCACCAGTTTGTCACCCGTGACCGCAGGGGCCTCGCTGTAGCAGCAGCTTCCTTCCTTCTGCAGCAGCAGTGCACATGGCTGCTGCCTGGCTCCTTGGCTTTATCACTGTGTCTGGGGAGGAAAGATTGCTCTCTCTTATCGTTCACGTGCTGGGAAGCCACAGAACACTCGCAGGCGTGGCGAGTGCAGACTGAGAAAGTGCCAAATTCCTTTTGCATGCTCCTTTCAGATCTACTTTTGCACTGTTCCAGCCCAGCCCTTCCCACACTGACCGTGGGAGCCTTGCCATCAGTTCATATCTCCTGTGTGCTTGCTAACAGCTTTCCAGGATACAAGAAAAAGTGATTTTGCTCTGTTTCTTCTGGGCTGTGTGATGCCACCTCACCTATCCATGCTCAGAATGTTTTGCTGTCTCCTAAAACAATAGTCTTGTTTTGAAAAGCAGTGTCATGGTATCACAGATGTCCAAAGCAGAAGCAAGGGGTTGCTGCCACAGTCACCTTAGCTACAGGTACCTGGCGCTGCATTTTATAAAGGATAAAACTTTTCCTGCCACTGTTCCCCACAGCCAACAGGGTAAATGTAAATACATGAAAGAATACCTACACACCTTTTTTCATCACACAGTTTGAGTTTCAGCTTCCTGATTGGTCCAGATCCTACTAGTGATACGTTCCTGTTGTGTTTTCACACGCAGCCACTCGCTCACTCTCCCACCAGTGGGATTGTGGAGAGAACTGGAAAGGTAAAAGCTGGAAAACACTTGGGTTGAGATAAAGACACATTAATAGTGAAAGCAAAAGCTGGCACACAAGCAAGGAAAAACAAAGGATTCATTCATTGCTTCCCAGGGGCAGGCAGGTGCTCAGCCACCTCCAGGAGAGCAGAGCCCATCATGCGTAATGGTGTCTTGGGAAGACAAACACTATCACTCCAAATCTCCCTCTTCCTTCTTCCTCCCAGCTTTCTGTACTGTGATGTCCCGTGGCAGGGTCAGTTGGGGTCACCTGTCCTGCCTGTGTCCCCTCCCCATCTCCCCTGTACCCCCAGCCCCCTCACCAACGTGGCGGTACAAAAAGCAGAAAAGGCCTTGGCTCCATGTAAACACTGATCAGCAATAACAAAAACATCTCTATATTGTCAACCTTGTGCTCAGCACAAATACAAAACATAACCCCATATTAGCCACTGTGAAGACAATTAATTCTACCCCAGCCAAACCACTGTCTTCAACTTAGTTCAAGACAATGCAGGCTTCTACCCTCCTCCAGCAAGCTCTGTTCCCTGCAAATGAGTTCCAGTGATTTGACCTTAATGTGGCCTTTTCCTTCCTAAAACCAAGAAGTACATGAACATTGCAGCCCACAGCAGCTTTTTCTGCTTCTCCCTGTCCCAGTGGCTGCAGGCTGGAGTGGCATCTCATGGGAAATTTCTGATGGAGGAATACAGGGCCACAAGGGAGGACCCCACTGTGCCACTGCAGACCCAAACCATGTCTCACTAGCACTTACAGGAGAGCTGTGTCCACAGCAGGGACTGGGATTTGGTTGGGTGCATTGAATTAGTCTGATTACTTGTATTTGAGGACAGGATTTGAATTTGGGTGTAACAACAAATGAGCAAAGGCTCATTTCAGTTCAGCTGGATACAAGGAAGCAGAAGAGATTCTTTTACTGGAGCAGAAGAAAAATTGAGAGCTGAACAAAACAGCAAAGGACAGTAAAATCCCTTGAAAGGGATATTTCAGTAGAAAACAGATACTTCTCTTAGACAGGGCTAGTGGTCAATTACTGAATTACGGAGATTAACTATCACATTAAATGAATAGTAATATATCATTACAGTAAAGAAACCATGATTTCATGGTCTCAAAGGTTTTCTACTGTGACAAGTTCCTCTTTTTCTCTCTGGGCATCTCCATGTTCACCTGCTTCCCAAGTAGTCTGAAGGCACAGGAGGAATGTATGGCCCCAATTAGGGCTTGTAATTGAAAACAATTAATCAATTAAGCCAAGCAGCTAAATTGCTCTGTGAGAAGGGAGGATCCATCTGTGAGGTAAAGGAGTGTTGTAGGTATCTACAACTCTTGGGAAATTTTTTGCTTTCATTTGTATACCTGAAGTCTTCCTCTCTTAGATGTGGTAGAATGATATAGACTATTTCAGTTGGAAGAGGCCTACAACAATCATCTGTCTTGCACTGGTAATGTAAAGATTTAAGGGGTTTCATGAACCTTAACTTAAAGCATAGTGGTGGGTGTCACAGAAGCTGGTGAGAAAGTGAATTGTGAGGACCTAGATGGCTCAGCTCCTTATGAGTTCTCTCTCAGACCTGTGTGTGTAATTGCATGTTAAAGCTTATTTGTCAGCAAGCAACACAAGGAGGAAAAGAAGAAGAAATGGTTGCCTAGGAATCAAAAGAAATAAAGGAAAAAAATTTAAAAACAGAAGGGAGGAAAACATATTCAGCAGAAAATACCAAATAATGTAGAAGTAATTTTTAAACTTTCCTCTTTGCACCCTTCCTTAGGGTTTCCGCTCTGCCCACGCCTGTGCCAGTGGTCACTGAGACACTTGTTTTCTGATAAAGAGGAAGGAAAAACCACCAGCCGTTGTCCCGGATGCTCGGTGACAGAGTGAACCCAGGCAGGGAAGTGTTCCTGATTTACCCCAGCTTGGGAAAAAGGGGTCAGTCTGGCTGGAGAGGGAGCAGCCGTGAAGGAAGGATGGGAATGGTGCTGCGAGCAGCCGTGCTCCTGGGTTCCCTTCTCCACTGCAGCGGTGAGTCTGGGCTGGGCACGGCCCCTGCCCTGCAGTGTCTGTGTGGGCATGGCAGGGGCGGTTCTTTTTTGGGAAGAGTTTAGATTCAGTCCTCAGAGTGAGAGAAATGTACTGGGACAAAGGCAATTTTTACAGGAAAAAGAGTTTTCAGTTTCTTTACCCAGTGGTTTAAGTTTCTCATGTTTGGCTTAGGCTGAGAGAATGTTTGTTTCAGAAAAACAAAATAGGCAGTGGAGGAGGGAAGTCTTTGCTGTTCCTCAGAAGCCCCAAGGGGATGTCTGGAGCAGACATTGGCTGAGACCAGGGAGCTGCAACTTGGACTTTAGACCAACTCCTTCCCTCAAGCCTAAGTTATCCAATAACTCTGACCCTGTGCTCTACTCAGTGCTGGTGGTGGCAGGAAAGCACCAGGCTGCACCCCGGCCATCAGCCACCTCCCATGCTCATGCCACAATGATTTTTGGTTAACCCACCCCCGAGCAGCCCAACCCTCACACTCCTCACTGCCTGTTTGTGTTTCTCACCTGGTGGGCTGTCTTTGCCAATGCTCTTGCCGTGGCTTCACCACCTGGGAGCTGCCTTCAGCCTGGCTGCTCTGTGGCTTAATTTTCATCTTCCTTTCTTCCTGCAGCTTTTCTGGACCTGAGTGGCCCCAGTGAGATCAAAGGGGTCTGGAAGGAGTCTATCACTCTGCCTTGTGCCTATGTGCCTGTGGAGGACCTCGTGCAGCAAACCCTCACCTGGACTGTGGTACATAACGAGGGTTCAGGCACCATCTTTCGGAGGGATGACTCTGGGGACCACGTTCTCCTGTCTGAGTACAGGAACAGAGTCAGCATCCCAAAGGATGCCCCAGGAAATGTGTCTCTCCTCATCCTGAGCCTGGAGATCTCTGACAGAGGGACCTACACTTGCCAGGTCACCTGGAGAGACAGCAACAACAGCCTGATAGCAAAGGAGATCACCACCAGTCTGGAGGTTGTTAAAGGTAAATCCAAGAAGGAGGCTGTTCAGGAGGGAAAGGCTTTTGGGAATTAGACTGAGCAGGTAGGCAGTGACTGTGTGTTTGCATGCAGAAGCATTTTGCTGATCAGTGTCAGCCTCCAGCAAGAAACAGCAAATAGGTTAGAGAGAAATTCTGCCCAGGACACAGCACCCTGCAGCTTGGGGAGGACCTGTGGCTCCTCAAGGACCAGTTCACCCCTGGCTCCCTGTGTAGCCAATGTCTCAATGTTTGCCAGGGACATGCAGCCGTGGGGAAGTCCCAGGGATAATGTATTGCTGTTCTTTGACTAAATTTCACCAGCACGTGTTTGCCCTCCATCTGCCCAGTGTGAGGGGTTTATAGAGGCACAGAGACTGCAGGACAGCATGTGCGGCACAGCTGAGCTCAACCTGTGCAGGGAGGTGATGTGAGAGCCGAGCTGCTTCCTCCAGGGAAGGCAGCAAGAGCCAGAACTGCTGTGCCAGGGGGACCGTCCCCACCACAGCCAGGCCTCCGTGACCTGGGCCCCTCTGCTTTGTCTTCCAGTGGCAGCCACCAAGCCCATCATCAGAGCTGGAGAGCCGGGGCTGACGCTCCCGGCCGGAGCCAGCACCAGCCTGACCTGCGAGGCCGGCGGGTCCCCTCCCATCAGCTACCGCTGGTTCCGGAGCGGCCCGGCGGGCAAAGCCGAGCTCCTGAGCACCGGGGCTGAGCTGGCGTGGCCCAGCCTGCGGCCCTCGGACAGCGGCACGTACTTCTGCGAGGCACAGAACAGGGCCGGGGCCGGGGCCGTGCAGCGCAGCGATGCCGTGCAGCTGACCGTGACAGGTGAGTGCCGCGGCACGGCTGCCAGGAGAAATCCGTCTGCAGGGCAGAGGAACAGCATCCTCCTTCCCTGCCGGGAAAGAAGGAACTGCCAAACGCCCTCAGCACTCTGACACAGCCCTCCCCGCTGGCTCCAGTCTGTGTCCTCCTTTATTTCCTGTATTCAGTTTCCTCCTCTTTGAGGAACTGCTCTTTTCTGATGCAAAAGAGGATTTCTACTTCAAACGCTTATTTATTTATTCCTCTGTGGGTTTTCTGAAGTTGTCCCTGGCTCTGTAATGCTGCCCACTGCAGTTCAGCAAGTTTCGACAAGGAGCCGGGGCTTTATTTTGAGAACAAGGAACAAGTGAGTGGTAATTCAGTGGCAGAACAAACCAGACTGGCCTTTGCTCCCCACCACCAGCTGCGTGTCTCAGGGAGACACACCGCACTTCATTCCAGGCTCTGACACCTCCAGCCTCTGCAGGACAGCTTGTGACAGGCTGGACTCAATGGCCTCAGAGGAATTTTTCAACCTCAACCATTCCATGATCGGTACCTGATGGAACACTTGCAGCTCTCCTTGGCCGGTCACTGGATCAGCACAGCTGTGAAGCCCCTGGGGGCAGAGCCAAGCGCAGGCACCACACAGTGGTCTGTGAAAGAGGCAGAGCCTGCGGAGCGCCCAGGCACAAAGCTCTGGCTGAAGGCCCCTGGTGCTTTTCCCAGCAGTCACACGTTGGAGGGAGCAGCAGGGGAACAGGGCTCAGTGCTGCAGGTGCTGCCGAACGCTGCTGGCACAGCATCCCCCTCCTGTCAGCTGGGAGGGGGCTGCTTCCTCCTGCTCCCACCTGTGGGGAATTCTGTACCACAGCAGCATCACCATGGTGGTCAAACCCCTGTGTAAGCCTCTCCCTCCCCCTCACCTTGCAGATCTGCCCACAACAACAGCGGCCTTGCAGAGGAGTGGGGGAACCACGGGGGGACACCACTCAACCACCGGTCAGTGTGAGAGCTGTGTCAGCTGATGGCAAGGATGGGGTGTTGGGGCAGCATGATGCCAGTGCTTGGAAGTGGTTTTATTGCTAGTGGCCAAAGTTTTGGCATTACTGGACTTCAGACCATATGCCTCAGTTTTTAACTCGGGTGTTTCTGAAAGTAGATCTTCCTTCCCTCAATTTCCAATCCACGGAGGGTTTATATGTTGTCTTTGTAGGAGAGACTGTACATGTCTTAGCACTGCTGAAAATGCCATTTCCTAAGTTGCAGATCATATGGGATGGGATGTTCTGGGTTCGGTTCCTCTCTAAAGGGTTTTTTTGTTTGTTATCTGATCCTGAATGGAAGCTGCGTAGGGGAGGCTGATCTGGTGTCTCCAGTGGCAGACACAAGGGATGCAAAATCTTCCTCAGACCCGACTGAAAACATGTACTTGACCAGGGACAGCAGTTTTGAGGGAGGGCTTGTGGTTTCCCATTTGTTTTTGTGGGATGTGGGAATTTTTGCCTGGACTAGAGCAGGTCTGCTTGTGGAAACTTTCTATGGTTGGATTATCCTTATTTGGATTTCTGGTGCCCCAGCAATCACGTGGGGATTGTGGAAGTTGGTGTCAGTCACCGGAAGCTGAGGGAAAATGTTGACAGATGTTGATTGTTCTTGCAGAAAAACCTCAAACAGATCTGGTGTCTGGTGGTACCTCAGGAATCTCCTGGACTCCATGGGGCCCCACCACTACTGCAGGTGTGTGTGTACAGACATACAAATGCACACAGGTACCTGGTGTGTGTCTATGTAGTGTGGTTATACATATATATGTATATATACTATATATAGTATCCAGCCAGTGACTATATGGTACTACATGGACTCTCTCTATAATATAGTGTATATTTAGTACTCATTTCTGCAGTTTGCCTATTTTCACTGCCTTGTAAAGGGGCTGGAGGCATTCTCTTCTGATCGTACAGCTCGAATCCCAGATCTCCTAGTGCTAAAATGAGGGCTGGAAATGCACTGTCGGACTTTAACTCATGTTTGTTTTGCAGATCTGCCCATAACAGCAGCAACTCCTGAGAGTGGTGTGGGATATCCAGGGAAGAATGAAACAGTTCATGGTAAGTAAGAGCAAAACCAAGCTGAGAAGAAGATTAAGGACCCAAAGCAGATGCTCTGTAGTCAAAATTAGTATTCTGCTTTTTTAGCTGCAAATTGCATTAAAATCTGTTCTCAAAGGACCCAGATAATTCCTGGTGACACTTCAAAAGGATCTGGATGTTTTTATGGAAGAATGACCAAAAAAAGTTGATATATGGGGCACACATATGTCTTGCTGTGTTCCTGAGCAGTTGGTCCATTTTTATCTTGGACTGTCAAAGCTGAAACAGCAGGAAAACCTCAATGTGTGCCTTGAGCAGATCTACACGTTCTCCAGCTTTGCAGCATTGTGACATGCTTAGACATTTTCCAACCAGAACTGAGCAGCATCCCTGAATGGAAAGCTTTATTTCCTGATATGCAGTGCAATTATCCTGCCCAGCTCACATCCCTAGTCACCTCAGCGTGAGATGGACACTGTCTGTACAGCTGTGGTCCCTAGGTGAGGTGTACACAGTGCTGGGTCACACAACACCCACTCGGAGCCACAGGACCAAGGCTCTGTGGAGATGCAGCCCCATATGCTCAGGCAGGGCTGGCTGATGCTGTCCTCAGGGACATGGTAAATGTCATGTCCCTGCTGCTGCTGTCACCCAGGAGAGCTGCTCTGTCTGAAAATCCTCTGTATTGCTTTAGATTTCCAGAGGACTGGCTTGTCCCTGTTCCTGGTCATCCTGATTGCTGTGGTGTGTGGTGCTGTGGTTTTCCTCGTCATCTCTCTTATCATTTGCATTAGAAAGCCCAAAGACGGTGAGTAGAATGTTGTGGAAAACCTGAATGTTTTACACATGCCCAGCATGGCTTTTCCTTTGATGGGTTTTGGGGCCTGGAGCAGAGCTTGCAGCCACCAGCTGCAGCTCTGGCACCTCCATTGTGCAGGCAGTAGATGACAAAGGTGGTGGGAGAGCCAAAGAGGCAGAGAAGTCCTTGCAGTCAGGAGGATCTTCCGGGTACCAGCCATGGGGTTGGGGCAGCAGTGGCCCTGGTGGTCCTCAGCTGCCCCCTCTCATCCCTGCACTGGCTCTGGGGCAGTTCAGCCCCTGCCCTGCAGCCCATCCCAAGGTGTGTGGCTCACTCTGCCACAGAGCTTTGGGATGGTTGTTTCTCACTGCTCCTCACAGACATCCCAGACTCTCCTGCTTGGCCAGGCTCATTGTTCCAAACCTTTAAAGTCTCTGGCAGAGGGTTCATCCTGTTCTGCTGCTGGGAAGTGCCTTTGGCACCAGTTGCTGCTCAGTAGTTCCTGTAGTTGGCACCCAGAAGGGAAGAGGTCATTGTCTATTCTCCCTATTCCATATGAATTTGTTTTCTCTCTGGTCTTTGGTCACAGGATCCATTCACTGAATGCCTCTGTCTCTCCTGCACTGCCACCAGAAATCCCCTTGACCAAGTGTTCCTTGGAGGCCCCTCCTCACTGGCAGTGCAGGGAGCACACAGGTGTGCTGTGGGGTTTGACATCCCCCAGACTTCATTTTGTCCTTTGTTTCGCTAATGATCTTCCTATGACTCCATGCTACCAATTAATAATAAAATTGTCAGATAGTTCTTTTGCCATTTTTCTTATTTTTATCTTTATTTTTTAAAGGAATCCAGAATAGTCTCTTTCAAAACGGTTCTTTATTGAGCTTCTAATGAATAGGGAAACTGGGGAGTTCTAGTTTCTAACCTCAACTTTATCTTTGACATCGGGTCAAAATAACCAAGTTGTGTGATAGCTGGGTTGGTTTTGTTTTGTTGGACTGAATCCTGGGAAACTGAGTCATCACCCAACTGACTTGATATCCAGGCTGTTATTTTTGTTCTGTCTTCAGAGGTCATTTTCTTAAACCAAGGTAAACAAAGAAATTATTTTTTTAAGAATTTAAATGCAAGTTATTGATACGAAATCTGATTTTTCTTTTCCAGCTCAAGTCTATGATGTTAAATTGTGAGTATAATCCTTTATCTGGCACATTGATGAGTCCTGGGGGATGTATCAGAGCAGAAATAAAAGGCACTGCTATTAGCTGTCATAATGAAAACCCCCTTAAGCAGTCTGGGTGAAGAGGTTGACAGTTAGCTCAACAGCACATTGTAGGGTGGCTTGTGGGCTTTCCACAGCAACATAGAATGTGGGAAGAAAGATCTTTTTCATGGCAATATCAGAATTGTAGAAGTGAGCAAGAGCTGCTTATTGACTCCTAAGTCCAGGGAGGGCTACTGAAGATGATTGCCAAGGCTAAATTCTCTGTGTTTTTTCAAGACTCAATTCCCAGTGTTTTTTCAAAGGCAAAGGGAAGGAACTCCCCTTCTAGAGACCATTAATTATAGTCTGATTTATCCTCAAAACATCCCTGGCTGAATTTGCTTCTTCTAATCATAGCTAGGAAGGAAGTTATAGCTATTTCTACATTCAGGTTTCACATCCTGATCTAATTGTAACCTGTGGAAGTTTTACTGGAAAGACTGATAATCTGGTCAAAACATAAAAGGAGAACCACTTCACTAGGTACAAAGTGCTGCTGACTTGAGTATTACAGTGGGATGTGCCAGCATCCCAGTGCTAGGCTTCCCCAGCACTGTGTAAGGCAGCAGTTTAAGTAACATTTGACCCCTGAGCAAGGGAACAAATGCTGTGATGACATTTCTCCTCAGAGGACCTACCTTCCTTTAAAAAATATCAGATACCATAAGCCAGACGGTGGATGTGGGCTGCTTTCAGTTCTCAATTTACCCTTCCTCCAATACTTTTTATAAATATTTATTTCTCTTCAGCATTTATCTCACTGTGCCAGTGCAAGAAATTGTGGTAATCTTTTCATTGCTTGTACACCCTTTGCTGCCTCTCCCTGGAAAATTTCTCAGGGTTGGAAGTGATGCTGCTACAATGCCCAAGGTTTTTCTGCCACCAGAAAGGAAAGGACAAAATTCTCTCCTTCAGAATATTGCCATAGCCCAGTGGCCCAAGTTTACATGGGTTTGAGTCAGACCATAATACTGTTAAAATCCTGATGGTTGGAGATGCTTTGTTTACTCTGGTTGCTATTCTTTTTGCTTTTTGATTTCAGCCATAACTTGAAAGCAGCAGCTTCTTCAAGCACAGGTCATTATGAGGAACCCATCTCTGCCACTGAAAACAGATACGTGATGGAGCTTGGGGAAAACAAAGTCTCTGAAGAAGTAAATAATGTGTCTGACTCTGTTGCAAACGCCCAGGAATCTGAGTATGAAGTAGGGGACACTTCCTGAAAACCAACAATGCTCTGCAGATACCAGTCCTGAGGAGCACCTTCACCCAGACAAAATACGTATTTATTTTCCATTTTGCCCCTGATAAATAGGTTGGACAAGCAGTGGTTGCTCTCCCTTGACAGTCCCTGCGGTGAAAATGCAGGAACTTCAGTTACAGACTGCTGTATAGAATTTCTGTTTTTGTTTTCCTTGATTCCCTTTCACCACCTCTATCCAAGAAAGCCCTTTGAATGCTGCAGCAGGCAGGTGCCAGGCTAGGAGCACTGTACTGAACTTAACTGCTTTATCTGGCCAAAAGGACCAGTGTTTCCAGCCTCTGTGTGGTGGGAGGAGAGCCAGCACTGAGGGCTGCTCAGCATCCCCATCCCTGTGGGCGAGCAGGGCAGGATGTGGCTGGCTTGGGAATCGATGGCTCTTCTCCTGCCCACCTGATGCTGCACAGATTTAATATAAGAGAGATTTTATAGAAACACTGAGAGGCAGATTAAAGCCAAGAGAAACTCGGGAACCTGCCACACTAGAGGAAGCAGGAATGTCCCCTGCTGTCCTTGTGCTGCCCTTGGTCCCCCTCCACAGCACTGCAGCGAGGTCTAGGCACACTGGCCACAGCTCTGGCTGCTTCTGGTACTGCACCCAGGCACATTCTTTCTGAGCTCACGTTCTCTGTTCTCTCTTTAACTGCATGATGGATATTTGAAAGGAATTAGGTACTTTTCCATAAGTTTGGGGTAGGATTGCTTACACATGCCTCACATATTTTGCTGTGTGCATTTCTGCACAACTGGCCCATTTTGGAATGCCAGCAAGCCACTCACAGCCCCTCACTAGATACTCAAGAAGTACTTTCCTCCCAGCTTAAAAGGCCTGAAGAGTAAGTTATGAATATTTTCTACTGGCCTGAGTAAATCCATTATGCAGAGTTATGGAGGGACCTTTTTATAGTGAAGAGGGCAATCCTCTGTGTCCCATTGAAGGCCATGCAGGCAGATGTAAAACAGAGGGAGTGACCCAAGGGATGAGTGAGACATTGGTAACACAGACACAGGATTAATGGGCCCCCAGCTGTGCTGCTCACACTCGGGACAGCTCTGCATCTACAGGTCTCTGAGCACCAGTTCAAAACTCACCCGAATTCAAAGGGAGTGTGAGGTGCTAATGGAAAGGTATTCCAGTCAAAAAACGTGATTGTGGTACTGTAAAGCCCATGGAATGTTGCTACCTGATGTGTGCATGTTGGTCTCATCTTGGGTTTAGCAGAGCAAGAAAAGCTAGTGAGAAAGATTGTAAAGAGTAATTATTGGTAAAAAATCACATCTGTACAAACCATCTCTTGGAAAAAAGAGAAGAAACAAATGAGCAAAGAGTGCCCATGGGGGTCAGGGCTGAGAAGGTGAAGGGGCTATTTGTTTCAGCTTCTCTGAAAAGGATGCAGAAATTAGTGATAATTATCTGGTAGCACTTTCAAAGGGCAAGGAAAAGTACTTCTTTGTATGCAACACAGAAATAAATGTGGAACACAGTGCTGCTCACCCAGGGCTGAGAGCCAGAGGTCTAATGGGAAATTAGAGGAATTAATGACTAAAAAGTTCATCAGAATGCACAAAGTACTAGGCACACTGTCCAGGCACTTATCAATGACCTTATACTTTCTCCTGTGCTACAAGTTTTATTTCTCTTTGTTAAGAATGTCATTAAAAATCAAGGGCTGGGGCATTTAATTTCTGAATGAAAAGGGAATACATGGCAGCTACCGGTGCTGTCATGGAGAAAACTGCCACCATGTACATGCAGCTTCTTGCAGATGTGGAGAAAATAGGTGTGAGTGTGTGTTCTGCATGTGTGAGGTCAGAGGAGGTGGGAAGGAAATGTGGCAGGTGCTGGAGCACAGCCCATCCATCTGAGCTCAGCCTGACTGCTGTGGCCACTGAGGGGGGAATATGGCCACCCGGAATGATCTGCAGTGCTCTTCATCTGAGGGGTCTGATGTGGCCAGAGCTCCAGCCAGTGGCGGAGGGAGCACTGAGGGAAGGCAGAGATACAGAGATGAAGGGTGTCCTGCTGAGGGACAGGGTGGTCAGTCACACTGGGGTTTGAGCTCTCACTGCTGGAACCCCTGGGTAAGGGCTGCAAGGAATCCCAGAGCTTGCCCCAAAATCACTCAGTTCCAGCTGCACTGGAAAGCCATGGGCAATACAGCCCTCCAAATGTGGTTAAACAGCAGTGTTATCCTGGCTGGACAGCCAGCACCAAGTGCTAATGATATTAAATACAGCTGTTGTAAGGCAAGCTCATGAAACTCAAAATAAATCCATTAATTACGGTCTCCATGTGTTTTGTGTCTGCATGCACTGACAGCTGGACGAGGTCCAGGTCCTGACTTGGTCTGGGGTGTACCTGGGCAGAAGAGCAGCTGCTGTGCACCCTGTGCAGTGGCAGAGGATGAGCTGAAGTCATGGCAGATCATCCCAGACCAGCAGTTTTGTTTACCAAACCCAGAGCTCAGCCATCCTCTGCAGAGCACTGAGAGGAGGAACTGGGCAGGCTGAAAAAAGCCAGCATCAGATGGTGCTGAGACTCCAGAGAGCACCAGCAGTTACGTGTGTGGTGACTGCAGGTAAGGGACATCTGTACTGCTCTGATGGCTGGGGGTGTGCAGCCCACCTGCAGCACCAGGAAAGAAACGGGAACTCAGAAGGCATCATACACATGGGTCACTTTCTTGGAATCCGGAGCTGTTTACAAGGATTTGGCCAAGCTAATAGCAACCCAGAACTAATGTCATTGACCTGGGAATTCCTGGGAAGGGAAGTGAGTTTTTCAGAGAGAGCACTTGTACATCATGTTTCTGTCACACAAGCTTTAAGAGGAAATGCTAATTTACACTGATTTCTGTTTCTTTAAGTGGAACAAGGTTATGTTTTGATGAGTGACTATATGATTATCTGATATGACAGAACTGTGGTGTGAATGGCTGGGGGGAGATCACACAATCAGCTTCTGAGGGACATCCAAAAAGTACTTAGTAAAATGCACTCTGTTGAGTCAGATCCATGAGTTAGCTACGGCTGGACTAAACAAGAAAGTCTCAAGTAAAAACTGGTTCTTTTTTGAGTGCATATGGTTGAAAAAGAGCACTTTAAGACCTTTCTTCTTAGGTTATCTACTTTTTGGTCACTTGCTCATAGTTGGATACTGAATTTCATCTCCTTGAATGCTAAGGATCTTATTCATCACCAGAAAAAATGGCAGCAAACTTCTCTGGCCACTGGCAAGCTTTGTCAGAAGATGAATGTAAGATGTAGGCTCAGCAGAGCTGGTCCCTATGAACAGGGTCTGAATCTGTGCTGAGGTTTGGGGACATGGGGACTTTACTGTGGCACCTGTAGTTAGCCCAAGATGAGTAGCAGAAATGGCAGAACAAAGAGTGCCTGAGCTGTGGTACTTGAAAAAATGACACTTGAGAAAGTGTCCTGTCCTCTTTGTGGGAGGAAGGTGGGTACCTGGGGGGACAGGCTGCAGTGTGCCTCACCTGCAGCACTGCATGGGAGAGAGTAGCAAGTTCAACCCAGAGCAGAGACACTGGAATAAAATACTGCATTTCAATAAACCAGGTAGCTAGCCAATATGTCTGAGACTTTGAAGGCTTTTTCTTCTTGTGTTCAGATACAAAACTATGAGGAGTCCTTTCAGTAAGGAAGAAATGGGCTGTGTGACTCAGGGAGCTATGTCTGTGTCCAGGGAGAGAAAGATGTCATGTACATCACATTTGGGGAACTACAGTTATTCATATCTACTTTAGTTAAATAGTTCTGTTCTTTTTTTTTTTTTTTTAATCCTGCATAATTAGAGCCTCAGGAAGTCTTGCATGTCTGGTTCAAAAAATAATCCTATCAGCAGTTTTAGCTTGGGTTTTCAACATCTTTCAGGGTGTGTTCCCCAAAACCCAGCTTCTCTGAAACTGTTTTGTGTAGGAGACTGTTTGTTTGGGACAAGGCTTCACTGCCAGTCATGGATCAGGGTGTGGAAAGGGTTGGGTTTTAATCACCTCTATGAAAGTGGACACATTTCCCTCTTTGAGTGACACAGCTAGCAATTTTAACGAGCACTTTTTTGTTTGCTTGCTTGAGGCAGGACTCAAACATTGCTAAAATCTTCTCAGGGGCAGCATGGGCAGATGGATACAGGCCATGTGCACTGGTACCCCACTGGCAGCTGCAGCAAAGATGTCAAGAAGAAAAGTCAGCAAAAATCAAGTTTCAATGTCTTACATACACATGCCTTGCAAGAACAGGTGTGGCTGTCTCCATCATCTTCCTCGGCAGGATGGCAGCTGGTGGCAGGGCTCTCAGAGCCCTGGATGAATTTGTTGCACTAGGTCTCGAAGCACAACATTTAGTTTTTTGCTCCAGACAAGTTCCACTACAGCGATCAGCAGGGTGGAGGAACTTGGAATCACAGTCAGCAAGGGCCCCACGGGTGGGCATGCCTCTACCTGGGACTGAAATGAGATCCATGCAGTTCTCATTAGCTTACTGACTCTGGGAAAATGAAGATAATTTCCACCTCTCATTACCCTAGCAGAGAGGGAATAAGCTGTCACTGACATGGAGCAGCACTTCCAGAGATGGGTTCAGCTGCAAGGTAGATGTTTCAGCCCAAGCAGACAGGTATTTGTTGTGATGGGACGAGGCTGTGGCAAAACCATCCCATTTACATCTCTCTTCTAGTTCCACTAGAAAACAGCTCCATGTCCCTCAGACACATCTGCCTCCTGCTCAAAGATACTGTTTTCCTGGTGCACCTGTTAGAACCATATGGTATGGCTATTGAATAAAACCCAAAAAGCTGCTCTACTATTAAACCCCTGTAACAGAATTCATTAGGTCAGTAGATTTGCTTTTATACATGTTTCTTATCTTTCCGTAAGTCCTTCTCCTTCTAGTAATAATTAGTAAGCACTAATCAATCCTGTGTATCACACCTAGATAATTCTTGGAAGTACTTTTAATGATACCCTATAGAGCACACTCAGAATGTCCCTTGGCTGCCAGTCAGAAGTCACCTCCTTGGCAAACACAGCCTGTGCTTTCAGAACATGACTTTTGCCCATGAACTGGATTTTTGCAGCAGAAATGTGAGCTGAGAGAGTCTGTGATGCTCAACATGACCTGGCAATGGACACTTGCAGTTCAGAAAGGCAGCTAGGTCCTGGGCTGCATCAAGAGAAGTGGATGGGGACAGGGAATGAGACTGGAAAGATCCATACAGCCTTTCTCCTTCCTTCACCCTTCACCTAACTCAGCAGTGAAATGGACTCGTGATGTTTCAGAAAGAGGATCCTAGATGACAAAGGACAGAATAAAAGGAAGTGTTCTTCATTCGCAGTCTGGTCCCAGGACGGTGGGAGTCTCTTGGGGAAAGGACAAACCTGCACTTCTGGGAGAATGGGAGAAGTTGGGCGGATAGTGGTGTTTGTGATGAATTTCATCAGCTGCAGTGGTGAGTAAAAGCTTCAATAGAGTACTAGGAGGATAGCAAAAATCTTTCGAATTATAGCATCTTTTTTTTTTTTTTTAATTGACAAGTCAATTAGAAAGTCTTTAGCTTATTGTATTAACCGCAGAGCCTGAGAATTCATGAGAGTCTGCTTTGGCATCAGATACAACAAGGTGGTTTCAAGAGTGCAGCAAATGGGGCAGTATTGGGAAAGTCAGCTTCCCTGCCCCAAGGCAAGAGCAGAATACAGTTTTTTGGGACCCTTGGCGAGCACCCACTGTGGTGTCCAGCTCTCAAAACAGTCTTGGTGAAGATGGAATATGCATTCTAAACTTAATAACTCATCCTCATTGTTCTATTAGCATACCCCTGGGAAGAAGAAGAGCTGTGAGACCAGGTGCCGGCACATTTGATTCCCCTTGGTCTCTCCTACCTAGTGACTCTCTGGTTGCTTCAGGAAAGCTGGGACTGGAACCTTGGCTTCAGTTCCTATTCCCCTGACTGAATATACCCTTTCTCAGGGCATGTATGACACTGGCAGCAGCAGAGGATAGTTTTGGGAAATAAGAGAAAAGTGCTCTTACAAGTTGTATACAAAAGCACAGGATTGTTCCTGACATTTCGAAAATTGGGTTGAAATATATTCCCCATTTTGTCATAAAAAAACAGTTTTGCAGATTACTGGGATCTGCCTCTCAACCAACTTCTTGTAAGCTAAAGCTGCTGAATATAACCAATGTCTTTCCAGGGAGGGAAAGGGGAGAAGTATAAGGGGTATTGGGAGAGATGAGCCAAGTCAAATGAAATTCAGGTGATTTGCTACTTACAAGAAGCACTTCCCAAAGGAGATGTGGGAACCATGGGCAGGCAGCTGGAGAAACTGGGAGAATGTGTGGAGAAAATCTGCTCACTCTTCTCCTTTGCCTACTTGAACGCTTGGCAGGATACTGATCTGGGCCAGGTCTGAAGTTTTCCAAGGCTAAAGCAAAAAGATAGGCTTTGGTCCACCATTCCTATTCCAGGTTCAGCACTGCAGGGACTATCCCTAAATGTTCCTGCTCACAAGGAGACTCTCTGTACTGAGAAAGAATTAAGAATTGGCAAGTGCCCAGAGAGAAACACAATAAAAATAGACATGAGGTCAAGGCAGCTGTTCACTTCCCCATGTCTGATGATGTGGGCTGGCTTAGTGTTGCGGTGTACAGCACATCTGAGACCTGGCCACATGCTGGCACCTACTGCCTGGTGAGTCCTGTCTATCCAGAGGACACTTCCCTCCTCTGCTGCATTCTGATTTCTTCCCTTCCACTGCTGTTCCCCACAGCCCTCCTGGATCTGTCTAGTGTCCACCAGGTCACGGGCACATGGATGGGATCCACCATTGTACCATGTACCTATGTGCCTTCAGAAGGTTTCACGCAGCAAACGCTCAGGTGGAGCATGGAGCGGGACTCCAGCATCTCTACCATCTTCCAGAGGGACAGCTCTGGTGACCACATCTTGCTGTCTAAATTCCGAGGCCGAGTCAGTGTCCCAAAGCACAGCCCAGGGGATGCCTCACTCCTCATTCAGAACCTTGAAATGCCTGACAGTGGACACTACACTTGTCAAGTCATCTGGAGGTCTACAGATAACAGCTTGATAACAAAAGAGGTGACCACTACAGTTAAAGTTGTCAAAGGTAAATCCAGCAGTAAAGTCCTGCTTTTGTGCAGCCAGGATAAACAAAAAAAAGGTAGGGGGGGCCAGTGTTGGTGCAAATAGTCTTTCACATTACATTAGGTTGGGGGTTGAAGCATCTGCTTCCCTTGCTGTGTTAGTTAGCCTTCTCAACACGCGAAGTTTTAGGAATGAACTGGGGAAGAGAGTCAGTTAATGTACAGCTCAAGCTGGATCTATTGATGGACTAGTTGAACACATGATGTTTGAGATAATATCCAGGTCTGGTTCTGTGTGGGCAACCAATATCTCTGTGGTTCGGCGAGTGGGTGTTGTGTGAGCTAAGTCCGCCTTCTCCCCTACCCGAGCATCCTCAATGTGTGCTAGAAAAAACTCTTTCTGCAAGGAGCCACCCACCCCAGAGAGCAGGACTTTGTGAAAGGGCGACAGCAATGGTGGCACAGCTGGTGTAACCTGGATTAACACGCAGGTTACCTGAGCTCAACCTGTGCAGGGAGGTGATGTGAGAGCCGAGCTGCTTCCTCCAGGGAAGGCAGCAAGAGCCAGAACTGCCGTGCCAGGGGGACCGTCCCCACCACAGCCAGGCCTCCGTGACCTGGGCCCCTCTGCTTTGTCTTCCAGTGGCAGCCACCAAGCCCATCATCAGAGCTGGAGAGCCGGGGCTGACGCTCCCGGCCGGAGCCAGCACCAGCCTGACCTGCGAGGCCGGCGGGTCCCCTCCCATCAGCTACCGCTGGTTCCGGAGCGGCCCGGCGGGCAAAGCCGAGCTCCTGAGCACCGGGGCTGAGCTGGCGTGGCCCAGCCTGCGGCCCTCGGACAGCGGCACGTACTTCTGCGAGGCACAGAACAGGGCCGGGGCCGGGGCCGTGCAGCGCAGCGATGCCGTGCAGCTGACCGTGACAGGTGAGTGCCGCGGCACGGCTGCCAGGAGAAATCCGTCTGCAGGGCAGAGGAACAGCATCCTCCTTCCCTGCCGGGAAAGAAGGAACTGCCAAACGCCCTCAGCACTCTGACACAGCCCTCCCCGCTGGCTCCAGTCTGTGTCCTCCTTTATTTCCTGTATTCAGTTTCCTCCTCTTTGAGGAACTGCTCTTTTCTGATGCAAAAGAGGATTTCTACTTCAAACGCTTATTTATTTATTCCTCTGTGGGTTTTCTGAAGTTGTCCCTGGCTCTGTAATGCTGCCCACTGCAGTTCAGCAAGTTTCGACAAGGAGCCGGGGCTTTATTTTGAGAACAAGGAACAAGTGAGTGGTAATTCAGTGGCAGAACAAACCAGACTGGCCTTTGCTCCCCACCACCAGCTGCGTGTCTCAGGGAGACACACCGCACTTCATTCCAGGCTCTGACACCTCCAGCCTCTGCAGGACAGCTTGTGACAGGCTGGACTCAATGGCCTCAGAGGAATTTTTCAACCTCAACCATTCCATGATCGGTACCTGATGGAACACTTGCAGCTCTCCTTGGCCGGTCACTGGATCAGCACAGCTGTGAAGCCCCTGGGGGCAGAGCCAAGCGCAGGCACCACACAGTGGTCTGTGAAAGAGGCAGAGCCTGCTGAGCGCCCAGGCACAAAGCTCTGGCTGAAGGCCCCTGGTGCTTTTCCCAGCAGTCACACGTTGGAGGGAGCAGCAGGGGAACAGGGCTCGGTGCTGCAGGTGCTGCCGAACGCTGCTGGCACAGCATCCCCCTCCTGTCAGCTGGGAGGGGGCTGCTTCCTCCTGCTCCCACCTGTGGGGAATTCTGTACCACAGCAGCATCACCATGGTGGTCAAACCCCTGTGTAAGCCTCTCCCTCCCCCTCACCTTGCAGATCTGCCCACAACAACAGCGGCCTTGCAGAGGAGTGGGGGAACCACGGGGGGACACCACTCAACCACCGGTCAGGAAGACAGTAGTGACATGGAGCACATAGTGACAGGTGAGTGCCCAGGCCAGGGTTATTCACCTCTGTGGCAGGAGGAGGCTGAGGTGTGGAGTTTGCTCTTCCACAGCCATATCAGATACCTATGCTGAGTATGAATTGTGTCTGGATTGTTACCCAGAGAGGCAACACCAGTGGCTGGCACCTCCCCTGCTTGAGAATGTGCCTGATGATGGGAGGGGACAAGAAAATGTTGTCTGTGTCCCTCTGGGACCAAAACTGTTGAGGCTGCAGAGCTTCAGAGGGAGGTCATCTGGGGCAAGAGACCTGGCACCGGCCTCCACACCTCAGGAAGTTTATGGTGCAGCTGATGGCAAAGCCCCCAGGCCAGCCAGGGAGTCACCATAGGAGACAGAGAGTGAAGGTGTCCTCTGGAAATCTAGGGACGTGCCAGCAGGGCAAAGCCAAAGCATTCCCAGGCCGTGCTGGGAATGATGCATTGTATCAGCCAGGGCTACCAGGAACCTGTGGGGTGAAGGTCAGCAAGGGGAGCATGAGTGCCAAATGCTGCCCCAGGCCTGATGGCCAGACACACACAGGATAATAGGTGAGTCTAGGCTGGCAGAGCAGACCCTATTTTCCCAATGCCCAGTGAGGCTGCAATGCATCCACCATTCTCCACTGACAGATCCAGTCTCAACAACACAGGTCTCCAGGGGGGATACTGCTCCAGTGGGGCCTTTCACAGACACAGGTGAGTGGAGTCTCGTGCTGGAAAACACCAGATTTGCACTGGCAAGGGCAGGGTGGCAAACATCAACCCAGACCAGCTCCATATCTGGCTGCTGTGCTTGTGGCAGATACGGCTGCAGGGAGCAAACCCTGGCATGCCAAATACCAGGCATTATCCAGGCAGGAGCTGCGCTCCTGACTCCCGCCCACACGCCTGTTGGTGGGGGTGTTTGCAGCCTGGAGTTTGCTGTTTGTTTTCACGCAGGGATGCCCCATCCCTGGAAGTGTCCAAGGCCAGGTTAGACGGCGCTTGGAGCAACCTGGTTGGTGGAAGGTGTCCCTGCCCATGGCAGGGCGTGGAACGAGATGGGCTTTACGATCTCTTCCAAACTAAACCATCCCGGCATTCTGTGAGTGCCGGGAAGTGGCTGAACCCCCAGGTGGGCTCGGCCCCTTCTCGGTTAGGACTTAAAGGCCGTGCGAAGCAGCGGGGCACTGGCGGCTTCTGGCGGCCGTGTCCCCCGGCCGCAGTGCCAGCTGTCCCCGCGCTGTCCCCCCGCAGGTTCCCCGCGGCTCGCACCGTCCCCGCTGCTGTACGGGCTGCCGGCCGCGCTGGGCGGCGTCGCGCTGGGCGCGCTGCTGGCGGCGGGGCTGGGCTGGTGGCGGCGGCGGCGGAGGAAGGAGGGTGAGCAGCGACAAACGCAGGGGCAGCCCCAGGAGGAGGGGAGAGGACGGGACGGGACGGGACGGTGCGGGCGGGCGATGGAGGGCCCGGTCCGAGGCGACGGGCGGGGGAGAGTCCCATCCCCGTCACTCCCATCCCCGTCACTCCCATCCCCGTCACTCCCATCCCCGTCACTCCCATCCCCGTCACTCCCATCCCCATCACTCTCATCCCCATCACTCCCATCCCCGTCACTACCATCCCCATCACTCCCGTCCCCATCACTCCATCCCCGGCTGATCCCTTCCAGAGAGAAGCCTGTGGGAGGGTTATTCCCTAAAGGTGGGAACACTTGGAAGCTGGGTTTTGTTCTGTGACACATAAAACGAGTCGATGCATATCTTAGATCCTTTTTCTTTTTTCTTTTCAGAACCTCTCTATGAAGTTGCTTTGTGAGTGCAATTTTCTACTTGGGGCATTAAGACTGAGGGCACTGTACTGGTATCTGCTCCTAAAAAGCCTCTTTGCTCAGTGAAAAGCAATGACTTATTTGCCTTACAGGGGGAGGATCTGAACACCTTGGTAGTTTAGTTAGCAACATGAGGACTTAACATGTGGTCACAGGAAATAGCCAGACTGTTCTTTAATATGGTAGAAAAACAGAAAGATACTCTGGGTGCTTTGCTGTGCCTGTCATATGCCATGGGAAACCTGTTCTCTGTGGAAAATTCTTGCCATTATTTAGCAAAGCAAAAGACAGAAATTTTCAGCTCTTCCTTTAAGTTCCCTCTACACTTGCCTTTCTCGATAAGAAACATGTCTTAGTGCTTGGCCAAGTATTACTTTGCAAAGTAATCATATTAGCATATGATTATACAAACACATCTTCTGCCCTGAACTCATCTCAGTCTTCAACACCTTCATACTGCTTTCCTACTCAGATACACACCATAGCCATCTGTAGCAATTTGTCCCAATTATTCCTGGCAATTACCTTCCAAAGTCTGGACTGTCTGCTGGTAACTTTAGAGTATAACATGATAATGCCATGAGAGTTTATAGTACCAATATTAACCAGTGCTTCTTTTTGTGTAATTCTTTTAACATCACTTCCTAGTGTCTTTCAGAGCCCCCCAGGCTCTCACTAGAATAGTATGAATTTTGCTGTTCCACAGATTATGTGGTAGATCTTGTCTCTAAGATGTAAATGAAGTGCCATCTGCTTTAGTCGTCCCTCTCACTCGTGTCTTTCTTGTCCCAGCCGCAGCACTGCAGATGTCGCCCTGCTGCACCCTGAGGTAGAAGTCCCTGTTAAGTGCCTACAGAAGGAAACGTACTCTAACACTGAAAAGATCACAGTGAAAGACAGGAAAAGCCTCGAGTATGAGAACCTTGTGACTGCAATGGAATCTCAATATGGAACAGAAGGAATTTAGTAGAGCACCAGCTTTTCCACATAAGCAGCCATGCAGGGCTGCAAGTACTGAATAGTGAACTAGCAGAAGCAAATTCCTCCTCCTGTTGTCCCTCTGTTCTGCTCTCACTGCTTGCTTTAACCCAGAGGAGCTGCAAAACCTTTTGGTCTTTGGCAGACCAGGCCCTGCCTGTGGGAGCAGAACCCCCAGCCCACTGTTTGTCTACCCACTTCCACAGAGCAAGTTGTTTCTGAGCAACCTGAATGACCCAGGGCAGGAAGAGAGAATCTGAAGGAGTGAGAACATGAAATTCTTTAGCCTGTAAATCCAGGAGTAGTTGGTGCAATGCTGCCAGTCAGTAACACTAGCAAGGGGTACTCTCCCATGTGTGTTCCTGTTAAGACATCCCAGGCTGCAAGGAACCAGGATTGTGCTGGAAATGGAGATCCTCTGGCTTTTGCAGCTCAGCAAATACTGGTTGTACATCCTGCCTGTGCTTGAGTCTTTCTCTTTTTTTTGTTACAGCATGGTAAAGGGACCACAGAGGGGAGGTTGATGTCCCAGGAATGCCATTTTTTTCTATCAGACTGGAGCTCAGTGCTCAGAGAGAGAGGAAATGAGTCTCTGAACTGCCACCCACTAGTTTTCTCGTGGAAAACAAGAACTGATGTTGAAGAAAATGCTGGCATTTAATTTTTACAGTATGGGGGCCATAGACATGATAAAATAGAGAGAAAATTGAGGTATTTGGATAATTATTGAGTAAGGAACCTCTCTGAATACAACAGACTGACACCAATTTACTCTGGGGGATGTAAGTCAATCTGTGTGATTACTAATGCTGGCCATGCAACATGGATGCAATTCCTGCCTTCAGCTGCAGTGCATTCCCTACAGTACACTGTCACTCAGCAGCCTGATTTGCCTCGTCACTGTTAATTGTTTGTATCTTGCCTGTACTGCAGTGCTGCTGACAGTTCTGACCTCTCTGTCTGTGCCTCCAGCTAGCATCCCTTTGTCCTCCAGGCTTGGCAGGGAGGAGGAATGCCTCCTGGCTTTAGCAAACCAAATTTGTAAGAATTACTGACTTTTTTCTATCAGTGGGTGCAGCAAGGAAAGCATGGGGAAGCAGCTGAGCTCAAGTCACACACACCCTCCTGCTTGGCCCTGACTTCACCCACAAGGCTCATCTCTGCTGCCATGGATCATCTCGTTTTGGGTCAGCAGCCTAACAGCAGGGTCACTTTGCTGTTTGTGGCCTGAGTGCCGTGTAGAGCCACACTTTTTCCTTTACAGCTCTGAATTGCAGGATGTGAGGTGGGAAAGATCAGAGAAAAAAAAAAATCTCCTGCCTATATTGTGAGGGCTTCACAAGCACAGTGACAGCCATGAAGGGAGGGTTGTGCTGGGTGCCAGGCTGCCCTCCAGGGAGGCAAAGTCTGGATCCAGTCTGTCCCTGTGGGACTCATGGTAGCCAGCCCCGAAGACCCCATGCTGCAGAAACTGCTGGCGTCAGCAGTTCCAGGGGTGGTGCAGAACCAAGAAGTTGAGGGGAATGGAGGGCTGCAGCCATGCTCACACGGGGCAGTGGCATATGGTGCAAGGTCAATGCTGGGTGGGAAGGGAACTGAAAATTTCTCCGCTTCCCCATCCTTACCTCAGCAAATCTAGGCCCAAAACACATGACATGGCATTCTCCTTTCCCCTCCAAATATAATCCTCATTCATTTTCAATTAGCTTTGTTTTTTCTGCAAATTTTCCTGCTGTTAAAAGCTCTGAGCTCCAGGTTCACTCATTGACTATGTAACACCATGGTTTTTCCATCTTGTGATTCCTCCCAGCACTGATCTGCTCTGACAAGGTCTGGACACCTTCCTAGGAAGACATGAAGCCTGGGAGAAGCTACAGAGGAAGAAGGCAACAGGAGTTAAGAAAGGGGGAGCAGATGGACCAGCCCCCATGTACTCCATGTTGTCAGTCCACTAGTTAGGGCAGCAACAGGACTTTGGTCACAAGTAGCAAAACAGTGGAAACATTAGAAGCCTGTCTCCAGTGCTGAGGTGTTTTTCCCTGGGTAACAAGTGTGTGATTATTTCTTTATTTTACTTTTAGCATCTTTTCCATGTTTCTAGTAAAACCTCTTGGCAGCAGAACATCTTTCTTCTGAAAGCCACAGAGGGTTCTGCTGTGTTGCATCACCATCAAACCAGAAAACTTCTTCTATGCTTGCACTGTGCTCATCTGCTGAGCTCTGCTCCAGAACGGAAGGAAGAGCTCAGCTTCTGCCCTGAAAGGACAATGCCTCCCAAAAACACACCATCTTGAGTGGCCAGCAGAGTGTCACGAGACTCACAGTTCCCCTTGCAGTGCCTGTCCCATGGAGGGAACCTGTTGGCTTTTACACCTGCTGGGTTTGTACCATACTTCAGAGCAGGGAGGTGGGAGATGAAGTCCCAGAGAAATTTGTCCCACTGTAATTTGATGCTTGTTCTTGTAAAAGAGGAAGGGGTTTACTTTCTTCCCCTTCACCCTAGTCATCTGGAAGGATCTGGGAGCTGAAAGGGAGAGTTATCTATAAAGCAGAGGGCAAACTACTGGAAGCAAAAATTGGAAATGCATGAGAAAACAAGAATGAAGGGCATAAAGAAACCCTTGGCCAGCTGTGGTGCAAAGGAGGTTGGGTCTGTTGAAACCTCAAGGTTTGAGTGACAGCAAGGCTTGGGGCTGACATGGCTGTGTGCTTCATGGAGGATCCACTGGAGACAAAGCAAAGCCTGAAATCATAGACCTTGCTCTCTTTTGAAGCTAACCTCCATGATAAAGATCAGGGTGATGTCTGTGAGTCATGAGGAGGTGCTTGAGGGAGACCATGGGAGTGTGAGTCATAAGGAGTAGAGCCATTTCTGGACCACTTGTGGACCATGTTTGTCCAGAAGTGCACAAGCTAGTCAAAAAGCAGAACACAATTTGCTTAGGCAATGATACATATTTATGGGTTCCAGCTTTGTACAAACTCCAGCTTCTTAAAAATATTTACTAAGAAATAGTTGCAACAAAAAGACCAAAAGCTCAGTATTCCAGTTTATTAATACTCTCAAATATTGCAAAATTTGCTGGTGGTACTGTCCTAAAACCAGTCAGTAGAATCTTGTGATTTTTTTTTATTTTTGAGTTTTCCATGTCAAATGCTTTCAGAGTTTGATTTGTCAAACTGGATGCTGCCCCTCTCATCCCCCTACCCTGACATATTTGAAATGCTACAAGTCAGTTACTGAAAACACTTAGCAATCATTAAATCTTCAAGTGGGATGATTTAGAGGGAATTACTTTAATAGCAGAATAGGCAACCTTGCTGTAAGTGCTGACTAGGAATAACTATGCCAAGACAAGAAGTCTTCTCCAAACAACAAGGCTCCCAGGAGGGGCAATGGACTCCATGGCCTAATTTAAAACAGATTGAGCAAACATGCATTTTCACAGGCTAATGGGCCAGAGGGAAGTTAATGAGCATCCTCATTAGTTTGTACTTCATATGAAAAAGATTACTACGTGTGCAAGGCAAGATTCTTTATTATGGATAATGCTGCCTTTACCCATGATGTTGTGATTATTGTTGCCAGGATCTTGTTAACTGAGCTTAATTTACAGCTAGCTAGTTAATGCTGTGTAAGAGAACAGCACTGTATTTGGATGCAAATAACAAGGACCCAGGGCACAATTCCCTGTCTTCACAGGATAGAGAATTTGCACCAGCACCACTTCTGCTCTGATTTAATGTTGGGAGGATACCCCGACAGATACTTCCAACACCAAGGTGGAAGGGAAACCTGACAGCACAGCATCAGTCAGATGTTCTGGAACAATGGGATGGGCTGCTCAGTACCTCGGTGGGTTTCTGAAGAAGTGCCAAGCCTGGAGAGGAAGGCTCCTGCCAGAGCAGGAGGAAAGGGCTGCACCCTCGAGGTCGTGTTGCTCAGCAGTGCCTCACTTGGGGTATTTGACAAACTGACACTCTGCGCACCGAGTGTCGGACTCAGCTTGTCAAATACACGCAGTGCCACACTGCAGCTCCCGGGGTCACAGTGTCCTCGCTGGGCATCAGCCTGGGCACACAGAGGGAAAAGAAGCACAGCGGCTGTTGTTAACTTCAGAGACTTTTTCCAGTTAGCAAAAAGCATCATTTATCCTCCCGTATTTCCCCCTCCTGCACTCTTTTTGGGGTGAGAGAGAACCACACCAGCAGACACTGCCTTCTGCTGAGGAAAATACCCACTCTATTAATTCCAAAGTCAGAAAAAGAAGTACAACTCTGCCCCTGGGCATACACATAGGGGTTCATCACTGACTCTGTTGGAGGCTCCTCCATTTGGCAGGAGACTGTAGAGATTATGATGCTGAAAGAAAACCAAGCTCCACATAGGGAAACAATGAACTTCTTCAGAAGTGAAGTGAAACTTTCTCTTCTGTTGACAAACGAACCCCCTTCTGCTTAATTTCTAGCAGAGAAAGCCTTTCCTGCAATAAGTGGAGCTTTCCACCTCCAAATGCTGGCATAATCCAGCCTTTAAGGCTGAACATCATATTCACACACACACACACACACACACACACACTTCTTGCACAAAGTGTTATTCCCTTGTTCTCTTAACAAGAGTGTGCAGGAAATGCAGAAATGCACCTAAAGAAAACTAAATAACAAAACATACACAAGTGAAGATGTTGCACAGTATTACTCTGTTCTGTGTCCTTCTCAGATGCTGACTGTTTAGAAATTCAGTCTAAAAACAGATTTGAAATTCTGATACTGTACAACCCTCCCAGAAAAATCCACCCTGGCTCCTAAGTTACACACCCATTCTGAACAACACTGTTTATGTCATTCATACTCTCTGTGGACATGTCCAGATATAGCTGAGTTTTTAGCATGGTGTTTTAGCTTCCTTACCAGGCCACAGATTTTAATTTCACATGACCAGCATCACCAGTTTGTGAGAAAGTAGTCTTGCTATTTTTAGTATCAAAATAAAGACTGAAACGTTTTTAATTATATTTTTTAAGGTAGACCATTAAGGACACTAAAGTAGTATTAAATTAAGTATATTAACAGTATCATACAGTGGGCAATTCATCAACCATTTCTACCTCTAACTTCTGTGACTCTATTTTACACAGATGATCATAGGATTACATCTAATATCACATACAGAAACATCCCTGGAAAGGAAAAGGTTTTTTCAGGTGAAAGCACAGCAAATACAGGTTCTCCGAACCCAGAAGAGAGTGGAGTAAGACTTAAGAGCAAGATAACAGCTACAGCTTTAAAGGTAAAATCTGTTTCTAGACTGAGTCACTACGAAGGCTTTGCAATTCTGGCATTCCCCTGTCTCCACCTTCGCCTTGGGTGCAATGTAGATAGTGACCAGTTCTGTGTTCTGCCTTCTCATTCCAAATGCAGTTCAGCCATAGCTGATAAAACTATGTGGCAATGGATAAAATCAGCATATGCACTTCATAAAGATAAGAAAACTATGTTAATAAGCTGATTTAAGATCAGCCTGCTGGAGTACGTGTGAACCTGTGATCCCCAAAAGGACTCTAAGCCATACCAAAATGTGGGGAAGCCACTAGAGAAAGACTAAGCAGGCTCTTCAATAGGTATCAGTGACCACATTGCCTTCAGCTTCGGTGCAGATGTCTAACAGATCTGGCCTTGGAGGGGGAAGAAGAAAACAAGGCAGCACTGCTTCTGCAATTGAAGCTTAAAATAATCCCCCGTTGTGGCTTTCTGAGGGGAAAAACAGCCACTTAAAATGTTGCTGTGAGGGACAGATAAGGGGTGGGGTCACAATGGGGATAATTCTATCAGCAGATGGGAATGGATCTTGCAACTCTACCCGTAGAGATCATATCTGATGTGAATGGATTTGTCATTGTCGGAGCTTCTGGTTTCAAGCTAAAGTGGGTATTCCCAAGTAAAAGCTCAGTGTTATAAAACTGAGCAATCTACTGCATACTCTGAAGGCCAAACAAAAAGAATTTTTCTTGCTGCATTCTTAAGTCAGTCCCTTACCAAATTCACAAAAAAGTCCCCCCCAGGCTGCACATCATCGCTCAGGTATTTTTACAGGGCTGTCAGACTGTTCTGCAACTTGTAATGAAAATAAATGAAAAGCAATATTATTGGATAGATTCAACTCTAAACCTAATAACAGCATGCATAGAAGTGTGACTGTGTGGTTTTCACATGCTGAGTAGCAGAGCCCTAGAATGCAGGCTGCAGCCATTTCAAGACATGCATTTATTATGCAGGATTTGAACTGGAATTAAGGTCGTCTCTGTTCTCCCCTTGGTGAAACACAAATCACAGTCTGAATTGAAAGCAAGAGTCCCCATAGATCTGTGGCAACAGTGTCTGCTGAACCTCTGGCCGGCTGAAACCTTGGGTTGTGCTTTTCCTAGGAGCTGGAAGCCTTTGTCATAACAGAGACAAATAAGGCTTTGCTCATGGCAGGCTTCCACTGGATGCTGTCCTGCTCCATATATGACCCTCTTATGCCCCCAGCCCTGCAGTGGACACTGCAAGGAGGTTTGCTATTAATATAAATTTATTAATATAAATGCTGATTCATTTCAAAGCCCCCAGGAAGGGCCTGATAATGCCCCTGTTACCTTCAGGTCACCCTCACATGCTCCCACAGCCCCTGCACTCCCCTGAGCCCCGCAGCCCCCGTCCCTGCACACTGGACTCTGTCCCCATCTCCAGACACACAAAGAGGGTAAATGCAGTAAACTTTCATCTGCTCTACTGAAACCATGGGGACAGTGAGAAATGGAGCTGTCGAGCACACTCACACAGCGCTGGGACAGGGTCTCTCCCTGGTTACACCCTCCTCATCCCACACCCTCCCCTGTTCATTGTGAGCTGCCTCATCTATGACTAATTTAGATCAAAATCTCCCACTGCCAGGAGCTCACAGGCAGCATGTGTGTGTCTGTGAGCTGAGGGAGCACACACACATGTACCCTGCTGCTGAGTAGGGCAACATATCACTGCTAATCATAATTCATCTTCATCAAGGAGCCGTGGTCCAGGGCGCTGTGCTCCCTGGCTGGGACCGGTGGCATTCCATCCCTGAGCCTGCCCTCCCCAAGCACACCCAGCCAAATGCTACCTCATCCCTGAAAGGAGGCACCAAAAAGCCCCTCTGGCTTAGGCAGACACAGCCCCAGCTCCGAAGGGAGGCAGCCCAAACCCAAGCAGAATTAAGACCCCTCAGAGTTCGAGGTGTAACATGGGGTGGGAGGACAGCTTTCTTCATTGCCAGGAATTGTCCCACACCTTTCGGCGTCCCAACACCCACAGGCCTTTGGGACCTCCTGAGGGAGAAACAGGAGATGAACCCCAAAGGACACATCCTCCCCTGTCCCCAGCCCCCCTTCCGCGGGCAGGACGGGGACCTGGCACCTACCATCGTGGGGCCATCCAGACCCGCGGCAGGCCGGGCCGGGCCGGGGGTCGTGCAGGAGCGCTGTGGGGGCTCAGCCCGGGCACACAGCGCGGTTTTGAAGGGGCTGCTCCTCCTTCAAGAGGAAGCTGCGAATGGGGAAGATAAGGCTGAGGTTAGATAACAGGAAATGTCTGGATGTGAGTGACAACATGTCCAGGTTGTTGTGAAAGCAGCTCTCCCCATCCTGCCGTGCGGCACGAGGCTCGCGAGCGGGGTGAGGGCAAGCGCCTCGGCCTTTGCCCAGTGCGGCCACGACCCCTCAGGGCCGGGCACAGGGGCCGGGCACACAGGGCCTGCAGCTGAGCCAGCCACTGGCAGCACAGGGAAGGGCACCAGGGGAGCTGTGAGCAGCCACACCAACTGTCCCCAGTCCGGCCACCTCCATGTCACAGTGGTCAGGCTCCCCTGCCCTGGCTGCTGAGGAGCCAGGCTGTGAAGGCACAAACAGCCAGAAGGGCTCTGGTCAGGGACACAGGCTCATGCCCAGGGGTGGATCTCTTACCCTGAGAGGAGTCTGAGTGAGGCGCGGGGAAGCAGAGTTCTGTTCTCAGGGCTCCAGCCATTGCAGGAGATTTTGTTCCAAAAGCTGCCCCACAAGGCTCACCTCACTTTTGAACTCATGGCCATGCCTCAGCTCTTCTGTTCCCTCGCACACACATGGGCAGACAGGGTTTCCTTTCCCAGTTCCAGCACCCGACCAAGGAGCTGGCCCTACTTCTGTGCCCCTGCTGGTCCCTCCACAGACCCTCTGGTGTCCACTGAGGTCCCCATCCTGGCCTCTGGAGCACCCACAATGCCTGCACAAAAAAGTAAACACCAGAGTATAGCTCAGAGCTGTAACCAAAGCAAGTCCCACAGTTTCTCCTCTCCTGTCCCCTCCCTGTACCACCCTCAGTATGGGGCAGCCTGAGGTGGCACCTAGAATCAGTGCTGTTTTCACCTGGCCAGAACCCCAGCTGGCCAGCACAGCTGTGGGGACAGAGACCAGCAAGCTGCATTTGCCCGTGCCAGTAGCACAGGCTGGCCACGCAAGACCAAAATGAATTCAAGCAAACCCAGGAATTTCAGAGGCATTCCTCATCTTTCTAGACCAGCATGATACACAGTATATTTTGTAAGGCCAGGATTCATTAAAAATATATTGGTGCAGACCAGTCTGCACCATCCCAGGCATGTTTACCATCAGCTAGCCCTGATGGTGTGACGGACACTTGAGGGACATCCCTCTTGTAGCATTGGTTTTCCCACTCCTCACATTCAGCTGCAGCCCTTCCTTTCCAGTTTTGCCTCCACACTGCTGTCTGGCTCTTCAGCCAAACCCCACAGACACCCTCCAGTGCTGGTGGCTGGGGCCTGCCCTAGTCCAGCAGCTTTCAGTTACGTTATCAGCATGCCAGGACTGCAACCACAGACTTTATGTTTCTGCAGCTCTGACCAAACCCCTAATCTGGAAAGCAGTTATTTATGCCTCCAAGTAACTGAGCCCCCTGGAAGCACCCACAATGTACTCCTGAGACTCTGTGCAGACATAGTAAGACCAGCCAGCCTGCTAACAGTCAAACCCATTCCCTGTGCCTGAGGAAAAGTCAGATAATGAGGAATACAGTTACTGTCCAGTTCCTCTTTCATTTGCCTGTGTTTTAAAATATGCAGTAAAAGAGGAATGGACAGGTCTGAGTGGTTTTGTTCTGTTTTTACTTTGGTTTTAACTGGCTGCAAGAAGTAGGTCTGTTTATGTAGTCTATGTAGTTTTTTATGCAAGCCAGCATGAGCTTGAGTCCATGAAGGCTTTCTAGCCAACATGCCACCAGAAACCTGCTACTCATCAGCTGGGGCAGTGGGAGATCAAGCATCCTCCCCTAGCCAGGACACTCTGCTTTGCCTGCACCTGACCCCAGCCCAGTCCCGTGGGCCACAGTAACATCCAAGGTGGAAGGCTCTCAGGGAAGCTGATTTCCTCTATACTTTGCAGATGTCACCACACTGCCCTACTCTGTGCAACAGCCTTGAAATCACACTCAGCATTTCCCAATGAAGGGACTGTTTTCAGTGCACTTGCAGTGCATGCAGCTCTGTAGCTTAATCTGGGAAGAGGAAGAAAGGAGGTAGAGAAGCTGTGGGCACCACAGACTGCCATCAAATAATGTTTCAGAGGCTTCTGCACACTGCTCCCCAAATTTTCTTGGAAAATCACTTCAAAAAAAGTGCATACATTTCATTAGTGTGCAGCAAATTCTCTCACACTTCAGCTGCAAATTCTTGTTGTTTTTACCTGCTATAAAGTAGAATATGAAGGATTAGCAGGTTTGTACTGGACATGGAAAAACTGGGACTCATTTAATTCCTGTGCTGCTCTGTGCAGATCAATCCACGCAGACATGAAACAAAAAAGGACATGGAACTTTTGGAGCAAGTGCAGAGCAGATCCACAAAGCTGATAAGAGGACTGGAGCACCTCCTCGACAAAGACAGGGAAAAGAGTTGAGGCTGTTCAGCCTGGAGAGGAGAAGGTTTGTGAAGACCTTATATGAACTTCAGTACTTGAAGAGCCTACAGATACCAGAAGCTGGAGAGGGACTCTTCATCAGGAACTGTAGTGAAAGGACAAGGAGTAATGGGTGCAAATTGAAAGAGAGGAAATTTAGGCTGGATATTAGGAAGAAATTATTTACTGTAAAGGTAGGGAGATACTGGAACAAATTGCCCAGGGAAGTTGTGAAAGCCCCAACCCTGTCACAGTTCAAGGCCAGTTTAGAGAAGGCCTTGAGCAAGCTGGTCTAGTGCAAGGTGTCCCTGCTCATGGCAAGGGGATTTGGGACTAGATGATCTTTAAGGTTCCTTCCAACCCTTCACTTTCTATGTTTCTGTGATCCAAACTGACTTAGCCAAAGCTAGGTCAAGGCTAGGAGAATCTGGCCTCTGGTCAGCATGCCTTCACAGCACACCAGAAGATTTTACATTGGGACAGCTCCTTGCACAAACATCTTCAAAGCCAATATACTCTTTCTGATGAGGGAATTAAAGCTGTGTGCTACCAAGTCAGGCCCAACTCCAGTCATCAATGACTGTCTTCCATTTCAGTTTGCTTAGTCAATCCAGTTCTGCCAACCAGCAGCATCCAGAATTAAGTCCATCAGTTTTGAAGCCATCATATCAAAGGATGGAAAGACAAATTATTCATACATCAAATTCAAAAATACCAAACCACTTTTCTGAAGTTTCTCCTTCCAGGTGAAGAATACTATTATTTACTCCTGCATTGGCTAACTGTTCAAATTGTTTTCCTTCATCCTTAGTTCTTGGAGAGCTTTCAGACTAAATCTCAGAGAGCCAGTTGCTACCAGACTTTCTCCTGAGCTATCTGCGAGAACAGCAGGCACTGCCTTGCCCTGCAGTGAGGTGTTAATGACCCAGGGTCTAGCAAAGCCAGCAGTGACCCCTCCAGCAGTCAGCTCCAACAAAGCCAGCAATGACCCTTCCACCAGTCAGCTATAACACCACCCTTTTCAGTTTGTCCAGATGTGAGTGAGCTTTGACACTTCTCAGCATTACAGGTGCTGCTTGGGAGAAGCTGTGAGGCCCAGTGAGAGCCCAGCATGAGCGCGCATGGGGGAAAGCGTAAAAAGAAGGGTGTTTATATGAATGACCACAGCGACCATGTGAGTGAGGAGAGGAGGAAAGAGGAGACCAAGAGCAGCCCTGAGCTGCCACTGCAGCACTTCCCTGTGCCTCTGGAAGCACTCATCGTGCTGGATTCTCCAGGGAGCAAGATGGGGTGAATGTTTTCATAGTTCCTTTCCTCCAGAAGATGAGATGGCTAATCATGATAGCTTAGCTCCAGGCACTAAAAGAACTTGCAATGGTACAGGAAACTATCACAACTATTCCTTGAAGGCGAAGCTGTGCATGATGGAGGAACTCCCTTGGGAGGTCTTTAATCCCTACATTTGGGCAGGGATCTCTTCAGCCAGCAAGGTTAGAGACATTTCATACTCACCACCAGCCTCCTTCTAGGAACAAGACTTCTCAACTGCCATGTCTTGTCAGCAAAACTCACTTAGCTGAACCCTGCCTCACTGGCCAGCCTGAGCTTTGAGGTGTGTGAACATCTTGTTCCCATTTCCATTCTTCACTTCGTTCAGAAAGAAAAACAAATCAACACACCATGTGGACCTCCAAGTTTTGCTGTCAGTGCCATCCTCCCTTCCTGCCCTCTTTTCTGGCAGGTGCATAGCAACAAGAGTCAGAGGCTGAGCTCCAGCAAACAGCGGATATTTCTGTTCATGGCTGATTATGTGTTTGGCACGTTTGTTTTAGACCTCTGGTTAAGGGGGGAAAGAATGAGAAAGAGAGACAGAGGCGGGGTGGAGGAGGGGAAAAGGCAGACACCAATCAAGAGGTTCAAAGCTGGTTTTCAGATGGACAGTGAGAGATAAGAAAACCCCACTAACTGTCACAGCTACTGAATGACCCAGAAGACATCCTGTACCTCATACACTATTAAGAATAGCATTCAGAGAACAGTAGTAGTGTTGATATTTAATCCTAAAGAAGTAGCAAAGTAGCACCAGCCAGAGGTCAAGTAATTTCAGGTAGCTTCGATTTATTCTTATTTAATTTTAATGAGTACACTTAGATTTTTATGAGTGGAGGAAAACCAGACTTCCTTTTTTTCCCTAGGTCTGGCATACCTGTTCAGTTGAGACCAGTTCTCTGTTCATAGGTGCTAAGTAACCTTGTCTAGAGATTTTGCTTCAAAATAAAGTTGTATTGCAGCCACCTTAATTCCCTAATTTCCTTAATTCTAGTGCATCATCGAAAAATAAAGCTATATTTTCCATATTTGCTCCATCAAAGGACTATCTTCTTTCTTGCAGTAATCTTATTACATGGCTAGACAAAGAGTAAAGTCTTACTCTAGGTCGGAAAGACTGATAGACTTTATTCACTGCTGGTATCAATACAGTTACTTCTGAGAACAGAATCCAACCCTAGAATTCTAAAAAGACAACCATGGATTCATATATGCATTGAGTTTTTTTTTCATAAAAAAAAAATTAACAAGCATTTAAGTTGTCAAAAACAGGATTGTGCCAATTCTTTTTCACAGACAGTGAAGACAGAGAGCAACTGTGCTTCTGACACTCATCACTGTCTTTTATTGAACATGCAGTAACTAATTTTTTTTTTTTCTCTGCATATTACTTTCAGAAGCCACATATCAGCCAAGTTTCTCTACTGCCACTTTCTGGAGAGCCTACCAAAGTAATATCTTGGGTACAAAGCACTGGTGATGGTTACAAGGCATGGCAGGCCAAGGCCTGTGGTGGACCTGCACGCTCCTGCTCTGCAACCACAGTCTCTGTGCCATGCCAGGCTCTCTCCCACATGGGAATACAGCAGGAAAAGCTGCAGTGGTGCTCTCAGACTGCCCTCCCAGTGCTCAAGGGGCCAGTGCTGGCAAAAGTAATTGGCAGTCAGGAAAGAAAACCACATCAGGCCTTCCATGTTTGGAGATACCACTTCTAAAGGCTCCTAAGCCACAGATAACTGGAAAATGGGACTGCAGCTAGAGAGATACCAGTTGCCCAGTCTTTCCATTCTTCCTTTAGCATCTGCTGCTGGTGAACCCCAAGTGATAGGGTGCTGGGTCAGCCAGCCCCTACTCTGATCCTGGGCAGATGTTCTGCTCTTCAGTTAAGCCTCAGAACTGACTGCAGTGACAGCATGGGACCAACATACCAGGAACACCTAAATGCCAAGCTGATGTGTTTATCAGTCCTGCACTCCACAGGCAACTCCTGCAGTGTCACAGAGGTGTCCCTTGAGCAATGACCACTGTCAGACCCTTCAGTCTGGGCTTCTGGGAGGAGGCAGATGTGCAGTTATCGCTCACCCCCCTTTTAGAACGCAGAGGGCATTTCGACACCGCTGCCTCTGCTTGCAGAGTCACTGTCAAAGGGAAGTACGTGACCGCGGGGCTCTGGCTCCCAGCTCTCCTGCTGTGTTGCTCAACAGTGACAGTTAGGTTTACATCAGCCACCTTTCTCTGTGGCAATGAAGTGCTTCCCAAAGACCATCATAACAGAACAAAAGTGGGTTTCTGTACAACACATCTGTCTCTCAGTACATGAGGTATCATGCTGCTAGGCCACCTCGTAATCATTACATGAAACCTCTCCATTTGGGACACAGAAGATGTTCACAGACAATGTGAAAAAACATCTTTCACAGCAGGATGGCCTGCTTCATTAGACCTTTTCAGAGTGGCTCAAGAAAAGCCAAAACAGAATTGTGTGGGTTGGTACAACTGCCAACAAGTTTGCAAAAGTGGGAACCCTGATTTTCATAAGCATTGCCGTGGCTGCTGCACAGCTGCTCACCCCTCCCAAGAGGAAAATTGTAGTTTGAGAGAAGGCCACATAACTTGGGCAGCCTTTTCTTTTGGACTCTTAAGAGATTATTCATTAAGTCATATGCCTTCACACTATAGCTGAACTGGGATAGTCACACCAAACAGACCAGGACTCTCTCCAACACCCATTATCTATTTCCATCACATCTTCCCTCCTGTATTGGAGCTTTTGAGACATAGCAGGGTGTTTTCCACTCCAGTGAAATTCTACCAGCACACCTCTTCCCTCTGCAGTGCCTCATGGGACAGCCTAGAGCAGCGATGCGGGCTGAAAGGCCAGCCTGTAGCAGTTGGGGATTTCTCCCCCTTCCCAAAGCAGCTGAGTTGCTTCACATCCTTTACTCAGTCAGGTATGAATCAGAGATCCCTTCAGGCAAGACCATGGAAATGCATGGAAGGAAAGAGATTTTATTGACCCCGATGGCTTAATCTTATCCCAGGATGTGAATGAGCTTTAACAACACTCAGACTGAAAAGTTCAAATGTAGACACAAATGTCTCTTTCCAAAGCAGCTTATGGGACATTGCACAAATCCAACAAGGCATATAAGGTCTATTTTAAGCAGCACCCCAGCCTTATCCAGACAGTGAACTTACACTTGGCACCAAGAAAGACAAGAAATTGCCCATCAGAGCACATGGCCTGAGTGAGGTGTTAGTGTCAGAGCACTGATTATCCGCTGGAATGCCCACAGGCAAGGAGTCAGGCCATCCATCTGCCTGCAGGGCTGGTGGGGAGGGCTGGCAGGAACACAGCTGTTCTCGTGGCTTTCTGTCAAAGGCTGAGCAAATGTGAATGTTGAATCTTAAACCTGGAGCAGACAGGATAACTCGAGGCAGGGCCACTTCTCTGAGCAGGTAAATAACCAGCCCGATGGGCAGGCTGGGCAGGGACACGGCTGTTCCAGCAGTGTCCTGTTGGGATAGCCTCAGCTGGGATTTGGGCAGGCTACAAAGACACGTGTCGTTTAAAAACTGTTCTGTTGTGTATCAGAGGTATGTGTTATATTAAGGATTTTAAAATTTTTAGTAGATACAAAGTCAAATTTAGCGTGACTAGTGCAAGGAAGCGGGGAGATACGCACAAGGAGAAACGCTCCCAAAATCACCGGAGGTTGCAGGGGAGAATGAACTGCCCCCTCGCAGAGCCTCCTCTCGAGACCAGACCGGGCCGGGCTCCCCCAGCACAGAGCGGCTCTTGCTCAAGGCAGGGCCCGGAGCTGCGGAGGGGCCGCGGAGCTGCCATGGGCCCGGAGCTGCGGAGGGGCCACGGAGCTGCCATGGGCCCGGAGCTGCCATGGGCCCGGAGCTGCCATGGGCCCGGAGATGCCATGGGCCCGGAGATGCCATGGGCCCGGAGCTGCGGAGGAGCCCCGGAGCTGCGGAGGAGGCCCGGCCGGGCCGGCGCTGAGGCGGAGCGGCCCCGCCGCCCGCGCTGCCACCCGCGGCCGTCAGGTGTCGCTGCCGCGCCGCTCCCCGCCCGATCCCGGTCCAGCCCCGGCCCCTCCTCGGCTCCAGCCCCGGGCCCGGCCCGGTCCAGCCCCGGCCCCTCCTCGGCTCCAGCCCCGGGCCCGGCCCGGTCCAGCCCCGGGCCCTCCTCGGCTCCAGCCCCGGGCCCGGCCCGGTCCAGCCCCGGCCCCTCCTCGGCTCCAGCCCCGGGCCCGGCCCGGTCCAGCCCCAGCCCCTCGCTGCGGCCGCCGGGGGCGCCCCGAGGAGCCCGCGGCCCAGCGGCCGGCAGAGCCTCGCGTTCCGCGGCGGGAGGTGCCGTGGCAGCTGCGTGGGAACATTCTTGGCGGTCCTGGGCTCGCGGCCTCTCCAGGGAGAAGACTTCTGGTCAGAAAGGGACAAGGACGACTTTCAGGCGGGGGGGGGGGGGGCGGGTTTTATTTTTAAAATCCGTGTAAAAATAATGCAAATAAAGCCCGAGCCGATGGGCTCGGAGGCTCATTCGCAGTCAGCGCCGGGCAGTCCCGCTCAGTCACTGCGGAAAGCTGCAGCACAGAAGAGTTCCTTGTCCTGGGAATTGCCTTCCTGACAGCCCTGCTGTGGCCCTCGATATCGCCGTGTCAGCTACAGCTTTCTGCTGGGACCCGGTTGAAAAAAAATAACTGCAGGGCTTGCCATTGTCTATTGACAAGAACCTGTTCTTGTCAGCCCCAAACCGTAACCAAACTCCCACTGCTCTGCCGGCCACCTCCATCGCTGTCCCAGCACTGCTGCCAAGCGCAGTGTGTGCTCCGGGACTGTCCCTAAGCGTTTCTGGGTACTGTGTGCACACAGCTGATGGCGAACACCCACCATCACCCGATTCCTGGGCACAGGGCACCTCATGCATCTGCACAGGATCACAGTGACCATCCTTCCCCCACTGGTCTAACTTTGCATCCTTCAACCTGACCCAGCGAAGTTCTTCCTTGCTATCCGGCACTTACAGTCCCTCAGGTTTTGCAGGTGTTTCCAGTTGGGATAAGCACTGTAATGAGTTTCATGCTACTAATGCCTTGAGAGGGGAAACTTGAGGAACAAAAGGGATGGGTGAGTGACAGACTACATCACACAGCCAGCACTGGGTGTGTGCATGTGGCATTGGTCAGGGTGCAAGTGAGTACTCAGCACTGGAATGTCCTACAGGAAAGGGGCCTGTGCCAGGCCTGAGAGGATGTGAAATGAGATGAGGAACTGAGCTGACCCACAGGCAGCTCACATCCTGAGGAAGGGGAACCAGCCTCAGGGAAAGCAGGGACAGCAGGTTTGCCTGGGCTGGGAAGAGTGATGGCAGTTGCAAAGCATAGAGGAGCAGGGGCAAAAAAGGAGCTGTTACTGCTCTTCAAGAACACCTGAGCTGAATCATCAGGAGTGCCTGCACTTTGCAGTGGGAGTTGGAGTTCCTATGACCATGTGGTGAGGAGAGCCAAAGCCGATGCAGACAAAATATCAGTGCCTGCTCTCTAGCAGTGTGGCCATGCCAGTGTGCCTCACTCCTGCAGCAGAGCCAGAGCTCCCTGTGCATCTCTGCAGGGCTCTGGCTCCCACCAGTGTTCCTGCTCACAGCTACACAGAGGTCGTTCTTCCCCTTTGAGCAGCTCTCAAGTCACACTGCTACTGGTGTAATTTGTTGATGAAAATGTGGTTTGCAATGTCATTTTCTTAGGGAATGAAACATGTTGTTTCTTTACTCAGGGACACATTTTTTTGCTTTAATCAATCTTTGGGAGATAAATAAAAGTATATATGCATACTGAGTGTGGCATGTTCTTTCTCACATTTCCTTTCATTTATTTGATGAAGTGAGAGGACTCTCCAGTTTCTTTACATATGTAACATTTTTCACTTGCAAAAACATGGGAAGAATAAAGTAAATGCATATTTCAGATACTTTTTCCTTTCAGCCCTCGGTTCTTAACCTTTTGCATCATGTGCCCATGGGAAAGATAAAAAGTATTTCTTACTTCATGTGACCTGAGAGTTTGGGGTTTTCTGTCTCTTAAACCTTTTCTCAGTTTACACAGACACACACACACACTTCCCTGCATGTACAGTGTGACAAGCTTGAAAGCAAGTTTGTCTTCCTCATTTTTTTTTAGCTCACATAAAAAATACTGGGGGCATTTCACTTCTCTCAAAGTCCTGGCTTTAGCCTCTCTTGAGCTTGCCACACGCTGACAGCATTCGGTTAGACTGTGCCTGTCCCAGACCTTGCCAGCAGTAGCACCAGGCAAGCTGCATGTCTGGTGAGAAGAGAGGTCCTGGTGGGTCCACTGCAGTGAAAACTTTCTCTCAGGAAGAATTTGAAAGACACAAACCCCTAAAACCCTCTGCACTTCAGCCTTACACCCAATTTAAATGCATTTGGAACAAAGTTCGACAAGGTCCAATAAAGGCTAAACTGGTACAGTGGAACTGCTTCCCATTTTCTTTCATTCCTGTCTTTAAAGGAGTGCTTTTCTTCCAACAGAAAAGCTTCTCCCTCCTAACCTGCAGCCCACAGCATGGCACAGCCGTGCCCTGAGGAGCCTGGATCACAGAGTCAGCCACACAGCCTGGTGCCCTCCGTTGGCCATGGTCCAGCCGGTGCCACCCGGCACAAACAGGCAGACAGGGGCAGGTGATGTGGGGATGTGCCCTCGTCCTGCCCAGCAGCTGGAGAAGAGGAGGGGAGGGCAGCGGTTCTCACCCAGCCTCCAGCCCGTCCACAGCACGGCATGCTCACGCCATCAGACACTGCCCTTCCCCGTCCCCCGGCTCTCACCCAGGTCCTGTGGGGAGCAGCCAGCTCTGCCCACACCTCTGAACAGAACAGGCCATTCCTGAGCCCCAGGATCAAACAGCAGGAGTTTGGTTGTGTCCACATTACAAAGCCCTCGAATCCACATGTGGAGTCTTTGTGTTCCTAAAGCACAAGCCTTAATTTTTCATGTGGTTTTTTTTCAGTTCAAAGCACATGAAAGAAAACACATCCCGTGCAGCAGTTCATCTGAGCAGTGTTTGCATAGCATGGAACTGTACGCTTGCCCATGCTGCCTATTGGCAATTGTTCCTGATTTATGATGTTGTCCAAACAGTGTTCAGGCATCATTTAGGAGAGTATTACTAGCAAAGGCTAAAATAGTGCCAGGGTGTGAGCTAATAATTAAGTAGGATAGCACTGGTCCAGTGCTGAAGCTCTTAAGCTGAGAATGTTTTGTTCACAGCATAGCCACAGCCTGGGAATCAGTGGAAGCTGGAGGGATGTGATTTGGGACATATGCAGTTCATCCACTGCTCTGCCAACAGGGATATCCCATGGCATCAGGAAACCTTGGTCCTTCCAACACCACCCTGTTTCTTCTTTTTCAGTGACCATCAGCTGCCATACCATAATTCAAGCAATGTAATATTTATATTCTTATATAAATAATCACAAAATCAGTTCTGCTATGAAGGTTGTTTTGGTTCAAAAGAGGAACATGAATGAAGTGTTGCACACTGTGTAGGGGCTCAGGCAGGAATGGGATGCAATGGATCTGCTGGGTCTGTAGCAAGCAGAGGATTGCCACCTGGAGAGCAGGAGGAGGCTTTTCTCCAAGGAGAGTGACAGCATCACATTGTGGTACCATTCTTAGAGATTGTGGGTACTAAAGCAACTGGGATCATGGCTGTGTGCACTGATAATGTGGTTTTGAAGAGCTGCTTTGGTTGTTCTTCAAATGCCCAGGAAGTTTCTTTGCTCCTGCTATTTGTACGGAATACAAATACTATGGGAGCAGTATTGGGATCAGGAAGGAATCAATGTGGATTATTTCTAAAATCAGAGTGATCCACATTTCCATGGAAAAGTAGTCAAAACCATCTCAAGGTCGTTAAATTAAAAGAAAAGCATTTGAGAATAAAGACTTTTAATGCATTTTGAAGTACATCAGAATCTCTTAAACAGCTCATTTTCTTCTCTTGAGCACAGCAGAAATTGCTCATAGTCAGTAATTGATCCAATACACTTCACCCTCTGCAAGTTTTCTGTTCTGACACTCCTCCCCGCCGTTTTCTTTATTTACTCACTGTTTAAAACTATTTGTGTATCCAGCCTGCGATCACATCCTCTGCCACTGGCAGCTCCCAGCTCGGGTGCACTAATCAGCCCTGACCTTCCTAATGAATACACCTGGCTCAGCTAGGGTGAGACTGTTCCAGTGAGATGGCCACTGCCAAGGGACTGCCTTTTCTGCTGTCCTTCCCTGAATTATTATTTGTTCTCAGTGAGCTTTACATTATTTCATGATTTCTTAGATGTTTCTACCTGTCAGTTATTCCAGGGACTTTTGATGAAAAGCAAGGGCAGAAGAAAATCAAATTGGAAGACTGCAAAGTGCTGCCTGTACTCCATGGCACCTCTTCCAAGCCTCACATCTGAAGTGGGAGTAGTCATATGCATGGAAAGGTACTTTGGCCTAGCAGAAGTTGGTTCCCTGCAGCACATTCCTGAGCTGCAGACCAAGCCCAGACTAACATGATTTAAGTGGCAGGGCTTCCATCCCCTCTTGCTGGGAAGTGTTGCCAAGGCTTTACAAATCTTGCTGTTAGGGCATTTTTCTTATTAGGTTTCAATCTTAAGTATCCTTTTGCACAGTTGCATCCCACTAGTTTCAGATACAAGTTAAAATGAAGAAGAATGACATGAAATGAAGCCAAGGGAAATGTATTAAGTGATGTTTGCAGAGTACATTGATAGAAGGGGACAAAATGTCCTTGGGAGAACAAAGAAATTGATTGTTAATAACACATTTCATTATGCAGACACCAAAGAAGTTTTGTGACTGCTGTGAAGTCCCCATGTGTTAACCTCATAGGGCAGACCTGCAAAGTGATCAGGGTAGCTCAGGGTAGGGGATTGCAGGGTGTGCATTTGGATCTCGTGAGTTATCAAGCAGCCCTGTGCCTGCCCCCACAAGGCTGGGTCATCTCCAGTGCAGAGCATGCATCCCCACAGGGATCTTCTGGACCTGCTGGCTTGGGCAATGCACAGGCAAGTGGGGAGCTTCTAGGAGCAAGGTTCAAACTCAAGAAAAGGGCATTAATCTGACTATAAATACCTGACAAACTTTGATTGTATGAGAGCTGAACAGCATGGAGGGAATTTTAGTGACTCCTGCACTGAAAATGGATTGCTAGCCTAAGCCCTGAGCAGAAGATCCAAGCCCAGCAACACCTGACTGAGCCGTGATTGGTCCACATACATTTGGCAAGCAAAAAAGAGTTTAAAACTGATTTAATCCTTCCAGCTTTTTCTAATAATCAGGCTAAGATGAGAGCCATGCTGTTGACTGAAGGAAGGTCAGCAGAACCCCAGTATCTGTCAGGTGAGAGAATTAAGTGAAGAAGATGGATAAAGAGGAGAGATTCGATGAGGGTGATGGGAAAGAGGACAAAAAAAAGTTAATACCAAAACTCAATAATGACAAATTAAATGAAGTGAGGATTTCTCAGTGAGTGGAGCAGCACCAAAACAAAGTCTGAACATGCTGGGACATTGGACCGGTCCTGAAACCTAAACCATCCAAATCACTGCCAGCAGATTTCTTTTGAAAGCTTCTGCTACCAGGGGAAAAGAACTGGGCAGGCATTGCAGAGGAGGAGATGCAGAGAACCTCACAAGCAGGTACAGCACAGATGGCTGTGAGCTCTGTATCTTTTAGGTGATGTATTGGAGTTCTAATGGCAGCAACATGTATAACAAATGAGGTCACCAGACTAATATTATTACAACAAGTTCCACATGAATTAATCATGTTTGAGCCATGATAACAGAGGGTTGGTTAGTGTATTATCTCTGAGGCTCCCATCTCTCTGGCACTTGCTCTAAGCCAGTTGCCTTGGGATGGGGCATGGACTGTTTTCTTTCAAAAGAAAGCAAGCGTTTCTTTCAAAAGCAGACTCATTTATTCTGAGTTTTATTCTTGGGTAGGTCAAGCTTTGGTAGAGAAGCAATTCCAAAACTGCAGTATGATATTTTTTGTCAGGTTTTATGTTGTGCTTTTTCCCTCCTTGTAAGGACCCTGGGAAAGTTTCCCCCATCAGCCTTCTGGTTTTGAGATAAATATAATCTCTTTATAAAAACACACACTCACATAGCTTACAGCAGCCTTGTGCTGGATGTGGTGTTCACCATAAATCACACCACCTCACTGCCAAACCAAGTCTAAAACAAAATGAAAGAAACTTCTTAGTGAATGTCCAGCTTTATTTCTGTCCTCAACAGCAGGGAATTCATGTGAAAGGTTTTTACTAGCCTTGCACCAAAAAAAAAAAAAAAAAAAAAAAAAAAAAAAAAAAAAAAAAAAAAAAGGTTTGGGAGATCTCCAGATAAAGGTTTTCCTGAATTAATACACACATAGGTTAGCATATATCAATAAATAGAAACTCTTATGACCATGAGAGGGAAAACCTGTGCAGGTGTGGAGCTGCTTGGGTGCGTGTATGTGACATCGATAGGTCTGGTCACTGCACTGGCTTCCAGTGTGACCATCCTCCCTGATGGCTGCCAGGCTGCTACCAAAGGAATGAGAAAATAAAGAGAATGAGAACTTTGACCAAACCCCTGGTAATCAGAGCAGTTTTTAGCTGACTTGCACATCACAACAAAAGTTGAAGTCAGGTTAATGGCAGTGGGTTATCCATGGGCTATTTTTCTCGGTCTGGTCATCCCAGAATCGCTGCTGTGCTTTACTTTGCAGTACAAAAGATGTCTCTGTGGCTCACATGTAGCAAGCAGGAAACCAGCAGGAAAGAGTGAAGATTCCACAAAAATTCCACCTTTTCCTGTATTACTGACTGTGCTGATGCTTTCTCTGTTCAGTTCTTGTTTGGTTGCTGGGCACTCACCCAGACTCACCCTCTGGCAGAGACAAAAAGTGCCATTCATGGTCTGAAAATTGGAGCTTTGGTTCTGGGTAACCATTTGGCTGACAGATGTTTCTTCTTGCCTGTCTCCATCATTGCTTTTTCTCCGGCTAATTCCTATCCTAGGAAGTGTGTGGCACTACTGCAAAGAAGGAAGGGGGGAAACCCACAAAAAATTAAAAACATTTCAAAAGCCTGGGGGTGTGAATTTCCGACCTGTTGGCTGATGATGTCGGGAGGGTGCGCCTGCACCTCCAGGTATGGGTGGGAGCCTGACTGCAGGGGATATTTCATGTAAGTCAAAGGCACAAGTTACACAACATCTCCCAGCTCTTGTTTCACAGGTCAGGAAGTGGCAGCAGTCCAACGGTTCAGAGAAATGCTGTCTGGCAAAATGTGCAGAGTTGAGCCCTGGTCCTACAAGGATGAGGGACACCTCTGCCCATGCAGAGCTGTCCCCTGTGTCCAGGCCTTCGAGATGAGACCAGAATCTTAATGAGGGCTGTGGTAAAGCAGGAGGTTGGTAAAATACTGGGTAAAGCTCAGGAGGAATTACGTTTTCTTCATTCCTTGAGCAGATCAGATCTCATCTTAATTTTGCTCCCTTCAATGAGTCCCTGATGGATTATACTGGCCCATAGAAAGGAGGCACAAAGCTCAGTATGTTTTGTCTTTTGAAACCTTCAAACATTTTCACAAGCCACCTTTCCCCCCAAGCTCCTTCCTGCTGGAAGAGGGCCTGGATATGGCTCTCCCAGTCCTTGTAGACATTGTTGAGAGCAAGGCCAGAAGGCAGAGAGCTGGGTCCAGCAGTGTGCAGTTCCTCACACCCACTCCCCCAACACCATCCTGCTCACACCTGCTCACCACCACCCCCCGTTCCTGTCGTTCTCCCATCAGTGTTTCCTTCCAGTGTTCCCCAGCAGCTCCTCAGGCAATACTGGCCCTTCCCAGCCTTGGCTGTGGGGTGAACCAATCGATGAGCCTTAAACAGCAAAACAGAATAAAAACTGCTTCTCCTCAGCAGTTTCCCCTTTCCTCAGTGCCCCCACACCCCCACACTTGCTGCCATTAGATGTCTTTCTTCTGACACCCATCGACTCGGGGATTGAGAGTTTCAGAGAGACCCTCACGTCACCTTGTCCCTTGGACCAACCTTGCTCCTGACAGAGCTCCTGGGCTCTGCTGTCCCCTCCTTGCCATTTCTTCCCAAGAATTCTGTGTGAGCTCTCTTTGCCAAGGTGGTGAGCATCTCCAACCAAAGTCCTAAAGGCCAAAAGGAAGCCAAAGTCCCTGGAGTTTATTTCTCTTTTCTCCTCTTTCCTTCCTTTATCAGCAAGCAACAGTTTCCTGGTGAAAATGGGCAGAAAGAATCAGAAATATTGAGCAAACTAGGAACACTTGTTCAGACCAAATGCTCTCAATATTTCCAGCAAGCAAAGCCCCCTGTACCCAGTTTATTTGTCCAGGAAACGTGAAAAAATGTGAGACGTCAAAAGACAGTAGCTTTATATGTTTTAATAGTTTAATTTCAAGCTAACCAAGGTTAATTTAAAAAAAATAGAAAAAGATACATACAATAGGTTTCATTTGTTTGTTTTTAACTGTTTGGTTTGTTTTCATTTTGTTTAATTTCTGAAATGTTTTGGCCTTTGTGCAAAAATGTAAGAAAACAGAAAGAATTATGTTATTTTCTTTGTTTATTTGTCATGAGAGTCACAAAAATCCATTTCTGAGATTGTTTTATTCCTAACTATGTCTATTAACTATACAGTGTCTCACAATGATCCCATAAAATCCTTGGGAACATGGACAGCAGAAGAGCTGCTCATTCTGTCCAAATGCCAGTGTGATGAGGGAGGGTGTCACACGACTCTCACGTCACCAACTCTGTGACGTGGCTCAGAGCCTCATTCTCTGACCCATCTCATGCACACAACTTGTGCCTCACGGTGTCCCAGGGCTCACACAACAATGGGTTTTTATTTCCTCACTGTTCAAGGAGGGATGATGGCAAACTTTTGTATATGGGCATTGCTGCATCTTAGTAGAAATATTTTGAGGATTTCTGACTTCCTGGAGAGCTCTCTAAGCTGCTCCACCTTTGGAAGCACAGGACAATGGTGTTAGAGAGTAAGATTAAAATCTTGGAACTTTAACATGCACTTTTACAGAAGGAGTGAGGTCACAGGAAAAAGTATTACTAAGTTGTGGAAGGAGACTGGGACTGTTTCTAAACATTTGTCATTTTCCTACAAGGAATTTTTGCCACCTCAATAAGCAGCTGTCCGAGGCAGGAGGCAGTTGAGGGAAACACTTTGATGACACTTTGGCTGATCTGGTCCTGGTGATGCTTCTAAGGGCGAGACAGTTTTGCAAAGCTCCTCCACCCAATTCAGAGCGCTGTGACTAACTCTCCTGCATACAGCCCATTTCCTCAGAACAGCAATCACAGGCTGCAGACAGCAGCCTGGTCCTGCCCCAGTACAGCCAGCACAGTCCAGCATGTCTGAGGGAGCCTTAGCATGGGTGTGATACCCGGCTCAGGAATTCCAGTGTCACAAAGTAATTATTTGTAATAATTCAGAGTAACAATTTCCATATGTAGGACTCAAAAACAAGAACTACAGGTTAGGAGATAGATACAGCTTGTTAGATGAGAGCAGGATTTCCATGTCCTTTAAAATAAGATCTGTCCTGTTTTCTGTTTTGGTCTCCATCACCCTACCAAAATAAAATCAGCTGCAAACAGATGTGTCAGTGAGCAGAGGCGGAATTATTGCTAGAGGTGTGAGGTGGGGAGGGTTTGACATGGACTGAACTCTCAACACCATGATCATACTTTACTGATTAAAGAGCCTGAACAGATGCACCTTTCACTTCCAGTTTAGATTAAAACCTTGACTCTCCTCCAGGTCAGCAAGTTTGGTGTTCAGGCTCTTTCAGGACTGTCCAGAATGTGGAAATTAATAGAGTGAGACAGACACAAGCTGAGGTATCCCTAAAAACTTCCATGTAAAGAAGCCTGTGTGCTTCCCTGCTTGGAGGGATGGGATCTTCCTTTGCTCATCCCTCAGAGCGTTCCTTTGTCCAGCTGGGCAGAAGAAGCCAGGAAGGTGAAGGTTAATGCCAAGGAGGTTATTTAGTTGAATGGTGGCTTTTTTTTTCTCCTCCACCCCCATTCCAACACATACACACACAGGGTCTAGCACACACACATCCTGGAGTATGGAAAGGAATTCCCTGCAGGACAGCAGGACACAGGCCAGGACCTCAGATGATACTTGCAGCTGGTGCATCCTTGCCCTCACCCCGCAGAACCTTCAGCCCTCCCCAGTGCTCAGAGCTGGGTCACCAGCCCCACACACAGACCTTGCTCTGTTCCTGGGCACAGCATCACCCTGGCTGTGGCCAGCACAAATCCTCTGGCCCCCAGCCAGCCCACAGGGTTTCTTTCCCCCTTTCTCTGCCAAAGCAAATTGACTTGTGACACCTTCCCTGATGTTTTCATCCTTTAAAGGGTGGAAAGCTGAAAGCCTGGTTTCACTGCGCTCACTTCCATGCCTCCTTTGTGCTCTCCCACCTAGATGTTAAATAAGCTCTTTCAGGGAGGACTGGCCATTGGAGTCACTGTGGGCAGGCAGGAGCACACGTGTGCAGCACCCACTGCCAAGCACAGCCCAGGGTGCCCTCCCCACAGCCCAGGGGGAACAGTGCCACCCCAGCAGTGCATCCTGGCTCCTTTTGCACCCGCTCTCCAGCATTTCAGCTCCCTGGGCCTTGGCCATCCTGCTGTTTTCATTTCAGAAAAGCATATAACCTAGTTCATGCCTTCTCTGACATAAAACATTGCAGGGTTTGACTGAAAGATAATAAGAATTTTTGTGCCCTGTAGATCATGGATCTTACTGTCATCTAAAAAAATCATTTATAACTTCACAATCTCAGACAAGAGCTTGTGCTGACAAGTGGATACCTTCTTCTACTTCCTGCACTTTAGCAGAAACCTAGTCCACATCTACACTACAAGCTCACCTTCTCAATCATACATGGTTTGCAGCATTCTTCCCAATCAGAATGAGAAAAGGCATGTCCATGAGTGAACTCTGACTCTTCTACTCCTGACTCTTCTATTGACTCTTCTACTCCTCTCCTTACATAAGATTATGAGGGACCACCATGTGACTTGTGCTTACGTAAAATATGACACTGAGGTATTATAACAATCCAGTCAATAATAAACTGTTTAATAATAAAGGTGATACCAAAACCAGGTGACAATTTGTTTTGCTAGCAAAAGCACAAAGAACCAAGTCCAAAGCCCAGTGGAAGGCACCTGTGCACTCAGATGCAGTGCAATGAACTTGGGTGTGGCCAACAGATCCATTACCTGTGCTGTGACAGTGGCCAAGGTGCACGGTACCAGATCTCGTGCACAGATGATAAGCACAGCGCCCTCTGCCAAAATCAGTGCAAGAAAAGTGCCTTGCCAGGATCTCCTCTGCCTTTTTCTCTGCTGCAACTTGCTCTATTCCCACAGTGGTTACCAATAAGAAGTTCCTTAGCTGCACAGTGCCTTGGTGAGGGCATCTCAGCTCTGTTTGTAACAAATTCAGAGCCTAGAAGTAAAAGAGCCACAAGACACCAGAATGTGTCATCTGGCCTTGGAAATTGGGAAATAAAGAGTTTCTAAATATGCAGGGACCTCCCTGTGTTCCTGGGACCACATAGCAAGATGACAGAAAAGCTCAAACATATACAGAGAGGAAGGTCTGCCCTCCTCCCTTTCCATGTGTTTCAGCCAGGATGTTTGTGCAAGAAGAAAGCCAGTTGAGCAATAAAACCCGTATGTCAGATGGAAGGAAAGTCTGGAATCCAGCACACCAAAAGAAAAGATTGACATGAGTTCATCCTCATGATAAGGTTCCCTTCTCTAATAAGGATGCACATCACAGCATCTTTAATAGGAGGCCAAACTGATAATTGCAGCAGTGTGGTACTTGGCACTTTGAAATTTTCACCCAAGAATTGTGAAGCACTTTACAATTAAACCTAAATATATCTTTATATGAGATGGGAGGGGCCGTAAAGAGATAGCTTTGCTTATTTTGAGCGTGAAAAATACGTAATTTCATCACAACACAAGCCAAAAGGCTCTAATTCACCTGGACACTGTGTTTTTAATGAATTTTAATGGAATTATGCCCAGTCAGACTACAAAGCCAGAGCACTTGCATGTTTTCATGCTTAGAAAGTGTTTTTGTGACCTTTTATAGTTACATTTTTAGTAGTAGAAATTATATAAAACAATGGAGCACAAGAATCCTCACTTTAATAAGCATTATTAACTCCTCAAAACATGGAATGGGGAGAAAAGTATTGTGAACCAAATCTGGCAAGCCATAAGATGAAGTGAGGTCTAGGCACTGGGAGGTTTTACATCTGAGTGCTTGCAAATTTTCACCACATTTTCACCAGATTCATGAGTTTGATTGGAAAAATGTTGGCCTCTCATCTGTCTGTGTGGCAAAAGTCCTTGCTAAGGTTTACTTTCACATATAACACAAAAGTAATTATGCTCCTAATTAGTTAAACTTTGAACAAAGTTCTGGCAGTGACTTCCCTGGCAATGAGAGTCAGTAGCTCTTACTGGACTGGGGCTGTCAGACATTTCCAGAAAGCAGCACTGAGCACCTCTCAAAGCCTACAACTACTCCTCCTGCTCTAGGCAGCTGACAGAGGTGTTCATGTCCCAGAAGTGGTCCCAATGCCAGGTTTCTCTATTAAACCCATCTCCAGAGCAATCAGGTTTGCCACATGCCCATGGTCCTCACCACTCTCGGGCAGCCATGGTGTATCAAGGGTTAGGGCTGGTGGATTCAGTCCTGCCACTGTCCCCAGTTCAGGAAGGGCTGTAACAATATCCCTTGCCAAATGTCTCCCGCCAAATGAGGAGAGGAAGAGGTTAGAGATACAGACATGGAGTCTTCAGGTTCTGTGGCTTCCCTGCTGTGTTTATTTGCTTCTGCGTGTCTATAGCAAGCTGGAGTGAGTGACTGCTGCCCTGGCTGAGGAGTCAGCAGCTGGGGCTGTTACATTCCCAGCCCTGGCACTGACCACCACAGGGGTTTGGCCTCTGTCTGTCCTTTGCTTTCAGATTCTCTCTAAACTGGCATAAGCTGGTTTCCCCAGCAGCAGCAGTAGCAGCAGCAGCAGTGCTGACAGGGTTTGCATGATGCTTGTAGATCCTATCCCAACTTCATTCCAGAAAACAACACATGTATTTCACCCAGCCAGCTCCCAGTGATTGCCAGGGCACCATTTGTCCTTTCCATGCCAGAGTCTGAAGACTTTGGGATCAGGCTGTGCTTCACTAACAGCTCCTGGCAGCACTGATTTCACTGGGTCCTTGGCCCTGTGCAGCACCACTGATCCTTCACCAGCAAGGTGTGCCCTGCTATAGCAAAATACACCAACACTAAAGATAAAGCAAGGAGCAGCTGTCTTGTAACACATTGCTCTGGGCTCTGTATGGAGCTGGCAGTGCAGTGGCAGGGTCTGTGAATTCTGGAGATGAGAAGGAGTAAGGGAAAACTGAGATTTGCTGTGAAAGGGCTGACAAGCTCTGTATTAAATAGTGAACTCCAGTTTGTGTTTGGCCTCTCATGAGCTGACAGTGGTAGAGAGCCAAAAGCGTTCCCAGCTCATGACTGGCACAGGGGCTCCTTATGGGGAAGTCCTGAGGAAAGAGCTCAGAGGCACTGCTGGAAATCTCCCCTAGTCCAGTGTGGTCCTGTAGGCTACAGCTTATCACAATACAGGAATGCTTTGTGCCTTCAAATTTGCTTTTCTAAGGGAGAAATGGATTATATGGGCAGAGTCCTGCTTATGCTCTTATTTCTGGTGGGGTTTCTTTTTGCCACCTACTTCCACTAAGATTTACTTTTAGGGTCGGTTCCTTGGCATGCACAAGCTGCTGTTGTTCTCTGACTGCACTGAAGCTGTTCTGCCTGTGACTTGTGTAATACAGACTGCTGGTCTCAGATGGTCATCACTGGTCCTCTCCAGCCCTTTTGCCATCACCCTCAACAAGGAGATCAAGTGCTCTACCACCCATAAAGACATTGCCATGTCATTCTGATCCCCATCATGCTCACACATTTCTGCAGACCAGGTAGGTGTCCCAGGATCTGCTGGAGAACTCCTTGTTGAAGCTGCCTGTGCCCGGTTTGTTCTTGCAGAGCAGAGCACAGAGGTGCTTTGCAAACATTCTTACAGCCTTTGAGCAGCCTTTGAGCATCTCACCACCACGTATTCCAAGCCTGAGTTAGCCTCTTCCTCTGGGACCACAGGCAGGAAGTAGTAGTCTACAAGTAGAAGCAATCTGGGGTGAAGACAGCTCTCCTGTGTTGTCTGTGTGGCTGCTCTGAGCAGGATTACTTCCACTCCAAATGTGTTATTGCAGGGAATAGACGGGAGCTGGGTGGGGCTGCAGGGGCTGCATGGACAATGAAAGGAAATGCCTCTGCTCTGCATATGGTCTGGAGAGGGAGGGTGCTAGTGCCAGGCAGGAGGGGATGTTGTGCAAGACAGCGTCCAGAGGGGAGGCATCTGCATGAAAACCAGAGCAGAAGAAAGTATTTGAGAGAGAGTGGATGTGTGGGTGTGTGGGTGGTGTCAAGGGAGTGGGAAGGAGACAAAAGAGGCTGTATATGGCTGTGTGTGAGAGGATTGCAAAGATGAGATGAGAGGCAGAATGTCTGTGGGTGGCATGGAGAAGGATGCAGTGCCTGCTCCATGCTGCCAAACTGAATACTTCATCCCAGATGCTCTGACCACCTTTTCGACCCCATCAGCTACACCCTTATTTTACCCTGTTAATCCTCTGTATCCAATGTCCTTGTCTGAGGAAGAAAAACTGTGGTAGAAGGGTCTGGGTAGGGTGCCAAGGTTCAGCAAGAGCTGTCCATCCCTTCAAGCAAACAAACAGCATCTTTTCAAAGCTCCCTTGAGTACACAGAGAGGCTTCAGAGTTGCTGTAGTGTTGGGTCTGGGGGTCATTAGAGAAAAACCTCTCCAGAAATGTTTCTCCTGATTTTTGAGCCACTGAGCCATCTTCTTCTGCTTACAAAAAGTATTCACTCATATCAGTGTTACCACAGGGAAAACAAAAGCTTCATCCTTCATTGCAGTAGCCTTCCAACTATAGTCTTCCCTATAATTTCAACATTTTGCAGTGCAAGTTTTTGCTTCTTCTGTTAAAAAAAAAAAATGTCTTTGTTTGGAGACTGCGTGACCCACATGGCTTAGACCAAGATGCAGCTGACCCCCAACACCCTGAGGTGCTAGCAAGTGACATTTGAAATCAGACCCCTCTCTAAGTCAGGTTCCTGAAAAGCATGGGCCAAAGAGGTTGATAAATAAAATTAACATGTTTGAAGACAAAGTACAGGGAAGAAAAATCAAGCTTGTTCATAAATATCCTTCAGAAAGTGAAAACATAGAAATAGTGACTGAATGGGAGGCTGTGCTCAAAATTCCAGAGGATCATGGTAATCTGATGTGTACACTGACTTCATGAGTTTGGAGTCCTTCTGAAGAATCAGACCACAGCCACACACACTTTGTCTTAGCCCCTGCATGCCATCTCCACACCCCGCTGTTAGGGCTCTGGTTTGTAAAGGGTTTCAGTTTGTTCCTTTAGTGGAGAGTAATTGCCCTGGATCAGCTTCAAATAGGAGAAAAAAATGTTTAAGAAAAAGACAAAAGGAGCCTTCAGAGGTCCTGAGCACTGTGCCTAGGTGGTGATCTCATGGCAGTAATGACCTCAGAGGTGTGTTTGGCTTGGTTCAGATTCACAGAACTGCCTCTTGCCAAGGATATTTTAAGTGGGCCAAAAACATCTGTAAACACACCCATCCAAAAACACATGCTGCAGCCATGCAGTCGCAAACACACATGATGAGTCTCACGTTAACTCATTTGTGCTGCACTTGGGAGATAGGGGTCTGCAGCCACGGTCAGCCTCTTGGTGCTCTTTATCTCACAGCTCAGTCTATCTCACAGCTCAGTCTATCTCACAGCTCTGTCTATCTCACACCTCAGTCTATCTCACAGCTCAGTTTCTCTCGCAGCTCAGATGCCCCAGCCCACAGCTCACGGGCAGTGAACTCAGCCCTTCAGTTGTAACCTGTGCCATGCAGTACAGATGTCTCCTGTGGAGTTCCTGATCCTGGATCCCAGATTGGGGGACTATTCCCAGGTCTTATTTCTCTTATTTCAGGTTAAAATAATTTTTAGGTAAGCCATCTGAACTTCATTGTGCTCCTCATAAATAATCCTTTTGAAACAGGAAGGAAGGTGCTCCTGGGGGTCCGGTTTTCCAGGATGAACACTGTGCTCCTCACAGCCATGGCTGTTTGATGGTTGTTGCTCAGAGCTGCTGTCAGCAATGACTGCAAAGAGCTGTGGGCTGCCCCTGCAGAGCCCTCAGTGCTCTGCCTGCTGACATTCTTGGTGCTCAACACATGCAGTAGATCATTTTCACAAGCTGCTGTGCATTCCTCTCCAAACACACGTGGGATGCACTGATTACCTCCTTCTCCAAAGGCTAAATCATGTACACAGGACTAAGGCTGGAAGCTGGCAAGAACAACAACCCTGTCTGCATAGGCAGATGGCAAAAACTCATACTCTCAAAAGCACATATTTTCCCATAAATGGCCAGTCACAAAGAACCAGCAACCACAAGCTGATGTGGGCATAGGGAGGAGCTCCAATGTCCATTAATGATGAGGAGCAGCTCTGTGACATGATTGAACTGCAAGATAAAATTGTGGATGACTTCACAGCCAGTGCAATGTGCACCGATGGTCGTCGGTGCCCTCAGCTAGCACTTATGGCTTGGGACTTTCACCTGCCCCCCAGCCCTTGGAGGACACAGAGCAACAAAACCCCCTTTCTAGCACTCTCAGGTTTTCAGCAGCTGCTGAACACCCACACCTCTGAATCCAGCCTCTTTTGGGCACTGACAGCATCTGACGGGAGCTAAACCAATGTGTTTGAGGAGATACAGTGTACTCTAACAACCACAGCAACTCCTTTTAAACTATTTCAGAAAATACACAGCTTTAATCACCTGTTTAAACTATATTTCAAAAGCTTTGTCACATAGGGCCATAGAAAAGGCTCCCTGAGCCTGCCAAAATTTAGGGTATTTTCTCTTGACGTGACCCTGTTTCAGTGTACTGTTACAGCAGATGCCAGACACCAACAAGGTCAGGTCACACTGTAACATTTTCTGCCATCCTGAGTCTGCTTCCATTGAGTATTTGACCTCATATTTCCCATGCTTGGTCCCTCTTAAGAGAGGCTGTTTTGTTGGTATGGAATCCCAATAGGCATTTTCAAGTCCAAGGAAAGTGGAAAGAAACAAAGGCAAGCCCCCACTGTGCAATCCTCCCCTCTGTAGCAATACAGAGGCTGTGCTTTTTTCAACAGGACTCTATCAAGGAGAGATGAAAGGCAGAGCTCAGCACCAGGTCTGAAACCTGGATTTAATCCAACAGCACTAAATCTCCAGCTGCAATGATGTTATATCGCAGTAGACAGGAGGGTGGAACCCGGAGGGAAATTATTACCAGTGCTTGAAAGTTTCCCTTGAGTGTGCTGTGTTAGAGTTTTGTAATGGATCTTACCAAGGCTTATTCTCCACCACTGTATGGGACAAGTCATTACTGCTTCAGTGTTTCTGCTGGGGTAGTTTGCATGAATAAAGCTTCAACATCACCTTCACAAAGCAGAATTCTCAGGTGACCCGGCCTTTGTTCAGGAAAAAAAAGGAAGTCACAGGTCTCCCAGCATCCAGGGAACTCCTGCCTTTCAGCTGCCTCAACAAGACCCAGTGTATGAGAGCAGAGAGCTGGGAAGGCGCTCTTTTCAGCTGGGAATCAAGCCCTGAGTTCTAATCTTCTACCTACGATGAAGCAGTCCCAATGCAAATAGACATTCCTGCCCATTCAAACCAGCTTTGTGTCAAGATATTTCCAGGCAGGCAATGACAAGAACAGGCAAGGGAAGAGAGCCTTCTTCATGCCATTACTATGAAAGATCTAAAGACCTGTTCTCCAGCTCTTTCCCTTTCCGGTCCATCCCACATCTCTGCAAAACTGTTTGGAAAATACAGCTTTGCTAATCCAGAGGCTTTCTCCTCTGAGTCTGCAGGACTCTGAAACAGAAGCAAGACAAAACTTAATTATCACATTGATTAAAGCATGGCCCAGTCTCACTGGGTTTATTCATGTGATTAAAGTTCCATTGAAATAGGAGAACGGGGGCAACCAAGGAGTTAACCCACCAATTTCAGTGGATTGTGGATTTTTGCATGGGTGTTTACAACTAAATGATGGTTTAACCACACTGGAACTGGCTGGTCTTGTGTGCATGGAAATGCAAAAGATGAGATCACAAAAGCAGCAACACCTTGGCCAAATAACTTTGGCCAAAACAGGAGTGAGGTGTTTTCTAATCCTGCAGCAAGACACGCTGTGTGTTTGTATTGCAAACAGGAGCACAGCCCCGAGCTGGGGGGGAGAGGAAGGCTCTACCTGTGGGAGAACCTGTGTGTGTTGTAAATACATCTTTTGCCTGACCTAGCAGCAAAACTTTGTGTCACCCCACTCTAATGAAGGCAGTGAGGGAACATATTGCTAATTGGAAAAAAAATCTTTCACAAAGCAGGAAGTCAGCCATGAGGGGTAAGTGTCCTTAGGCTGAGGGTAAGAAAGGCAATGACTGGCAACAGTGTTCTAGGAAATGCATACCTGATGTTGGGGTTCAGAGGACTGTGGCAAGAAATCCTGTTGTAAAACTGACTTTTTGCCCTGAAGGAGGAAAGAAAAGGAATATCTGCCATTTAGAAGCATATTCCTTTTAGTAGCCTTCACGCTCTTCAGACATGCCCAATCATTGTGTAGAAACCCTGATGGTATTTTCAGCCCAGAATGAAGCTACAACACACAAAGGAACCAGGCAAACAGGATGCCAGCAAGCCTTGCTAAAGGAAACACCATGTAAATCAGGGAGAGGAGGTCACAATGACTATAGAATGCATTACTTCTATAGAAGGGGCCAGCTCAACCTTTGGCTTGAGAACAAGATTAAGCGCGAGCAACTGTGTTAAATGACTTTGTGTAGGGAGGATGTCATGGGCTGGCCTTCACACATCACAGTTACCATCCAAGTCGTGGCAGAGGAAGACAGATTTTTTTTTTACAGGTCTGACCCATGCCCCAGCTAACCCAATCTCCTGCTGTCAGATGCAGCCCATGATTTCGTGCCTGAAGCATTAGGGTTAGGGTGTTATGGTTAGGGTTAGAAAAGGAGGGTCCTCCCTGGTTTCACCTCACTGACAATGCAAGGCCAGACTTGATGAAGTGTCTCAGCTAGTTCCCACATTTGTTCATGTAATTAGGGCCACTGGACATCAGAGCATTACATGCACAGGTAGCAGTGTCAGCAGCATGGCAATCCCTGAGTCACGCTGTGTGTTTGCAGCACTGTAGTATGGAAAACACACCCAGAAGCATGGTGAAATTATTTGTTGATCCTGTGTGTTGGCAGACTCTTTCAAATAGTTTCTCTTCACTATCAAGTAGAAAGTCCAAAAAATAAAACAAGATATTCCTATTGGTGTATAAATGTTTTCCTTCTGTTCAGCCCTGGTCTGTCTGAGTGGCTCTGTCAGACAGAGACCTCATCACTGCTGCTCCCACAGCAGCATCATGGAGATCTGACAGCAGCAAAGTTTCCAGCCCTGTCCCATAAACAAGCAGAGTTTTCCAAGCTATTCCCTGCTTGCACTATTTTCTGAAACAAATCCATAACCAGCAAAGGAAACAATTGCATTGGAACTGAATCCCTTGGCTTATTCTTCATTTTCTAATGTAGATGGAGCCAGAGGTGTGGAATTGGGTCCCTCTATGATGCCTCCCATGGGATAATGCACAGTTTGCATTTCTCCAAAGCCAAGGATTTAGAATAAAAGTTGTCAAGGAATTTATTTTTAATTCCCTTTTGAAAACAAATTCCGAATTGTTGGGGTTTTATTTTTTGGAGGATGCTAAGTTCTTTTTTTGATAAGGTTTTTTTAACTCTAAGAGCTGTATTTGTAACAAATCGGTTTTGATCTGTTTATTAATGGGCTTACCTGCTAGAAAAGGCTGTTTCAGTGGAGCAGTGATATTCAGGGCCCCTTTGAAAGACACCAGGGACCTAAAGACCATTGATGCTGTCAGATTTCCAAGACTGAATTCCTCCCTATAACATCCAGGCTTGCAGCCAATTTAGCTGTCTTGGAGCAGTTGTAGCTTTAAAACATGCTTGATGTGTATTCAGATTTTTAAAAAGGAAAAAAAAACAACAACAAAAAAAAAAAAAAAAACCAACAAACAAACCCAGCATTGCAGTGATTCAGAAAGATACACAGATGATGGAGTGAGCAACAAAGTCAAACACGAGCAGGCAAAGCCAACATAAGCAGAGATGACCTTTCTAAATTCCACAGCACTAATTCTGCTCCTTGGAAAGAGTGCCTGCGCATTTGTACCCCAGCCCAATACAACTATTTCCTTTCTCCATATCTGATTCCCTACATGGCTGCTGTGATACCATAAAAAATAACTTGAAAACACAGTGGGCTATTTATGATACTTTTTTTAAGAAGACTCGCTGTTCTTCAGAAACTGATCATTCATGGATGTTTCTTGGGCAGGAGGCAAAGAGGAGGGAAGATGATTCTAAGTTTAAGTTTGCTAAAAACTTTAGGGGAAATGTTCCCATTGTTCCTGACACATTTTTCTGACCTCTGGCACACAGATACCCTGGATCCCCTTGCCCATGCAGTGGAAATAAAGGAACACAGCTAAAGTCCACCCAGCTACCAGTGGGTATGCAATAAGGTTAGAGGCTCTAAAGCATTTTTATCTAGTATAATGAGTGTTGTTAAACTCAGAATTCAGAGGAACTTACAACTGCAGAGGAAACATTTTCTGCTCATAGATTAGGAAAGAGGTACTTTGGAAAGAAAAGGTCAAGAAATTTTATCCATGGGAATCCTTTGGAAAAGGCTGTGCCATTTTAATTATTGCATTGTTGCTGCAACAGTAAGCAGAGCCATATTGAGACTGTGGACACTAGACATGGAAAAATATGGATGAAAAGCACTAACAAGCACTAATCTTGACTGCAGTCTTAAATGAGTCTGTCCCAGTGGTACCTTTTGCTTACAGGAAATGCCTCCTGAGGTATTTCCCAGGAGAATGAGAGCTGATGGGGAGGGACTGCATAGTTTGGAATACTCCACGAATGTGTGTAGAGAGTCGGGGGGGGGCAGCGGGGTAGGCGGGAAGGAGGAAGGGAAGGAGGGGACTGGCTGCTTTATTTTGTCTTTTTAAAGGCAAATCAGATGTATGGGGGAGGGGAATACTTTTTCATTTTCCGAAAATGTCTTTTATATATCTTACATTCAAAAGTACTTGTACGGGTTGTTTAGAGACAGAGAAGATGCCATTCCCGAAAATTCACAACTTGTCAAATCTTGTATGCAAAGAGAAAACAAAGATCAGACCACAGAGTACCAGATGGCAAACACAGTATTCCTCATATTTCTTCGCAGTTTTAAAAAATCTTTTGACCTTCCAAGACAGTCTGTGTGACTGAGACGTGCTGCACTCTCGTTTTCTAAAGACTTCCACTTATTTAACACTTTAAGTAGCTGTTTGCAGGACTGAACCTGTGACGTGAAAGAGATCAAAATAGCTTAACGTGGATTAGAGTACATTTTTCTCATGTAATATATCCCTTTCAGCACATCTCCCGAGAGGGTTTTATAGCACAGATATTTCTTGAAGTGACAGAACTGTGAAAGTGTGTGCCCTTGGTATGTGTTTACTTTGGAACAGTCTCTCAAGAGGCTTCTTTCTCAACACAGACTTCTTCATAGACAGAAAATTTCCCTGTAGTGCAAATTGAAAACTTTTTAAAGGAAACTTCCTACACAACAACTAAAACTCACAAATGGGTTTGGGAGTGGGACGAGGGGGCAGAAAGGGAATGCACTCCTTATTACTTTTCTTGCCTTCTCTGTGACAACTGGTACTAGAAGCCGACAGCGCAGACAGCCGCCCGGGCAGACCCCGCTCCAGGCAGCACCAGAAAAGCAGCGCAGCAGGAACTCGGGCCAGTGTCTGAGGGCTGTTAAAGCCCACTCTGCTCTCTCTGGCATGGCAAAAATCCCCACGAGAGGAGCCTTCAGAGTCCTAGAGTGGGAAACAGAGTGCTCAGGTGTCCTGGCGTGCAGGAAGAGCAGCCTTCCAGAGCACGCGTGCCCGGCTGTCCCGGCTCCTGTCACTTCTTGGCTCTCCCACCGCGTTTGCCCAGAAAATCGATCTCGTAGCGTCACTTTCTGGGTCGCTCTTTCTCCGTACCAGCTCCGGGCTCCCGGGCAGCGCCCACCGTGGTCTGCGCTGCCACCGCGAGCTGGGGCAGAGGCAGCTCCGGGGCGGTCTCAGAACCCCTTCCCGTGCCCGAAGGGGCTCCCGCGGGGCCCCGGGGCTCGGCAGTCCGGCCGTCGGGGCCGCGCTCGGGGCGGGGGCGCGGCGGCCCCGCCCGGCCCGGCCCCTCCCGGCCCCGCTCCGCCCCTCCCCGCGCCCACTCGCCGCCGCCGCTCCGGGACCGAGCGCTGGGGCCGCCACCGGCCAGCAGCCACCGGCCAGCGGCCATGGGCCACGCCGTGCCCCCGCCGCGGGCATGACAGCGCGGCCGCGCCCCGAGCTGCGCCGCGGGCTCCGCGCGGAGCCAGGCGAGTACGGGCCGGGAGCGGGGCGGGCTCGGCAGCGCCGGGGCGGCCGGGGTGCTGCGGGTCGCGGCAGGAGTCGTTCAGCTCCCGACGCCGGGGCCGCGGGAGCCTCTTCGGGAGGCGCTGGACGGGCGGGGGGCGGCGGAGGCGGGTGCGGTGTGTGCGGGGCCGGGGTCGCGCCTGCGGTCGGGACGGGAATCGCGCGGGCTCCGGCAGCGCCGGTGCGGGGAAGCGCGTTCGCGGAGTCGCTGCTGCGTGCCGCCGCTGATCCGGGGGAGCTGTCGGGGGTGCGAGCCGTGCGCTCGTGTCGGGACAGAGGCACAGGCGCGGTACCCTGCCATCGCTGCCTCGTCCCTTCGCCTGCACGGCAGCAGCTGCTGAGCGCAGCTGGCGGCACCGGCTGCGGCCGGACAGGGGTGCCCGGGCTTCATGGAACCGCAGCTGCCCTTGGTGATTTTTCAGCTCAACAGAACGAGCAACAGAATATCGTAATAGCATAAGGTTAGCTGGAAATAATGGAAAATAAGAGGGAAAACTGTAAGCATTTCCCAAAATGCCAGTTGGAAATTCTCAAATGAATCATCCAAGACAAACAGTGGCAGAGTGGAACAATTTTCTTTGCAGGGAGTTTCCACTGGAATAAATAGCAAGTTCTGTTTAAAAAAAAAATAAATAAAAATTTGCAGCTAGTTGCAATACTTGTAATGCTTGCCAGGGGCTGGAATGTACCCATGAAATCCTTGTGATCCAGAGTGATGGTTCATTGCAGCTTTTGCTGCCACTTCTTTAGAGCCACTTGAAGTTTTTACCTATGAGCCCTACCTAAGATACACCTGGCTGGATTTCCCTTTACCTTCTGATGGTCTTCCATATTTAGAATATTCCTTAACATTTGTTTTCCTAAGCAGACCCCTGCCTATTGATGCCTTTGTGTCACCTGGAGTGTTGCTGTGATGGCAACTCCGCATTATCTGCAGGTGATGGAAAATGAGGACCTTTAGCAGAGTGCTCTTTGCCTCAGCATCACAGCCAGGGTCTCACTTGCACAGCCTCAGCAGCAGGGCCATGAACGCCTGCTTCTGCAGGAGCATGAAGCTCTGCATAGGTTCTATTCCCCACATGCACAAAGCAGGACCAGGCACTGCACCTCAGCCTTCCGCTGATGCCTTCAAGGACCTGGTCATCACTTTGTCCAGCATGACTTTCAGCTCGTTAAGCCACTGGTACTTGATGGGTTATGTACAAATGGGAAGGTTCCTGGTCGTGCCACAGCTGCCAATGCCTCACTGAGACCTGGCTCACACCCAGTTCCTGGGTAAACTTCCTGGGCCCCTGGACTGGTGCTTTCCAGTGAGCAGCTAAAGAGAAGTAAAGTATTTAGTGTGTGAACCAGAGAGAGGTGTTCAGGGGACTGTTTTGGTAAGCACAGACCTTTTAAAGCTACTCCCCGAGCCTGCAGCTAAGCAGTTTTCTCCAAGATCTCACAGCCTGCACAAGCAATAGCTTGGTTGTAGCCCATCTATTTATCGCCCTCTAGTGAGGTCTTAAAAATTAACATAGATTCCTTCCATGAGGGAAATAAATATTAGAGTTTGTCTGTTTGAAAAGATTTACATTTTCCGAGAGTCAGTGGCTTCAGGGAATCCCTCTCAAACATCATGCCACACTTTGGATGGTTGCACAGCCTGATTTTGGATAGGCATGGATACATAATGATAGTGTGTGTCTCCCCTGCAGTCTCTGGGTGCTCAGCAAAGGTCTTTTCAACAACAGCACTGGACACAGTTCCTCTTTTTAACCCGTCTTAAAGTACTGGTGCACTTTAGGTTCTGGCTGAACCCACGTGTAGATCACTTGATGGCTCTGGTCTAGGTGATTGCTTATGCTTCTTGGTGCTCCACATTCCTTAATTATATTCAGCTGGGCTGGCCCCAGACTTGGGAAGTGGCCTTGTCTTTGCAGAGGAGCTAGCTCCAGGGGCTGGAACTCTTTTAGGTTGTAACCAGGGGATGTGATTCAATCACCTGTGTAGTCAGACTGGTTTTACTTCACAGCTGTGGGAGATGATGAGGAATGTACTATGAATATGGCTTCTCTAATTAACCTGAAGATGTAGCGGATGCTTGTTCTTTATGACCAGTGATGAGGGATCTCAGATCCCCTCCTGCTTGCAATGCATACGATTCTGACTTGCAGCTCTGATGCAGAGATCCTTGTGGATCTTTTCCTAGTCCCTTGTGGACAGCATTACTTCAGCACATCATACTCCATCTTCCTACCTGCCCCAGGCTCAGCACCCCTCTGTCATGGCAGAACCCTCCAAAACACCCCCAGATTCCTGTATTTGTTCTGTTTACCTTAATCCATGCACTACTCACTCCTCTACTCTTGCCAGTGACACCATTCAGCTCTTGCTGGAGCAAGAGCTCCCAGCAGGTCTGGATACAAACGCCTCTGAAAATGCCCACAGCAGCACTCAGCCCCTCAGGCTGTTGCTCACCTGTGTCCTGCATCACCTGTGTGCAGTCACACCTATGTCACACTGCACCTGTCTCAAACGAGCACCCTCAGCAGCCTCTGGAGCATTGGCAGTGCTGCTGAGGGGACATCCAGGGTGTCTGCCCAGGAGCTGGCTCAGGGGACACCCAGGGTGTCTGCCCGGGGGATGGCTCAGGGGACACCCAGGGTGTCTGCCTGTGGGCTGGCTCAGGGGACACCCAGGGTGTCTGCCTGTGGGCTGGCTCAGGGGACACCCAGGGTGTCTGCCTGTGGGCTGGCTCAGGGGACACCCAGGGTGTCTGCCTGAGAGCTGGCTCAGGGGACACCCAGGGTGTGTGCCCTGGAGCTGGCTCAGGGGACACCCAGGGTGTCTGCCTGTGGGCTGGCTCAGGGGACACCCAGGGTGTCTGCCCGGGAGCTGGCTCAGGGGACACCCAGGGTGTCTGCCCGGGGGCTGGTTCAGGGGACACCCAGGGTGTCTGCCTGTGGGCTGGCTCAGGGGACACCCAGGGTGTGTGCCCTGGAGCTGGCTCAGGGGACACCCAGGGTGTGTGCCCTGGAGCTGGCTCAGGGGACACCCAGGGTGTCTGCCCGGGGGCTGGCTCAGGGGACACCCAGGGTGTGTGCCCTGGAGCTGGCTCAGGGGACACCCAGGGTGTCTGCCTGTGGGCTGGCTCAGGGGACACCCAGGGTGTCTGCCCGGGAGCTGGCTCAGGGGACACCCAGGGTGTCTGCCTGTGGGCTGGCTCAGGGGACACCCAGGGTGTCTGCCCGGGAGCTGGCTCAGGGGACACCCAGGGTGTCTGCCTGTGGGCTGGCTCAGGGGACACCCAGGGTGTCTGCCCGGGAGCTGGCTCAGGGGACACCCAGGGTGTCTGCCTGTGGGCTGGCTCAGGAGACACCCAGGGTGTCTGCCCGGGGGCTGGCTCAGGGGACACCCAGGGTGTCTGCCCGGGGGCTGGCTCAGGGGACACCCAGGGTGTCTGCCTGGGGGCTGGCATGCAGAGGTCCCCCAGGGGCCGTGCTGAAGTGTGATGCTGTTGTACACCGATGGTTTCTCAGCTAAGTCTGCCCTGGCAGCTCCCCACCCCTCTGTGTGCTGCTGGGGAGGGACTGACATCTCCTCAAGGCAGTGTCAGCACTGGGGGTGCTGACTTCTAACAGAGCAAACAGAAAGTCTCAGCACCTTCTCCACTTCATCCAGGGCCTGTAAGTGTGACAGTCCCCGTGGTTTAAAATGAAGTGTGACAGTCCCCGTGGTTTAAAACGAAGCTAAAAACCAATAAACCCCACTCCTTCTATCTTCCACTTCTCTGCATTCCTCCTGAGAGATCTTAGAGCTGTGGGAAGAGGAACTGGCACAGGGACGGGTGCTCAGTGCCCATGCACCGGGGATCAGCCCTTCTTTGCTTGTGCACAGTGCTGCTCTCCTCATGTTCCCACAGATAAGGACATGAAAGTTTCCAAAACCAGGCACCCATAGTTAGCCCCTTGGAAAACAGCTCGGGTGGAGCCCAGTTTGTGGCATGTGAGAGAGAAATTGAAGCAAAACAGGATGTTTTTGTGATTCAAAACTTATTTTTCAAAATTCCTATTTAAGGGCTCGGTTTGGTTTGGTTTTGAAGTTGTCTGCTACATTTATTGGGAAATTTATAACCCAAAGAGCTTTGTGCATGTATCATGTGTGTATGCAGATGTGTATGTGCACATGTCCTTGTGTAGGGATTGCTCATGAAGAGGCTACCGCTCAACCTGAGGAAAATTTTCCTCCTGAAAATTAGTAAAACTAGTAGGTACTAACAGCTAAGTAATGTAATATAAATAATATAATAAGTAATATAAATATAATAAATATATAAGTAATATAAATTCTATGTAGCTCTTCTGGAAATCTTGCTGAATTATTGTTTTTTGCTCTGAACACCTCAGTATCGGAAAGATTATGTCAAATTATAAAGCATTTAACAAAGACCCATGAAAATACCCACAACTAGAGGTATTAGTTTATGCATAAACATGTTAAGCCCAAGTAATGGGAAATGGGGCATAACAGGCAGATCAGGAAGCCTTTGGGGTTATCTGTACCCCACAGTATGTCCTGTATTTAGCCTAGTTTCAGCTGATGCGGTTTTCACACTGTAGATGTTCAGGCAAAAGTGAAAAAGAAATACTGTGAGAAATTAATGCAGGGAATAATATATGAATAGAATAATTGTCTTTAAATTGAATGTTTCTTGGAGTTTTCCACTGCCTGCCCCTTCAGGCTGTACTGGAAATGGAGGCACAGAGAGCAACATCTCCAAAAAAGCCCCCTGGCCACTCTCCAGGTGCTCCTGGGGGCAGGTGAACCTCCATGCCTCTGATCCAACCCCCACAACCCCAGGCTGTGCCCTTGCATGGGGCATGAGGGGTCATTACTCTGCTTTAGCCTTACCCTGGCTGCCAGGGGATGATATACCCTCTCTCACCACCCCCATCCCCTGCAGAACACTGGTATTTTATTACTGCCTTCAAGGCAACACGATTTTCTGCCCTTGTTCTTTCTTTTCCTTGGCTCATCTCTGAGTTTCTGCAGTGGCTTGCATCAGTTGCTCCTGTGGAATAATTGTAACAGCCTTGTGTAGGGAACTTTATGTGCATAGTAGTGATTCCACTGCTTGTATTTTTCCACCTCTCACGCCATCAAGGAATGGGACGTGTTCTTTAAGGCCACACAGCCTCACTTGCATTGGTTCATAGCATTCTTTTTAGTAAAGGAATGTGCACATTTCTTTGCTAGCCTTGGCAAACTCTCCCATGGCCTCCAGGTTATTTGATCTTCAAGCTCCTCATCAGCTCTGATCAGCTTCTCTCCCTCCCTTTCTCAGCCCACTGGCAGCTCTTCAGGCTATGTTTTCAAACCTCTCCGTTGCATGTTCTTTTTCACATGGGTTCAGCTGCTCCCTTCTGCTTTCCCTTTCTTGACCTTTTCTCAGCTGCTGAGCAATGTCTCTCTCTTGGCCTCTATCACAGCTCAACCCTTAATGCCTTCCTGCAACTCCAAAAACTGGCAAAAAAACGCAATTGTTTAAGCCAAAATCTACTTTTATTTGCCCAGCTCATGTAACTTTAGACTCACAGCTCCACTGAAATTCATTATTGGATCCTCATTTGAGGCTAGGATGTCTATTTTTTATTTCAATCAGCTGCAGAATTCTGTGGAATTAAATCCTGCAATTCAGCACAAACCTATCCTGGGCTTTGAGAAGTAGTTTGACAGTAAATTCTACTATGATTGTGCCCACACTGATGCTGACAGGCAGATGAGCAAGCAGCAGAAGGAGGAAAATGCCTTTCATGGTGTGTGTGCTAGCAGAGATGCTGCTGATTAACCCATTTTTCAGGCAGCCAGCTCTGCAAATGCCATTTAACAACCACCGTGTCTGTAGAATGCTAACGGGATGCTTATAAGGCATAAAGGGATTAATGTTCAGCTCTAATGAAATCCAGATGCACAGAGCTGCCTCTTCTCAAAGTCCTTTCTTTGGCCAAGCTGCAAATAAAGTGATTTAATCATTGTAAATAGATGAGAAGCACCATCCCTCAACATGCAGCGACACTCACTGGGTACTTAAGCTGACAGGCACTGCTGGCAGTGCTGGTGGAGGGGCCAGGGTCACCCATTGCCCCTCTGCCTGCAGGGACATCAGTCCTCTGGGGGCAACCTGGGACCTTCCTTGGCGTGCACAATTCGTGCAAGTTTCCATCAGGGCTGGGGGAGGCTGGCTTGGAAACCAGCCTCCATCTATCCCTGAGCACAGTCCAGGGCAGTTCTGAGCGTGGTGAGTCTCTGGTCACCTTGGCCTTGCCCTGGGTGTGTGTGAGAGGTGAGGATTTGAACCAGTGTCATGTGGAGCTGCACTGTCTGCTCAGGAGAGCTGGAGCATTTCTGCCTTGTAAACTGTTTGTGGTTTGTGCTTTCTCTTCCTTGTGCAGTTTATGTTTTCCTTTGTCACACACCAAACCTGGGTAGTCTGCATTTCAAGCACTGGGAGTTAATCTAGACCCCAGCAGGGTCTGGACCACCATACTCATGCTCAGAAGCCCTGCATGGAAAGGCTGAAGTAATTCTGCAGCTGAGCAGACCCAGCTGTCTGTGAGTTTTTAATTTTTAATATGGCAGGAGGAGGGATTTTGAACCAAGAGGCAGGGGGAAAAGGAGTTATTCTAAAGGCACTAAGGAATGTGTTAGATTTTTCTGTTCCTCTGGTTTGGCTGCTCTGCAAGTTTTTCATTTTGCCAAAGCTCAATTCAGTGGACTGTTTATTTGCATTTTTAAAGAAAGAACATAATTCTTAATTTACTTTGGACTCATTGATGAATTTTTATACTGTGAAACCCAGCAAGTTCCCTTCCAATGTTATGTATATACAACTTCACAACAGAAAGTTTTACCCCACGCTACCAACCTAAATTAAATGGCCCAAAGGGTTTTATAAAAGTGTGCCCCCTCTGACTTCCCATGTGAGTAGTATCTGTAGTCACCTTCTGATCACTGATGTCGAGCTCACCATCAGAGCATGCCCCAGCTTAGGGCCAGAGCCAATATATGTGTGTAGAGCTGTGGAGAGGTTTTCTCCAGAGCTACAGAGGCAAGAATTCCTTGTGAGATGTTCCTGGGCTGGCTTTCAGCATTGGTTCAAAGGAAGGAAAGGAATGAGGAAAGAGTCCTGATATAAAATTACATCAAAACATGTAGGGGCAATCTGTTGTGATGGGTTTTCACCATGGGAAGAAGCACTTCAGGAAAATCCCAACAGGTACCAGTGTTTGGTCTAATCCATTGTCAACACATATTTCAAATTTACTTGGCCCTGGACATCAGAATTGTGTCAAAACTGTCTAGACCTCCAAGAAAAGGTGAAGAAATGTTGCAAAACAAGGTTTTACATTTCTCACTGCTTTCCTCTAGCAGCTGTTCATGTCTTGCCAAGCCAAATGCTTAAAATTCAGAAGTGTTTCTGAATCAACATCAATATTTATTGATCTCCTCATTTTCCATCAATTAGTGATTTGCTGTGCTAGTGACACAGAAGAGACTTACATTTGTGTTGTTCAAGGTTTTACAAACTGATACTGATGCAAAAAATACTTTGAGTGTATCCTTTGGATGTTCAGGGCCTATTCCTGCTGCAGGTGATGACTAAGGAATCATCCTTACCAGCAGGAAGCATTTTTAATGCAGAGCTTTATTTTTTGTTGTCCCAGAATACATAAACACATACGAATACTTAAAGACCAGAATACATAAACACCCTTCTCGTGCTGAACCTTAAAATTTGCAGAGAAAAAACACCTGTGGATGTTCTCAGTAGCGGCTGCCTGTAATTTTCAGAGATTCTGTCCATCAACACTCTATCAGGGCTGAGGCTTGTAAATAGCAGGATATTTTTTAATTCTTGTATTATTCAATTTTCACCTCACTGTCTGGTTTTGGGACCTCAGCGAGGGAGCACAGAGCTGCAGGTGGGCACTGTGATTTTTACAGAGGCACAGCTGATGGATGAGAGCTGAGGTTTCCCTTCCTTAAAGCTTTTGGGCCCCTTTTCAGGTGCCTGTCTTTGAGTGGCTGTTGAGAGTTTTTCTCTGTTTTGGGACTCTGAGCAGTGGCCTGTCATGGGAATGAACATTTGTGCTGCTCTCCAGGCACGGGCATTGCTGGTGGAGGACAAGGCAAGGCTGTGCTCAGTAGCCAGAAACACAGCCCCAAGCCATGACAACTTCCAAGTGTCCTTATTTGGGTTCCAGCCCAGTGCCATTTAAGAATATCCCCATTAAATCAGCTGCTCAGAAAGACCTGCTTCAGTCAGGAAGACTGGTGCTCTGCATGGTGACAGTCCCCTCCATGCTTTGCAGGACATCCTTCCTCATTGCCATCCACTGTTGGCATTGCTCCAGACTCCAAGGAAGGCACAAGTAATCCATGGGAGCAGGGAAAAAATATGGCATGGAACAGATTAGTGTGAATGAAGCTAATCCCCAGCCACCTCTCTTTCCACCTCCAAGTGGAAAACCCACCTTGGCAGATGAGAATTGTTTCTCCCAGTCCTGCTTATATGGGACACTTTAAAATCAACCAGCAGGGTTCCATTTCTTGGAAGGAAAAGGAAATATTTCAAAGTGTGTCCTTGCAAACTGATTTACTGCCACCAGGCTCTGCATATTTTAAGAAATGTTTTAGTTTGTTTGGAGCTGTGTATTAGCAGTAAGGGAGAGGGAAGCAGTTAGTGAAACATGACAGGAAGATGAAGTTGTGTAAAATGGCTCAGATAAATATTTACACCCAAGTTTCTTAGCTCTGAGTTCACATCAAACCATGGTTCATACAGAGCATGCTTTTTGCTGGGCCTGCCCCATTTTGGAGCCTTCTCCCTTCTCCCTGTTGGGTCATGCTGGCCTGCCTGGCTGGCAGTGAGCTGGAAGGAAGCTGGTTAGCAATGCCTGGTCATGACCACTATCATGGGACCACTATCTCTGCTACATATGGCATCTTCACAGAATCACAGAATGGCTAAGGCTGGAAGGGACACTGGTCCATCCTCCCTGCTCAAGCAGAGTTGTCCCAGAGCTCAATGCACAGGACTGTGAGCAGACAGTTCTGGAACATCTCCAGAGAGGGAGACTCCACACTCTCTCTGGGCAACCTGTTCCAGTGTGCACAGAACCTGCACAGTAAAGTTCTTCCTCATGTTCAGATGGAACTTCTTGTCTTCCAGTTTCTGCCCATTGCCTCTTGTCCTTCTGCCCAGCACCACTGAGCAGAGTCTGGCTCCAGCCCTGACACCCTCCCTTCAGATACTGATAGATATTGATGAAGTCACCTCTCAGCTGTCTGTTCTCAGGGTTGAACAGGCTCAGCTCCCTCAGCCAGTCCTTGTAAATGAGATGATTCAATCTTCCCCTGGCTGAGAATTGTGAAAAGAGAGGGAAACCAGTGCAGAAAACAAATCACAGACCAGGCTTTTGTTTTGCTCCTAGAACTCCAATCATTCACCTTCAGGAGACACTTGGAGGAGAAGTTGAGGGTTTTTAATCTTATTCTGAGCTGGGCAGGAAACCAAGGCTGAGAAGAAAAGATATCTCTTCTAGGGAGCTGATGGCATGATGTAGGAAGGAGTGCAGCTTCTCAAGGCAGCATCAGCCAAGACTAGGCTGGCAGACTGGCACAGCACCCTGATGAGACTCAGGGCAGACAGCTGGCCTGCCTCCCAGTGGGTGCCCTGTGATGGATTTCCCATTTGAAGCAGGGGGAATGGCTGCAAGACAACAGCTGCTGGAGCCCCTGCTAAAACTGTTCCAGCTTGAGGGGTCACATTCAAACTGTACAGTTTGCTGAGTGGCAGATGAAGTCTGGGAGCAGGGGTGAAGGAGACAGCAGCCATGTGAGTGCACTTTTCCCTAAACTCAATTTAACTGTAAATCCACATACAATGGCAAGCTCAGTTTTTTTTCAGTTCATGTAACTTAATGCCTGATTTCCTTGTATGCACTGACCAATTTTCTCTTCTGTTTCATTATCTTTCTCTAATGGCATTTTCTAACTGGAAATGCATCAGCAGTCTGACATGGGTACATGGTAGGAGCATCCAGCACTCACATGAACAGCGCAGGAGGCAGCGGTGCCCACATTATCTCATTTAGATACTTTCGTAGGCATGTCTCTGCTAATGTAAACTCATTACTGGAGAGAACAGCAGCAGTTGTTTTCACATGGATGGATCCAAGTCCAAGTGATGAATTGTTTCTCTACTCTTAACTGGGTTCTTAAGTGTTTTTTTAAATGTTGCCTGAGAACTAAGTGGCCATGTGCTACATTTATACAGTAACTTTTGCCCTGTTCCAGTAGAGCACTGAATTGCCCTGTTCCACTGACAACTGTGCTCAGCTGATCAATAGCAGTGATCTGCTATCTGCTCTGACACCACATGCTGATACTGTGAGGAGAATATTTGTAGGAAGATAGTGCTTCACAGCATCCATGCAAGAATAAGAATAACGTTGATGTTGTGGGCCCTGAACAATCTGTGATGCTCCAAATTATCAAAGACATTGTGGCCCATGTTTTACTCTCTCTGACGGTGTCTTTAGCAACATAAGCCTCTCTGGCAGGTAAGATTATCAGCATGAAATGGACTCTGAATCCACGATTATAAAAATTGGGGTGTTTTTTTTTGAAGAGTATATGATACCCTTTAATCATCTTTGCAGCTGGGAAGTGGACTGTTTGCCTAACGAGGGGAGAGTGACACTGACAGCTTAATGCTCCAGATAAAGAGTAACAGAACCTGGCAGCTAAGAGCACTGGGAGCAGCAAATTTCCCTTGGAAATGTGAGCTGGGTGCTGCAACTCCACCCTGAAAGGCTGGGGTTGAAGAAAGCACAGTGTGGTTTCAAAGAAACAGTCTATCAGTGTTTCTGAAACAAATATTTCAGTTTATGTTTTGCAGAAAAATAGCCCCGTTAAACAATTTTTTTTTCATTTCTGAATGGCAACTAAACCAAATAGCATCATTCCAGTGCCACAGGCATTGCAAACTTTGACCAGCTATTGTCAGAAGGAAAATCCACCCTGCGCTAAGCATATGTCATTATTTTTCAGCTCCATCCCACCTTAACTATTTGGAGAATAACATTCAAGTGCAGAGGTCAGCAGGGAAAAAAAAAAAAAAAAAACACTGCTGCTGGCCAGCTGAGCCGATAGCATAGACCATACATGGATTTGGAATGAAGGGCATCAGACTCACAACCTCCCTGGTGCCAAGAAATACACAGCTAAAATCAGCAGCTCAGAGATGAGTAATGCACAAACATGGTCCAGAGTGTTAGAAGTGTTCAAGCACTTCCAGAGTATGTTGGGTAAATGAGTATCTGTTTCCATGGCACCAAAACAGCACAGAGATCACGCCATGTCCTTCAGCAGTTCTGTGATTCCATGCCCAGTGAATGAGAGCAGAGCTGACCTCCAGGAAAAGCTCTCCCTGGCTCCAGTGTGGAGGAGCACAGCGGGGTCCCCTCTTCATCCAGAAGCAATGCTCGTGGGCAAGGGCTGCCCAACGCTGCTGGCAGCCAGGTGAGTCTGGCTGGGAGCCACCCCTCGGAGCCCAGCCAGCTCTGTTCGAGCCCAGCCTTTGGGCAGGAGGGTGAGGGGGCTCCAGCATCACACAGAGGACTTGTAATGCTGCTTCTGTGTAGTGAGATGGGAGGGGTTTTTTGCAAGAAAACCACAAAACTGTAGAGCTTAGAAACATGCTGGATTCAGAGTGCATTTACATGGCACTGTGAGAACAGTCAAGGTGTTAGGAGAGTCTGTCCTGGTGCAGCAGTCTCTTAAGAAAATATCTTGGAGAAGTGCTGGCCCATGCACAATCAAATTGTTTAAAATGAGATACACAGCTAGGTTCTCCCATGCAGCGAGGGGGTACACAAGCAACTGTTTTACTTTGTGTGCCTACTGAAACTAAAGGCCGAACAATTTATTATTCCTCTGTTAAATATGCAAATTAAATATGTTAACCCTGAAATTGTGCCAATTAGCTGTGTTAAATTCCCTCAGTCATATGATTGTTTTAGTGTGGCCAAAATGATTGCCTTACCTACAGTAAGAGGATTCCATAATCTCAGGGATGTCCTGCCAAAGGAACATGACTGGCTAGGATCAAAGAGACTTTGTCTGAGGTCTTGGAAAGCATTTTTTTTGTTTGCCTAGAGTCTGTTTGGAGTCAGGCAGCTGGACCTCTGGACAGCTGATGATCTCTGCATTTTTTTCAGATAGATCAAGTATGGGGAGTACCTTATGTCCTGTAGTCACAGCATTCCACTGGAAACTCACAGTACTGTCTTTGTTAGACTTCCAAGGGTAGCTCAGTGCCTGCTGGAGGTGGTGCTGTAGGACAGGTCCTCAGACAAGGTTGCTTGGAAGGCATTGCTGTCACCATTCAGAAACAGTGGTCAGAAGAAGAAATCCACCAGCACCAACTCCCTGAAGTTTATTCTGGGATAAATGCCCTCCTACACTAAAATTCCATCATGTCTGTCTTTAGCACCACTTGTACCCCTGAAGAGAGTGGCTTTGGAGTGGCCAGAATGATTGCCTTACCTACAGCCAGGTATTGTGTGCCGTGGGATTCTTTGGCACAGGAGATCTATCACGAGTGAGGGTTTATTACAGTGCCATTGAAGATATTGCTGCAATCTCACTGTCCCTGGCACAGAAGTGCATCAGCTCACCCTGTCTTCACCAGTGACCTCTGCAGTGGCAGCTGCTGGCATTTGCCCCCAGGCATCTACACCCATCCTTGCTGCCCACCTTAAGATAATGCATAACTGATGCTTTGCTGCATTATGTTTGTAAGAATGTTTTATCCTATTAAGGCGCTTCCAGAAGCCAGATGTTCTGTTTTAGTAGGGACTTCCTTTTTTTAAAACAAGCATTTGTGAGCTGATGTTATTTTTATTCATTTCTCCTTGTGAAACTTCCAAAGACAGATTTTTGCTTGGCAATATCACAGCAGGGTATGAGGGAAAAATTGTTGTCCATCTGTCTCTGTCTACATATGTACATGTACCCAGGGAACCAGCTTAGGGAGCACTAAGGATACTGCAAAGCTGAATATCCATGTATTAGGAAATTGATTTATTAAGTCACACTTGCAGGGCCACTCCAACTTCAAGTTATGTGATCATACATTCTTTTTCACAAGGTCATCTGTGCTTTGGAGGCCTCTGTTGGACCTGATCAGGCATGGAGTCAGGAGTCTGTGTTGTAGAAAGCTCCAGCCTGTAAGACTCCCAGGACCTTGGCTGCAGAAGTCAAAAGGTGTCTTGTAAACTAAATGGGAGATGAGGAGGATGTCCCTTCCCTGGCAGCTGGACTCCACTCCAGCCTCTGCCATGGATTCCCTTCCTGAACAGCATTAAATCACTTCCACCAACTTCTATTCTCTCACATAAAGCCCTGGAGACAGACTTGCAGCCATGCTGGGCTCCTGTAGCTCCAGGGAGGGTAAACAGAAGCAAGCACTTCAAACCAGCCCCAGCCAGCCTTCCAGTTTGCTCTGAAAAACCTGACACGATGTGGTGAGCCCCAGTCATACAAATTGACTGAAATAGTTCTGTCCTTTGCATTTCCAGCACTGATATGAGGATAATACCCTCCTCTGACATCACAAGAATGGTAATGTTGTCATAAGGTGCTGAGCTGTAACAGCCTTGCATTCTCAGAGATGGGACCAGTGAGCTCTCATGCAATGAATGTTTTCACTGCTCAGCACAGACCTTGAAAAATATACAGTTAACAAAAGCAACATCCTTTCCCCATTGTAGCCCTCCCTCATCAACCAGCAATCATGGTTTCTTTTATTCTTAGATTTTTTCATATTTTGTAACATACAGAAGTCAAAAGATCAGTAAGTCTCAACATACTCTGAACTTCCTGGCACTTAAAGCTCTAACATAGGCAAATGCTGAAATTAGAAATGAGCCACGGGACAGATTTTCCCATGCTTACTAATCAAAGAGTCACTGATATAAGGATTTCTCTCCCATGCTAAAATCTCTCATCTTTCTCCAGCACAAAATTTACTTAGCAAATAAAATGAGACCTGTGACCTCTGTATATGCAGACTTGGAATGTTATAATTTCTAACTCACAGGTCTCACCATTACAGTCACCCCAGTTCTGTGTTATACAAGCCTTGGTGGCTGTGGCTGTTATAAAAGACACAAGTGTTTTGAGGTTAGGCTGCCTGGAGAGGGGCCTGGTAACAACCTGTTTGCTGAACCTGTGAGTCATGGAAAATGAAAATAGAGAAAAATCTACTAAGGAACCTCATCCATTCCTCCAGCTGATAAAGTACAACTCCCTAGAGTATAATATGCTCTTCATATCTTTGGTCCAGTTTTAAATTGTATTTCTATACCTTTCCTTAACAAACTATTCTATGGTATGAGTGTTTGGAAGTTTTTCTTGAACTTCATCCTTTGTTTTTTTTTCCCTGTTTATTCATATAATTACTTTGGGATTTGGCTGTGAAAACATAAATGTGAGAGTTGACCAGTGTTTTAATGATCAGAAAGGGGAGGGAGGTATCTGACAGTACAGATCATGGCTTTCAGTTCTGAGGTTTCATAATTATTAGCTACACAAAAAGAGAATTTGAAGAGTGCAATGAGCAGGTCTGCTTCCAAGGTGGCCAGGCTAATTTGAATGTCTTTTTGTCTTGCAGAAGATGAAGCCCATCGTCCAGAGAAGACGATCTACCTCATCTGCCATTACTAAAGCTCTTGGAAAATCAAAGTCCCATTCCAGGTAGAAAAAATACCTTTCTGACTCCTGTTTCCATCTTTCTGCCTGCACAGACTGAAATCGAATTGGTTTTCAAACCCATTTAACCACGTTGAGGGCAATTTGGTCCTGTGGCAGGGGCAGGTGGGGGCAGGTGGAGGGGGACAAGGCACCAGACAGACGTGGTGGGTTGCAGGACATGGGCTGAGGCAGATTTAGCACCTCTGAGCATCCTGACCTTATACCTCAGAGTTTCCCTGTGCAGCCACCCCCAGCTTCCTCACTGCCAGAGCCCTCTGCAGCCCCTGCTCCATGTGCTGGGCTGCCAGTGGGAGGGATAGTCCTGAGAATTGTTTCTGGCTCAGCTACAGGTACACCTGGGCAGGTGAGGGGACTGGAGCTGCTTCTGGAGATGGAGGGAGTGGTGGGAGGCATGCCCAGGCCCTGACAGCCCTGTGCAGGATGGCATCAGCTCAGGACACTTGTTGGAAGAGCTGCCAGACCCAGACAGCTCCAGGCCAGCCCTGTCCCTGTCAGGGGGCAGCAGCTTTCCCTTATACCAGCTCAGGTAGTGGAGAGCTGCCCCCATGCCTGCACCTCCATTGAGTGTCTGCTGATGCTTTGCTCCTGCAGTGTGAGGCACCAGGAGTGTCAGCAGAGTCAGGGACGTGCCAGACATGCACATTTTCTGCTGAAACACTGTGTTCTTACTTAGCCCTGAGCTGAGCACCTCAGTCCAGTGGGAGCTGAGTCCTCCTTGGCCTCATCCCCCCTGCAGCACTGTGTTACTGCCAGAGACAGATAAGGGGATACCATGGTCCTTTCTGCCTTGCTCTGATAGCAGTCTTGTAAATAACATTTCCTGAGGGATTTGTTCAGTTTGATTTTTTCTTTCTTTGCAAGAAGGAGAAGTTAAAGCTGAACTGATTGACACTTTGATCTGGACCAGCCCTCCTGAAGAATATCCCTTTTGCGTCCCACCATTGGTGATTGATGCACAGTACAGCCTGCTTCCCTGCAAAGAGGGGGGAGTGTCAGTCTCACAGAACCATTTAATATGAAGGGCAGGACTGATTTTCATTTGGTTGTCATTTCACAAAGTTATGTGACTTCTTTTTTGTTCCTCCCACCCCCTCTAAATTGCAGTAGGAAAAAAAAAAACGTGAGGAAGAGAAACAAATTCTTGACTTTATTTGGCTGGAGAATATCCTCATGAGGGAGGGAAGCTTTAAATGTTTCTTGTGATGAATTGCTATGAAGGGTGCTGGTCCAATGCCATCTTTGCTCAGGCCATGAAAGCATCTGTGAGATTTTTTTGCTATCCTGCCATTGTGTTTATAAAGTGGGGTAATCCTCCAGCTTTAGAAAATCCACTGCTTGGGATTGTGAGATGCTGCAGCTCCCACTGCTCAGCTGATAGACATGGAGAGCTTTTAATATCATATCTGAAGGCGATTAAGCTTCTCACTTACAGCCCCACAGCTGCATAAGTCAAGATTCACTTGGTGGTGGCTGTGGAGGAGGGAAGAGGGAATTTCTGTTTGCCAGAGTGCAGGTGTTCCTGTGACTGGGGGAGGATTTTAGTAAAGCAGCTACTGGCTGGTTTTAACCTCATTCCTGTGAAATCAAGTGAGTTCAGTTATGAGGCCAGTGGAAACTGAGTTAAGACCAACGACGTCAAAAATACTACAATTACAGCTCGTGTGGTTTTTTATTTGTTTGTGTGGAGTGTCCTCAGACTAGAGGGTAGAGGAGTAGAGCAGAATTGCTGAGGGGTGAAGGGAAGGCAAGTATCCTTGCCTGCAAGCAAGATACATATCTTTGTCTATGTGTAGAGACAGGAGGATCTCTGTGAGTTTTTTTCCGTGTCAGTCTAAGGCCATGTCTCAGAGGTTCACTAATGAAGTCAGGCTCAGGCACACAAACACACTGTGTGAGCAGGAACTCTTCCATGCTCATGCAGCACATCCCACACGCTGAGACCCAGAAATGGCTGTGGGAGCTGCTGGGTGCCAGCTGACCTGAGCTCAGAGCAGAGCTGAGGGGGTGCTCTGGGGGGTGCTGAGGTGCAAACGAGGAGACTGCACTTGGCAGAGCTCTTCCAGCTGGGGACAGCACAGGGAGAGGGTCTGGTTCAGTCTCCATGCTGCCTTGTTGACTGAAGTCAACATGCAAAAACCCTCAGGGATTTTTGGAAATGGTGAGCACCTCTATGAATCTCAGAGGAAACAACAAGCTGTATGGCTGCCAGGCAAGCCAGAATCAGATGTCTGGAATTAGATGAGTACATGCAGTTCATTTTCTTTTTGCTGCAACTCTTGTGCTGACAAATTGTTCAGTCTGGATGGAAAACATGCACAGAAAGGGCAGTGCCCGCCACGCCCAGCTGAGCCACGCCATGAGCTTTCCACGTTCAAGTCATAGCTCACACACATGTGCAGGAAGTAAGTCTTCTACCTGAATGAGAAATTACTCAAAAACTACTATTTCAGCAGATTAATCTCACAAGATTTGGTGTGGGCTTTTAGGCAGTTTTCCGTCTGTCTGAGGCTGGTAAATTTAATTGTGCAGAGGCAAATGTGGGTCATAATAGAGAGCAATAGGGGCTGGGAGAAGCACAGAGCTCTCAGGCTCCTCCAAAACAGATGCCTGTGTCCCATCACAAACCCTTCTAAGGAAAGCTTCTGACAAAGTCTTGTGCTTTTTCTTACTCCTCCAGGGAAACTACTCTTTCCTCTTCCCATTCAGACAATGGGCTGCCAAGTGGGGTGTTCAGTAGCCCAGGCTCCACCTTCATCCTGGACGAGCGAGTGCAGCTAACAGTGGGCCTGCAGACCCAGGAAAGACATCTGATTTTGTTGAGTGATGTGCTGGTCATTGCCAAGTCCAAGTAAGAAGAATTTCCACTCATTCCTTTTCCCCAGTAGGTGCTGTTGAAGCTAGGCTCAGCATGTGGTGGGATTTTTGGGGCTGTCCTGTGCAGAGCCAGGTGTTGGACTCAATGATCATGTGGGTACCTTCCAACTCATGAGGTTCTATGAGGCTCTGATCTGTTTGTGGAGCACCCACCAGCCTCCAAAACAATGCTTCTTTGGAAATGTGGATCTAAAATATGGCATTTCCCCCTTCCACCTTCACAAATTCTTCTTGGTATTAATGTTTCACTCCATTTGTCTGAAGAAAAAGGTTGTCTAATCAGTTTTGCCCATTTCCTTATGAGGTTGCTTGAAGATACACTATGAGGGCAAGAGGCAGAAGGACAAAGCTGACTTTCAGTCTGACTCCTTCTGTCACACATAAATTAAGAGCTCTAACTGCATCTGCATGACTTGAAAGGAGCATGACCAGACTTTGGAGGTCTAAATGTTATTCTCTGGCCTAAGGAATTAATAATTTCCATTGTAGATCCTCCTCCAGCCTGAAGCTGAAAAAGCAAGTGCATCTGAGTGAAGTGTGGACCGGCACCCGTCTCAGCGAAGTGACAGAGAAAAAGATGAGTCCTGAGAATTCATTTGTCATTGGCTGGCCTATCACCAACTATGTTGTCACCTTCAGGTATCTTATCAGACATCAGACCTCCCTCTGCATCCCAGTAGCTACTCAGGTCTCCCTGTGTCAAGTGAAACAATGACTGAGGCTAAAGGGCCCATTTCCTTTTCCATTTCCTCACCCTGGAACCCGGGTAAGCTGTGCTGGCAGCAATAGTTCTAGGAACAGCAGACATTGGGAAGGAAATACTAGGAGAAAGAAAATAGCAATTAAAGGTCACTGCAAAAATAATGAGGGTCCACAAGATGAGTTAACTCAAACTTCACAGAAAGGGATTTGTCTCTTATCTGAACACTCACCAGTCTGACAGGAAACCTGGTCCAATTTGTTGCTGGGATTTTTTTGTTATTATTATTTTTGTTATTTGTTAAAATAGAACAGAAGAAGGAAAGGACTGTGCTTTTGTTCCAGGGCTTTGCAGGAAACAACTTTGACTTACAGCCATATATAAATGAAATTGGGTAGAGTTTCCAAAGGCTGTTACCCATTCAGCACTTGTTTGATGATCTGCCTCCCTTTTTGTCTTCAGCTCAGCTGATGTGAAGGAACGATGGCTGTCAGTGTTACTGTGGTAAGTGGCCCTCCTTTCATCCTCCTTCCAGGTGGTTCCTCTCCAGGCCTTAGAGAAATTTGCCCTTCAAACTGTGCTCTGATTTTCAGCATGTTAAGTGTCTAAGTGCCGTTTGAAAAATCCACCTTTGAAATCCGAATATAGATGCCCCTAGGAGAGTGCAAAATTGGTGTTAACAGATGGGAAAAAAGGGGGTGCATCAGAAGATGATATTATTGGAGCATCCTTTTCCCTTTGGAGCTGGAGGTTGACTTTGCTAATCATTGTAGAACTGTCACAAGTGTTACTGATTCTTCTGATGTTTTTTGATTAGAACTAAAATTTTTATTATGTTACATCTAGAGGTTACAATTTTTTCTTTTTCTTTTACGTTTTCTATGTTGCTTCCACTACCACCCAGACAAAAGTGTTTATATAGAGACAAAGAGGGGAAGAAATCATCTGATTTGTGGAGAACAGTAGTGATCCTGAGGGAACACTGGAAGGTATTATGCAGGACACATCCACCTGCACTGAAGTACTGCATGTGAGGGATTGTTAGTCTTTGTGCTTCAGGTAGATAAAGAAGTCAGTAAGAGCACATGGCCTCACTATGAACATTACCTTCATGTGTGTCATAATTAATCTGTATTTATTACAGTGCCAAGGAGGATGTCCCATCCAAATTTTAGGGTTCTTCTCAAATTTGGCTGGGAAATTACATCCCTTTTTTCTTTGACTTTCAGGCATATCAATGAGGTAAAGCAAAATGAGTATCTGAAGAATCTGACCCTTCAGATCGTTGTGCTGGATGATGACAACTGTTCTTCTGTAAGTAAAGCTAAGAACCTGCTCATCAGATCAAGACTACACAGGGCTCTGTGGAGTAGGGGAGGGAATGCAGGGCTGTGCTAGTATTCCAGCATCTGGGTATCTGCATCCTTCCCACCTGGAAGGCCACATGGAGGGTTTTGGTATGACAAATGAGGAGGTAGCCAGACCCTTACCAAACAGCACTTAATTCTTAAGATTATTATGTGCCTCTGACTTCTTTTCTCTTTTCCTTTTGCTTCAGTTCAAAATTCAGTTTGTGGCTGAGTACCACAGTCAATTCCTATTTCCAGTGCTATGAATAGAGGATATTGATCACAGAGTCACTGGTGTGTTGTCCTGAACTAATTTACTGGAATGTTTCCCAGTCTAGCATACATTTCTTGGCTTCATGCTGAGCTTGGTGGGTCACATTTGCCTCCTGGGTGTTCTTCCTTCAAAGAGTGACCCCTGGCACTCATGGTTGATGAGCCATGTTCCATGTTCACCCTTTTGAGTGACAGTGGCACTATAATCAGCCAAACACTGATGGGATCAAACACAGCATCTAAGCACCACCCACCTCCTGTGATTTCTGCTGGATGAACTCTTTGGATGGTATAATAGACCCATGACAGAAGAAGTAGTGGAGAATAGCTTTCATGTTTGATACCCATCATCCTTTCTGGTGTAGTCCAAATTCGTACAGCTCATCCAACCATGAACATGTAGTAAAGACAGTCATTAGACAGAGATGTGACATTTTCCCCAGAATTTGAAGCTACAGGAAACTGCAACCAAACTCCTCATCTTTTTCTTAGCTTCCTGTATTTTCTCCGTTTGCCTTTCTAGACTACTGCAGTCAACGTGTCCAATGTGGAAACTGCAGAGAGTGTGATGAAGAAGACCCTTCTACAGCTTGGGCTCCCTGTAAGTGGCAGGTGACAGATGTTAGCTAAGGATGCTGGCAGCATCTGCTTCACAGGACAGTGTGGGTGTGGATAAGTGAAGATTTGCTGTCTGTTGCTTTCTGAGTGAAGGGTAACCTCATGGACCCTCACTCTGGCTCCTCTCAACTAACATTTTTCTCTTCTTTGTCTCTCACCCAACAGGGCAGGACCAGTGAACACCACCTCTGGGTGGTCTCAGGAAAAGATGAGCCTGCTTACCCTCTCATTGGTAAGAACCCTCCCATACTGAGCATCATCTTGGTGCTTAATTCTGGCACCAAAGGAACAAGTAATAAATTGTATTAGTGTATGTGGCAGAGAAACATCACAAACATTGCACTCTTCACTTAAAAAGCAATAGTAGGGACACTGTTCTTGATGTCAGAAGTGACAGCAAGTTGCTGTGAGATGTCACTTGGCTTCTATCATCTCAGCATCCACATTTAATTAGAGCATGGTGATACCTCTGGAAAACTTCACACTTACCTCCATTTTCCAAGCAAATCTGTGCACTTCTGGGTGGGAGCCCATCACACTTTTCAGCAGATGCTCCAAATAATGGGAGATCTTTAGGCTGGCCCAAGAAGTTCCTTCTTTGCAGCAGGTGTGGTGCAGGGGTAGGACATGCCTCAAAGCCTAATTCAATCCCTCTGACTGCTGGTATGAGCTTGCAGGGCTAGGTTTGGAGGCTGGTCCTACTCTCCTGCTCCGCTTTGCAGGGGCCTCCTCACGGGCAGAGCAGGAGGTCAGGGCCAGCCTCAGCTGTCTGTGACAGAGGTGTCCACTGATCTCTGTCAGACAGAGCATCTCCTGACACTTCCCAGGCCCTTTGCCTTCGAGCTCTGTCAGAACAAAACCAATTGCTGCAGTCAGGTGGTCATTCAGCAGGAGTGTTTTAGATCTAGAGGAAGGCACTTTGGTAACTGAAAGAAGCAGAATTTTTCCATGGTATGTTGGTGAATTACAAGCCTCTAGTTAGGAAGCTAACATGCTTATCCTACTTGTTTGGTACTTACTTAGTTTTCATTGCATGTCAGTTCACAAATGATGAAACTGCTTTCCACACAAAACATTGCACCATATTGAAAGCCCAGTTTGTTGCATATGGGTTGTTATCTTTTGAACTGCTACCTTAATCCAGTGCTAAACTGACATCACGAGCACATGTAGGCCACTTGCACCAATGCCTTCACAGGCTGTTTATTTGAAAACTTTCCTTTCTAACAATTTGTGTTTAGGTTTTAGAACCTCCTCAGGCTTGAGGAAGGGTAGGTGTGTATATGGGGGCCTTGAGGACAGTCACAGTGGTGCTTGAGTGCCACAGATCTGTAGGGGATTATTTCAGAAATAGAAGAATCATTTTAAAATAAACCACTGAATTTTGTCTGTTAAGTTCTAAGCATTCACCATGGAGATCACCAAAGCTGGAATTTCCCAATAACAATAAGAGTTTTTACCATAGCTCTGCATTTTTGCTTGCTCTTTACACAACTCTGCTCAACAGGGCATGAGCATCCCTTCAGCATCGCCTTGAGCTGTCTCCGGGACTCTGCTGACCAGCAACAAAGAACCAACAATAACACTCTCCTGGCTGATGGGACAGAGGCTTCCTTCCTTGCTCAGCTCCCAAAGGAAAAACAGTGTCAGTTTGTCCTGAAACCCAGACTCCAAGCTCCAATGCAGCTGAGGAGAGGTAAGGGCTGCAGGAGTGTGGTAGAGCCAGATAGAGACTTTCTTGCTGTCCAGTGCAGTGCTGAGCTCTTCTGGCATCAAACAGGTATCCCAGAGCTGCTCTCATACCTGCACGTAACGTAAAGAGGAAGAGATTGCAGAGAGGTGAAATTTCTCTGTGCAAATGTTCAGACTTAGCTTTCAGTCCTTCGTTGGTCTTCAACTGCAAGTCATTGTAAGAGAATCATAGAAAATGCTGAGTTGGAAGAAATCCATCAGTATCATGGAGTCTTAGCCCTGTACCCAAGAACCCCACCATCCACCTGAGAGCATTGTCCGTATGCTTCTTGAACTCAGACAGCCTTGATGCTGTGACCACTGCCCTGGGGAGTCTGTTCCAGTGCTCAGCCACCTCTGAGTGAAAAACCTTTTCCTGAGATCTAACCTAAACCTCCCCTGACTCAGCTTCATGCCATTTTCTCAAGGCCTATCACTGGTCACAAGAGTGAAGTGATTCTTGCACTGCAGAGACAGCAAGGTTCCCTGAAGAATGGGGATTGAGAGTTTTGCTGATGGTTGAGAGATGAATAAGTGGCTTCACTGCTGTATATTGTCTAACCATGCCCATTAAGAGTGCAGCTAATAAACAGGTGAGGGTAGAAAGTGCTTGTTTTGCTGGGAACTCTGCCTCCTCTATCGATCACTCACTGTCCAGAAGGACAGACAGGTGTGTAATGAAGGTCTGTGTTTGGTTTCAGAGTCACTGCAGAAACACACCAAGAGGAAGAAGTCCTTGATTGACTGGGCCCTGCGCCGCAGCAGCAGCACCCCCACGGGCAGCCCTCCTTCACAGTCACCTACCACACCACGGAAACTCTTCGGCCTGTCCCTGTCCTCTGTCTGTCCTGACGGAATCCTTCCCAAGCCAATCATGGTAAGCAGCAGCCTGGACTGCTTGTCTTGACGTAAATTTGGTGTGTTTAGCCCAAAATTTAAAGCCACTTGCAGCATTGATGAGGATTGAATGGGGAAGAGGACCATCGTTTACTTGTGATCCAGAGTCAGCTCAGTAACAAGGGTGGGAACAACCCTCTCCTGGATAATCCCTATCACTTAATTTACAGATGTCTGTCCTGTTTCAAGGGGTGTCTCCAGGTCATCACCAGCTGACAAGGGGCAATGTCAGTGGATCCTGCCATGCTATGTAGCCTAGAACTCACTCACTACAAGAGTCCCCTGGGGCTCGCACTTGTCACAGGATAAGTGTGCTCTCATGAACTTTATCTGCAGCTTGCCTGTCAGGTTTTTGTCCCTGGTTAGATCAGGATAAATCTCTTGTATTGTTTTCTTTCCATTACTGACTTGGTCTCCTGCTAATTACATTACAGCACATGATGTATAATATACACAAACAAGAGGGTAAAGTGTTGGGCTCTAAAGTACAACTGGGTTTTCTCTCTAGGATATGCTGCTCCTCTTGTACCATGAAGGTCCCTCTACTAGGGGCATTTTCAGACGTTCCGCCAATGCCAAGACTTGCAAGGAACTGAAAGAGAAGCTGAACTCTGGAGATGATGTTCAGGTGGATGGAGAGTCAGTCTTTGTGGCTGCAGCTGTCATCACGGTATGTGTGGCCAAGAAACTCAGCTGTCTGGGCTGATGGTACCTTCCTTCTTTAAGGAAGCAATGAGTCTTTATGGGTAGGGAGGATTTCAGGGGAACAGAAAGCATTTTCCAGCAAGGAACATTTTCACCTGTTTGGTACACACAGGTGATACAGTGACCTGGTTTTCACATGCAGACACGTGCAGCCCCTCACGACAGGGCTCCCTTTGGCACCTGCCCATACCAAACCACCCCCAGCAGGAAGTACAGTGATGTTCACCTACGAGGCAGCTGTGATGTCTGTACAGTGCCAAATAACAGGACAGATGCTGCACTGAAATATGCATAAAACTCTTTGGTTGAAGCAGCACAGATGTTCTTTTTCATTTCTGAATGCAAGAAAGAGGCTGCAGGAGGTTTGGGAGGACTTGTGCCACTTGAAGGCAGCTGCTCTGCAACCCCCAAAACAGGAGCTGACCTGTGCTGTCTGGACCCCCAGCCTTCACCCTCTGATCAGCCAGCAAGCACAAGGGAAAACAGCTGCTAAATCCAAGAAGAGGGGTTGTGATGGGCGAGGGATGAAGCTTGTGATTAGACCCATGTTTCAGTAAGGAAAAGTCTGTATTTTGTACTGGCAATTAAATCTGGTCAGAGTAATTTAGGCACCAAAGTATAAAAAAAATTCCCTTTTTTCTTGTTGGCCTGATATTCAGGCACTTCCCAACACAAGACATACATTGAGTTGTTGAATAGTCCCCTAAAAAAAACCAGCAGTCCTCCTAGCTGAGAAATGTTTCAGAGAGATCTGTGCAGAGCCCTAGGGCTGAGTCCTCTGCTGGATTGGAAAAGGGACAGTCCTGCTCTGGAGAAGGGGCAAAACAGAAGGGCTGCCTGTTCATCCTGCAGTGCTGCCATAGAAGAGCCTGAGGAAGACAGCTTGGTGGGCATGGGAGGGTAGAATAAACATGTTTGTGTAGTGTCTTGTTTTATCTTGTGCTTAATATGAATAAACAGTGACTATATGCATTGTGAAACTGAAACCAGGAATTCAAAACTGACCAGACTGCTCTGCATATATATATTTAATTCAGGATTTTCTCCGAAATATACCTGACAGTGTTCTATCCTCAGACATGCACGGACTGTGGATGGAAGCTGTGGACACAGAAAATCGGGCACATAAGATTGAAGCTATCAAAAGGTTTGTAAAAGCCTTTGTAAAAGTTTCTTTTGGTGGGAAAAAGGGGATCATATGGGCCTAAGAATCGCCTTTATTTTCTGGGAGATACTGGCAATGCTCCAGGAGTGCATCTATGATAGCAGAATTAAATCTTTAATGACAGTAATTTTATTCTTATGTGCATGAAATTAGGCTGATCATCATATTGGCAGTTAGAAGAAACCACCCTGTCAAGGTGGAGACATGGACCTTGAAAACACTTTTACTGCCTTGAAACTGCTGCCCTGAGCACGAGCAGTTTATCGGCCTCCTGTTGGATATCCCGTTTATTCAACCATGGCTCAGCTCAGTTTATGAACCTTACCATTTAGCCAGGGCCTTCTTTATCCATGTTCTCCCCAGCACATGACACAGTGGCATGGTCTGGCCTGGAGCTGTCTCCTCTCTCCTCTGGGCATTCCCTGTTTAGTCAAGGCATTGTGGGTTCCCTCCCACATGCTCTGAACCCAAGTCCCTTGTCCCTCCAGTTCTATAACCAGAGCAGGTGGGAAATTTGGATGCAGAGCTGTGGCTCTCACATGAGTTGGTGGAGGGGAGTGACACAGATTCATCTTATTCTCAAATGTCGATGTCTCAGGCTGGGTACAAAGGGGCAGGAGGGGGAAAAAGCTTTGGGATGCAACTTCGGGAATTCAAAGAGCAGATGTTTGTGAACAGCACTGTTTTCCTTTTTTCCCACTCCCTGAATAGTCTCGTCAACCAGCTTCCAGAGGCCAACCTCATCTTACTCAGACACCTCTTTGGAGTCCTCCATCATATTGAGCAGAATTCTGGAGTGAATCAGATGAATGCCTTTAACCTGGCTCTTTGCATAGCACCCAATATGCTGTGGCTACCGAGTCCCACTGGGCCTGAAGAGGAGAGCCGGTCTACAAAGAAGGTAATCTTCCAAGAGTTTGGCCTCACCTCTGCTTTCCTCTTTCACTGCTTTTTATGGGCACGGCCTTTTGTAGTCTAAATGAAGGCATAGGGCCAGTGGCAGTGCTGGCTGAGTGGCACCCAGGCCCCACCCTTTCCTCTGTGCAGCTGTGCCCATGCTGGGCAGGGTTTAGCCCCTCAGACTGTCCAGGGTGAAAAGGCAAGCAGTGATTGCTTCACCAGATGAACTTCCTGTATGGTCAAGCAAGCACAAGAAAACTGGAGCAGCTGAAGTTGGACACTGCCACCTCAGCTGGAACAAAATAAGCAATGAGCACAACAGTGAACCAGAAAGTAGGAATGTTTGCTTGTAGCTTATGAGGTGTAAGCAATAGTGAGAAAAAGTGTAGAATGTGCTGTACCTGGCTCACAGTACCAGTTCACATAGTTCTTATTCTTGCCTCAGGTGTTCATGCAGATGCACTGCCACATTATTAACAGCTTCTTGAGGAAATCACATCTTTGTAAAAAAAATGAGACGATCTGCGTATGATTTTACTTGCTGTGTTTTCATGAAACTGAATCAGTGAATTCCTGTCTTTGCCAGGTGGCCTTGTTAGTGCAGTTTCTGATTGAAAACTCAGGAGAGATCTTTGGGGGTGATATTGCTTCCTTGTTCCAAAGACCTGACATAAAGAAGTCCAAAAACTCAGCGGAATCTCTGGGTAAGTTGGTGGTACTAAATCTTCCAGAAATATTTAAAATCTTTTAATAGGTAAAGTCCTCAGACAAAAGAGTTTGCTTTACCTCCATGTTTCTTCTAAGGAACAGCATTGAAAACCAGTTGGGTTTGGTTTTCCCTTTGCCTGTCAAGCATAGGCAGGAAGAGATAGCAAAGCAGAGGGCTGAGGTGCAGAAACTCCAGTGTGTCCCCAGAGATGGTTGTCTTTCTCTGTGGCTGCTGTTAAACCTACTCTAGCCATTGCAAGAATTTAGAGTAGCCTTAGCACTGCCATGTCCCAGCAGTATTTTTATTTTCCAGGTTAGTTCTATAAGGTTAAATCACGTGGTTTGTATGGGAAGAGATGGAGTTGTCTCTGTTAGCTATCCTATGAATACAGGCCATTGGTGAAAAGTGGTCATCAAGCCAGAATTTTTTTATTATTTCCTGTGAGAAGAATGGATTATCTTTGTTTTTCATATAACTTTCCTGTTTTGGTTGTGAGGTACTATATATATGGCAACAAATTAATTTGTGTCCTCTGCCTCAGACATAGGCTTGGCTCAGCATGATGATTCCTCTGATGAGCTGGAGTTTTCCACTTGTGATCCAGAAGGGCCAAAGCACCACCTGGAATCTGAAACAGATGCCATTTTTGAAGAACCCAGCAGCTTGTTACTTGATGAGGATCAGGAAGACTGGGACTTGTTCAGCGAGATCACAGCCTGCTACCAAAGCAAAGCCCAGACCAATGCCAGTGCAGACAGCTATGAGCTCCTGGAGGAGGATGGCTCCTTCTGTTCCATGGGCTCCATACGCTCGCTCAGCCCGGCCAGGGACCGGTGCTCCTCAGAGCCCAGCGTCTGCCTCAGCTCCCAGCTGCCCGCACAGGGCCACGAGCCAGTGGCCCGCCAGTCCAGCTGCGATGCCACCATCATGAGCAGCCACACAGACTACATCCACAGGCTCAGGCAGCTGCAGGTGGAGAGCCAGAAGCTCATTGATGAAGGCCTAAGCCCTGGGGTTAACAAGGCCAGGCAGAACTCGTGGCAATCACCCCAGACCACCTCCAGGGTGAAGCAGCTCAGCCTTCAGAAGTCCAGCCTGTCCAACAGGTCCAGCTTCTCCAGCCTGTCCTCTACCACCACCTCCCCATCTGCCTCCTCGCTTAGCTCCTTAGACAGTGCTTTCTCTTACTGCTCAGAGTCATCAGCCATTAGTCCCACAGATGTCTCATCACTGCCATTCATGTTTGGCACTTCTGCCAGGCTTCATGCTGTGTCTCCCACAGCTGCCAAGAGGTCCCAAAAAGAGTGGCACAAATCATTCACATCCCCTGTGCCTTTACATCTGTGCAATTTGGACAGTTTTCATGAGGGTGAACCCAAGGCTGGAGAGATGAGTCATTGCATTGGAGAGCAGAAAGGTTTTCCATGTGTCAGCAGAGCTGCCATGGGAAGCCCATTCACTGACATTGACTGGGAAGAAGAGGAGAGACAGCTGAGTTGTTCAGGGTGCCCTGGTCCAGGGCTCAGGAGCCATGATTATACCAAAGAGTTTGAAGAAAGCCCTGAGTACCCAGCTGCCAGCCTATCCAGTGAGACATCCTCACAGGTCAGCCACCAGCAGCACAGGGAGAAGACAGTGAAGAACATAGAAATCAAAGGTGTTGATGACTGCCCTCTGAGCCAGGAAAGCCTGAAGCGCACCAAGATAACTTTTTATGTGGCCCCAAATAAAGAAAGCTCTTGCGCGTCTCAAGTGGGAGAAGAGGAGAGATCTGGGACAAACACCAGCAGCAGAGACTCACCCAGCAGCAGCAGTGAGCACAGCCTGTCCAAGAGCTTGCAGACTGTGAGAGTCCACATCCCCCAGACAGTTTTCTATGGGCAGAACACCCCCCTTGTCCTGCAGTCCATCTCCAGGCGCTACCACCATGAACCAACAGTCCCATCCCTGCAGGCCAAGCACAGAGAGAGCCCCCAGAGTGCCTCTGCTCCCGAGGAGCTGGAGAGACAGCCAGTGGAAATGGCGCAGGCGCCAACCCAGAGCAAGGGCTTGGACACATTCAGGCACACCATCCGCATCATCCTCCCTGACTCCATCCGGAACACCATCAGGGACTATTTCAAGCACGATGAAACTGAGCCCTGTCCCACAGCAGAGGTGGAAGCAGTGGAGAAGGAACTCCTCCGGAGCAGGGTGGAGTGGCTCAGGAGCCAGCCTCTGGCAGAGGTGGCTGCAGAGGAGCGTGACACAGCGGTGTTGGCAGAAGAGACATTTGTCTAAGGCGATGGTTGTGGAGGAACTAAATATTTTTCTGTGTATGTGCAACAGAAAATATTCTGTAATATATGATCAGGGTGTGTAGAATTTAGCAGGCTGCATGGGGCAACAAGTGTAAAGTGACACTAATGTGTAAGTAATACTCATTTTGGTGGGAGGTGGGGGGCTGTTCTTTTGTTTTCTTTATGCCCTTTTCTGATGAAAGAGACTTTGCTGGCTGGGTGTGGAATGGAGTGAATACCACCAAATTCTCCCTGTCCTTGAATTAGCTGACCTGTACAGGACCTGACTCCATTTTTTTTTAATAGTAGGAAAAGAGAAATGTTGCTTTATTTTCTCCAGTCAGCTGCTGATGTGTGTGGATGACTGGACAACAGGGACAACTAATGCTTCTTAAGAATTTGTTTAAAATCTTTACACTTGCACAAAACCCACTATTATTCACTGTTCATCACAACCATTCCTCCAAAGGAAAATCCTTCACCTTCATTCCAGAAATCACTGCTGCTTCACTCTGCTCATCTGTTGTCTGCTCTGGTCTAGCTTACAGCCCTCAGTCATTATTGGTTGAGGCTAGGTTCCAAAATCAGCAGCTGGAGCCCAGAGTCCAAAGTCCAGCATTCACTGACAGACAGCATGTGTAACATTTTAAGCCCAAGATTGCTTTTTTTCTGGAATTAATTACACAGTGATTCTTTCTTCTCATACCTTCCCCAGGTTAACATTTGACAGAGACACAGTTGCCATAAAGGATTTTAGGACTGTCACATTGACAGGGCTGTGAATGTTCTGTGTCCTCTGGGAGTAGCTCAGTCACTAGCAGTTTCAGTCCTAGTGAAAGTTGACAATTTTCTGTCAATGCTGATGCCCCTTTCTAGAGGCAGTGTGGATGAGACAACTGACTAAATTCCTAGTCACACTGAGAGGGACTTGAGCAGGGCTTGGTTTTAGCACGAGGTCAAGGAGTTGTGGAAGTTGTCAGGAATGTTGTTGAGTAGATGCTGAAGCAAAGTCACATCTTGCCAGAAAGTTGTCAGTCCATGAACTGAAACTGTCCAGGTTTCACCACCAATGCTGGCTCAGAGAAACACCGAGTTCCCCCTCAGCAGAGTATGTGGCCCTGTGCACTCCAGCAGAATTGAGTTTGGGGAATTCCACGCAAGGATGTGCTAAGCAGGCTGCTGGTAAGGACCACCAAAGAGATGCAGCCAGTGGAGTCCAGAAGCATCCCTCAAAGCCATGCTCAGAAATGCCACAGGCGTAATGGGACTTGTTAGAGGGCTGTGACACTGCCAGCTGAGCTCTAAAAAGATGCTGAGAGCACCAGATTGGTGTGACGGGTTGTTTTAAGAAAACAGCGGGAAAGGTCTCAAAGGTCGAAAGGTTTGGGATGGTTCATTTGAAAGTTACATGAGAGTTTTCTATGGTGGTATCTGCCAGAGAGACAATCCTTTTACTCAGTCAACAATGACTGGGTGAAGGAAAAGAGAAATACATGAATCCTAATGACTGAAAGGTTGTGCTTGTGGAATAAGTATCCCTGCAAGCTGCTGAGTGTCTGCAAATAGCCGGAGCTGGAGCTGCATGACAGCTGCCATGGTTCAGTCCTTGCATAGAGGGGAAAGCCACCTCTGTAAAATTATCTAGTGTCAGATCCCTCCACTCATCTGCCAGGTGCCTGTGAGGGTCAGTGACAGGAACCTGGCCCAGCACTCCAAATTCACACCATCAAATACTAGGGCAAGGGAACCAGGGGGAAGCCCAGAGCCCACTTTCCAAGGTGTATACAGTTTGTTTTGTTAGATGAAGGGTGTTTGCCTCTCACATGTGGCACTCTCTGTCCCAGATCACCTTTGTGCCCCTTGTATAATGAAAGGTGTATATAATCATAACACAACTCCACCACCAACATAATTTTCCTCACACATGAACAGCAATAAGGCATCCACAGTTTGTTTTTTTTTTTCCAGAGCTACAGTTGTAACTGTTTTAATAAAAGACACACAAGTTGTCGTGGTGTTGTCACCTTTTGTTCCCTTGCTCTTGGCTCCCTTCTCCCCCGTGTCAGGGTGGTGGCATTTGCACTGAACTGCTGTGAAACACACTCACCTCCCAGCCCAGGTCTGCCAGGCTGGCCACGCTGGCAAGAAGCCTTCTGCCAGCACAGCAGTCTAGGCATTGCTCCTGTCTTTTCAAGAAGGTGAAACAGCACTAAATATTATAAGAAAAGTCTGCCTATTCTTGGAAGAGAGATGATTCTGTATTTTAAACATACTAACAGACTGCAAATTCAGTGGCTGGGCTCAGGTCAAACAAAAGGGACCTGAACCAAATGCAGAGTAAGAGCTCACAATTTGCATCACCTAAAAGGATCAGAAGAAACTCTTAGAAAGAGAATAGTTTAGAGAAACACTGAGTGAGGCAGGGGAAAACAATTTTCTTTGCTTCATCTTAGGCTGCCTAATGTGGGCACAGTTCCCTGGCTAGCTGCTCTAACCCAGCTCTGCATTATAACATTTTTCTTTATTTTAAACAAAACAAAGTCCTGCAAAATGTAACACAAACCAGAGTTCTGGGCTTGGAAATCTGCAGCCTTCATTTTTCATGAGCCAGATAACAATGCAACTCAGAGACCAATCTTGAAAATGTTCCACAGCCCCCAGCTTGCTCGTAAAAAGAAATAAACACACACTTGGTTGGCTTTCTGCCCCAGAAAGGCCAGTTTCCCTTAATGTATAGCCCTGAGATGCAAACAGGTTTCCCTTCTTTCTCTGCCCTTTTTCAGATCATTTAGACCACGATGGCCAGTCACATACTGGATGAAAGCCCTACCCACTGCCCCAACAGTTGCAGGCTCTTAGGAAGTCGTGTTACATGGTCACCATCCAGGAAGGGATGAGCCTTCAGGGCCTGCTCCCAGTTTAGACCAAGGCCAAACAAGTCCATCTCATCTGCTCTGAAGAGAAATGACTCATGCAGTTCAGCCTCATCTTATTTCTGTTCAGGATATATGATTTCTTTCCTTATCCTGCAGGCTGACAGAAACACGACAGAAGTGCCTAAGGCAGCTGTAGTTTACTTTAAATTTTTGAATTCTATTTCTGATGTTTCAACTGTCAGGAAAGCCAGTCTTCCAAGACATACTCTCCCTCATCCTTTGTAGCAGCTCCTTTGTGCAGAGGCCTCTCTGTTATCCCATGGCACCTTCGAGGGACAGACAGTCCCACCAGAGTAGCACGGGCTACTTTGACTCCCTGCATTTCAATGCTAACAGCTTGTCCTAGAAACTCTTTCTTCAGAGGTCACCCACACTCTGAAGAGGAATACAGCAGTCCTTCAACCCTTCCATGCCAGAAGCTGCTCCCTCCCTTGCCATCCTGCCAGGATGCGTGCAGAGAGCTGGCATCTTCCAGCAGCAGCTGGGGCTCCAGCTTCAAGCTCACAAGGTGGGGACCGAGGGGTAGGACTGCAAAGCTCCAGATCACCTTGGCTTTGCAAGTGGCAGGATCAGGAGGGGGAGAGACTTGAAGTGCTACTGAAGGTGATGGCTTAAATGCTTTCATTTAATCCATATTTATTCTCTTCACTTTTTTTACAGTAAACCTGGGACAAGTTGGAAGAGATTTGGGAGAAACAGGCACAGCCTGGAAGACTTTTCTGATGTATGACAAAGCCAAGGGCTATCCTGTCACATGCCAGTCACAAACCTGAAGCCTTAGCACATCACCACATCCATGGTCCCCAAACAGGGCTGGGACCCTACAAAACCCACCCTGCTGCCATCACCTCTCAGAGCACATGGTTCTGGCTCATGCCAGAAATCCTTCCTGCAGGTACCCTTCTGCTAAGGATAAAATTCGGACACGGATAAGCAATTGTCCCGATTTTTGCAGGAAGGATCGGCGAGGCAGACAAAGCCTGTTGAGAGGATTCACAGTGTCACTCACCACCCTGTGCCCACAGGGACAGCAGGCCACGCCGGGCGCGGCAGGAAGGCATGGAGGTGCACAGAGACCATTAGACACCAATGGCAATTGTGGCTCCCCGAGACAGGCCCAGGCAGCGGTCAGGGCGAGAGGACGGAGGAGGGACGGGCACAGCGCAGCGGCCCCGCCGCCTCCGCCTCCTCCTCCTCCTGCTGCTGCTGCTGGCAGCCGCCGCCGCCCCGCGCGCGCCCCCTGGCGCCAGAGCGCCGCCACTGCAGCCGCCGCGGCCTAGGCCCCGAGGTCGCGCTGACATTTCGGAAATCACAGGACCGTGGAATCACAGGACGCTCCGAGATGGAAGGGACCCTTCAGGATCATCGAGTCCAGCTCCAGGCCCTGTGCAGGACGTGCCAAGAATCACATAGTGTGCCGAGGAGTATTGTCCAAGTGATCCCTAACTCAGGCTGGGTGCTGCTGCCCTGGAGAGTCTGTTCCAGTGCCCAGCCACCCTCTGGGTGAAGAACCTTCTCCTGCGATCCAACCTAAACCTCCCCTGACTCAACTTCGCCATTTTCTCGAGTCCTGTCACTGGCCATGAGACTGAAGAGATTGGTACCCGCCCCTCCGTTTCCGTAGTGAGGATGTTGAAGAACACAGTGAGGTCTGACCTCGGTCTCCTCCAGGCTGAGCAAAGCAGGAGTGACCAGGAGTGACCTCAGCCACTCCTCATAAGGCTCCCCCTCCAGACCCTTCATCATTCCCATGGTCCTTCTCTGGAGCGTCTCTAACAGAATAATGTCTTTTTTATATTCGGTGTCCAAAACTACCTGCAGTATTCCAGGTGAGGCCCCACCAGTGCTGAGTACAGCAGGACAATCACCTCCTTTGATCAGCTGGCAGCGCTGCACTTAATGCAGCCAACCAAATTTCCATCCATCTCCTTCTGTTCCAGCCAGCCTCATGGTACCAGAACAGTGCATCTTGTAGGTCTAAAAGGCTCATTGTTAGAATTTTATTTGACATGTGGGATAGTACAGCAATGAGAAAATTTAACATTTGGAGCAAGTGGCCACTCACACCACAGAACAATTCAGGGACCCAAAACATCTCAAACTCATAGAAGTGGTTCCTGCTTACAGGAACTGTCAGCACACAAATGTCCTCAGTATGCTCTTGCTGACCAAACTCAAGTCGCCTACATCACCAAGCCCATCAGTATGCTGACTTGCAAACAGTAATCTCTTCTTAAGCTTCCCAAATTGGAAAAGTCTGCTCCATTTTTCAAGAGCAAAGCCTTGCAAAATTCTCAGCAGTTACTCAGAATAGCAGAGTTCTTAAGTTTCAAAGGAGAAAGCAAGTCACATACAGTAGAAATATTTACTGACACCCACCCAGGGAAATATAAAGCCATGCACTTTCATCCAGTTGCATTCAGCAGAGCATTTAAGCACTTAAAATACGTACCAAAGACCCTATTAAGCATGATGCCTTGTTTAAATAAGAGATTTGCCAAACATGCCTTTTATACTGAATCAGACCTTTATGGCCTACTGCGAGCCAGCCACAAAAAGCAATAGTGTCAACCAAAAGCTGAGTACCCTGCCACACCTAAATCAGGGTGTAAGCTGTGCAGCAGTTGTTTCCAGTTACTGTTTGCTTTGCTTTCCAACCTCCAGCTGCTTCCTCATGTCCGACACATCCATGGGGACCCTCACTGTCAGACCATCCATCGACTTCTTAACGCACACCTGGCAGCCAAGGCGTGATCTGAGAAGAAAACATGAAGTGAGGCTCCTCTGTTCCCAGAGTAAATGGAGAAATCCCCCACCCACACTGGGATGTCCAGATCGGGATGAGTGTTCACTAAAGCTCGTGTTAAAGATCTGCTGGCCCTCAAGAGAAAGCAGCTCTCAAGGCACAGGTATAATACAGAACAAGCCCCATCCCCTTGGAAAGAGATGCCACGTGGTGAGAATCTGCCTCAGAGGCTTGAGGATCTGCTGTGATCAGCAAGGGAGGCTTACGTGTCAGTGAGTCCATATGCCAAGTCCAGCATGTCTAGCTCTTCATCTGAGATGGCATCAAGCTTTTGGAAGGCATCCTTGTCAAAGATGAGGTGACAGGTAGAGCAGGCTAATGTCCCTTCACAGGCACCTGGTGGAGAAGCAAGGGAAGGACAGCAAATCAGGAAAAATAAGGGAGTGAGAGAGACCATCTTTAGCAACACTGTGAGAAAAGGCCCTTTAACAGATCTGGAGCATGTCAAAAGAGATGCTAGGAAACACAACAGATGGATGCAGTTTCCAGCCTGTCTCTTCTCAAATTTTTACATCAGCTCTATGCAGCCAAAAGCACTGACAGGCTGCTGGAATGCCAGTGTGACAGTGTGAGGTTACATTGCCATCTCAGCATGCTGAGCCACTCAGCAAGCAGCTGGTGGGGAAGGGAAGCTTGTTTATGGTCTTGGCAGAACACAGTGGCATATGTACAGTTGCACTACTCCTAAGTACCCACTGGCCCTAACAGCACATGCACATATCCTGCTGCAACACCTACCAAATCCATCAATGGCCAAGTTGTGATTGACTACCACTTCCAGCAAACTCTCCCCTTCTTTGGCTGTGGTCGTTAGTCGCTCTCCATCCCGATTTATAAAATGCACTGTCACCTGATCCTCAGAGCTGTAAGACAAATTTGCAAAAATCAGAGGAGTCCACCCTTTTCTGCACATCCACAACTAAGGTCTTTTGGATGAGTGCTAGAGACATGGCACTTAGAGGGAAATGTGCACGCAAACACTTTCTCAAAGGATTGTGCCATGCACATAAGAAAAAATTCAAATTATCAGTTCTCCGTGGCAGGCAAATCTGAATTGCCCCAAAATCTTTCCCACTTCATCAAACAGCCCACAGAATAAATGTCTATCTGTGCACAAACAAGTGCAGGTGCTCTTCACGTGCTGCCCCTGCTTGGGCTGGCTGGCAGAGGGAGCATGTGTAGGCAGGCAGAGCATTTGCAAGTCCCAGGCCTGGGCTGTTAATCCTGGGCAGAGTGATGCAATTACAAGCAAAGTGCTCAGGATCAGACACTAATCCAGCAAGAAGGGCTGTTGTCCTTCATGTTTTGCTTCCCCTTCCCTTCCCAAGGGGATTACTTGATGATTGTTCCTTTTCTGCTGCTTTTTCTTCCACGAAGTGCCCACGCCTTTCCTTAACTCCATCACAGGGAGCCTTCTTGTGGTGAGACATGCCCAGCCCTAGCTTTTACAGAGCTACTGGGCTGAGTAACTTCCTCTGAGCTTCTCTTAATGATAACTTGCAGAAAAGGCATCTACAAATGAAAGGGAAACAGCATCCAGTTCATCTCCTCCTGACCAGGCTCTCACACCAATCTGGAGAAGGCTGCTACACTGACAGCAGTGTTCAGGATTTCTCACCAAGACAAGTATATTCTAAGACTGTTCTATCTGCTAGACGAAGCACATGAGCAAACACTGTTGTTTTTTTTTTCTTAGTACATACCAAATGCTCACTTAGATATAGGAGGTCCCAGTTACCCAAAGGTCCCAGCTCCTGTGCTGAAAGAAGGCAGAACCCTGGAAGTGGTTGGGCCTTTTGCCCAGTAATTCTCAGTGTGGCACTGCCCAAGTGCCCATCATCCCAAAGCCCAGGGCATTCTCCAGTGTCCTTGAGCTTGATGCAAGAGAAGCTTCTCTTTCATCAGGTTGACAAGATACACCAATTTCTTTCATAAAGACACCTACAGATATTTCTAAATACACAATTTAAAGCCTAGTCCTCAAATGTCAAAACAAAACAAAACAATCCTCCTCATTTTTGATGAATCAGAGTAATTTATTCAATTTCTATGGAAAATAGGCATGTTTCTAGGCAATGTTTGGTTTATCTTTATGGGTGAAATAATTTGTTACACAATAGAAATGGTAAAGTGATAGAATTCCACTTAATGCTGCAACCAAATTGATTTTTCAGCTGGATAATGGTCAGAGGTTTGGAAAGATCTTACCAGGATGTGATAAACTCAACACTGCAAACTCAGTGTATGCCAACTGATTATTTCCTCTTAAAAATAAAATCTCAAACATTTCGTGACACAGGAAAGTGGTGAAGGAGGTTTCAAGAAAGCAGGTCTTCCCCCTGTCAATGTTTTCCCTAAAAGATACTTTCCAAGGCCATACAAACCAGCCAGATGCCTACAGGTACTGCCAGCGACAATTTCATAAGCAACAAACCAATTAGAAAGAAATCCCATTGATAACGAGTCTTCATAAATCCCACCAAGCAGGGTTATCACTGTGACTTTTCTCTAAGGTCAGATAGCAAAAGAGTTTATTGTATTTTCTGTGATGGTTGGATCTCTGTCTCAATGCCTAGCAGATTACAATCTCACCCAGATCATACTAGTCTAGCAGATCCACAAATTACATTTATTTTACCTTCTCTTCCTGAACTATCCCTAAAGCAGAGAGAGGAAAGGCTGGCAGGGAGCCTGCAGTAGTTCCTGCTGTGGAAATGGGCCAAAGAACTCCTTGTCACCTTCATGAGCCGGTTCCCAGCCACCAGCTGTGGCCCCCACGGCTCTGGAGGCAGGACTAGCACCTCTGACAGGTCCCCAGAGCTCCAGGGACGGGAAGCAGCACCTCTCGGGCTGGGTCCTGGCACCACCTTCCTGCCCATCAGCATCTGCTCACCTCACGTGGTGGTCTTACCCCCCACCTCCCACAGGCCATGGCTTCGCTGGCCTCTCTCCTCTTCCTGCTATGGGGCACGGCAGAGGTGCCTGCCCATCCCTTTGGATGCAGCAAGGCAGCATTTCACCCACCTCGATTCCCCAGGGGCATCCTGGATCCCTTGCGTGGAGCTGAAGCCTCTTTCTGCCCACCACTTTGCTGGGCTGTGGTGCTGCTCAGTCACAGCACAGAGAAAAACGAGGCGAATTCTGCTGGTGTTCAGTCCACTCCGCAAAGGCCGCATGAGCCCCAAGATGCCATGAGCCATCCTGCTGCTGGGACCCGCTCCGTGTCCCCTGAGCTGTCCTTTGGTGCAAGGACAGCTTGATTAGGGACTTATACGTACAGCTGGGAGGATGGGGGGAAGGAAAAAAAAAATATAGTAGGACAGCCTCCCTGGGGGTGGAGGGAGGGGAAGCAGGAAGGAAGGATGGACAAAGGGATTGTGCTTGGATCTTGCTGCAGTCCAGCCCACCAGGGCATGGGAATTGGTTGAAGCACAGGAACATGTGAAACGTCACCTCCACATGCCGGTTTCCGAGCAATGCTCTCTCTTTGTTCTCTTTACAGATTTCCCTTTTAGGAGCCAGAACTAAATCAAATTTCAGGAGAAATATTAATTGTGATTTCTAATCATACGAGGAGTTGCAAGTTGAGGGCTGGAAGAGCAGAGAGGCAGGAGTGCTGATGACTGCTGCCTTGAGGAGAGTGGCACACAGTTCCTACAGCAATGGAGTGAAAGCAAGACACATGAATTCTGCTCTTGACAAGATGGCATCCAGCCACGTCATTGCCTTACCCAACACAGCAGGCTCCCATCTCTAAAATGTGAATATTCACTTACTTCACATGATGGTGGTGAGAAGCAGCCACACTCAGCTGCTCATTTGCTAAACTCTCTGCGGAAAAATACTATAAAGGTGCAGATAACTAGCATTCATTTCACGCTAACTGATAATCCACACTACTAAGCTTTGAAGCCTTGCAGAAGAAAACTCTTAACTTACTCCCAGAAACACAGTCACTGCTTTAGTCTACCCTCTTCTACAGGGTAAATCAATATGAATTTGAGGGCCAAAAATACAACAGCAAAGACAGTTTCAATTCCTGGTTTCTGTGGAGTTAGGGAATAGCTCTCACCTCAAGAGAATGAATGGTTCCTTCCACCAAATTTACTGCTCACCACTTGGTGGGAGTCTGCTTTAATCAAGGTTTTAAATGCAATAACATACTGGTAGCCAGTATAAGCAAAAAAAACCTGTTGATACTGGACTCGCTAAGCAATTTGTACAGGGAAAAAAACACAGCATAAGATAGAAAATGTCTGCCTCAACACAGACACACACACACAGAGCACTGGATTCATAGTTCTGAAGATAACCAGAAAGTTTTGGCTTTTTGCCCCAAAATGAAAGTTTTCCACCCAAAGCTTTCAGGTTGGAAGGTTTGGAAAGAGGTGCTTAGGCTTTCTGAAAAAAGCATCAAAGACATTAAGGAATGTAAGTATTTTCCATAAGCCAGGAGGGAAATGTATTCTTCAGTTCAAAGGCAGGTGTTCAAGCATTCAAACACACCTTTCACACAGCTCCAGTGGAGACAAATTCATGGACAATGCATAAAGGATTAAAAAAAAATAATAATAATAATTCTCAGGTCAACTTTTCCAAGTGGTTTGCTCTCTCCTACAAGCTGCCACAAATGCTTCAGACTTCAAAGCCAAATTCTTGAGCTCCATCTCATCCCCAAACTTAAAACCATTCTGTTCAGCCTCTGCAGCTGAGAGACTCTGGCCAGTTCTGCCTTTGCTTTTCAGGCACTACAGAGATGCAGCAGACAGCCCAGTTCTGTCTCTCAGCCATTTCCTTGGAAAGAAAGCAAGCCTTGTCACAAGAGACACAAGAAGGCTTGTCACAAGGAGAGGGGCCACAGCACATACAAACCACAAAGCATCTTATCTCTCCAGCAAACCTTGAGCTGAGAGAGATACATCAGATATATGCACAGCAGTTTCCACAGCAAGGACATTTGTGTGTTTGTCTGGCACTGACTCCTCTCCCTGCCAGGAACTCAGAGCACAGCAAGTGACAGGTCAATGTCACCTGATGGAAGAGAGGCCAATGCAGGGAGGGAAGTCAGGGAGACTTTGAGGTGCAGCAAAGGGGACAGCTCCTCCCAGATGAAAGCAAAACAATTCTGCTGGGGCAGGAGAGAATCAGGCCCTTACAGATTTTGGATAATCTGTTTTAAGGTCTTTGAAATACTGAGAAAGGGCAGAAGCAAGATCTCCTTTCTAGAGTAAATCATTGTTCATTTAGCCAAGGGCACAAAAATAGAAAGCTTTGCAAATAACCACCCCTCCCACAAAAAAAACAAACCAGCCAATAAAAAACTCAAACCAAACAACCAACTAAATCAACGAAGAAAAAATACCATCACTTTGAAAAAGAAAAAAAAAAAAAACCCTCACAGTTTTGCTTCACAGGTCAGCACATATTTTATAAGAAGGCCAGACACAGCTGAAGGGAACCCTTAGCTCTGTTTCAAGTATGGTTTGGCAGAAACCAACTTCCCAGCAGAGCACACAGGCACATTGCCCCCCACCTCCCTGGTTTCTTGCCAGCAGGCCACACTCTGTCAGTGCAGTGGCTATGCCCACACATCCAGTCATGTGCTGGCACACACTGGTAAGGAAGTGGTTTCCTAGCTTGAAATACATTGTCCAATATCTTCTGTAGCACACACCAAACAATGTGGTCCTCCCTCCCCCCAGTCTAGGCACTCTCATGCAAATATCCAAAACACCTGTGTGCTGCCTCAACTCCACCTCAGCCCTGACTTCTGCACGAGGAAGAGAACACTGAAATCATCACTGGCCTAACCCAACCAGAAGCTACACAACACCTTTGCAGCCCTCCACAGCAAGAAGCATACTTGGATTTTTGAGATACCAAACCCAGCTCCTCTGACCACTGTTAGAGTTTCTTGCCAGCAGGCAGAGCTGCCCTGGCTCAGTCACTGCCCATGCTGTTCAGGTGGAGAGAGAGGCAAGCTCGTGCTGGTCCCATGGGGGAAGTCTCAGGTACTGTAGTCAGAGCAGCAGGCACACAGACCCAAGAATAATGAAGATTTCCAGAAGGCAGCCTTCAATAATTGGAAAAGCAAGAACAGCTTACCCCTCCCCTCCTACCTATTTTGTGCCTCACAAATACTCCTGTAGGGATGCTTGCTGACACACAACTAAAGCACTGAACAAAACTAAAATTCACTTTTCCCATTGTCACTTTAAAACCCATTAACCACCTTTCCTGTTCCAGAGCAAGTTGCTAATAAAAGCAAACAGAACAACTTGTACTGGTTTGACTTTTTGCTAGCCTTCAAACCCAGACAGAGTGCTTCTGCTGCCTCACAAGAGATGCACTGAGCACAGATCCAGGACAAAGTGCACACACCAAGTGAGCTCAAGTCACAGATACTGCCTCAGAGGCTGGGGCTTGGGGAGAATGTAAATGTGCCTCAATTTCAGCATCTCTCAAAAAAGACTGTTTGCCCCATTCGAACCTTCCCTAGATGTTCAGCAACCTTCTGAGAATGACAAACAAAAGGAGCAAGAGCCATATTCTCACCACTGGAAGCAGGAGGGCAGACATGCAATCAGAGATGGGCTGGCACTGCAACAAGAAATCACAATGAATTCCCAACAGGGCTTCTGGACAGCAGCCACGACTGACAATGCAGCTGCTGCCTGGCTGGGTGAAGGCCACTAAGAAGTTACTGTGCCCCAGCCAAGACCTTCACTTGCACATGCTTCTCCTTCAAGCATCTACTCAAGGATGCGTCAAAGATGGATGGGAGTGCAATAGTGCTGCATGTGGGGCATAGACAGCCTTCACCATAACCTCCCAGCTCAAGAACAGCTTATTTCACACCCCCTTCAGTCAAACTTGTTGACTCAAGACCAATCCCAGCCTGCATTTCGTTAAAGGATGATGCACTACTACAGGCTATAGCAATCATGGGGGCTTGTAATTTTTAAATTAGCTCTGCTCACCAGAAATTGTATTAACACCTGTTCTGCGCATTCTAACCAGAAGCTGAAGGTACAGTATCTTCAACAAGCATCCAGTATTTCTTTTTGCAGTTTCAGCGTTACTTTTTCTCTAATACTGCCTCATTCTTCCACTCTTCACTATACTCTTCATCCTGACACCTCTCCTGAAAAGCTTAATCTTGGAATTGCTAGTAACATTTAGAGACTCATTTGACCTGGAGCTAGATACTCATTTAGGCGTTGTTCAGACACAGGGACCTCCTCCCTTGCCTACAAACTGCACTTGGAACTGCAAACCTGCAAGACAAAAGCCAGCCTCAGCCTAGCATTTCATACATTGAGGCCCAGAGTTCTTTTACAGAATGCTTTGGGTTGGAAGGGATAAAGATCATCTAGTTCCAACCTCCTGACCATGGGCAAGGGTGCCACCCACCAGACCAGATTTCTCAGGGTCTCATCCAACCTGACCTTGAACATTTCCAGGGATGGAGCATTTTTCTTACAGAAGTAATTTTTCTGCAAGGGAGACATTAACATCACATGTGGCCTCATTTTGCATATGGGTATGCAACAGTTATGGGTTGACATTAGTGACAGAGGAATTCTGTTCTCTGCCAGTTGTCACATGCTCTGAGATTATATGCCCTGGTATAAGACATTTAAATTTTACAGCCAAGATTGAGTTATGCACAGCTGCAAAGCTGGCAGGGAACAGAGCAGTCATACTGATGGTACAGGGCAAACAAGGCATGCCTTGGGTGCTCTCTGCTTTCTCATTGCAGTCTGTCCTTGTAGGTGCTCCAGTAGCTGTCATACGAGTGCCTACAATTATCATACCTTACCCTGTACATTACCAAGCTTAGGATGATGGAAAAATGCTTGTGTTTCCCTCCAAACATATTATCCTGAGCAAGAAATTAATAAGCTGTTCATCTACCTAGAGAAATCTCTACAGGGCTTGTCTGCATCAAAGCAAATCAGAATTTGAAGACCGTGCCCTTGCAATTCCCTGCTTTAGAAAGAGTAAAGAAGAGGAGGAGGAAGCAATCAGTCTTATTTTCTGCAGTTACTTTGTCCTACTTGGAGTCAGTGCATCTCAGGCCAAATGGATTAGTCTACCAAACAGATTGAACTCAATGAATATTTTACTCTACAGAGTTAGTTTGGCTTTTCTTTAGAGTTCTTAATAAATTGCTCTGCTTAATAAAGCAACATTGCAGAACCTGCAAAAAGACAGTGTTTCTAGTCCCCCAGCCTTCTGAGAGCCTTTTATGCTCTAGTCTGCCCCAGTCCCCCAGACAAAAGCAGATGGGCCCCAAACATTTTTAGATATGGTTTAAACTGGATATGAAACATCCCAGACCAACAAATCCAACAGAATCTGTCTACAGAAATTAGAGGTTAAACACAAATTTCTGATCCTAAACTACAGAATGCCTTACAACAAACTAGAAGAATAGGGTCTGTACAGGACAATGTTTTTTTTCACATGGTCCAGTACAGTAGCAGTCTTCAGCCTCTAATGCTTTACACTTCCATTTCTTCAAAGACAAACAATATAGATATGGAGAATTAATGGAGAATTACTAAGCCTCAAGCCTCTAAGGTAATGTCCATTGAGAAGCAAGGGCACTAGAAACAGCAAGAACAGGATCAACCTTTCCAGACCAGTGCAACCTTCAATTGAAGGCTGCTGTAGCATTAAAGGAGACATGCAATTTCCTCCAGTGCTCAGGTTTTTTGAATTCTGGAAGGAAGGAACCAAAAAAAAAGACTCACCTGTAGAAACTGAATCCAAGCCGTGCCTGGTGGGGATTGCAGAAGCCTCAATTGCTCCACACTTCATGTTTTGTTTATAGAGAAGTTCAGGTCTCTTCCCCAGCACCAGATCTCTGAGCACTAACAAGTTCCAATGAAATCTCCACCTTATTCTGCAGTGCAGCAGGGATTAGGCAGAGGTTCTGTGAGGCCCCTCTTCACAACCACCAAGAAAGCAGCTGCAAATAAAGATCACACAGTTCATTAGCAGAAAGGTGGCAGCAGCCACTCTTCCATTGCTGGAACCCATCCCGAGACACTGGGAACAGGTAGAGACAGCCACAGCAAGGCAGCTGTGAAGCCAACTGTGCCCAAATCCCCAGAACAGGCTGATGGCAGCACAGACTTGGCAGGGTGTCCATGCAAGCAGCAGCACCAAGGCCCAGCCAGCCTCTCCAGGCTAACCTGGATGCACACAGGCCTGGGCTGGGCACTGCAGGAGCTCACCCACAGCAGCTCCGTCCCCTCCCTCGGGCCAGTCCATTTGCAAGTTGAACATTTATACTCAGTGCCTCCACAAAGAAGTGTCAATTCCAGTACTGGCTCCAGCTGGACAGCTGGGGGGCTGGGGAGGGGAAAGGGCTGTTACTGAAGCTGTTCCTTTTCAGAGTGCAAGAGAGATCTCCTTAATTGTGAGGGAGCTCCCAGGCTGACCTCTGGGCACCACAAGGCAGGTCTGCCCAGCTACGAGACACAGCTCTGGACTTAAAGCAAACCTTAAGTAAGCAGCCAGACACAATCTGCTGAATTTCTCTGAACTTTATTGGCACTTCAGGAAGAACAAGGTATGGATTTTAACAACTCCTCTGAGCAGGAAAAACATGTCTTAATCAAGGTTCTCTCTGCAGATAAACACATGGACCCATGAATTACTCCACAACCTTAAGGAATTGGTGTTTTATTATAATCCAGTAAAACAACTGGTCAAAAACCTTCAACATAATTTACAGCAACAAAAAATAAAACAAGAAAAAAAAAAAAGCCAGGCAACATGTGGCAACTCCCCCCACCCCCAAGAGGAGTAGTTATCCAATTAAACTGGAACATGAAGAGGAAAAACAATTCACTGTATTCTAACAAATAAAAAACGTGTCTACAAATCTCACCATAATACTGAAAGCTTCTTACATTAGTTTTCTTGCAAAATATCATCTTTATAATACAGTATACATTTCCAAGGGAAGGAGGACCATTAACATACCCTCCGTGCCTTGACTAATATTTTCTAATTGTGCATAGCTAGAAATATTGAAATCAAATATCATTAGATACCACTGGAATATAATACTGGTTAAGAAGAAGGCAGGCTGAAACAACTACAAAGAGTTAGGTGGACTCACTGGCACAAGCCGTTCTATTCCTTTATTGGACCATGTGGAATTAGAACGTTTAAAAAACCATATAAACAGAAGTCATGCCAACATCATAATACATGAGAGCTCAGCAGTGTTGTGTGACCCATCAAAGCAGAAAATTACTGGTTTATTATTTGAACAAATATTCCTGGCACCATACATCAGCTTGTTAGGAAATTATTAAAATATTAGTTAAGATTTTCTCCCCTCAAATGCATCAATAGTTGCCATGGACAGAGCAGAAGTGCTGAGAACCAGCTTTAAAGCACCAAAACAGAAGTTTAAAGGTTGTCTGTTCCCCAGTAACGAGACTCACGCAGAGCCAATGCCAATCACCTTCAGTACAGGAATATGCAAACACGTTCTGACAAATTTAACTCCAGTCTTTCATTTGTGACTTTCATGGTACTGAGGCATATTTTTCTTGGCCAACAAAAAGCTTGCCATGTCATGTGCCCCCCAAAAGCACTCTGTGTCCAGGGGAGAGAAGGGGGCTCCCACATGACACACCTGGAGGTTCAACATGCATAGGTTGGCATGTTGCTTCTAAGAGAGGTTGGCTGGTATTTGTATGGATCTCCACACAGACTTGCATTGCTTTCAAAAAATAAAGTAACACAGAACTGGTGAGGTTGTTTCCAGCCACCCAAGGAATTCTTGGGGAAATACTGCAGTTTGTTAACACTATCATGAGCATTTTTTGGCACAGTTCCCCTTTGCCTTTTTTCATACACTAGGGAGGTGAAAATGCTCCAGTTTTCAGATGTTTTTCTTCTATCACCATTACCAGTAACATCATACAAAAGGAGAATCAACAAAACTGAGCAGGTCACAAAATTTGGAATTATGCTAGGCAAGAAAATAGATCCCAGGCTAACCTAATGACTTCCTATAGGGACAGGCTAATCCAAGGAGGGCAAAACAAAGGAGGACTTCACTTTAGGTGGAACCCATTTTTAAGGTGACTCTGCTGAAGGTTAACAGTTCCTTTTATGAGGGATCAAGGCATCATCCAATTCAACCCTGAGCATACATGGCTATTTCCTCCACAGAAATGGCAGGGAGGACTCTGGGTAGCTACAGCATGGGCAGCTTGGATGACAGGAGGTGATGGTTATTACAATAACTGGCACAAGCAGCTTTCAGGACCAGTCTCACAACCATTTGTATCCCATTTCTAAGAGAAAGCCTTCTGTTCTTAAAGCTACAAAAGGCCAAAGCATCCTTCTGGGGAAGGAAAAGCACTTGAGCCAGGGATGTGGCAGAGTGCTAGTGAGGACTAAGAAAGCAATTGGACAAGTGTCTCAGAAGCCTCTCCCCTCACATGCTGCTTGTAGCCAGGAAGACAGATGCAGTCTTGTACATGACCCAGATATGAGAGCAGTTTTTGGTCCCCAGCTGCTGATCACTTTTTATGATTGCATCTAGTTTAAACTAAAGGTATCTGAGCTACAGTAGATCTATACACAGTCATAAGGCACCAACGACTATGTGCTAAAAAGGCCTCTTATGGAAAAACCTGAAATCTTGTTCACATAACTAGAAAAGTATCTGTTCAGCAAGGGAAAATACAGCTACAATAATTTTTAGTCTTTTACATTTCTACCTCCCACTTTAGGTTTTCATTGGCAAAACCAAAAAGGAAGGCAGTGTACTTTAGCTATCTCTGCCTCACTGGTTACATTGAAGTCAGACAAATGATAGTGAACAAAGCCATTGACCAGAGACAAAACCTCTAGAAAGCAGAGAATTTGAGGCTTCAAACCACACTGTATCAGTGGAAATACTCCAAAGGCCGCCTCATGATTAGGAAATTCAAGGCTCCATCATTAAACAACAAAATGTAACACCAGCAGGAACACCACAGAATCTGTTTGGTCTGCTTATTTTTGTAGGACAAAAGCTTTGGTCTTTTAGAGAGAAAGTCTATATTTTACCTTCAATCCTTCTTCCTAAGCTCCAGTCTCCCCTTTTTAACTACATGATTCAGACTCTGGGTTAAGTCAGAAATTCAGACCCTGGCTACTAAGCTTAATCCTGAAGCTTGCACAGGTTAGTAGGAAGGCAGAGTGTCAGACTGCCAGCTCTTGACTATTTAATGCAGTGCAAGTATCTGCTGGTCTCCCCACACAATGGGAGAAGACAGCAACACAGCCACCTCAGTGGGCAAACCTAACACACTAAGACTTTACCCCAAGCCAAACAACTTCAGATTTTGCCTAATATACATTTGCTTCCCCAAGCCACCCCAGGCAGACATAATTACTATTCCTTCTTCTGTCACTTAACTCCAGCATTTGCCCAAAACTTGATAAATAAGACCATGGTCACTCTTCTGTAGTGGTTCCAGCATAGCACGATTATGAGTGATGATGGGAGAGGATGGGAAAGAGGGGAGAAGAGAGTGCAGGGCAGCAGGTGCAGGGGAGAGTTTACATGGACTCGAACTCGTCAATGCGCTGCTTGGTGTTACCCTGCCGAATCTGACGGAGGGTCTTGTACTTGTCTCGGCCCAGGCGCATGTTCTCAGCGTGGATCATGTCATTGGCTGTCTTCTTGGTTTCATCCCGAGCGTTTGCCAGCTCTGAGGAAAGAGCCTTTGGAGGAGGAGAAACAGCAACATGTTAGTACACTGCAGAGACTCAAAGCTGGACAAGATTTCCTGCCGATCCTCCTAAAGATCCGGTATCTATAGAGACAGGAAACAGACAAGCCCCAGTGTATTCTTCTGGGCAACCTGCTCTAGCTGACCTTGCTTGAGCAAGGAAGTGGGATCAGATGATCTCACGGAGGTCTCTTCAACCTAATCAGATCTATGATTTTGTAGAAGTTGTTAATATTTCTCCCTAACATTTGAAGGTATAAAACATCAGGCAATCTGTCACCTATTTATTTTCATCTAGCAGAGTTAAGGAAGATTGTCTCTAATGCCTGCACTTGAAAAGAATGGCCATGTGGAGGGATCCCTGAAGACAGCAGGAGCATCTTGCAGAATCTGAGGAATTACTAGCTTTCCACCAGAAAAGGAACTTGCTGCAGAAGATAAAATGCACCTCTAGCCCTCTGTGTGTAACCACCACAGTACAATGCAGAATAAGCAAAGCCTGGTGCAAGTCAGGCAGTACAAATAAATGCTTGGAATTGAACAGCAGAACACTGGAGTTCCTCACAAGAAGATGGTGCAATAGTGCTGTCTCTGTGCTGAGCCCTAGTGGGCTACTCCAGGATTTTGCAAAGCAGAGTTTTGCAATACAACCCAGACTTGACAGTTAGAGACAGCTGCTGGATAGGAATCAGACGAAGTTCTTCAATTCCTTTCAGACAGGGCTATGAACAGCCGTCAGGTGGTTGGCAATACTCACAGAAAGAACGCTACATCTGACAGATGCTGCTTGTTGGCACTGCTTCAAAATACTTCACTGCTTCCAGTAAAATGGAATTCAAGTGCCAAGAGACAAGATGCCTCTCTACTCAATGGTTAAGCAGCTATCTGGCAAGATCATGATCATCTCCCTTCCCTGCATCTCCCCTCAATTTTTAAATAACAGCAATACCTTCCAGCTGCAAGAAATGTTGAGAAAAGTAGAAGCAGCACCCACACACACACTCTGCTGCCAGTTTCTTACCTTCAAGTGTTTCTGGACCCTCTCATTCTTCTCTGCTTCAGTGGTGCGTTCCTCCTCGCTGCGGTCCTTGATGGTGGCCTCTGACCGCAGCTCGGCACTGGCTTCTGCTGCATTCTCATCCTGCTCATCATCATGCTCATTCTCAGAGTGCATGGGTTCAGTGACATGAGGCGTGCTCATGGCAGTCTTCAACTCCTCTTTGGTCTTCTCTAGGTCCTCCTGCACCCTCTGTGCCTGCAGTAGGATATGCCACAGTGAGTCAGTCAGTATAATCCTGAGTGCCTGAGACTTCTCACAGAAGCACCACTTGGTGCTTTTCACAGGAAACCTTGCACCTCTGAAAGGGCGTATTCCAAAGCTACTCAGCCGCCATCATTTGCAAAGTTTTCTGCTGGATAACACTTCGGAGATCTGAAGAATGGTTACTGTTAATGGAAAATGGGCGACAGGTCTAATTAGCCAAAAATTGCTAATTAGAGTTAGAATAGGTCACCCATTCCATGCAGAAAACCAAAGCTGCGTATTTACAACAGCCTCAAGTTTGCAAGCATTAAGTCCAGCATAGAATCTAGGGCAGTAGTTTAGGTTACAACCCAGAACAAAGAGCACTTCCACAGAAAGTATGCCATTTGTTCAGATTCTGTTTTACCTTATACTGCCACTCCTGTGCCTCACTCTCCTTCTTCTGCCTGGCCAGCTCCAGCTGTGTGATCCTAGCTGTGAGTTCTGCCATCTCAGCAGCCTGCAGAAGAAAGGCTTTTAGTGGAAACAAAACCCAAGGTACTTGCTAAATGAAGCATTTACTTCAAGTCCTGAGTGAAAACACATCTTTTCAGTAAGGAGAAAGCCTTCCTGTTAACTTCAGTCCCACCAATACCTCCATGATGAAAGAGGAAAGGAAGCCAAAAAAGTTTTGTGTTTCATTGTGGGGTTTTTTTTTGGTTGTTGAGTTGGCTCTTTTTCCTTCTTCCCAAAACAGAGCTACAAAACTCAGTTCTTTGAATCCAAACCAGGGAAAGCAACACTTCATCATTATCACATACAAAAAAAGGCAAAAAGCAATACAAATCTACTGTACAAATACACTTGTATTTACTTATATTTTCATCTACTTGAGGATAAAAGTTGAAGAACCTACGAACGTAGTGCTTCCTTACTATATTCACAGCCTGGTTTGCTTCAAAAGCTTAGATGCTTCCCCTTTCACTATTTTCCCCACTTGATTTTCAGTTCACCACTTACCAACTGTTCCTGGGTCTTTTGTTGATCATGGGATGCTCTCAATAGGGCCTCCTTTGCCTCTTCTGCTTCTCTACGTTCCTTAGCCAGTTTCTCTGCTTCCTCCTGAGCTCGTTTTCTCTCCTGTTCCAGCTCCAGAGCTCTGCGGGTCTGTTCTTCCAATTCTGAAAATAGGGGAGCATGTTTCAAGTCAGATCAAGTAAAGAACGGCAGTAGAAGAGGAAAGTCTGTCTGGATAAGGGTTTTCCTTCAGAGGGACAGGTAAAGGAGGGATGCAAGCAACTGTTCCCTGTCCTCTCCATTACATTTTTCTTGGAGCTATAAGACTAATAGTCAGGCCCACCCCCAATGGATTTGTGGGGAAGCACCCATCCCAAAATTACATACCTAAGGGTAGATAATCATTCAGTATTTTGCTTGGGCAACACCACACTAACTCTAGCCAAGCAATTAGATAATAAATCACCACAGCAATGGCCGGTGTGATCTCTGCTACACTTTTTGACTCCTTCTTCTATAGATATGCTGGGATAAAGCTTCCAGCCAGCATAGGAACAATGGCAAGGTACTTCTGCTGCCAGGAGAGATATCTTGGCTGTTACCCATTTCTTTAATGCATATCTTTTTTCAGCAACTGCATATGGAGGGCTTACATTCAGCTTCAGGAGGCTAAACCAGAGCCCTAACATCAGTTAGCACAAAACACTGGAGTGACAAATTGCTCAGAGATGCTCATAGCTTTACTATTTGAACCCTTCTCACTCAGACTAGTCATCATCAAAGGAAACACTGAAAGATTTCCTGTTACCTTGCTGAGCTTTCTTGGTTTGCTCCTCAATTTGCTTGAGTCTCTCCATCAGCTCCTCCTTCTCACGCTCAATCTTCTCCTTCTCCTTTTCTGCCAACTCCCTCTTCTTCTTCTCATTCTCCAGCAGGGCTCTGATGGAAGGAAGTCACAATGTAATTTCAAACCAACTTAGAGCACTTCCTAGTAAGCACACAAAAAGAGCACACGCAAGATGTGCCCTACAGCATTCAGATAACGAGCTTTACTCCAGATGTACCCCTTTACAGAAGTGCAAAAATAAAAAGCTCTGCTGGCATTCATCTCAATGACAAGTTCATAAGTCCAAGAAAGTAATGGGAAGTCACATTTGTGATGAGTACCATTACTATCAACCCATTAGACCTACTGAAGCAGAAACCAGCCTGCTGTATTTCTGGCTCAAGCAGATTAAGGTGCTGCCAGCCATTTATCTAGCACATGAGGCTACTCATGCAGTGATTAGTCACACCCAGGTTACTCAGAACCCTACCAACCTCTCCATCTGTTTCTGATGTTTCTCTTCCCGAGCCTGTGCCTTCATCTGCTGCACCTCAATGGTGTCTGGTTTACGTCTGCGCATGTAGAGCTCGTGGTTCCCCATGCAAAGTGCCAGGATTCGTTTGTTAATCCGTAACCGAGGGGCATAGAATACAAAGTCCTTGGGACAAGAAAAAGGCAGCATTAGACCTGTTCTTTCAGCATAAGAAGCCCCTTGTGGATGTACTATGCTCCTAACACCCCGAGCTTTTTAGAGTTGCCAGCCAGCTTTTCTTAATAATGTCTAATTCATTGCTGGTGGCAGTTAGGCACTTATTTCTGGAATAGATTTCAACCTGACAAGCACACCCAGGGCAGGAGCACCCAGTGTGCCATTCCAGTGCTCTGGGTTTCACTGTAACACATCCCTAGCACCAAGCACACAGCATCTTAGCATCACCATTTCATCACAAACCAGCAGGGCTGCTTTACCAGGCACACCAAGTCCCTGGCTTCTCCCACCTTCCTTCCCACCTCAATAATCTGTATAATAGCCTGGCCAGCCACATTGAATGTAATGGATTGGCTTATGCCAGAAAGGGTGTCAAATGTTACAATCCATGGATAAATAACTTTGTTCTGTTCAAAAGGAGCAGCAGCAGCAGGGAAATGCTTTCAAGCAGCAATGGAACAAGAATGACCAGAAGAACAGAAGGTACTGGCTAGCACTGGAAATTATTAGGCCCTAAAGATGAAAGCAATTACATTCAATATAAATTTTCAAGGAAAAAAATCTTCCAGCCTACCCTAAAAAAATAACCTAAAGCTTCTGCTTTAAATAAAGTGAAAACCTGCAAAAGATCATCCTACACACTATTAAAGCCAACAGGTTGCAAAGGAAGCATCCACAGCTAACAGAGATACCTCAGATCCCTAACTGTATTATCAGAGAATCTGAACAGTCTTAGGAAAATCAGAAACCCTAAGCAAAGGGCTACTCCCTGCCACTGATGTTAAAAGCTTAAGCTTATATTAAATTTCTACCCTCTTAGCCAGAAAAAAAAATCATAACTATCACTTGACTGCCCTGAACAGGTCTCCTTGCTTACATCAGCATTCATGCTACTGATGAAAAGACTCTGTGCAAAAAAACCCAAAAAGTCCCCAAAACCAAACCCACAGAAATTTTTCAGCTAAGAAGCTGAAAGTTTAATAGCTTAATATGAATCTTGCTTCTTACTGGTGCTTTCTTGTCAATAGGCTTAATAACAAATTTCTTGTCATTGAACGAGATATTTCTGATCTCACTCCAGGGGAATCCAATTTTCGGTGTTAGCCTGCAAAAATGGGAAGCAAAAAGAAATAAGAGAGCCCAAAGTCATTCCAAATTCTTCACTTAAAATATAAAGCTCAAAATTATACCAAATCCACCCTCATATTTCAGTGCTCTTATGGTAGTTGAAATCAGCAGACAAAATTAGTCACACAGATCAAATACAAATATAAGAAGCAGTTTTTCAATCCCACTTTTTTTGTTTTTTTAATGAATATCTGAACTGGAGAATGCATCTACAGCAGGAAGACTAGGGATAAAGTGAAACTATCTTGAAAAGATTTGCCAATTTCTTGTATTAGTTGGTCCAAAGAAGCACATTCTATGGATTATTCTGGCAATGTCAAAAACACAGCCAAGAATGATATAGAAATTGTGGAGTTTAGTTAAAGATTTGCATTCCAGGAGAGATTGATTTTGAATGACTTTTTATTGGAAAGGAGCTGAAGGTAGTGATGGAGAGGGGTTTATTACCTATCATTCTGCTCATAAATGTTGAGTCCAAGAGCATCTACACCTAGCCAGAGCTCAGAGCCTTTCTTGTTCTTAATGCTGAAGTAGTTCACACCGTACATTTCCAAATCCTGTGCAATTTTCAGGTACTCCAAGACAGCATCTTCTCTGCAGCATGTAAAAAAGAAAGCAGATATCCTCTATTGAGTCTTTAAGCCATTAGAGCAAGAAGGTGCTATCTTCCCATGTGGACAGAGCAGCAACAAGCTGGCAAAGGTTCTAAGCATCACCTTAGTAGATAATTACAAACTCTACAAACTCAGTCATGTTTTACTAAGAACAGCCAGCTGACATGGACCAGCAGAAGCATGTGAACCTAGTTACTCTGAGCAAAATAACCTGAAGAATGCTAGTTTATCCTGAAGCAAGTCACAGATTTTTTTGTAATGCATTTGTACATTACACACTAACACTACTTTAAACACAGCAGTTTCACACTGCATTGGTTACCTAATCATTCCTCGATGTTCCTCATGCCACACCTGGATCCTCTCCTCCCACTGGTCCTTGTTAAGCTTGTGTTGCTCCAAAACCCTAGAGAGAGTATACATGGGATGTTTCAAACCAAGAACTACATATTTGTACACACACAATCACATCACTCTATAATAAATACTCCATTGGCATCAGAGTTCCCCAACAAAAATACTCCAGAGAAATACAGCTTCATTAAAAGGCTAGGTAGAGACAATGGTCAGTATTCAGACTTCTAACAAATGACAAATTTTATTCAGTTTCTTCTCCTTGTAGCGTATTCTGTTTTGGAGCTTCTCTTACTATTTCTGATTTGTTTCAGAGTAGCAATAGGAAGTTTAAGGTTAAATCTCTTAATTAATTGAATACTAATCTAAATGCTCAAAGTGGCACAAGGCTATATTTTACTCCAAGCATTGCAATCAAAACACCCCCTACATTAAAAAAAAAATTAGAAATCACAAACCCTTTAAGAAAGGGAATGTGTAAGACTATCCAGGTTCACTTGCCTTTGAGGGAGCAGTTTATCACTAGCAAGGTAGCCAGACTTGTGCACATCTTTGTTGAAGTCTCCGTATTTGGACTGGACGGCATAAGAAGCCAGAAGAACAGCTGTTTCTGGGGGACAGTAAATGTCATCATTCAGAATTGCCTCCTTCACTTGCAGAAAGAAAAGGCGCTGTGTGATGTCCTGGATCAGCTCTTCTGCCACATCTTCTGGGTAGAACTTGGCACGGAATTTGAAAAGCAGGGGGCTTTCTTTACGTACATCCTGTGCTGTTACCTGGAAGAGAGTTAGCAGATTTTATAGCCTATATACAAGTGAAAGGGAGCAGTTTACAAACAGGAAGACAAGCATGCTCTAGAAAAAAAAATTATCCTTTCCAATGCAGAAGAGTGCAGAAAAGCAAGGATTTTCAATTACTTACTGCTAAATACCTCGTCATTTCTCCCCACTGGATTTTCACAACCCAGTACTTATGACCAGTGGCAGCTAAGTTACTTTACAGGTTTCTCCCGAGCCAAGATGCTCACATGAGCACAACATCAGTGTTTTACCAGGAAGGGTAGACAAATCTGGCCTGGTAAACAGAGCTAAATGCAGGACCAGGTCAGATACCACAACTCCTCATACCCTGGGGAGGGAGTGTGTGGACACCACAACACCAACTCACTGATCTTGCAGTACTTGAGGTGCATGGGTAGGCAAGAACAGATCCCTGACAGAAGTATGGGGACTGAATTTGCCCCTGCACTCTCAGAAGGGAACAAGGACAAGCAAAATTTTGGAGCAAACATACCTTTTTGTTCAATTTTAGCCATGTTGAGAAACCCTTGGTGTCTTGATACTGAAGTCCAAAAAACCAGACCTCTCGCAAACCAATCGTCTTGACAACCTGAAAGAAAGGAGATTATTAGCAAGATCCCCACATGGACTGAAAGTACCAGTGGCTGAAAACATGTCAGAGGTATGTTCAGACAAAGACAGTGCCCTGCCCACCTGCCTCTCCTGCTGCAGTGCACAGGAAGATGACTGAGCTTCTAAGAGGTCTTAAGTGAATGTGTGTAATATTCTTTCTACTCCTTCAGCTCTTTAAGGCTTGCTGCTATTTGTAAACAACAGCTGGGACTTTTTTTTTTTTTTCAGCTACTTATAAGCCAACATGTATAGCCAAAATAAAATGCAACAGCTCCGACAGGTTTAGTAACTGCCAGGATTAAGGAACACAGCTCCATTTTCAGGTATATCCCACACTTATCATGCAAATGTACTATTCCGGGGCAAGTCATGAATCATCCTGCTAGGCTGTGCTACTTTAAGATTTGTTTCCACTCCACTGATAGCTATAGACAGGCCTTTCATACAGCTCTTTACTGAGCAGCACCATTAAGAGGAAGTGCAGAGGCTAAATCCATATGCTATCTCTTGTGCCAGGACAAAGAGCCACCACAGACATTAACTACACCACTGTGTGAGCTCTCTCTGTAGTTACTTCCCTAGCACACCAGGCATGCTATGTAAATAGGAATTCAGAAGGCTTTAAAGACATGTTGTGACAAGAGACAAGAGCCTCGTGGTGGGGCAGCAAGACTACTGCAGTACAGTGCCACTCTTGGTTAAAAGGAGGGGGAAGTTTCTCCAAAGCCTGATTGCTATCAAGACATCCCCCTTTGTGCCCGGAAAAGCCTGGGACATGCCACAGGGTGCAGCAAGGGGCTAACATTGGTGCAGAGACTGAGACTTGCCCTGTGAAAACCAGCTGCCAGGTCAGTTGATAGAATTTTGCACTCTGTTCCTTTCTGATGTGATCTCTACTTTGGCAAGATACAATACCAAAGACATAGGTTCCCCACAAACACATCACTAATTGGATTGTTTAGGGCTTGGATCAGACATTTCATCTGGCCTTCCAAAAGCAGCATTAGGGCCTTTGTTCCTTTCAGGCAGAAAAAACAAATGCAGTTTTCAGCAGAGGCACACCATTGATGGCACACACACAGACAAAACCTACACTAGCTCATGTAGTCCATGTACATCATCCCACTGGGGTTCCTGAAATTATTCAGCCTGTCTTGCTTGAACATGAACAGGAGAGCTGGGCTAGAGCCCCTGCAGATTCAGGGGATATAGGTCACTTGTGCATCACGCAGCAGGATGCACACAGCTGAGGAGGCTTTTGGAGAAGAGTCAGGGTTCGCTATATACATTAAGTTTTGGTCACTGCAATATAAGAAATATATTAATCTCTAATATTAAGATATTAGAGAGGGTCCAAAGGGGGCAATGAAGATGAAGGGCTTTGAGGGGCAGCCCTCTAAGGAGCAGCTGAGAGTTTGGTGCATTCAGCCTGGAGAAGAGGAGATTCAGAGGGGACCTCATCACAGTCTACAACTTCCTTGTGAGGGGAAGAGGAGGGGCAGACACTGATCACTTCCCTGTGGAGACCAGAGACCAAACCCAAGGGAAGGGCCTGAAGTTGTCAGGGAAGGTTTAGGCTGGATACCAGAAAAAAAAGATTCTTCACCTAGAAGGTGGTTGGGCATTGGAACTGGCTCCCCAGGGAAGTGGTCACAGCACCAAGCTTGACAGTTTAAGAAACACTTGGACAATGCTGTCAGGCACATGGTGTGATTCTTGAGGATGGCCCCATGCAGGGCCAAGAGTTGGACTCAATGATCCTTGTGGGTCCCTTGCAACCCAGCACATTCTGTAATTGGAAGGAGATGGTTCAAGGAGGGGAAGAAAGGCTGTCCTAGAGCCCAAGGATAGCTCTGTTCTTGAAAGCATTAACATATGAATGGGATGGAAGCTCCTCACTGGACTGCATGGGTCTGCTTTCCTCTCTTCCACTTGACAGCAGCTTATGCCTGGGTATTCAACAGGCTGGACTGCCAGCAAGGAGCTGAAAGGCTCCACACTGTGGTTCCACACAAAAGGACTTTTATTCCACAGCAGAAGCCTGCACAGCAATAGCAGAGGCTGGAGAAGAGGGGAGACAGCACAGCACTCACCATCACAGCCCCAAGCTGCCACTGAACTAAGGAAGGGAGGACAGTCCTCCTCCCTCCTCAGCTTTAGCAGGCTATTTAGTTCCATTTAGCAAGGGGAAAAAGCATGAAGAAGAAACAGCTTTCTACAGCTGCTAGGAATCTGGCTGGCAGCAGCATAATTACGTCTGGGGGTGTACAGCATTCAGAGCCCTAATGAACTGTGAGAGGTTCCAAAAAGCAAACAGCTACTGGCAGTGACTAAGGATGGAGAAGGGCTGGCACAAAGGATGGGAGAATAGAGAGTCTGTTTAACACAGACCATAATACTTAAATACCTAAAATCTACACTCTCATCTGGAGAGCAGCATCTTTTCTTCATGCCAGGGGGAGCATTAAGTCAGTCCCTGGGTCTTGTTTAGCCTGCTGGGTAAAGCTTGGTTTACAATGGGCAACAGATTGGATGCAGCCTTAAAATCCAGCTGTCCCACAGTACCTTGACCAGCTACTACAAAACTGTTAATTGAGTACTACTTTTAGCTTAAAATTCTACTCAGTAAGCCATACTGACGTTGGGATAAAGTTGCCTTTCTGGGGACTCACTTTATCCTCTGCAGAAAGTCTAAGCACACATTACTAGGGTTTTCTTAGTTATGTTCAGAGAAGAAACAGAAGATCTTTCAGGTAACCTTTTCTCTCAGTCCTTCTTACTCCATGTTTTCTAGGTCTGCATGACAATTCCTGTCCTTCCCCTCAGCACTCACCCAGCTCCCTCTGAACTATGTTCCTGCCGTTGGGTGCTGCTCCACAGCAGAAGAGGGAGCCATAAGCAGCCTCTTAAATGTACATTTAAGCATCAAGATGATAACTGAAAAATGGCTGTCATTCTCAGCTCAAGAAACACACCACCACACTGGCAAGCAAGTACAGATTCTGATGAAAGCACTATTTACACACAGGCAAGACCACAGCATGCAAGCAGAGGAAAAGGCGTAGCACTTGGATCACGTTCCTGCATCAAAGGCCAAATCATCTCAGGCTATAACATGGTACAAGTGCCTTGAGTGTTGCCCTAGTTAAAGATGAGGCAGGTCTCGCTCCCCTTCTATGACAGGCATGTCTAGTATATCTGAGAGAAACTGGCAGCTAACCTTCTTCCTGGAGGAGTTCTGAACTGGTGCCACACCTGCAGTTTCATATGCCAGTCAAAACCAACTTAGAATGTGGTCTTCCAGGTACCCCAACTTAGTACCCAAGTTAGGCTCCATTTACAGCCACAAATATTCAACTGTTCCACCTCCATTTAGCTGGTGGATGTACTTCTAATTTTTCCTTCCAAAGTGCTAAACTACAGGATCTCCAAGTTTTTGTACTTACTACCACTTGCCATTGACATCTTTAGCAACAAGCAGTCTATTTTTGGTTGGAACTACTGCTTTTCTAAAAGTCAGAAAGTTTCCACATGTTCCTGTGAAATTTGAGATACATTTTCATACCACTCAACCACAATCCTTCATTACAGGAACAAGAGTTCTGGGGTTTGCTGGGACAGCCAGCCACTCTCCTGAGACTTGCTGCTTTCTACCATGAAACTACCTTAGTGAGTTTTGGTTTCAGTGCTTTCACCTTGTGGATTAAGTGTTCCAGAGCCATTTTATATGTGTTTAAACACTACTACGTAGGACCTAGTAGTAGCTAAAGATTTCTCTTACACTCTCCCTCCTCAAAAAGCTTAGTTTTCAGGCCATGAGACACCAACCACCTTTATTCCAAACACAGCTCAATTCAGATGGAGTTACTCAAAATTCAAGAGGGGTTCGATCAGCCTGTGCTGTAAGCTTAAGCAAACATGAAAGAAGTCTGACAAACTGGTACTCTACAAAATCAAATTGTTACTCTACAAAACCACTAAATTCACTGCAGCAGATAAACAAGAAGGAAGCTGCTAAGCATTACCAAGGTTTCTATCTGCACAACACCTCGGTCATGCAGAAAAGCAAGGCAAGACAAGCCAGGACACACAAACTCAGAATCTTAGGAGATCTGGCTCTTAATGAAATCTGAAAGAACCTTAAGAATTAAAAAGAAAATGTATAAGTCTTAATGCTGAACATAAAATACAGCATCAGTGACCAGGTTTAAAGTGTGCAGAGAGATGCTTATTGTTATCATTTTAATCCAGAGGTAAGTGTACTTTTCTATTACAAGCTTAGTTTTGACCCCAAAAGCTCACAATAATGAGGAAAAGCATCTTTGGAAGGATAACCACATGTTTTTAAAGTTTGAAATGACAGCTACTGAAGTTTCTCATGTCACATTTCCTTTAACCTATGACTTGTCTTCATGGTTCTTAATTGGACAGAAATCACCTTTAAGGAGATTGGATGCTCAGTGATTCAAGCTAGAATCCATTTACCCAAAAAAAAGGAAGTTTGAGAGGCAAGAGATTGGAGAGAGAATTTCAAAACCATCCACAGCAACAAATAACTAAGAATTTTCACCAGACAACAGATTAATCTTTGGTGTGTAGAAGACATACAGTGCAAAGCACTGCTGTGGTTTACTGACTGCTCTCCAGACCAGCTGTACTCCAGCCCAATACAGAAAAGGGTCAAAGGAGGAAAACAAGCAGCTGTCACTGTTGCAGTGCCTGTGCTCTGCATGCCCAGGAAAGGAACATTTCAAGGTACCTGGGAAGTAATAAAGCCTATGGGATAAGCAGCACCCCTGACATGCATAGCCCATCCTTGAGCTCTTCTTTTAATCCATCTCTGGCAGCTGAGGAATGGGAGCAAAGTTACAGTTCTTGCTAGTGAGTCAGTAAGCACTGGAGTTCAGCAGCTGATGTTAAAAGGCACATCAGCAAAACTGCAGAAGACAGTACAATCCTGTCTCATTTAATCCAGGTTTTGTCCTTGCACACAAGCCTAAGATATTTAAGCTAAAGCTGTACAGTTACAAGATTAGGGAACAGGAATAGGTCTAGTATAAATCATGACATTACTGCTCATGTATATCAGCTCAGTGGTATTTCTACAGCCAGCTACTTTGGGGCAGAAACCACTTCCTACAAAGCAGAGAAGTATCTGCATTGTTCTGTCACTACAAAAATTCACTTTGTAATTTAACCAAGCAGGAAAGAGGAAGACAGGAACATTTCTACCTCATGCTCCTTCACATATTATTACTACAGAACTTTAGACTCAAATGCTTTTCTCCTCATTAAGCTAAAACCTAGCTACAAGCTTTCCAAAATCTTCTGAATCCTATTCAGAATGGGCCAGAATCATGTGTGGCATAATGAATACATTTATCTACCTTCATATACAACAGGTGAAAATAAATACTGCCTAAATGTTACTGAGCAAAGCCAGCAGATTGCACTAAGGTAGCCATGCAGCTAAAAAGCTTGGTAATGCTTAGCAGTTTCCTTCTTGCTTAACTCAGAACTGACAGTTCAAAGTGAAAGGGCACCCCAGGGCAAAAAGATGCTGGATATCTTAAAATGTTTCTGTACAAGAGTCAAAAATCAGGTTTCACACCACAAGTCAATGTCCTACAACAGCAAAACCATACATCTGCTTTGTAGAGGAGCTCTCCCTTCCCTCAAAAAAGCACTGATGAAAGCAGATCTTTTTTCAGAACCAGCATCATGCAGAAAACAGTAGAGTATCCAGTCCAGGGGCACAGCATGGCTTAAGGGAGCTAGAAAAAAAACAGAAGTAACTTTGTTCTCACACACCCCATCATGGGACCCCAGACAACCTAAGGATAGAAACTGAGGCAGAGTGAACAATGACCAGCCAGGGAGCAGCCACAGTGTCAGCAGGGACAGCAGCACTGGACTCTCCCTTTACAAGGGCCAATACCCAAAAACAGCTCAGTCATGTGAAAAACACTGGATATGCAACAGCTGACAATACATTTAAAGGTCCATCCCTTTCCTACAGGGAGCAAGTTTTATGTCAACCAGACCTTTTAGAAATAACAAAAGTTTAAAACTAGCTTCAGACACTTTTGCCCTCCCCCATTTTCAGCTTCATCTGCAATCCAATTTAGGTGAAGTAAGCACTACCTCAACTTAGAAACTCAGTTCTGCAACAGCATTTGTTTTCTCCCTTGGCAAAGTGTTTACTGTGGAAAAATCAAAACAAAATTCTGTTTAGACAGGTGCTGTGTGAAATACACTGAAGGGAGGAAAATGTGCAGCTGTCCAAGAGCAGGACAAAGGAGTGAAATCAATTACTGACATGAGGAGCTGCTATATTGGAAACATAACTGGATGCTTCTCAGAGACAAACTGATGAGGCCCAAGTCTGCCACCAATGTCAGTTTGCAGCAGAAGCCACAGATGACCTAGAGCTGACTGAAAATACCATGTGCAGAATAAAAATATTACTGACGTGAGTAGTATTGTTTCTCAGCACTTGGTGCTTTCCTTGGATAGTTGAAGAAGCCAGATATTGAAAAATAATCATGGGAAGCATCCACATGAAGAACACCCCCTTCAAAAAATAAAAAAACCCAAACCAGTTCATTTTTTTATGAACCTGGGGACATGTCACCTCAGCTTCATTAGCAAACACGCTCATGAACCAAATGTGGCAGAGTTCCATGTTTCACAGATGGATTCTGGACAGAACTTGGCTTCCACTTTTATAAATCCAAACCTGTCAGATCTGAGACCACACGAGGCTAAAATATGCAGGAGCTACTACATAGTAAGACACAGACAGCTGAGAACTACGCTGCAATTCAGAACTTTTTCAAAAGCCTTTTTACTTTTCCCATTATGAAAGGGCGCTTTTTCACTAAAGCTTTGGATCTCCCTCCATTTCAGGGCTGGGCTGCAAAGAGCAATATATCATCTAGTGTTGAATCATCTAGCTGAGTACAAGAGAAAACAGTAGTTTGTGGTTAAAGATCTAAAAAAAATGTATAAAAATTTAAATTATATTTGCTGGCCCCAAATGAAATAGCTGACTTCAATGGGTGAATCAGCCCTTAATTTTCTCTCTTCCTTATGATAGGTACTATGTGGAACTGACCCCAGAATGCTTAGCTCTACTGAACCACACCCAAATCTGACCTATCTGGTCTGGCAATTCCCTCATCTTGTCATTAGTCCAAGATTCAATTTGCATGTCTTTGAGCTATGAATTTACTGTTCCCATTTCTCTCCAAGGAGTAAATCCATGGCCAAGTACAGCAGACAAACACAGTGGAGTCTCAAAGCTTCACTCACTGCAGCCGATAATGTCTGTCTTCTGCTGCTCCAGCTTTGGGCTGCACTCGCCTCCCTGCTCCTGCTTGGGCCAGAGCAGCAGGAATTTGCCTGCCCAGTGAAAGCTGGGGAAGGCTGAAGTACCCTGTGCAGACAGCCCACTGTAGTATGGTACAGCCATCACTGCTCTTAAGGTTTCCCTCAGGGCCTGATGGGAGCACAGAACATCCCTTTACGGGCACTTCAAGGTGGCAGCAGCATTTGAAACCCAGCTGAGCCTCTCCTGGCTCAGAGACCAACGACCCTTTGGAATCAATTACACAATGCTTGCAGGCAAGTCAACCAAAAATTGCTTACTAGGTCCCCCATAAGTCTCCTCTTACAAACTAAGACTGCAGATATCTACTGCTTTCCTGTTACTATTATTTTGAGCCTTAGCACCAATTCAGTTCACTAGAAGTAATAGCTCCTAACACAATCTTGGATATTACAAAATGCAGTAGTTTTGTGAAAAAAGTACCATTTCTTACTGTGCTGAGTTCTCTTGAAGCTATTACATATAGTGACACTCAATCTTTGAAGTCCTTTAGAAATTATTTGCTGTTGCCTCAATAGAATTACAATGTCTTTATCAACTTTATATTTTCTGCAGCTCCATCACTTACCTGATCAAAGAGTTGCTTCCCTGTGGTGTTGGGCTGGATGGCAAACTCCAGCTCAGCATCCATGGTGGTAACACGCACACTGATCTGGAAGACAGAGAAACGCATCATTACAACACAGGCTCTAAGTGATGCTACCCAGTCATGAAAACAAACACCTGCCCAGGACCAGGAAGCAGCTCTCAAGCCTCCAGGAGCTTCACTGCCAGCAGGCACAAAGTCACCTGCTCTGCCAGCATGGTACTCACAGCTTTCCTGTAGAATACAACTTTCCTGTTTCACAGTGGTTTTATCCTCTCTGGTCCTACAAATATTTACAAGTACTGACACACATGGGAGCCATTTACATCTTACAAAGTTTAATTTCCAGAGTAGAACATTCTGGTGTCTTTCACAAAAGCAGAGATGTTCCAAAACTGGGTGCACACAAGAAGACATCCAACCCTTTTGTTTGAAGGATGAGCACCAAGGAAGTTGCCAAAAGCATTAACAACCCAGTCTGCCACAGAAGGCTGGTCTATAATAACAATACACTTCCAGTGTTTGTGAGTATTTGGAGAAGTTATAAGGCACAATCCCTGACATGCTCCAGGGGCCGTGGGTATGAAGCAGACAGGATGCAAGGATGCCCTCACAGGCTAAGACAAAAAGGCTGCCTGATGAACATGAGAACAATTCCCATAGCAGTAGAGCTGCCAACACTGCTTTCCAATTCTTTCAGGGAGATAGAAGACCTCCAAAAACTGCAGAATTTTTTTAGGTATTATTTAAAATTGTAACCAAGATTTCATAGATCTTTTAACCAAGACTATACTAGCCTTAGATGCAAGATCATGAATGGTCTTCCAGAAGAAATGTTTTATGATGAACTATTTTGACAGGAATGTCTCACCATCACATTTTCACTTGTGGCATGAAAGTGGCAAGGAACTGCAGCAAGGGAGTTCACAGCTTCATCCCACAGACGCAGAAAGACACACACACATTTTTCACTTCTCATGAAGCAAGTCAAACAGCAGAGGCATTTCAGGTAAAATGCTAGTGTAAAACACTGATGATCCCATTCATAACTCCTGATAATTATTGGGAAACATGATTTAGATGCTTGGGGCTAGAGAGAAACTGTCCTGGCCTGAAAGCAGATGAAATTGTACAGACAGATACTCACAAGGCACCAAACCCCAGCACACAGGCTCACACATTAACAGTTCTCTCTTGCCATTTACCTCAGATCAACAAATCCTAATTTTTTTGCTCTTCAGTGCAATCAATCCTACTAGTACACTCCACCAGGCTTCCAACAGTGAGGGGTGGAGGGAATTACACTGTGAACAGCTTTAAGAACAACTCAATGTCATATTTGGACTATAAGCTAACTGCATGACACGGCAGGCCAAAAAAGAAAGAGTAAGCAGAGAAATATTCAAGGAACCACATAATACCAATATGATCACAGACAGTTCTGATTCCTGTATTTCTACCAAAAATATGTACATATTTCACATCTTGTTTACTAAGAAACTAGACTGCAAGAGAACTAGAAGCAGGATTTTTTCCCCCAAGAAGCAAGAAATGTTCTGCTAGTTAATATAGGTAAGTACAAAAAAGAGACCACTAACTACAACAAATACTTTTTGAGGTTTCCCAGAAAGCCTGCTTCAGACTGGGCACACCACTATTTTGTACTTGATAGCCACTTGAGATAAACCTAAAGGTTTTCTTGTTTTAAGTTAAGCTAAAAATTCTGTAGGGTTAAAGGTAGGCTTAGCAGAGCTAAGCTGAAGTACACATAAGTTGAAGTTCTACCTGTTTCATGCAAAAGGAATGCTATTTAGACATTACTAGAACAAAGATATCATGAACAAGTATATCAGGAATAAGTTGGTTTTGAAGCCCTCTAAACCTCCTGACACAGTGTCAAACTGAGGCAAAACCATCCCACAGAAGTAGCAAGGAAAGCAAAATGGCCTAAACTCCTCAGAACAAAGCTTTCTTTTTTTAATTGGCAGCTTTCAATAGTAAAGTTCTCTTAGTGTACACCTTCCCAAAATTATTCTCTTTGAATACTAGACCTTGACAATGGGCTAATTTCATGGTGCTTAGGTGAAACAAAAATCTGGCCACTCCTTAGAAGGGCTGAATGCTCCCCAAAACAGGTTTGCTGCTTACACTTGGAAGCAGACTCCTGCTTCTCTCTTCTGTAAGCCTGATTCACCCAGCACAGCCACCAGTGAGAGCAAAGCTGCCATAAGCTACATTCAGCATAAGAAGGGTTGCATTAAATGAGCCATTAAGTTACACCTTACATTTTGTTAGCTTTGAAGTATTTCCTTTTCATCTAAAGCATGAATGTATCAGCTACCACGAAAGAAAATAGTCTTTGCTCCACTGTTTATGGACAAAGCACAGTAGCTGCTCTTATCTGATATCATGTGCATAGGTGATTAAAGGCCAAATATCTGAGCACCAGAAAACTGAACTGAAACACCTGTGGCACTTCTTTGCGACTTGTGCCTAAATAGCTCTTAAGAGTTATTTAGAACAAATCACACCTTAACATTTAAAGTAAAGCTGCTTCAGTAACCCCATCATTCAAGCAGAATACTTATTAAAATTCACATCTTTGTTAGCACAGTAAAATAAAGTCCCATGCTGGAGCCAGCAAAATTCACTGTCAGCCACTTGTATGCCCTTAAGCTATCTGACCCGATATTATCCTTCAGTTATTACATTCACTAGGAAGATTTACACATTTCCCTCCTTCCTCACCCCCAGAAGCCCCCTGTGCTCAGGACGAGTAGCAACCTAAATTTTAGGAGCAGCAAAGCCTTGAATGGGTCTGCACTCGAGGCTGATGTGAGAGCAGAAGCTGAGATACCCCAGGAAACAGGCTGGTGCTTTGGAGAACCACACCCCGGTAGTGCTGCTTCCCCCGGCTGAACAGGCTTTATTTAACACGTTCAGCAGCACGCTGCTGGGAACTGTCAGCAGAACGAGCTGGGGAGAGCACATCCTGGCCTGTGCCAGTGACACTCTACCCATTCCTCAGTTTGAACCATCAGTGGTAATTTAATACTTGGCTGAGAAGCTAGTTTGCTGTAAAATTGAGCTTTGTTAAGGCTCATTGGTGTGAAAACAACACACAAAAGACATTTTTTTTCCCCATACCCTACCAAGCCAGGGTGGTTTTGTTTTTCCAGTTCACAACCACTGGCTCAGAGGGAGGTTTCTACCATTTCTGGTGGTGGGAGGCACTGATCTTAATGCACTCTGCCTGCAGCTCAAACAAGCTACCAGAAGAGATCTACAGACTGCTATAATCTCTACCAGACAAATACGTGCCAGGCACTGCATGTTTACCTTCTCCCTCTTCATTCATTTAAAATCTCACTTTAAGTAAAACCACTTTACTAAGGTATTCATAGCTGAGTCCTGACCAACACAAATGTTACACATAGGAATAAAAATGCTATAGCAAAACAAAGCAAACACTATGCACTGTGCAGTCCCATCAAAATTTAGACTCATTTGCTTTGTCCCTTGAGAGTTACCCTGCCAAAAAGCACTTTTAAACCATTTATCTATCTAGTTTGCTACCACTGCTTATTCTAAGCAAAGCCTCAAGATTTATCAGCATTAAAATGTTAGATTTTGTATTTCTAAGCCATCTAATAAGGTTTTCCTAGGTTTGAGGGCTGGCATAAGCCTTGGCATGTTTATAATTTGGGTTGCAAACAGAAAAAAAACTTCAATAAGGTATCTGACTTGAACTGCTGAGCATGTACATATTTAGCTCTGTCAGTCCAGACAGGTAAGGTGCACACTGCTGAGAGATGTGCAAGAGAAAGACATTGCACACCAGTGATTCAATCACAAGGTCTAGTGGCAGCACTCATCCCCAAGTATACCACCTTCCTGTTCCAAATATTCTGTTACTAAACAGCTATCAAACTTTCAACACTCAGGAAGTGTTTTATGAAGGTTTAGTGGATTTCATCAACAGATTTATCAAGAATAATATCCCCTAAGGTAGTAATTTATACTCGCTCTGTTTAAAGCAATTAATTGAATTTATTCAACATAGCATTTATAATATACCCACTGCAGCATGCAAATATTTGCAACTCTCTAAATTCTACTTGGATCTTAAAGTCACAGAAGTTTATTCTAGTAGGTGTTCTCTAAATAGTCTTTTGTCTTTCCATCATCATTTAATTTAATATCCTGTCATACCAATAGTTACTAACACTATATGAAATGCTACCAGACACCATTTTGCACATTGCAAGAACATTCAACTATCACATTCCAACAGGCAAATTTATACTCACCAAATTTAAAAACATGCCAAAAAAAAGTACCCATATTTAACAGATTCCTTTCATAACAGCTACAGGAAAGAGAAAAAAAACTAGCAATTCTTCCTGTTCTCTATTTGGGGAATTACCATAGTTCCACCACTCTAAGCACTGCTAAAGCTTGCCACTGCCAGAGCACATTAAAGAGCTTCCTGCTGCCAAGGACAGTATTGTCAAGTGTGATATCTCCTGCACAGACAGAACCTCTTGCATGGAAGAGATACTCTTCCAGCCCCAGAGCAGCTGCATCCAGAGAAAGCTTCCTTTTACCAGCAAAAGCTTTCCAAAGGCCCATGCCACCACTACCCCCTCCTCCCATGGTGTTCAGCAATCTAAAGAGACACACTTAAAAGACAATGGCACCAGGCACCTATCTGCAGCACCTTTTCAGGTATTTTAATATTGCCTGTATACCTTCAAATCTCACTTTCTGCCCCACTGTGATTCCAAATAAATGTTACTAGCAGCAGTAATGGTCAGCTATCTTCCAGGTCTCTAAGTAAGTCCTCCTGATAGTGTGCTATAACAACTTCCTGAGATGAAAATGTGTAGCTGCATATGGCAGGACAAACAGGAAAGACTGATGCTGTCACACTCAGTAACGGATGTATTGCTTGTGCTAATGCCCCAGTGCATTGAGCAGCACGAGAGGTAGAAAAGACAATTCTGTTTGTCACAAGTTGAGACAGGAATAGAGTACTAGGAAATTCATGTCAGAATAATAAGTGGAGTCAGCACAACAGAGTATCGACCTCTACAAAACCCTGACCCTGAGCTAAAGCTTCTTTCCTCCCTGCATTTCCTGTATGCAAGGAAGCTCTTATACCCTGCTGGGCTGGAGGCTTCAAGCTTCAGATATTCCCTGCTTCCCAGGTTCAAGCCATCGAGTGGACTATTTCTGGAGAAAGTAACACAGGGAAAACTTACATTTTATTGCAAATTTGGTGGGTACAGAACAGAAGCAAGCTCAATTAGAAAGAAATTCCAGACCAATCTTTATAGCCTCTGCACTGAAAGGCACCAGTTAACCCAGCAGTTACTCCATGTAAAAATATTAGGCCAATACCATTCACCAGTTCCAACAGGTCTGACCTGAGAAGCACATCAAATCCAGCTGGAGTTGCACAAACTACGATCTCATAAAGCACCTCAATTATCTAAAAAACTGCCCGGTTTTGGCTTTTAGCAAGACCAGCAGCAACATGGTAAGTTTAACAAGAAGTGTCCCTCTGTTTCTCGGAAGGTGCAAGTGGATTCTGGAGTAGAGTGCTCTGCAGTGCTGCCCTTCCCTTCCCACCACTGGTCAGCCTGCACGGGCCCACTGCGAGGACAGCAGAGCTTTGGAGCCTTGGAGGGGACTCAGGGGTGATGCCCCACACCTCCAGCACCAGCCATACTCACAGACATCTGGCTCCTTCCCGAGTGCCAGCACCCTGCCGAAACAGCCCTGGCTCCTCTGTGTCAGCGTGAGGCTGGGTCATGTGAAAGCGCTTGCAATTTCTCAAAGGATTACACTTAATTAACCAAGCCCCCTTCCAGCAGTCTTAAAGGGCCTTTTCATGCCTCTAAGCTCATCAGGGAACAGAACAGCAGCAGGGACACCCTAGGCACCACACTGCGGACACCAGAGAGAGGTTAACCCTCCCCGCAGCTCCTGGGAGCTTCTCAGCTTTCTCCACCAGCCCCATCCTGCTCGGCTGGGAACGTGGCACTTCTCATTTGACTGGAGCACAGGCCACAGTAAGTCCACAGAAGGCATCCCATCTCATCCCATCCCACTATTTGAATTAAGCTACCACCCAAGGAGAAAGCTTGCCATGGTACTTCTGGTCCCCGTGAGCCAGAAGTAGTAGTCACATCCTATAGAGTATGTGGCTTTCTTTTGGTACCTAAGTACAGCCTGTAGCAGGAACGTGCCTCTTAAAGCATCCCTAATGACTTTACATGGAGCATGAAGACACAGAGCAGTGAAGGGGCAGCTGCTACTACCCAGCTTCACAAACCTCTCTTGTGAGCAACAGAACTCAGGCTAAATCTAACTAAATTTGTGTTCACACGATGTTATTCCTTCCTTGTGAAGGATCAGGGCAACAAGCCAATTTGGATTCAGAAGCTGCTGTGGGGCCACACCTGAGCACCAGAGCTGTATCCCCACCACCAGCAACTGCTCTTTGTCCCCAGCAAGACAAGATGGCTCGTGTGGGCAACAAACCACAGCACCCACACAGCTTCAATAGCCACACTGCTGGGGACAGGAAGAGGAAGCAGGCCAGAGCACCAGCCTGCAAGACCAAGAAAGTTCACAGCTTTGAGAAGCCTGCTTGCAAAATTGTATAAAGGCTGGAGGCACCAGCACCTAAGAAAGGGTGGAAGTAGCTGTGTCTGGGCAGATATGCTCTGTGTCATCTGCAGCATTTAATATTTCACTGCAGCAGAGACACCAAGGGATGCTCCAGTGCTTGCCCATAGCTTCCAGCAAAACTCACCTTCACCAATTTACAAACACTGGGTACGGGGGAAACAACACATCGCATCAGCCATAAAAAAGATAAGCTTTCCTATGTGGAGCTTGGAAGAGCAGAAGATTTCTGCTTTACCTAACCAAGGGGTTCAAAATAAGCCAATTCTGTGCCCATTCCAACTGCATTTCCATAAGTTTTCTGACAAGGTTTACAGCAGTCATTGCATCCAGTGGTTGAAACCCTAACCCTATTCTTGAAAAGGGTAAAGACAAGAAACTGACTGAGGTGATTCATGAGATTAGCTCAGTTGGTTAGAGCATGGTGCTAATAACATCCAAGGCTGCACTTTCAATCCCCATACACATGATATGCTTGAGAATTGGACTTGATGATCTTTGTGGGTCCCTTCATACTCAGAATAGTCTCTCTCTGTGTGTATGTGTCTGTAACTAAAATTCTGCTACAATATATAATACTAAAGGTCAGTTTCAAAAAAGGAAACCAAGTGATTTATTCTAATATAAACCCTGTCATACTGTAGTGTCAGAGCCCTGGTATATTTGTTTGACTATTAATCTCAAAATATTCCTATGTTAATTTGTACTGCTTATCTCACAGTGATGAGAAGGAAAATAAAACTCTTCCATGCAGCATGTGGTAGTCAGGAACGCTTGCATTTAAAAAATTAAAAAAAAAAATCAGTTTCCTTGAAGGCAGTTGCTGCTAATGCCTACAGAGCACAGCAACGCTTTGTTGCTTATCTGGTTCTCAAGACCAAGTGTGAGAAGCCACAGCTGCCTTCCTGTTTAAGTTCTTCTTTGCACGTGATTGATACCTGGTACTCAGACAGGCCTGAGCAGAGGATCACTAAGTGGAGTTGGAGGGGGTCGTCCTTGCAGGACGTGTTTATCAGTCCAGAGATCAGCTATTCATATCAAGTCAGGGAGTCTGCTTCAGACACCCTTATATAAACTACAGAGTTCTTTTTTTCCTCAAATGGTGGAGAATCAGATTTATTACCCTCAAGGACAGTTTCTCTTAAAAATGAGGTCTCCTTCAAAGCACATTCACAGAGTTCACAAGAAAACTTAAAAAAAGCCTACCCCTCCTGCAAAGGGTCTGTTGTCTGCAGTTGCCTTACTTTAGATGCTGCCTTCACTCACTCATCCTGCCCCAGCTTTGCAGCTTTCTCACAATCAATGTTTCACTGCTCTGGAGACACCTTCCTTCCTTAGCACCAGTGAGCACACACTCATAAGTGCCTTGCACAGGCACTCAAAGCCAGGGCTGTGCCAGTGCTGTCTCCACAGGGCTGGAGAACTCCACATTTTAGATCTCCGGAGGTATCATTTCCCCAATTTAATCAGTGATCTGATTTGGGCAGGCAATCTTTTCAGGAAGAAGGTTCTACTTTACAAAGACAACTACAAAGTTATTAATTCAAACTATTATTAAAATCCCCCTACACAGCATGGCTTCCAAAATCATTAATGATGTTTCCAGGTTAAAGCTACTTAAACGTAATTCCTTACTTTTCAACCTGTCACCCTGGCTATTAGCAGCTTGCCATCCTCTCTAGAGGGCAAACAAGTTTCACTTAGAGGAAAGGAGTAGCAAGATGAGAGTAGTGACCCAGCAGAAGCAGCCATGGGTGGATCCCCACATTTACCGTCAAGACCAGATACTTGTATGCCACTTATTACACTACTTACTCCCAGTCTTGTGCAATGGACCAATTCCTCTATTTTTGCCATTTCCTTTTCCATAAATAGATTCTTCAAGCACCTCCCTTTGCTTTCCTGTAGCTGTTCCAAGTAATTAACATTGCCATTTTCTGTTTCTTCAGAGTCAGTTTGAAGAAGCCCTTGGAATAACTATTTTTGTACCTGTTGTTTGAGCTGCTTAGAGAGAACATCCTTTACTAGTCAAAACCCAGAAGGAAATTAAAATACCATGGGGGAAATCCCCGACCCCTTTTCCGCAACATCTGGATCAGCAGGTAAAACTAGAAGCAAAATCTAGCAATGTGCATTTGCCATCATTCAACTTTTACAATCTGTGCAGCTTTGGGTATTGTTTTGGGGAGATTGCTTGTTTTGCAAACCCCTTTTTTTTGTGCCTGTTAGAAGAGCTTTTCTCTGGAGAAACATACACACTTATATGGGCTCTGTACACTAATGGCAGGGTTGGCAGTTGTACTTCACATGTCAGAGCTTAACCATATCCCTTGCTAAAGCTCTTCAACCTTAGGGCAGTTAGCAGGCAGTGGGCATGTTTGAATGCCAGCCGTGGTATGGGTGACATTCCTCACACTATTGTGTGCTCCTCCCAGGCAATCCTACTCACAGGTTACAAACGAGTTTTGTGCCACCCCCTTTATGTTGTACACTGTACAAAGGTGTTATGATCCTGCCTGTGACTGCAGTCACTCGACCAGCAAAACAGTCCCTGCACTCCCTACCACCATCAGAAGCACTTCAGATTTTCTGAGACGGCTCTTAGAAGGCAACTTTTCCCCCACCCCAACCTCCCCTTTGTCCAGTTCTTCCCCTTCCATCCTCAAGCCAAGGGCAGGGAATTTCCCAGAACCACTTAACAGTTGCAAAGCCCCAGTTTGAGGGGCTGATCAGTCAAGACTGGGAGCCAAGATATGTTCCCAAAAAGCCAAGGAGCTTTCCAAACATAGCATCCAGTGAATGTCTGCCAAAATCACAAGCACCTACTTTGCTGGAAGGAGCTCAAAACAAGATCAAGACAGGATGCTAACAAGACAAGTGTGACCTGCATTGAGATATCACATGTACAGTAAGAAGTACTTGAGACTAAATACTCAGTTCCTATGTAAAGGTCTCTAAATTCATCTACAGTTAAGAATTGTTTCAGAGGTAACTTGGAATCAAGGACAAATAAAATTGCAACACTCCAACACTCTGCTAATCACTAAAGACACTTTTCACGGGGAAGAAAGCATGAAGATAACTGCTGTGGGCAAGCTCTTCCTTCTAAAGGAGTCACATTTAGATAAAAAGTCAGAGCAAGCTTATCTGTTTCACATGCTTCTCTCTGGCCTTCAACTAAGAGACTCCTAGCAGTTTAGCTCTGTTACAGGGAGGGGAGCTGAACACAGGGCTGCCTGTTCTAGACACCATGAGCATGGCCTGGGTGTGGCACATCAAGTTCTTGGCCAGCTCACAGCCCTCACTGAACCTCTGAACAATGGCCAGACTTCTAGGAGCTAGAACAGAGTCTTACTGTGGGATCTGACTGCCCAGACTATGAGCCATCCCTCCAAATTTAACTACATGCACAGTCAAGTATGAGCTAAAGCTGTTTCATCATCCTGTGATTTTCAGCTTTATCATTTCCAGCACACTAGACAAATCCTGCAACTTCCTTTCAGTACAGGGTCTCATTTAGGCTGGCTGCATTTTCATATCTATTTAGGTCACAGTTCCCTAAAACACAGGATTTCCCCTAAATGGCTCAGTTCTACACTTCTTTTTAATATTCAGTTTCCCCACCCATGCTTGCTTCCCTCACCACTGACTTACTTCAGATTTTAAATAGTTCTGTTGGGACTGTCCACAGTTTATAAAAGATCAGCTTGTGATTGCTGAGGTATTCTTTGTTATTTTAAGCTCCGTCTAGTTCAAGAATTTGAGCTTTCCTAATACAGAGGAGAACAGCTACACCACCATGACACAGAACCCCATGTCCCAAAAGGTTCCAGAAGGGGCACAGGAGCTGAGGAGAACAGTGCCAGCACATGCAGTGTCTGTATCCACCACCACAGAAAGCCATTCCAAACAACCTGCACCCTCCCAATCACTCCTCTGGGCTCATTCTTGTACTCAACAACTACACTACAAGTAGGAATTCAAAAGGGTGAATCAGGGTGGGAATAATTAGTCTGTTATTTACTCCAGCTGAATAATTTCATTGGTCCTGTTCACTGCATTTACACAGGGGCACTGCTACAGGACATACAAGAGAAAGGGCAAGATGGCTTTTTAGGTACAACTGGACAAGATGGACCAAGCTAACTGAACCACTCTTATTCCTCACTCTCAGGCATCCTTCATCCTCTGCAGCAGCTCTGATACACAACCCCTTGGTGAGATTTACCATCAAGACACATATATACATGCCATTAACCCCCTTTTCTGTTGAACTTCAGAACAGAACTGATGCAAAACTTCACAGTGGCAGCAAACCATCAAAGCTCTCAAGCTAGCAACAAAGTTGATTTAGTCCATTCAGGGCTGCAATTAAATCCACACTCTTGTGTTCACATTCATACACTTCTTGAAATACACTGTTTGAAATGGGGCTATTTTCGAGAGAAAGCCTGATGAGCTTCAGCTAATTCCTGAGACCTAGATGCATTGAAGACATTGCTAAATGCCCAGGACTGTCAGTGGTCAAGTAAGACTTACTAACATAAACAGACTTCTTGTATCAAGTGGGCAAGAGTAATTTCATCACATGAATTGCAGTTTCAATATCTAGATCCTTGATTCTCCTCTACAGAGATGTTATGGACCATCTTTATGCAGCCAAACATGCACATAAGCCAAACTGTTAGTGGTCTTCCTAAAGCTGCAGGTCAAATCTGGGAAACTCAGCTGGGTAGTAGGAAGAGAAATAGCCAGATGCTGAGCACATCTCCTGAATTGTCAACATACATGCAGATATAACCTAAAAAAGCAAACAGTAAAACTCACTAGACTAAGGAGAGGCAGGGAGCCTGAAAACCAGCCTTCTGCAAAGAACACTCAGAAGTCATCTTGAGAGTTTAGCTCTTACCCAGACCTGAGGTGTAGGGATGTTTTATGTTTTCAGGTTATTCAATATGCTAAGGTACAGCAGCATAGGGTTGGCAGACATGAATTCAACTTCGATCAAAGTCAGGGGCTCCTTCAGTGTTCCTGCATGCAGATATCTTACCCCTAACTGCACTTCTTCAGAACACTGGGAGCTGTAAGAGCAGCTAACTGCTCCTGCTCAGGCTTCTTGTGGAAATGGATAGATCCACATTAATGCATCTAATCACCCATCTTTCTCTAAGAGAATGGCAGAGTAGCAAAATCACTTGGTTTATAAGACTGTCTGAATCTTCTCAGGTCACAATTATTGTCAAATCCTTCCAAACACTACCAAATCAAAGCTGTCATTTGAACACGGTAAAAGCATTTAATGGCAAAGTCCTCTATGCCAAACTTTTCTGAGTCCAGAGCATTTGCACAAAGCCATTCGTAAAAGGACAAGAAAAAGCTTGAAAGCACAGAGCAATGCAGTACGTGGTCTAAGACGTTCCATAGAGGAAAAAAAATAAACACTCACCAAGCACTTTTTTTTGCAGTATTAAAGACATTCCAAACTTAGCCATGGGAGAAGTGGCTGGTCACCTCTGACTAAGATACATTTGGTGCTTAGGGGCAGAAGAGACTTTGCACAGAGGTGAATCAAGTACAGAGCAAGCAACAAAGCCTATGTATTAAACCTGTCAGAACTTGAAGCAGCAAAGGAGCAGCACAGCCTTCTGACAGAGTTTTACTTGATTATTTACCATTGTCAGAACAAACACTAAGCATTGTATTTCCATGCATGATGCTGAAGCAAGTACTGTTCATATTGGTCTGATCTTTTAGTGATTTGGAAGCTACTTAGTCCTTGTATTTGCTCTGTCTTTTGGTAGATTCAAGACAACACTACTATACCAATATATTCTTACAGCTGAAAATGCTGGCATGAGCTCCCTTTCAAAAAACGATCTCTACCCTAAACTGCTGGATGTGCAAAAGGGTATTCAAACTGAGCATGATACATTGCATTGCCTCTTGCAGTCACCCTTTAATCTGAGATGTTAGTAACAAACCACAGAGCAAGATAAAGGAAAAAAAAAAACCTAAGTTGGGGGTTTTTGAGATTTGCATTTCTGCATGTACAGCTGTCAACACAGAACCTCAGCTATACTGTGCAGAAGACATTGGTGTCATAGATTTCACAGAGCCCAAGACACATGCAGCAGCAAGCCATTACAAGTAGAGTAAGAAAATTAATTTTCAGGAACTTGCTGCTTCCCAGTTTGTCATAGCTGGGTCGGAATACTATCAATTTCAGATACAGTTTAGTGTTTTAAGCATACAAAAAAATATTAAGTCAATACTTGGGCTTTTTTCAATACCAACTTCAGGTAAGAAGGGTTCCTTGATAGTTTTTGAAGTGAAGGATTAACATAGCAACAACAGAAGTATGTCACCTCAGTATTACAGCAAAGAGTAAGTTACAGTCCAGCTTCTGTAACAAAATCAGCACAATGGAGCTGCAGGCTGGAGGACTAAGACATCACTTATCAAAATGTTTTCTTGACTTAGTGATAAAGCATTTCATAGTCTTGAATAATAACAGTCTTCAAGCCTTCCACAGTCCCAGCCATAGACTTGGAACTTCCTGACATTTTTAGTAATATTAGTATTTTCTGACCCTGTTGTGCAAATTACCAGTAACCTTAGAGTTTTTGAGGCAGCTCACAAAATGAGCAGCCTAAAAGTTCATACATCAGCTTCTCGTTGTCCAGAGGATTGTGAATAGTGAATTCATAGAACATAATCATTTTACTGCTCTCTGCTTCCAGTACTTCACCAATGCAAACAAATTCATACGTTGAGTGCGCCTTAGTGAAAATTACAGATACTGCAACAAAAATCCAGTAGCTCAAACAGCACATTTTCAATAACAGAAGAAGCCAGGTTTCTCTTTAGGCAAGCTCAGATCCTGATTTTTCACTGTAGGAGGATAACTGTAGCTACAGAACACTGAATATGGACAGACACTGGATTCAATACATCTCAGTTGAAGCCTTCATTGTCTACCCAAAAAAACGAATGAAGTTAATCAGTCGCTTTTTCAAAAGCAGCTTTATAGTTCCTTAATATTGAGATACATGTAGGAACAAATTAAATAAACAGATGTTGGCAAAACAGTTTTTGATACTTAAGCTTTCAATCTCATCTCACAGACCACAGACATTTCTTAACATTTGGATGCAACATAAAGTAGTAACAAGAAACACACTAGAGAAGCAACACCCTTCTTATGCCTGCTGTGCAGTGTCTCCATTAATGATTGCTGTCAAAACTTAGAGGAAAATATGAATACAGTGAGTAATATAATCTGGTGACATTCCTAAATGATAACTTTGCTGATTTTAAAAACAAAACAAAACACATACAAACCATACATCAAACACATGACAATATTGCATGTTTTTGTATTCTATTGTCTCAGCTGCACTATAAGCTACAATATAAGCAAGTTTCTTTAATCCTTCCAGCTTTCCAGGCAATTTTGCTTTCTTTCAGATCTGTTTTAGAAGTCTGAGAGTAATTAGACTGACCAAGTTACTGGGTGCTACTGAAAGGCATTTAAAGAACATTAAAGTGTCTAAAAGACAATGCAGTCATCAGGCACAACCAAGACTCTTAGCATCCTTCTACAATAAGGTCACCACTCAATGGATGAAGGAAAGGTGGTGGATGTAGTTTTTCAGTGTTTTAGGAAAGCTTCTGATACTGTCTCTCACAGCATCCTTCTGGACAAATTGCTCAGTTGCAAGATAAGGAAGTTCAAAGTGTGCTGGATGAAGAACCAGAGGCAGCAGGGCTCAGAGGGCTGCAGGGAATGGGGCTGTGTCTGGCTGGCAACCAGTCACCAGTGATGTTCCCCAGGTCTCCATAATAGGGCAAGTGTGGCTCAGTATTTTTATCAATGATTTGGATTGCAGGAGCCGAATGCACCATTAACAAAGGTACTGACAACACCAGCACTGGCTGTGCTGCTGACTCACTCAAGGGACACAAGGTCTTGCAAAGGCATCTAGATAACTCAGAGCATGATTGATCAGTGGCATTAAATTTAAAAAGAACAAATGACAGATTCTGCACATGGAGCAGCATAATACCAGGCACAAGTCCAAAGTGGGAGAGGAGTAGCAGGAGAGCAGCCCTGCAGAAAGGGATCTGAGAGTGCTGGTCAGCAGCAGGCTCGGGAGCAGCCAGCACTGTGCCCTTGTAGACAAGAGGGCAAACACCCTGGGGAGGCATCAAACACAGCCAGTCCAAAGAGGTTATCTTCATTAAAGTGTCTACTTAATGACCTGTAGGCAAATCCTTACTTCCAATACATATGTACAAACCCCTCCTTCTCTATTATTTCTGACTAACACGATTGTTTTCATATAAGATGTATTGGACCACCAAGTATTGTGTGGGTTTTGCATCAAAGCTTTTTTACTGGGCAACCTGATATTGCTTGAATTTGTCAGCAGTGGAACTGCCTTATTTCTTACAGTGTGCCTTCAGAACCACTTACTGACATTCTGCAAGTCCTGTAGACTACAATTGTCAGGAAGATATCCAGTTCTGGATTTTAACAGAGAAAAGAAATTATACATAACCAAACCCCTCTTGTCCATCCAGAAAACTGTTTGAGAAGATATTTAGCATATTGAGAAGCTAATTTTTTTTTTGCCCTCTGAGTATATTGTTCATGGAAAGTGAATTAAAAAACTAAAATCTATGCCATATTTATATTCTTAGAGAAATTATGAATGAAAAGCCACACCTCTGGGGGATGGAAGACATCAAGCATCCTGACAGTTAATCCTAATCATTTCTCTGGCAATTCAGTTTCTGCACTGTAACCAAGCACAATGGAATTCCAGGCTTTTTCCTTTCAACTGTACTGTACAGTTGAAAAGCTATGGCAAGGAAAAAGTTAGCCCAGAATCCCATATAGTTAGCCTAGAATTCTATGCTTTATTAGCCTATGTTCAGTTTGCAGCAGCAAGTTTTTTCCTGTACTAAGTCACTTCACCATCATAACTAAATTCCTAGTCAAGAGAGACAAAAATGCTCTGATAAGGACCTATAAATGAGAATAGTTAAATATCAGTGATATACAGACAGACAAGACTGGTTCATGGCTGCAGAAAATCATCAGTTTACAGCTAGACTCAGACTTAAAGGTCTTTTCCAACCAAACTGATTCTGTGATTCCACCTCAAGAATATAGGAAGCTACACAATGGCAGAGTAACTGTTCTCCAATATGTTGCATGCAAAATTCTCCAATATCAATTTAACAACCCCACTGCCCCACCAAAAAAAAAAAAAGACAACGAAAAATACAACAAGCAAGTTTTTACAGTATTCACCCTCCAGGACAGTAAAATTCCGTCCCTGAAAAGCCTTCCTCTAAGAAACAAACAAAAGAACTAGAAATTTGCAAGAATACAGCTCAGTCTGGACCATGAATACCATGGCACTTGAGTCACTGATTCAGGTATTCTTTCTGAACTCTTCTGAGATTTCATTTTACTCTACACAGAATCACAGCTGGAAGAGAAAGGAATGCCTCTTCCCTCTTCTCTTCCGTCATCTCATTCTTGCCTAATTACATGTTTCTCTACACAGCTGATTAGATTCAGAGCCTTTTCATTCATTCCTCCTTTAGGGGCACTCCTCTGCCCTTTCCCATAGCTATTCATCAACCAGCAACAGCCAGAGGGAAAGAGGCCTAGCATGGCCAAGTACTCCTCTTCCTTAGCCTGGCAATAGGATGAGAACTGATCCACGTTCTTTCATCCACAGTTTGTATCTTTCAACAGGTATCAAGTTTGTACCTTTCAATAGGTTCCTCAGCTACTACTGCAGCTTCAGAGATGTTAGTACAACTAGGAAAAAGCATTCTGCAGGAGTCATGCCTTTAAAAACATCTTCAAAGGATGTTTTTTCCCCATTTAAGTTCAACAAACTGCTATACAAAGGCAAGGAGTTTCTGAGTGCCCCACTACCGCACTGGAGGATCACACATGCACAGAAGTGAGTATATCTTTTCACAGCTGCACAGGAAGGAAGCAGCACTAGATCACCTACCTATTGATAGCCACAGTTGCTGCAGCCATAATTGTCTCTTATATAATAATATAATATAATAAAATAAGGCCCAAACTTCTGCAATTTCAGGTTCTAAACCTCCAAACAGTTACAGATGATCCTGTGGTCTTATAACCACCAAGCCTGCCAGTGACTGTCTCTTCCTGCCTCCCCACCAAGTATTTGCTTTAAGCACTGCCTTAGAGTCAGCATTAGCTACTGGACTCAGCATTAGGTACATGCCCACAACTTCCAAAACACTTGAATGCTCCACCTAGAAACAGCCACAGGAAAGTTACAAAAAGATGTGTTTGAACGAGTAGCCTTCCATCAACCGAGAGACTTCAGCCTAGGTTGGAAGTTTCAGATGGGATAAAAACAAACTTAATTCAGTATTATTGGCTGGACTGTGCAAATACATGCGGTTCCCAAATAGCCCTAGGAAAAAGCAAGCAATTAACTGGCTGCTTACTATTGCTCTTAATTTACATCAGTTAATTGCCCTGGATTATTCCTGGGTAGAGAGAGATTTCCTCTTTTCCAATAGTGTGACTACAGCAGCAGACTCCTCGCTGAAATTGGTTTCTGGTATAATCACTGAGCAAACAGAGAAAAGGGAAACGGGACACTGGAATGATAGAGATCCAAGGAGTTGAAATCTTGGAGCTCTTTTCAAACAAACGCCATTGTAGTTCTCAGAACAGTGATTAAGCACAGATAACAGCTTTATTGTGCAAATTCAGGGAGGCCCTCTTGCTGCACAGAAGGGAAAAAAAAAAAAAAAAAGAAATGAAGTCAGCCAAATAAGGTTGCTGGAGCTGCACCGAGCCAGGAAAGAGTCGAGGAGATGACGCAGCCAGAGGAAGCTTTTAGTCAGTTTCCTCCACAGCCTGGAGCAGAGCCAGAGCCACCTCTGTGGAGGAAGAGGGGCTTCTCTGTGGCGTAGCCATCGATCAGCAGGGACGTGGCCAGGCCACCGGGGTGCTGGCCCCCCGGCTCACCCAGCAGGGTGCTGGCCCCCCGGCTCACCCAGCAGGGTGCTGGGCCCCCCCGGCTCACCCACCGGGGTGCTGGGCCCCCCCGGCTCACCCACCGGGGTGCTGGGCCCCCGGCTCACCCACCGGGGTGCTGGGCCCCCCCGGCTCACCCACCGGGGTGCTGGGCCCCCCCGGCTCACCCACCGGGGTGCTGGGCCCCCCCGGCTCACCCACATGGGTGCTGGCCCCCCCCCGGCTCACCCACATGGGTGCTGGGCCCCCCCGGCTCACCCACCGGGGTGCTGGCCCCCCCGGCTCACCCACCGGGGTGCTGGGCCCCCCCCGGCTCACCCACATGGGTGCTGGCCCCCCCGGCTCACCCACATGGGTGCTGGGCCCCCCCGGCTCACCCACCGGGGTGCTGGGCCCCCCCGGCTCACCCACATGGGTGCTGGCCCCCCGGCTCACCCACCGGGGTGCTGGCCCCCCCCGGCTCACCCACATGGGTGCTGGGCCCCCCCGGCTCACCCACATGGGTGCTGGGCCCCCCGGCTCACCCACATGGGTGCTGGGCCCCCCCCCGGCTCACCCACCGGGGTGCTGGGCCCCCCCCCGGCTCACCCACCGGGGTGCTGGCCCCCCCCGGCTCACCCACCGGGGTGCTGGCCCCCCTCGGCTCACCCACCGGGGTGCTGGCCCCCCTCGGCTCACCCACATGGGTGCTGGCCCCCCCGGCTCACCCACATGGGTGCTGGGCCCCCCCCCGGCTCACCCACCGGGGTGCTGCCCCACGGCTCAGCCAGCGTCACAAGCAGAAGGTATTTGAACCCTTCGGTTTCGGTTCATCAGCTGTCCTTCAAGCAGCTACTAGGGACTTAGTGAGCTTTTGAGGAGAATTTAGCTTCAGACTAGACATTATACATAAAACAACTGAACCATGTTTCCTCTAAAGGCAGAGATGCCATTTCCTTTCAAAATAAACGAGTCCATATTAAGACATCTTATGAACCATCCTCATGAGTAAAGCAAGAATTGTAATGAAACTTCAGGGGTGACTAATCACACAAGGTAGAATCACCCCAAGGAAAGGGCTGCAGTGCCCGGAAGGTTTAAAAAAGATGCTGCTTGTAGACGTTATGGTGACAGGATATTTGCAAGAAGCAAGTGATGGTGAACCCCTGATAGGAGGCACCCTGTTCCCCATAGGATTCTTACAGCAGAAACAACAGACCTAAAGCTCTCCCGGGGCCCCTCTTATTGGGTGCACCTCACCAACTTGCTTCTTGCTCAGCTGCCTCCAGCAACAAATCAAGAGGGCAAAAATTAAATAAAGGATTCAGCTAAGACATTTAATCTTCTAAAACCTCTTGTATGATAAGCACTCTTATACGTAACATTGTCACCTTGAAGTTTTATGAACTGGATCATGACTACCAAGTCAGATCAGGCACTTGGAACAGTTCTTGCTCACAACCGCTATAATTGATGGGTTTCGTCCAGTCAGGGGCAGGGCTTGCCATAAGATGAGAAAGGAAGATTTTACCAGTGTGTAAAAAAAAGTGAATATTTGCTTCTCATCAATGGTGTGCTTTTAAATCCCTGTTTAACTTTAATATAGAAGGCCTAAAAGTACCAAACAGAAGCTTTTGTTCACTGTCAAGCTTAATTGCTTCACATGACATGAAGTAAAACCTTGCTATTCTTGCAGAACCTAGGGACCAAGCTGTTGAATACAATGCAAGCTAGGGTGCAAAGGCCTTTCCTGTTTTGCAAAATCCCATGGTAGGTATAAAGCTACAGATAATTCGCTGCTTCCCAGTTTCTGTAGTTTACCTGGTTCCACTGTAAACTCAGCATGTTTTAGCTATTGCTGCTTCTGAACTACAAAGTCATCTGAAAATCACCAACAGGGGAAACACTTCTGTATAAAGAAAGGTCTTTGGGAGCATTCAAACACACCTCTTTACAGCAAGTCATATATCTGATGGCATTAGAAGAAACATTTAATGGATTGAATTTGCCTAAAAAGCTAGCACACATGTCAAACTTGGATCGGTGTCACCAAGCTTCCTAAATTGTAGTGAGTGAGGAAAGGAAGAGATAGCACCAATGAGACAGAAAGCATCTAGAACACTTCCAGAGTTCCTTCATAGCACAACAGGATCAGGAGAGAAGCACCATCTATTAAAGTCACAGTTTTCATCGCTATCCTTTGCCCCTTCAAGACATCAAGCAAATTCCACAAGAGGAAAAAAAAGAAAAAAGAAGAAAAATTATCCAAACAAGTGTAGCCTTCTATTCATAGTTGCCATCTTGTTGCAGCATTCGGTAGCAAGTAGCCACAGACACAAGGAACTAATTAACCAGAGGATTCTCCTGATACAAATCTCAATCTCTCAGTTACTTTTCTTCTAACCAGAACCTTGAAGTTCCAAAGAACAACGGGGGAAAAAAAAATCTTCTAGGACCTTTCAAGTCCTGCTGGGAACTAGGACCATCAATTCAAACTACAGACAGGGTCCCCAAAGATCCTAATAATTATTGCTACACTTAGCTTCAAACTAAGGTATAATAAAATCTGGAGTGGCACCTTTTCCCTTATTACCTTCTAAAACTTTCTGTATTCACAAGACTAGGTTTGATTAAAGCCCCTTCTCTACAATGTTACCCAAAACAGAGCTGCCCAAGTCCTGGTGACAGGACTGTTGAGTGCACCCCTCACATGTGATGAATGCTCCTGTTTCATGTTCAGTGGCCCACCCATTCACAGAGTAAGCACATGCACAGGCAAAATAGTCAATGAATCCCAGAACAGAAGCCTTGCACCCATCAGTCACAGAGAGATCAGAGCCTACTCATGGCAAATAAACAAACTGCACACAACTGGAGGAGAGACTTCTCAGAGCTTGACAACGCTCATTTTTAGCACTCAACTTCTTCAACCCTCTGCAGTACAAAGCATGGGGGGAATTATATGTCCTTTTTGGTGTCTGCTTTGACTGTTCACACTTCACAAACTTTCCAGAACACAAAATACTGAAACCAGAGTCGTATCACTAGATTAAACAGTGAAGGTTTCCTGTTGAGAGTATGGCAAGATCAGCAGGCTGATGCATGATGGACTTTCTACACAGCCTACAAAGCCTCCAGCAACCAAACCCCCCCATTACATGTCACAACAGCAAATCATGTGCAGTAGTTCAAAGGTTACCAGAGTTAATCTTGGATTCTTATTAATAGTGCTACACAGCCTAGTGTCACTCATAGCAAACCTCCCATAGCAAAATGGAAATCTCCAGCTACATGTGCTAACATTTAGCCTAGCTTGAGGAGGTGTAGAGACTCAGAACTCAACAGGTTTTGCTGCTTAAGCCACGCAGCAGCAAGTTTCTATAAGCCTGGTGAGATGAATGATAAGAGCTACCAAGCAAGTAGTTTTGACACAAATGCTTTTCCTGCCCAGCCAGAACTGTTCCCTAGAACATTTCCTCCATCTGTCTTCTTCACAATGGATTTATTTTTGTGATGAAGCCCACATAAACCTACATCTAACTGCCCAGGTTTCACCCACAATTGACCTTGATTTTTTTCCTTGACTGAGGAAAGTCTCTTGTGTTGTACTGTTTTGTTAATTAAGCAGCTATTAACAAATCTTAAGCTAGCACAGTAGTAGTCATGTTTATTTCACATGAAGAACTGATTATACAGTTATGCCAGCATATCCTGTTCCTGCAAACCAAAGATCAAGAAATAATGTTTCAAATATTATTTCAGTTGGGTTTCTAACTAGAGCAGATGGGGCAGGAAACCAAAGGCTGATACAGCAGCAGGCCTGCAGCTCTGCACTGCAACAGGCACCGACTCTGGAACCGCTCTCTCTAGAGCCTTCAGCGTGCAATACAAAGCATTACACCAAAACACTTGCATTTCTCTATCTGCTCCAGTTTTTAAAAAGCTCCGAAAGCAGAACTGCTCTGTCAAAACCAGAACTGCTCTGTCAAAACCAGAAAGCAGCAGACTGAGAAGGTGAATCCAGCCTAGGGTGTGTCTGCGGAGGCTGCAATGAGCACCTCGCAGCCAGCGTTCAGATTCAGCCTGGTGCTGGGAACCCCGCCCCGCAAGCCTCTCTTGTTCAGGATTTCTTGGCCGATCCACACTAAAAAAAGTCTCTCATCACGACTGTAAACTCTCTGGCTAGAAGGTCTCAACTACTTTTTACATAGATGTCCCCTAATTTATGCTATTTCTGTTAATCTTACTGAGCTTGTAACCTGTATGTTAGCTTTTTTAGTAAACAAATCTTCACTAATCACTAATATTTGATGGAAGGCCATTCTAAAGCCCAAGAAAATACTGTCTTGACCTTGAAGAGGATGAGATTTGATATCCTTTAAGACGCCGATGTTTACATGATAATAACCATCATCTAGCTATCTATGCTATCAGAGATGGCATTTAAGACATCAGGGAAAGTAGCTGTCAATCAAATAGGTATTCACTATCTAAAGTAAAAAAAGTAAACTATTAAAAGAAAATAAAATCACAGTGAATTTCATTTCAACTTCTATTTGCACAGAGGTAAGTTTTTGTTTGGATTTGGTTTTTTTCCTCTCCTTTATGTAAACCACAGACTCTTAGCTTAAACATTAGATTTTCTTAGGCCATTTCAGATCATTCCGGTACGGAAACATCCAGAGACTTCCAGCCTGCTCCTTCCTGTTTTATCAATGAAGAGCTGGGACTAATTCTTTCGCTCCAACCAGGAGAAATTAAATGGAAAAACCCCATGCTCCTCATTAGTCACCGAACGCCTGCTGCGAGGAGAGTCAAGTACGGACTTGACTAGACTTTCTGAAGTACCAAAATCTCTTCAGCCAAGAAATACCTCGAGTCAAGCTGGGACAAGGTTCCCAGGCAACCCAAACTGACTAACTGCAAGTTGTGAAAGCCCCAACTTCTCCTCTCCAGGGCGCGCACGAGGCGGCCATAGCAGCCGCCCGCTCCCCCCGGGCTCTCGGAAGCCTCGCCCCGCTCCCCCCGCGCTCCGGGCGCACACGCGGGCGGGCGGCGCCGCCGCCGCGCTCCGCCGGACATTTTAGGGCGGAGAGGCGGCCCCGCCGCGCCGAGACCCCGCGGTCCGGGCGCGGCCCCTCGGGCAGGGGAGCACAAGATGGAGGGGCGGGCGGGAGGCTCCGCTCCGCTCCCCGGGACTCCTTCGTGCTCCTCGCCGCTCCCTCCGGAGCGCAGCCGAGCCCAGGCGGGAGGAGCCCCCAGGCCGCGCCCGCCCGGCCCCGCGCACCCGCCCGGACCCCGCGGCGGGGCCTCCGTTCTGCCCCGCGCCGGCGGCACCCACCGTTTTCGGCATCTTCCCGGCGGGCTGGGCACGGCCGTCGCTCCTCCTGCGCCGGTGGGGATCCGCACGGGCTCCGCGCCGCTTCTAACGGGACTCCGCGCCGCGCCTCTCCGCCCGGCCAGGCCCCGCCCGGCCCCGCCCGGCCGCCTCCGTGCGGGGCTGGAGCCGCGGCGCCCCCGCCCCGGGAAGGCCGAGCCGGGCGGTGCCTGCGGAGCGGCCCCGGAGGGGCGCGGCCTCGGGGGCTGCGGGGGCTGCGGCACACTCCCATCGCCGCAAGAGCCGAGGGCTTCCAGCGCCCGTAAAGTAGTGCCTAGACAGCCCCGGTCGCAGAAGTTTATGCGCGGATCGGTGCCATTGGGACTTCTGGTTCGTGATAAAAGCATTATTTAAGAAAATAATGCTATTTTGTCGGCGATTGCACTGTTCAAAGTAAGACAGCAGCACTGACTTGTGACCAATGCTTCTGTCCCTCGTTAGCCAGAGCCGTGTGCACACAGGTGCAGCTCAGCGGGCTGCCAGCCCCGGATCCTCGGCCCGTGCTGTGGCCGGTCAGTGTGCTGTTCTGTACAAGGTTTTCACAGTCACCTGTTCGATTAAAAAGTACATTTCCAGTTTGTACGGAAAATCACGCTATGATAAGCCGGTCTCCATAAAAGAGGCAGAGGAGTCCTGCAACTTCATTCGAATCAAGGGAGAGAGTCCACTGGTACACACACATATCCCCAGGGCTTTTTCTCTCGAGGTTTTGGAGGGCGCAGCCTCCTTTTATCCTGAACTCCCGGCCGCACGCTGCCCTCTTCCTCTCCCCATTGGCTGAGGTACTAGGAGAGCACAGCCTTCCCGAACCGCCTACCGTGTATTCCCCCCTTGAACCTGTCACTTTACCCCAAAGTTCAGAAACTCAAGCTTGTGCAGATCCACTTGACTGTTTCAGGATCCAAGCTGTCTGGGATCTGCAACAAAACATCTTTCCTCCCAAAAAAATACTATCACTCCATTCACACCTTTACGTCTTGAGAATTGGAGTAATCTTTTGCAGTGATTCTCAAGCTGGAAGGATGAGAAGGGTAAAGGACACCACATTCAGGCAGGCAGGATTTGAAAAGCCTGGAAATAATTCCATTCACATGCAGCTGCAGTGACAGGGCAGAAGCTGATGGGGCCACTGGATTTGTGAACCCATTTATCTGATCCCTTTTCCACCTCAAGTAAAGGAACTCATTGCAGTATGTAGTCCCAGCTCCTGGCTTGTCCACTCACCAGGGCAGAAATAGCTGAAACTGCCTGGAAATCCCAGGGATTTGTGTCTGCCAGATGCTTTGTAAAGCCCTAGCTCCTCATTCCCTCCAGCATATAAATCCCCCACTGGCAGTGACAGCCCTGCAAGGAAGATGGAGACGGCTTTACTAGGAACAATGACTCACTGTATGGCCCACACCACTCATCTCTTCCTGTATGTCTGGGGATGTGCTGGGAATATGCTGTTTGTGCAGGGGGAGACTAAAGAGGAGGGTTTCAAAGCAGACAAAGGTGTGCAATGAATGCAATGATCATATTTAAAAAAAAAAAAAAAAAAAGTAAGAACAACCCATCTGCTAGAATTGTCTCATCTTCATTTTTGCTTTGTACCATATGGGAGCAAATGCTCATGCTTTCTACATCTCGTACTGCTTGCAACAATGTGGGGAACAAAGGAAAATCTAATGGATATTCTGGGACTTTACTCCAAATCTTTACAACCCAAATAACAGATAACATTACTAGGAAGGACAAAAAAAAACAATGGGAATATGTTTTGCCAGTTTGTGTGAAAGGTACTGATACTGGCACCTTCTCCTTAGAGCAAGGAGGTGGAGTAAATCCCATTGCTCTGTTCCACCTCAAACCAGTGAAGAAAAATGATTCCTGTGGGTGATGGGAAGAATCAAGGTAGGGCTTTCAGTTTTAGAAAAATGTATCTAATCAAAAAAGTAACTCCACGGATATTTATTTTGATAGGTTTGAGGGTGTGATGTGTAGCCAAAAGGAAACATGCTTACTCACATGTATTTCTCAGAGGCCATTAAGCATTTACAGTAATCATGGCCAGCTAAAACCATACTGGAAGCAAAATGTAAAACACCTACATTAGCCATTGCATTTAATTCCCTTGAGGCATGTTAAGGAAACTTCCTTATCTGACCATTCAGCAGCCACTCTGGCAGTTACACTCCCACCACCAGAGACTTTAATGCTGGCACCAAAGCCCCTTCTCAACCGGCAGCTCCAGTGACCTCCCCACTTGACTTCCTACACTCAGGGACTCCCTACCCCACTCTCAGAGAGTCAGACAAGTTTTCCCTACCAGTTTGACCCCAGGGTTCCCACAGCAGAGTCTCAGGCCTCTGGTTGTTTTAATTAATTTTATCACAGTGCAGCAACAGAATCACAGCTTGTCCTGGTGCCTCCAGGGAGGGACCGTGAACAAAGGACTCCCTGCACTTTTACATCCTCACAGTCTGTGCTGGCATAGCCTGGGATCTTCTGAGTCATGGACTCCTGCTGTGTCTCTGAGCGTCTGGTCACCTGGCTGGCACCACAGGTCCTCGTGCCATTGTGCAAAGGGCCCGTGCCAGTCCATGACCTCCTGTCCCTGAGCTCAATTCTCAGCCTGCACTAGATTCTGCCCACTGAGCTACCTGCGCTAAGTGTATTCCCCAACAGACATCCACAAAACCTGTGGGACATCCACCAGACCTGTCTTGACCAGCAAAGCCTCACTGTAAAAAACCACGATGAAAAAAAAAAACATTAAATCTACAAAATCTGACAAAAAGCTCATGCTCTGCTCTTCATCCATCTTACTTTCTTAACAGGACAATTCAAAGTTTGTAGACATAAAATCTAGCAATTTTTTTTTCAATAGGGCTCAGACTGCCTATAGTTTACATGCCGTACTAACTGGCTTTGCTGACGAAAGGGAGGTGATTTAGAGTCTTCAGCCAAGATCTTCACAGATTCAGTGCCCCAAAAAAACCAGGCTTTGTGGGAGTTTTCTCCTCTCTTCCCCCTCTCTCCTCAGATGCTCTGCCTCCTCAGATGGCTGGTGTGGAGCCAAGATGATGGTACTGGTGTGATGACCATGTAGGGCCACTGCCTTTCTGACTCAGAGGTTGGGAACTTGGAGACTGTAACAAAGGCCACCAGGCATTTCCTTCCATGGCTTCCAGAGAATGGGAGTGGCCAGTCCAACCTCAGGGGGTGAGAACCAGGCTCCAGATGGTTCTGATACAGGTGACCACTGCATAGGAGTCTATATGGAAGGCATCCATTTGCTTTTCTGAAGGTATCAATATTTAATAATTAGGACTAACTGTATATAGAATCATTCCTAGATGGTGAAAAGGGCCAAAGAAGGACCAAACCGAGTGATACTGAGCAAGAACCAGGGAGCAGCCACTTCTTAGAGGGATTTTCAGGTCAAGTAGTTTCACTATTTTAAATTAAACTCCCCCCAAAGGCATGTGGGTCACCAACAATTGCAATGAGCTGTAATAGCAGGAACCTCCAGCTGCAAACAAAATCCAATTATGACAGGAGATAGTGGAGGCAGTAGTGTCCTCTAGATTAGAAACAGAGACTAGCAGATAGCTCTCCTTGGTCCTACAAGCTGTGTCAGTGGGTGACTGGATGGTTTTATATTCCTTTTGACTAGCTATCAAAGTAATATAATAAGATTGGTTATCTCAGAGGGGGCTGACAAAGTTCTCATCTTAAGGCTTCAGGCAACCAATTCTGTATGTTATGTTAATAGTTTATAAATAAATACTTCTACATATAATCTCAATTCTTAATTTAAGAGACTAGTTTCCTGGATATTTTTTTTGGAGCTGTCAATGCAAAGAGTTTATTTTTCAAGCATTTTGTGGTGTTACAGTTCAAGTACTTCAGAGTACTGCTAGTATCAAGAGCCAGAGAGGCAGATAGCAGGACAAGACTAACAGCTGTTTTTCTTGTCCAGGCTCCATGATACATAAAAAGGGAAAAAACTGTACAACAGCCTTATTCAAATCCCACCAACTGCAAAGTTGTGGAACAGATGCAGATTAATATGGAGTCTCATTCTCCATATCTTAATGCTTTGTGTCCTCAGGCACAGTAATGGTGTAAAATATGCCCCTCTACTTGGAAAGTGTCCGTGTGCTCATGCTGCATAGGTGTCAAGAACAGCTGGAAAGTCAGGGTCATGTATTTGACATTTTCACTCATGTATTTCACATTTTCACACATAGAAATACACCCGGTACCAATGTACAAACAGTTGTTAAAAGGTTATCCCACATCCCCATCATCTCTATCCTCTAGGTCTCCTGGGGATTACCAGCTTCTCAGCCACCAACTGCATGACAAAGTCACATTTACATTGGCTTTTTAATTCAGATCAGGAGTTTGGTTTTGAAGTTAAGTTCCTAATTCAGTGCAGTTTGTTTCCCATCACGGTGCAGTCTCATACCTGTTGAACTGAATTCCTTTTGGATGTGCTCCAGGAGTGCACTTATCATGCTGCAGCTGTTGGCAAGCATTTGTTTAATTGGGCCAGAACAGAGCATCTCCAAAATCATCTCACTGTGAAGCACATTTAGTGTTCATGTTAAATAGTCAGCACCAACTCTTTTGTTTTCCATATCTGCTCTTATTACACCACACTACTTGTTAATGTAGGCAAGTTTACCTGTCAAAATGATCCAGACTTGCTTGTGTATCTATAGAACCTGTTCAAATATTTTTAGCAAGATAGATTTTAATCAGGGTGACAGAAGTAAGTTAGGAGGCAAGGAGACATGCAGATTTACTGGCACCTCTGTGGGGACAGTAACCTCCAAGAAAGACAGTCTCAAATGCAGTCAGAATAGCACCTTCAGCCCCAGGCCATGCCTGGGAGACATGGGTGGGTTTAGCACCAAACTGCAGTTTTGGAGCTGGCTTCAAAATTCTCCTTCTCCCCTCTACAAAATGCCCTAGGTTCACCCATGCCTTAAGGCTTCACTGATTAACATCAAATTCCTCCTGGAACAGAGGAGTGCACCTCCCCAGAGGTTTAACCCTCCAGTCAGCCCCTACTCCCACTCAGCTATCCCTGACCTTCCCTCTCACCTGACATTGTGATTTAAAACCTTCTCTCCCTCACACACAGAGCAACTGCTTATAATCTAACTTTCTTCTGCTTCTCCAGGGCTCCAAGACTGACTCTGTGCTTCAGGAATTCCAGCTCCTACAGTGCAGAATCAAAGCAGGGGTGGGGTTCTCAGTCTCAACACTAATACTAAGTCATTTCTCCCCACTGTACTGAAACTTGGTCAAGTGAATCAATGCATTGGAAAATAGGGCTCAGAAAACCATAAAAAGGGAAAAGAAATCTGGCCCATGTTTCCAGGTAGTGGCATGTAATGTGGAAGATGATCTCATCACTAACCATTTCAGACAAATAATCCTTTACCAGTTCTTTCCATTTAAGCCTCAGCTCCATTCATTTTTGCCTGTGACTTAATACTATTTTTGGAAACCTTAAAAATATACAGGGAGTTGCCAGCCATTTTTATTCCAATGCAGGAACATTTTATACTGATGGCATTACTCCTGGCTCTTGCTCAAATATCAGTTTTTTTTCAAGGTAAACACCAAGCCCTGACCCATGGCAATGTCATCTAGGTAAATGTTGCATCTGTTTCATGCTAGAACATTAAGTGGACTCAGAACTTCATTGCTCAGAAGCTGCCTAGGGCAGAAGTCTAATCTGGGACTGCTGATGCTACCTCTCCCACTCAGCTGACACACTCACAAGTGAAGGGAATTCCCTCCCACCCTGTTAACATCACAGGGTGTGATACAGTCAGGGTTACATGACTGAGAGAGGTGTGCACGCCTGGGCAAGCCTAACGCCACACACACTCTCTGCACCCAGCATTTCTTTCCCTACACAATGATGCACTACTCAGAACACACCACCCAGCCCAGATAGATGAAGGCATGAGAGATGACATCATTTATTTTTCTTATGTTTTTGCTAAACACATGGTATCTCTGATCAAAAAAAAAAAAAAAAGCAGAGAATTAAGGAATTTAGGATATTTGTACAAGCACAGTGAGTGGGTAAGAGGAATTGCAGGTGGATAGATAAATAGATCATAGATTGACAGGTTGGCATATATATAGACTTATAGATACATACTGTGTTCTTGGCTGTTCTGTGTCACAGAATTTCCTGTCTTCAGCCACAGACACAAAGAAGCAGGCACTCAGTCCCAATTATGCCTGTTTGGTTTCAGGAGAGTTTTCTGTCTTCATAAGGAGCACAGATTTCTACCTTTAAAACACAGCCATGACTTTTTTGCTTTGTCTTTTTTTTAAGTTTTTCTCTCACTTAACCCATTTCTGTTTCTTCATTCTTAAGAAAAGGAAATGCCCTGAGTTAAAAGGACAAGGATAAAAGCTACTAATGTCAAAATTAGTTTTTTAAGCCCAAACATATTTTGAGAAGATCTCCAAGCCCAGGAGTTTTCCCCTTCCCCACCATGCATATTCCCTGCATTTCCCTGATGACAGGACCTCAGCACAATGAGTTTGCTTGAGATTTGCTCCGGAAAGGTTTTTGGTCACACAGAGAAACTGGGACAGGCCCCATCCTGGACTTGGCATGCAGGTCCTGTCACTACCACCAAAGACAGTGGAGGACAGAATTAGAAACTGAACTCACTTTGCCACAGAGCTCCAAGGGCTTCCACTGGCTGACCTTAGTATTTAATTTCCTACAGAGTGGTTGGCACTGTCAGAAAATATGAAGTTGGTTAGTTAACTTTGCTTTAAAGACAGGAATATGTACTAGGTGGTTTCTTGGAAGTCCATTCCTTTTTTCTACTAACCCTATTTGTAGGAGCCGAATGCTTCCAGAAGCATAATAATTATAGGAACAGGATGGTGTAAGGTGTTTACAATTACACAATTTATAGATAAAATACAGCAAAACACAGTATTGTATAGTAATGACATAATAAAAATGTAATTTATAGTAAAGGATTCAGGCAATGTCAGTAAATATTTCATTTCAGCAACACAGAAACAAGATCCACTTCCATATTAACCAACACATGGTCAGACCTACACAGCCTGCCAAGGTAACTTGAGCTTTCTTGGAACAAAATTTAAGTTCTGTATTGCCCCACTACAACATAAAAAAATGGTGAAGTACATCACCAGACCACCACCAACCCATCTTGCCTGTTGACTTCAGGGAACATAAAAGGCCAAGTGTGAGGACAGAATATATGTTCAAATTACCCGAATCTATGCCAAACCATAGATGTGAACTGTGTCAGTTTCCCTTCAACTGAATTTTCTGACAATTTCCATTTTAAAGAACTTGGAGGAAGTAGACCAACTAAATACAAATAAAGTATTTATTTCCTTTTAGAAGATATTTTTTTCACACAAACTGTCTTTCTGTGAACACGAATACTGTATTCACACAGTTCTGTATTGCTGACAGTAAACTTTTTGTCTGAAGCAGACAGGATATTTCTGTCTGATTAGCTAGGGCATTTTGAGTTTTGCTGACTTCATGCTTTAATACTAAAACATGTCAGCAGAGATGAGATTTGATCTGGCATAAGTCTATAGGTACGTGGACAGGTGATGTCTGGTCTGTCTTCCTGGAACAAACAAATGCAGTAATGTTTTTTAATAAATTTGTATTGGTATCACCAGACCAATTTGTTTCTGGTCTGATACTCAGTCCTAAATCTGGCTTTATTGCCCTGGTGAATGATTGCTCTTCCACTTTCACTTTGATTTTACCTAGTTTTTTTCCCAGTAAATGTAGTCAAATTTTCCAGGGTGATTTATCCTGGCTATAAGCAGAGATAATTCTGTACAAACCAGTGAGAATCAAGCACACTTTGCTCCTCTCCCAAATATGTCATAACTTAAACTTCTATCAGTTCTACTTTGTAATCTTTTCTGTTCTTCTCTCTACATCATTTTGTATTTGTCATAAGGGATTAAGAATTCTCATAAATCCCAGTCATGACAGTACTGTGTCATTTTTATCTCGCCCAAACCCAGGAAACATGGCATCACATCATGCCATAAAACCAAAATGAGAAACATTTAGCAGCAAAGACTACCTATATCAAAAATCACCTGAAAAAAAACTTGCCATGCAGAGCACTGAAGCAGCCTGCAGTGTGTAAGCACCAAGTGAGAGCAGTCTCATGTAGAAAGTCATCCCTGTGCTGTGGGAATGAAATCAGACTCAGCACTTGACCCAGATTTCCTCCTGCACAAACACAGATCAATACCCTAGAAACACACAAACCAGTATCTTGGATGAGCATTCACACCTCACAAAGCTCCACAGGTACCTGTCCCCCGACGCCAAAGCTGTGGCCACCCATCATCTGCCAGGTACAGCCCTGCTGCTGTCTCCCCTCTCAGTGTGCAGGCCACGAGTCTTCATTTGACTCAGCAAAAACCCCAGAGATGGGATAACTGCACAAAGGACCTGGCGAGTTCAGTGCTTCGGAGGAGAAACTCCTATCCTGCCTTGCCAAGCCCACCCGATTACCTCAGCCCTCTAATGACACAAAAGAACAGAAGTTAATTCAAGTCCTCAACACCCCACAGCTCTCACAAGGGTGCCTGAGCACTTGGTTGTCCTGGGACCCTTCTTGCAGCACGGCTGGGTGTAAGTCTGGAAGGTCCTGATGTTGTCATTAGAACCCAGTACTTGACTTCATTGGATGCAGGGTCCTGGCACAGCTCTGCATAAATTCATTTCAGCTCCTAGTGCTGCACCCTGCAGCATTGGGAATGAAGAGCAAACTACTTAATGAGTGTTAATCATCTTGTATGTAGCTTTGAAAAGAGCTCAGCATGGTGAAAGATTGAATATCTTTGTTTTCCAATCCAAAAATAGCTCATGGGGAACAGCCCACTTTTGTATTCCAGTAAGTCCAAGTGAAAGTAAACCCAGAAAAATTTATACATTATTTTACTTTTTGTCCAGTAAACTGCAAGACCATTCTGTTTCCTTTTAATATCAATCTCAGGTGTGGTTTATTTATTATACTTGCTTGTATTCTTCTCTAGGTTGACTGTCTTCAGAATTTCCAGTCTCCTTTAAGGTAAAATAAATCTAATATTCTGATACTATCTGGAGGCATAGGATTGGTTTAAATCCAGATTAAGACAATTAATTTCATTCTGTAGAACACAGGTTCATTTAATCTCATTGTCTCATTTTCCTTACATATAACATGAAAACACTGGTTTCCCATGTTTCACTAACAAAAAGTTATATTGCAGTTACTGATGTGTGAGGCAGTTGGCAGGTGTGCAAGGGAGGGTTTGAGTCCAAGTGATTATATATACAGTACTGTATTTATGAAGTTTTAACCTTTTTTAGAAAAAAAACCCCAGATTTTGCAGATATCCCACTGTGGTCATGTGAAAGTCTGCCCAAAGAGATTGCAGCTGAAGGATGTGCTGTGAAATCAGCCTAGTTATGGTCCTTCTCAAAAAAAGTTATGAGAGCCCATCTCTCTGAACCTGATTCTGTTCTTCCTTACAGTGGTGCAGACTGAGTGATTAACTGTAACCGAAACAGAAATCTGACTGTTTGAGTCAAATTCTAGGATTGTTTGTGTATCTAGGCTCCACAGAGCTTGGCTCTTCACTTTCCAGGAATTTATTTAATGCTTAGAAATGGAGGAAGAACATTTCACAGGCAATATCTGCTATATAGTGAGAGCTAGCTTCACCTTTCAAAATTATCAGATTAATTTAATACTGTACTCTTTTATATAATGCCCAGCATTTGACTCAACTGCCTTGTGTGTAGAGTGATTTGGAATGAAAGTGAGCATTATAAAAAAGTAGATGTCTGGTAATGAAAATCTGATGTGATTTTGGTGAGGGGCTTCCCTGTGTTTGTCCTCATCTAAGAACATTTCATGTATTTCTGCTCTGCCTCTAAAGTAACCATAGTTCAAGGCATTAATATTTCATGAGGCATAAACGGTTCCCCTTTAGGAAAAGTAAAAGCAGTTTTTCCTGTTTGTGAAATTTCCACATTGCCAAGAACAAGAAAGCTTTCGAAACACTATCTTTGCTGCTTGCAGAGCTTCACTGCCTTATAGGGTCTGAATCCCCTGGATTCACGCTGGGGGCGGGCTGGGAATGCTGGCTTTTCCTCCTTCTGGGTGATTCTAGGAGGCCTGCAAATGATGTCATGGTACATTTTAGGCTACAATAACAGGAAATCATCAAGTGTTTACACTGGCAGACTGGGCTGTGATGTGATTTTCCTCCTCTTCCTCTCTGCCCCCCCCACCCACCTCGCCCCTGCCATTGACTTCCTTGATATATCTGCTTCCTCTGATTAAAATACTACAAGGTGGCAACACTGAAGGAGGAAAAAGGGAAGTGGGGGAGGGAGACAGAAAGGCATATTTTTAAAAAGGATTTTTCCCCACAAATCACTGACAGAGAGCAGAGTCCTCCCTCTCTGGCCCCGCACATTCTGTGTTAGTGCAGTGGCTCAGAAACACGTCAGAAACTGGCCTGCTGAGGAACTGGAGGATGGACCGCTCCCAGCTGAGACATGAAAAAGAAACTCTCCCCTCCTAGCACAGATGAGTCACAGAAAAGATCTCCCTGGCAAAGTTTTCTTTGAATTTTCCTGCTGCACAGGCTCATCTAAAATATATATGCCATGGGTTGGTGGATCTCAAGGAGGAGAAGGCCACATTTTCAGGGCTTGGGTCAGAGCAAGGATGCAAGTGACTTTTACCCAGAGACTGCATCACTATCTGTAGCAAACACCAGTTTTCAGTTTCAGTTTCAGAGGCGAGGGAGGGTGCTAGGGTTCAGGTCCTGCTTGTACCAGCGATAGACAGTATGAATGTTAGACATTGTGTCCTTTCCAACCTGTTAATACAAAGGCAAGGAGGAGGAAGATGTAAGGTGGTCTCCAGAAGACAAGGGACTCCAATGAGGTAAAACAGACTAATTGGCTCCAGGGTAGTTCATGTTTCCATGACTGTACAGGAGCTGGCATTAGCTCAGTTCATAGAGCATGGCGCTAACAACATCAAGGTGCTATGTTTGAGCCTCAGCGGGCCATTCACTTTAGAGTTGGACACAATGATCCTTGTGGGTCCCTTCCAACTCAGAATATTCTGTGATTCTGTGATACACTTCCAGCTCATTGCTGTTGCACTGGGTTAGCAGAGTGCACACAAGTAGCTCCAAGCTGGAGGAACAGTAAGGAGTACATGGAAGGGGCTAACTCTAGAGCAGGTATCAGCATTTTGCAGGAGCTTATGGAGGATGTCCCATCCAGCAGTGTGGAAGGGAGTCTGAGATGAGAAAGACTGCAAATATTGAAGAAGTTTTCTGTAAATGAAAATGTGAAAGAAGCACACACCAGAGGTCTCAGTGCCCTGAGCTGGAGGACCATGACTGCAAGAATGATCAGCTCCCAGTTGACCCTAAAATTGTGCAGGGTCTGCTGCTCCAGATGGATTTCCGCAAATCTAAGGGGCCTGATGGGATTCAAACAAGAATTCTCAAAGAGCTGCTGATGTCATTGCAAAGCCCCTCTCAATGATTTTTGAGTGTCTTGGGAATTTGGAGAGGTCCCAGCTGACTGGAAGCTGGTGAACATTGTCCTGATTTTCAAGAAAAGCAAGTAGGAGGGTCCTGGAAACTGCAGGCTGGTTGGTCTCACTTCAGTGCCCATTAAAATAATGAAAGATATTCTGAGAGATATTGAAAAATACCTGGAGGACAATGCAGGCATCGGTCACAAGCAGGATGGCTTCATGAGGGAGAAGTCTTGATTGTCAAACATGCTTCCCTCTATGACAGAGTAACCCACCTAGTTGATCTAGGAAAGACAACTGATGTAATCTTTTTGGACTTCAGCAAAGCTTTTGATACTGTAAGAGATACTGCAGGATCTCTCACAGTATCCTGCTGGATAAAATGTCCAGCACACAGCTGAATAACCATGTTATGAGATGGGTGAGCAGCTGGCTCACAGGTTGGGCACAAAGAGTTGGAGTGGATGGGGTACCATCAGGCTGCAGACCTGTCACTGGTGGGGTTCCACAGTGCTCCATCCTTGGCCCAGTTAACAAGTTGCATGCAGGGCTTGCAGGAATACTAAGTAACCTTGCCAATGATACTAAATTGTGAGCAGCTGTCGACTCCCTCTAAGGCAGGCTGGCCCTGCAGAGAGTCCTGGACAAATGAGAGAAGTGGGCAATTACCAGCTCTACGAGTTTAACAAGGGCCAGATTCTGTACTGGGACACAGCAACCCTGGCTGTATGTACAGACTGGGGAACAAGAGGCTGGAGAGCAGTGCCACAGGAAAGGGACCTGGGCATCCTGGACAATGGCAAGTTGAATCTGAGTCAGCAGTGCCCTGGCAGCCAAGAAGGCCAACCATGTCCTGGGGGGCATCAGACACAACATCATAGCTGGGCATGGGAAGGGTTGCCCTGCTCTGCTCTGCACTGGCACAGGAACACTTGAATACTGTGTGCAGTTTTGGGCACCACAATATTAAAAAGACATTAATTTGTTAGAGAGGGTCCAAAGGAGGACCACAGGATGGGAGGATCTGGAGGGGAAGCCTTATGAAGAGTGGCTGAGGCCACTTAGTTTGTTCAGCCTGGAGAAGAGGAGATTGAGGGGAGACGTCACTGTGGTCTTCAATATCTTCACGAGGGGAAGTGGACAGGCAGGTACTGATCTCTTCACTCTCATGACCAGTGACAGGACATAAGGAAATGGCATGGAGCTGAGTCAGGGAAGTCTAGGTTGGATATCAAGAAAAAGCTTTTTATCCAGAGGGTTCTTGAGCTCTGGAACAGACTCCCCAGGGGAGTGGTCACAGCACCAAGGCTGTCTGAGTTCAAGAGTCACTTGAACAATGTTCTCAGGCACATGGTGGGATTCTTGGGGATGATCCTGTGCAGGGCCAGGAGTTAGATTCAGTGATCCTTCAGGGTCCCTTCCAACTCAGCATACTCTATGATTCTACGATTCTGTAAATCTAGACAGAAATAAGGTAGGAAGGGAGAGAGTAGCAATAATTTTATTTTTATTGTCTATTTTTTTCTCCATTTATGCAACATCTGCAACACTGACAGTTTAAAATATGCTGAGAAATCTCCCAAATGGAGATGAGCCTGAGACACTCACTAAAGTAAAGCTATTAGGATATGGAAAGTCCTTCTCAGAGTACCATGGCTATGTTCAGTGCATTTAGAAATTTCAGGTTTCCAGTTCATAAAGCTCAAGAACATGCAGACAGGAAACCTTTTAGAAAAAAATACAGTCAGAGGGACTTACACCTTGCATCTGTGATGCAACTGTATAGTTCAATGTACCACAGTTAGCAGAAGGAACAGGAACCATGAAGATGTGATTTCACCACTCCAGGTTACTCAAATAGTTATCTACAGTCAGTGACAAGCTGATACAAACTGCATTAAAACCACGGGTGCCTTGGCTTCATCATTATTACTAACGATATTATTACCTCAGGCATCTAATCAGGGCTGTGAGAGAAAGACCATCACAGCAATGCTCACACATTTATTATCTTCCAGCATCAGTCTACCCTGGTCCAGAATAAATAGGAAGCTTTTGCTCCAACCAGGTAGCTGGGATCTTAAGCCCACTTAAATAGGTACTTCACTTTCAGACACACTCAGAATGAAGCACAATCTCACATGCTTTGCTGAATGAGGGGTTGAGGCTTTCCTCTCTTCAGTAATCCCAAAGATAAATTGTAAGGGTTCACCCATTGGTAAATTGTGCAGACCTATCAGCTCATCTTTGGGAATCAGTATAAAGATGAAGTCCTGTGCAAACCAATTATTATTATCAAATATACCTCCAAGGCATATATCAACTATACCTCCAATGTGAAAGGAGAGAATTGTTCACTCTGTCACAAACTTTTTAACAGACAAAAAGCAATAACCTAAATCTATGACCTGATCTATGCTATGAAGCCATACTGGCTGCCAAGAACTAAATGAATACATATGGACATGATTATTAATCCTAATAACATAGAAGGCACAGAGGGTCAGCTTTGTGCAAGGCTAGGGTGGGGGAAGGATATTCACTTTATATTTTCCTCCTAAATAAATGGTGGGATGGAGATTTGTTTCAAAGAAAGCCAAGGTAGCAGTAGATTAAAACCAACCTCACTACATCATCTCTGTCTCCTTAGATAGTGACACGAGTGGTATCACTGGGAATGAATTCTGCAGTTTGGCAGCCAGGACAGAGGGTGGCTACAATTAAAGCCTTTGGTGAGGATTCTGAGACTCACTCGTCACCAGTTTCCTCCAGAGCTCCTCTGCAGGCAGAGGTAGGCTGGAAGAAGGATAGTTAGAATGTTAGGTGGGAAAGATTTGGCCTTACTGCAATCAGCTGTTTTTCCAGGCACAATCTTCAGGCTGAAAACAGGTTTGTTCAACATGTGGTAGCATCAGAGTGGTTAGAAGCTGCCTGGCCACAGCCAGTGGACAGACCCTCCCTTACACGCACTCTCCCATCACTCAGTCACTAAGGATTTTCCATCACTTCTTTGCAAACATTGTGGGGCCAGAATGAAAACCTGTTTGGACAACTACAGTGACGTCAAATCTAAATGTATCCAGAAGAGCAAAGCTACAATTGCACAGAAACAATAAAAGGCAGAAATACCTGGAAGGGGCACTATTGCACCTCAGTGAGCAAACACTTTGAAGCACAAATGTCTTGAGGGTCCTCCTTCTTGAATCCCAAGGAACATCCAGATTGGGAACTTTCATTCACATCCAGCATATGTCAAATGTATTTGTTTTCTGTGAGTCAGAGCCTGGGGCTCACCAGGCTCTGCCTTCACCATCCAAAACTGAATTTCCCTATGCTGCTGAGTCACACTGGCGACGGACAGGCTGTGCAGATAGGCTCTGCAGATGCAGGCTGAAAGATTGTGTGAGTGTGCTGCACCAAACTCTACATTTTCCATACCCTGAGGGGCCAGGAAAGTCATTGCCTGCATGGGCACAACAAGTTCTCACCAGTCATGGTGCTGGCAGTATTCAGGGTGGGTAAGAATATGGATTATTTGTCTGAAAGTGCCCTGAGTGTCAGTGGCCCCTCTCATCATGTTTCATGGCTACAGTAACTCTGACAAATACTATCCCTTCTGTGAGCAGTATCCACCTCTGTCCTAGCTTTTGTAGGAAAAAACAGAAGCAGTGGATCGGGTCTGGCTCTCCCCATAATGAAACATTTGACTAAGAGATTTCTTGAAGGGACTTAAATCTTTTTTCTTCTAGCCTGAGACAGGTTGGTTCTAATAAATGCACCATGTTCAAAGCACAGGGAGCACAGATGGATGCTATGGAGTTAACACGGCTAAAGTCACTGGAAATCCCAGCCCACTGAATGTGGACAATATTAACAAAACAGAAGAGAGGTACAGAAGTACTGAACTTCTAATTGCTTTCAGGATGTCACTGGCTGGGAAGCAAGTAGGACACAATTTTATTTAACAGTGATGAATGGCCACAGTGAGCAGTCCTTTACCTCAGTTCAAATCCTGCTCACCTCAACACGCTCTGCAACTGTGCTGGAAGTCACAAGATCGAATTGCACCAGCCAATTTGGTGCCACTCTGTGGCAAAAGGGGTAGGGAGATGGAGCTGCAAATCAGTGCAAGAAAAGGATGTGGGACACAACACAGTTAGCTACCTTGGCCAGGCTTGCAGCAGTAGCAAAGCACCTCACTTTGTGCAGTTACACTCCAAAATCTCATTTGAACAAGAAAGCTGATAGCCAGTATAGCTCATTTTGTCTTGCTGCAGAAGGCTTAATTCTCCCTTTCTGCTGCTCCTGATGAGCAGACGATGCTAGTCTGGGAGAGCTTGGCTGGCATGGGAAGGCACAAAATTCACTTCTTTAGAAACCTAGATAGGAAATCAAGCTCACAAGGAAGTGCCAAAGGCTCTAAGGGTCTAGCAGGCACCTCATGACCATAAATTTATTTGGCATGCTGGGCATCAGAAGCAGCTTAGTCCTTAACCCGCTGTGAGAAAATTTGTGTTAAATTTTATTTTTAAGTTAAAGAGGATGGAGTTTTGGAATAGGGTAAGACAAAGTGCATTACATGGTTGGTTAAGGAAACCACACAGCCAAAAATCACATCCAGGGACCCAATGCAATCCATTTTTATGCCACTGCCCTCATATACTCCTAGCCTGGATATCAAGAAAAAGCTTTTCACCCAGAGGCTGGCTGAGTACAGGAGCAGGCTCTCCAGGGCAGTGGTCACAGCACCAGGCTTCTCTGAGTTCAAGATGCATTTGGACAATGATCTCAGGAGTTGGATTCAGTGATCCTTGTGGGTCCCTTCCAACTCACTGCATTCTATAATTCTGTAATTACCAGCTCCCCAGGAGGGCCAAAGGAGCCAGTCATAAGCACAGATAAGCCTAAGCCCCTTCCTTTGCTGGGCTGCACTGGAGTCATCAAGGAACCACACCACAAACTGCTGTCACAGTGGGTGATACCAGCAGGCAGCAGTGCTTTTCCCATCTCCTTCACTGAAGCAAAATGCCTCATAGTGCTCCTCTTGCTGGGGAAACATTCAACTAAGAGACTCTGTGAGACAGAAGTGTGGTCTAGGGAAGGGAAGGACTCTCACATTCTTGGCAAAGCCATGCTGCCAAGCACAGGCCCTATTTCTCCATCACTTCTGTGCTGTATGAAGCTGGGTTGATGTTTTCCAGTGACAGGCAACTCCTCATGCTTCCACACTGGGGAGTGCTGGGAACATGAAAAAGGAGGGGGAGCTGTATGTATTCCATGCTGATTCACAGGTCAGTTCAAGTTAGCAGGACTGGTCAGCATGCACAAAGTAATTTTTTACCGAGAAACCCTAAGTTTTGCAAGAATAGGTTCTTTTTATTGATTCTTTCATTACAGGAGGCAAAAGTGCTCTTTGTCATATGGTTTAGTGTCATATGATAGTCCTGCAAGGAGCAGGGAGTTGGACTTGATGATCTTTGTGGATCCCTTCTAACTTGAGACATTCTATGGTTCTATTAAAAGTGAGGATTTTTTCACTTTCTAACCAATAAAGATGGAAAGATTTTCATGAGCTAAAAATGCCTCATTACATCTTTCTTATTTGGTACATTACTTCTGTATCAATACACTATTGTATCTCCATGTTAAACATGTAGATGTTTCTCTTGTTTTGTCTTTATTGCAACCAAATGGTTTTACTCTATCAAAATGTCTCCTTGTGGTCTTACCAAAGTGATTGCTTCACTCTGGATGTGACTGGTGATCACTGGTCTGTGTGATGCTGGCAAACAGTCACTGGATGTGGTGCAAATGGGGTCTGCAGATTCCCTCCTCATCAGCACGGCTTTGCCTCACCATGAGAAGCCTTGGCTGAACCTGGGTGTGCCCTGAGCACACCTCACCTGGTGCTGGGCTGATGAGGACCCTGCGCCAGCAGTTTTGGTTTCATGCTTGGGTTCTGGCTCACTGAGTGACCTGCCGCTGGACCCCACTGCATCCTGACAATCTGAGATATCCAGTGTCTGAGTCTTTATTCTGATTCAAAATAAAAACACGTAACCAACTATCATTGCCTCTCAAATGTCTCATGTGCTTTGTGCCTGAAACGTTTGCAGTGGTTTTTTTTTTTCTTTCACTTGCACTGGGATAGAGGGAAGTTACCTCATGTTTCAAGAAAAATAAAGCAGCCTTAAAATGCTATTGTGAACAGAAAAATAATACATACAGACAAAACTTAATCAAAACTGAAATGAAAAGACAAGCGTAATGAAATTTAAAAACTTAAACATTGTATACTGAATTTTTACTTCTTAAACAAAATAATCTTAGCACATCATCCTGCTATATAAACAATGGGATGCTGGGTTTTTTATAACTCAAAAACTTCAGCCATTTCAGAATTAACCATACGTAACAAGACTACCCAGTTAAAAGGGGAATATTCCTAATTTATATCTATGCCTCAAGAAAGTAAATTACATTAAAATGGTATTGAGTAGTAATAGATTATGTAATTATTTTTGGAAAAAACACCCCATGCAGATATTTTGGCTAGTAGCCCAGTGACTTTGTTACATAAAAATCGAGAACTGGTGAGGGGAACCTGGATGAGCAGGGCTGAGGTCACTTGGTCTGTTCAGCCTGGAGGAGACCGAGGGGAAATCTCATCAATTTACAAGTTCCTCATGAGGAGAAGAGGAGGAGCAGAACTGATCTCTTCCCTTTGGTGACCAGGGACAGGACCCAAGGCAATGGCCTGATATTGTGTTAGTGGAGGTTTAGGATGGATATCAGAAAAAAGTTCCTCACCAAGAAGTGTGCTGGCCCCACCTTGAGGACTCTGTGCTGTTTTGGGCATCCAAAGGAGGGCCAGGAGGAAGGGGAGAGGTCTGGAGGGGAAGCCTTAGAGGAATGGCTGAGGTCACTCGGTTCGTTCAGCCTGGAGGAGACCGAGGTCAGACCTCATTGTGTTCTTCAACATCTTCACGAGGGGAAGTGGAGGGGCAGGTACCAATCTCTTCACTCTCGTGACCAGTGACTAAAGGAAATGGCATGAAGCCGAATCAGGGGACGTTTAGGTTTGTTATTAAGAAAAGACTTTTCACCCAGAGGGTGATTGAGCCCTGGAAGAGGCTCCCCAGGGAAGTGGTCACAGCACCAAGGCTGACAAAGCTCAAGAAGCGTTTGGACAACATTATGGGGCACATGGTGTGGCTCTTGGGGATGGTCCTGTGCTTTCTCGCAAGGCTTCCCTCGCTCTGACTCAGGACACACCTCGCTGTGTCTCAGCTCCCTGCATACCCAAGGGGAGAACGCGCCTGTTCCGCTCCGGCCCCGAGCCCTGGGGGCCGCAGCGGCCGCCGCCGCCAGCGCCGCCGCACCCCGGCAGCAACCGCGGGGCCGGGCTCGCCTCAGGCGGCCGCACCCACAGCGAGCGGCGGGCGCGGGAAGCGGAAGCGGCGCGGGCAGGGAGGGCAGGGCCGGGCAGGCAGGGCCGGGCAGGGAGGGCCGGGAGGGCAGGGCCGGGCCGGGCCGGGCCGCGGGGAGGCGGAGCGAGGAGCGGCGCTGGCAGCATGGCGGCCCGCGCGGGCCCGGCCTGGCGCGGCGGGCGGCCGAGCTCGTACCCGGCCCGCAGGCGGCTGAAGCCGCTGCAGACCGTGGTGGCGTGGAGGGGCCGGGCGGAGTGGGACCAGGTGATGGTGGGGCTGTACTGCGGGGACAGCCGGCTGCAGCAGGACGCGCTGGACCGCGTCTCGGCATGGAAGAGCCGGTACGGGCCGCGCGCCGCGGGCGGGGAGCGCGATGCGGCTCTCGGGGCCGCCCCTCTGTCCTGGGAGCGGCCGCTCTGTGCCCTCGGCCCCGGCCGTGCCCTCGGCCCCGGCCCTGCCCTCGGCCCCGGCCGTGCCCTCGGCCCCGGCCGTGCCCGGCGCTCGCGGTCCTGGGCCGGGGGCCGCCGAGGAGCCGGGCGCAGCTCCCCACCGGAGCAGCTCCGCGGCCGGGCTGTGTGGGCAGGCCGGCGGTGCAGCCGGGCAGGCGGCCCCGTCTTGCAGGGCTCCTTCTTCATTGCGGGAGGCTCCGGGCACGTAGCTTATGCCAAGAGCACGGTGGCCCCGTGGGAGCAGGGCAGGTAGAAACCCTGCATGTCCGTAGCTTCACAGGCTGATTTCTCGAGGCAGTGAGCATCTCCAAGGCCCTAAATTGCCTCTGCTGCATCCATACACAAGACCAGCCTAGGTGAAGCATCTTGTCTATGTGCTTGGCGTATCAGTGAATATTCATTTAACATGTGCTTAGGAGTAACCGTGTAACCACTCTGTTCCAATAGAAGCCTTCTGGAAAGGGCCTTGGATGCTGTCTCAACATACCATTTCTTAGGCTGTTATGTACCACAGAGACAAAATGTAGGGGGAAAGTTGCCCTTTTTACAGGGTGAGTGTATTTGTGTGAGCCTGCTCACCTAGTTTTCCTTTGCCTCTAGGTACGGTCCAAAGATGCCTCTTGCAGTGGACTGCACAGCAGAACTGATTCGCTGTAAGGTCCTCGATTCATCTGGCAGACTGAAGTCACACGAGCTCATCCTCTCTTATGGGCTGGCTCTTGTAAGGTAAGGGCTCTCAAGGCCCTTGTGCTTTGAGAGAAAGACCTGGACAGATGTTATTAGTATCTGAGTTGACTTTGCATCTCTGGGACCACAGGGTTGTATAGTACACAGGGAGTTTGTCTCTGGAGTTCCAAGTTTCTCTGCAGCTCTTGATAGTCATTTATTTTTTTTCTGTAACCTGCATGTAGATTTGTCAACTTGATCACAGAAAGGAAACAGAAGATGGTCAGCATTCCTCTGAGACAATTAGCAAGAGAGGTAACTGTTTAATAAGAGTTGCTTGATAATTTACAGTTTCTTAACAGCACTGAGTGGATGAAATTGTGGGGGGTAGTTTTAAACAAGTTTATTGCAACTGAATCTAAAACTTTGTTCTTTGAAGTCATAATAAGAGTAACAAAGGCTATTAAAAGCTTTTTGAATCACATGTGATCAAAAGTCTTGATTTACATGTGTGTAGTCCCACTTGACATACTGTCACACGTTTTGCTTTCTTGGCAACTGAGATAGGAAAAAGAGCTTAATCTTGGTAAATCCTAGTCTTTGACAAGCAAGGCTGTATGTAAAAACCACTCACAATTGCAGGTATTTTCATCTCATGTCTCTTTCTTCAGGTGAGCTTTTCCACTCGTGTGGAGGAGGAAAGGTTCAAGCTGTAATTGTCGTAACAGGACCAACTTGAGTCCTTTTACTGCCAGCTGCACTGAACATCATACCTGGGGCTGAACAGGTTTTGACAGTGAAGGACAGACAGTATTTGAGACTCTACTGTATATGTTTGGGCCCCTGTGTGAGAATGATTAATTGATTTTTTTTTTCCTGAGTTTTTGAGAAAAGTTCTGCTTCTTGCTTTTTAAAACTGATCAAGCTTAAAAGCAAAGGTCTTGCCTAGTTAAAGGTAGCTGTCCTCAAGAAAGTTGCAAAAAACTGCATGCAAATTGCTGTGTAAATTTCAGTGTTATATATGATATTATTTGTATCTTTGATATATAGTTATCCAGAATGTCTCACCCATTTAAATATAGTTTAACTACTTCTCAGTTACATTAAATTACACGTAACACCTCTGTCTAAAAAGAAATCTCTCCTTGCACGTAACACTGAAGGACTTGAACTGTAAAATGCAAGTATTTGTAGGGATCCTAGGCCACAGGAGGAGTGGCTTCATAGAGCTGGGGGATCTTGGCCCGCTCTTGAAGGGGGAAGCGGGGGAACCACAGTGCAGGAATGGCCAGGAAGGTGCTGTTCCCACCTGGTGGAGGCTCTCTGCAGCTGTGCAGGGCTGCCTGCAGGTGTGGGCAGATGCAGTGGGAGCAGAGGGGTCAGGTGTTGGCTGTTGTTGCAGGTGGACATCCCCGTGTGGGTGGTGGACCTCCGTCACGAGCTGACGCACGGGAAGCTGCCGCGGCTGGCCCTGTGCCGCAAGGGTGAGTGCCACCAGCGGCCGCCTGTGGGAGGGCTGGCCTGAGGCACGCTGGGGGTGGCAGTGCCAGAGCTGCAGGCCCCGAGGGGAGCACCCCTGCCTCCGTTTTGGGGTGCTGCAGGACAGCAGGGAGAGTTGTGATATCAGACACTGAGAGGATTTGCCACTGCCCTGTCAGGATAGCTGAGCTGTGCCCAGTGGTTCCTCACAGGGCAAATGTTCGGAGGCTTTCTCCTGTCCCTGAAAAAAAATACTTGAAACAACAACAGCTGGTTGCAACAGTTTGGTGCTTTTGCTTCTTTACAGCACAGGAAGTTCGTCCTGGGGAAATAGGTAAAAGCTTTTCCTGATGGTTTAGTGACACCTAAGACTCTTAAAAAATCCCATTTAGGGAGAAATGTGGATACTGCAACCCTGAGTGAATGACCAGCTCATAACATTGGAAGAGACTCCTGGAAATTTTGGGTTAAGGCTTGAGAATCCAGTTAAATAATCTTCAGCATGGTCCTTAGAATATTATTGTTGTAGATGCTGTGTTGACCATGGTGATACTAAAGTACTGACTCATTTTCTCATCAGAATGCCACTGCAGGGATCTAGTTGCTGCTTAAATTTGACCTAGCTTGAGCAAGCTGCAGTGCCATAACAGTATCCAATCATTTTTCCCCCCCCCCCCAAAAAAATGATGGGTAGTTGCAATGCCTGTGTTACTGGATTGGGCTTTTTTTTCTTTCCTGTTTTTTTTTTTTTTTTTTTCTTTTTTTTCTGGAGGTTAGTTTTGGTTTGGATTTTGGGGGTTTTGTATGTTTGTTTGTTTGGGGTTTTTTTTAATTTGTTCAAATTTTCATTAATGAAGTTTTTTATGTTTTCAGGGTTCCTTACTGGTTAATAGCATTTACTTTCATAATACAAGTTAGCAATATGCCACCTATTCTTTTTTGCCATAACAAATCCTCACTGAGAAGATGTTTTCTGTTCTCTGTTAGGTTGTGATGTTGTGCTGGACTGGCTACGAAAGATTTATTGGAGCCGTCAGCTGGGCAATAACTTGTGTGAAGAAGATGAGGATGAGGAAGAAGAGCAGGAAGAGGTGGAAGCAAATGCAGATTTGGATGGTGATGCATGGGAGATTCAAACCCCACAGCATGAGGCCTGTCAGAAACACAAGGAATTCCATGGTAGGTGTTCCTACCATGATGCCTTGACCAATGCCTTCCTTGAGTGTAAATTTAGCAAAATTAAGCAGCTTCCTTAGATACAAACTTCCCTTACGCAGTTGATCTTCTGCTTAAATGATATATTTATGTTTATTTTTCTAGAAAAAGTCAGAGATGTTCTGATATCTTACAAGAACGAGCAATTCCGGGTAAGTGCACTCTGATAATCAGCACTTCCATTAATTCTCTTTTCTTTCTTGGGCAATATGTTTTATCTTCCTTGTTGCCTTAGTTAGTTCCTTGCTCAGGTCTGTCTGCTAGTGTTGTCATACTTGGCTTGCCAAAGGAAAACTTTGCTACAGAGAACAAGCAATTTGAGCTGTGACAGTTCCTAATGTGGGCACTTTGTTCAGGTTTATAAGGTAGATCTGGGCTTATTGGAGATTCCAAGAAAGGGGAGCATTTGTGAACTTTTTCAGGAGCTGGTGATGAAGTACACGTGGCATGTACGTCTTCTTGTCATAGCAATAAAGTCTTTGTCATGGGAGTATATCTTCTGTTAATGCTTGAATTTTTCCTTCGCTCAGGTTATGCAGACTATGCCGTCTATTTCCAAGTCTCGAGAATTGTGGTCTGATTCCTCTTCAGAACTGGACTGGATTTTGGCTCAGATCAAAGACCTGATGCAGGAAAACAGGTTTGTCTCTGATAAAGAGCTGAGGTGAAAGGTATGGTGCTGAACTGGGCTGTAGACCTATTAAATTGCCTTTTCACAGTGTCCTGTAGCTGATCATGGAGAAAGCAATTAGTGGATTTCCTCAACATCTTTGAGGACTGAATTGTTGATGTGTGCTAATGAGCAATGGCCCTTTGTGCCAGATGGTGCCCAAGGTGTTGTCCAAGACTTAGTGATGCTGGCCCCAAGGCATGCAGCATCTTCAGTGTCTTCAAAAGCTCCCAAAAAAAGCTCCCAGGGTTGAGCTCTTCAAAGCTCAACCCTGTAGAGATTTTGATTTCACAGTAACCTTTGGAATTCTTCAAAACTGCAGGGCAATACTTGGCATTTTCTATATTTTTTATCTTTCTATTACTACAGAGCCTTGAACACCTAGTGTGTTGAGACTTCCTTATTACCATATAAATTTGCATGGAGATCTTGACCTGCTTTGAGAAATCTAGCTGGTGTAACTGCAGAGGGGAGAGAGTATCATGCTACAGATAAGAGCTGTATCTCCTGACGTTTTGAATATAAACATATATATGTCATACAATAACAGCACTACCAGGTCTCTTGCTCGAACAAAAAATTCTCCATTCCCTCCTCACAGTTCCAGGTGTTTGGCAGTCAAACTTGTTTCAGAACTGGTGCAGGTGGTGTTTTGATACATGAAGGAATAAGTGGCAGTAATAAGTCTCTCTGCTCTAGGGCAACAGTGGCTGAAGCTCTTCTCAGTGATGGCTTTCTCATCCCAAAGATGGATTGTCTGAAGATGCTAAATATCAAGTATGAAGGTGAGTGTTTTATGCATCATCCAAGTAGAAAATGCATAGCTAGTGTTATGACCAAGTCTGTTCTTCTCTTCTCATTATATTGAAATCTCTTAACTGGCTGCCTATTTTTTGTATATCTAGGTCCTTAAACATCTTTTGCCCTGTTCTCCAGAACCCCTTATGGCCATGCTTAGCTACTGCTTTTGCATAAATCTCTTGGGATGGAAGGATAGCTCTTCAGCACTGAATATCTAGTCAAAACATCTTTGAAAACTTGCATCTCTGCCCTTTTCTGCTATAGTTGCTGATTTCAGGAACCCACACTAGTTTCTTTTCTACACTGAAGATTTGAAGCAAATCAAAATGGATGGGGTTTTTTGAGCTTCAGTCACCAGCTGCATCTTAGTTCCAAGCTGCTGCCCATATGTGGGGAGTTGCATTTATTGTTTTCAAGAGAACTAGGCATCTAGAGGGAATGAAAATCAATAAATTCCCTATTTCACAGCTGAAGAACTTTCCAAGAAAGATTCTCAAATTTCCATGACTATGTAACTATAGAAAAATTTAAAAGCTTTTTGATTTTATATTGCTTTGCTCAATGAACCTTCTCTTTGCACTATATTTTTCAGATAGAATAGCTCTTAATTATGTGTGAAATAATCTGAAACTGGAAAGGGATTAACAAAACAGATCTTCCTGTGTTAATAATTTCCTTGTGTTAATTATCAAATTGCTACTTATTTTACTTGCCTAGTATAAGAAAAATAATAGTTTCAGGTTCAGTGAGGACCTCAGGAAATATCCTGGAATCAGTGATCTGAGAACAAACCTCTTTAGTTTGGAGCAAGTGTCACACCTGTATTTCATAAAAAAATTACAGAGCACCATTTTCTGGCTTCTCTGATTAGTTTTTTTTTTTTTCTTCTTATTGCAGCAAATAAAGAGGTATGGCAATTCAAAATTCCCCCAGCATTTTACTGCTTTTGGCAGCCTTTGCTGTCAGGCCTCCTTTCACGAAGTTTCACACAGATCCTAATGGAGAAAATGTTTATAGAGTTGAAGGAATGTTCTGACTCTTCAGAGCTCCGGCCTCAGTTCTTGATCAGCTGGATTTCTGAGTTGCTGACTGGCATTGCCAAAGTAAATGCTGGTGAGTGTGTCTGAATTTCTGTGTTTAAAAAAGCACAAGAGTTTCTTCTGCACTAGTGTAAAACTGTACTGTAAAGTGGTGGGACCTTTATGTATAAAATGCAGTAGCCTAATTTTGTCATGTGAACATAAAGCTTTTATTGTTGCATTTCTTAGACTTTTCACCTGCAGCTTGTGCATGGCGTGTATTTCTTAGCAAAAAATTGAAATTGTTACTGGTAAGTTTGCTGCAGCCTCCTAAAGATAGGAAAAGCGAATCCCTTGCAGGAAAGATCAAGCCATTGAGTGGTAATTTCTCCAGACATCAATACTTGTAGGAAATAACATCCTTATATGCTCTCTGCTACTATTACACATCGTGTGTTACGAGATCTCTGTTCTGAGTTCTTTTCTCCCTTAACAGAAGCCTGCCTTTATAAGATACTAAATAGTGGTGCTGTCCTTTATTGATCCTATCACAAGATTGTTATGCCTTCTAAACGTACACAGAAATAATAAGTAATATTTTATTTTCAGTTCCTGACTCTTTAGAACTGTTACAATTGGCAGACTGTATGTTTCATTCCAGAGATGGGCACTGAAGGGCCTTAATTATTGAGAGTGTCACAGGTTTCTGCTAACGGGGTTTTTATACTGTGACATCGTGCAGCCTTGCAGAGGTTTGCACCCCTTAATTTTGGTGCCTCTTCTGTCCTCTCCTGGTCTGGCTCCAGAGATTTTGCTCTGGTCTGCACAAAGATTTTGGCAGTATTTCAGGCAGGCATAGGTTAAGATTTGGTGCTTTCAGTCAGTGCTGAGCATATCTATGACGTACCGAGATCCCTGAATGCTGCTGGTTCCCAGCTGTTAAATCTACTGTTTGCAGAGCTATCTGGAATGATACTGGGTCCCAGATGCAGTACACTGCATTTATTTGGGATAACACTGTTATAAACATAAACACATCTTGTGGCTTTCCTGTTTGTTGTGACATGCACAGGGCCAGTTTGGGAATGTCTGCCCTGCTTTGCCGTCAAGGCTGGTGGAGCTACCTGAGCTGTCCACGCATTGTCAAGTCCTTTATAACAACCTTGATGTTGTATTTGGTTGGTACATCTGGTCGTGCACTTGGGTTAAAATGACAGCTTATTTGAAGCTGGGTTCCAGTAAAAATGCAGAGGGATGAAGGGTATATTTTTGATGAGTTTTGAGCACCCTGTTTTTTTCATTCTTTTCTTTGAAGGGAAGAAAAGACAACAGTGTAACAAGCAGGTGTCTGTGAAGGAGCTGTTCCTCCGTAAAGTTCCTTTGCAGTGGATAAGACTGACTGACAGTTGCTTGCAAGCTCCTTGCTGGGCAACCCCACATCTTCTTCAGCTGTAAGTTTGATACTGTGACCTAGAAAAGGAACAGCAAACAGTGCTCTGTAACAGCTTTGGTTCCCTAGTGATATGCTGAGTTATAGCTGCATTCCCTTGCCTTTCTTTGCATCTTGTAGAAATTGTAACAGGTGCATATAAAGCCACACTTGCTGCTATTCACATCCCCATTGATTACACGAAAAGAGAGGGAAAAGAATTTTAAAGGATTGCACCTTTCAAATGAAAGCAGAGGTTATCTGGGGAGGTATTTAAAGAAGCAACCTGTTCAGAAGCAAAGTGACTTGGTAGAGATGTGACCTTATTCAGGTGATAGGAATTTACCACAGCTCCTAACTTCTGTACATGAAAACATTAAAGCAGTAATTCAGTTAGAAGTATCCCAAGTCCTTATTTTTAATCACAAAGACAGAGTTTTCCAGCATCCACTGATAAAATAATCAGATTTTACCTGTTAGATGGGTTATGTGAGCCAGCTGTCCTGGAGAAAACAAACACTTAAAAGCAAAAAAGACTCTAGATGAAGGTTTATCAACTCTTTAAAACTTTTCCATTGCCCTTTTCCCTCTCTAGGATCCTCACAATCATGAGACCTCGCTTGCCACGTTCTTCTCGGAAGAACCTTCTGTATCTTGCTTCCATTTACACAGAAGGAGGTGCCCCTCTGTCCAGTCCAGGCCTCTCTTCAGATGGCAGTGAACAGCCAATTTATACTATAGAGAGCTTACAGTGGAGAGCCAGGCAAGAAAATCAGGTTAAAAATCAAGGGCAGACTGTAGAGAAACAAGAAGATGTGCCAGAGAGAGACAATGGTGTAGAGGAAGTTGAAGAGGAGGAAGAAGAGATGGTGACTGAAGCAAATGCTTTGGAAGGACTTGCTCATTCTGGTACCATGGTGGCCATTGCTGAGAAGAGGGCAGCACTGCAAGGGTCTGCCTGGCAGATCACTGCAGGTAAAAAGTGACTCTAAGACAGTCTTCATCACTGACAAACGTTAATTGAAATGCAGACACATCTCAGCCCTTTGGAAGCACAATTAAATTGTGCTTCAAAGTCATCTAAATGCCAAATTACTGAAAAATGTGGGTTTTCCAGTGTTTTGTTTATGTTCAGGAGTCATCTCACTTAAGCTTGTAAAATACTGTGACTGTGTTTTCCAGGAGCATGCTATTACTGTCTTATTTATTTTTTTATTAGGCTTTTCCAAACTATTTAAAATTTCAGTGTATGCAGTTGATGGGGCAGCATATATGCCAGCTGAGAATGGTGAAGAAAATATGGATGTTTCTTGAACTTCTTGTTTGTCTGACTTGGGGGTATTTGAAAGCACAGTTTGTCTGTGAACCTAAGTTCCATGCTCTGGGAAAATGGTTGTTATGACATGGTGGCAAACAAAAGAAAGGAGCAAGACAGGATTTTAGAAGGAATATACAATATATCCAGTGTTTTGTTAGCTTTGTTACAGTAGCTGTACTTTCTCATTGGGGTTGGAGGTCTCTTTAGCTAAGAATTTTGGATGAGTCATGGAGGGACACAGACACAGGAGGAGGAAGTTGGTGGCGCGGAGTTGGAGTCAAAATGACATTTAGAGGAAAAAAAAAAAAGCAGCCAGTAGAAGACTGAACTCTTGTATTTCATTCACTGGGAAATTTTGTCAAGTAAAAAAAGAAAAAAAAGAGACATCTTAGGTATGCTGATGTGAACAGCTTGTTAGAACTGGATGTTTTGAGAACAGAAGCAAAAAGCAAAATTGTCGTCTGCTTCTGTGCCATTGGTGCAGATCATTTGCTGAAGGGCTGAGTTGCAGGGGGCAGTATTTGTGGACATGGGGAGGGTGATCTTGTGTTCCAAAAATCTCTCTGGGAAACTCAGACTTCTTGGTTTTGTACTGTTTTTATGTAGATGAAGTACGATGGAAAGACTTTCCTCTTGGGAAACTCCCAGGGCAGACAGATGACCCTGATGGTCTCATGTTGGATAATTATTCTATGATGTCCCTGCTTGATCAACCAGTGAGGGATGAGTGGAAGCCTCTCAATACAAAGTGAGTAATGATGTGGGTGGGACTTTGCCCCTGAGCCATGAAATGCATTTCTCTCCCTGTGCCTTTTACTACACCATGTAAAAAATTAGGGCTGAGATTTCCTTTTAAGTTCCCTTTAAATAGTTTGACCCAAATATCTACTATTGTCTCTAAACCTAGCCCTAATGGTATCCTTTGAGGACGCCATCTTCTAATTTTGCTATCTTCACTCCTTCTGCTCTTTTTCAAAATAAACCATTCCAAGGTTTATGAAATACTGCTCTTTAGCAGGTATCAACACAGTCCCAGAAGGCTTGAAAATTGAAGTTTCTATTAGCTGGGGCTTTGATCTTCAATATGGTGGCAGTGCCCAGTGACCTTTTAGAGCTGTAGCTAATAATTTAGAGCTGCAGATCTGACCTCAGTAAAGAAACACAAATTGTCCTGGAAATAACAGGGGCATTCTATAAAGCTTTAGTCAGATCACCTTTGTTACTAAATGAAGCTCATTGGAGATGTTTTAATAGGGTCGTTATTTCACACTTTGAAGTCATAGGAACTTGAATACTATAAGCTGTCAAACCAGTTTCATCACATACATATAAACATTAATTGCAGGCTAAAAAGCTACAAACCAGATTTGTAAATTTCAGGCTGTTTTTTGAACAGTGTAATGTGTCAAGCAACTCATATTACTAGAAAATACTTGTGTAGAAAATGAGAAGACATACCAGCCCAAAAGTAACATGTGTTTCTGCATCTCTTTGTGAAAGGGGCAGACAGTTTGTTCCACTCAGATTACAGCCTGGCAGGATGCCAAGCAAAAAAAAAAAATCTTAGAAACATGAGGAAAACCTGTTGCTACCACAAATAGAAAGGATCAGAACCTAATTTATTCCTGTAGCCGTGCCTGGAAACAATCCAGGTTTCATCAGGAGTGCTACAATGGCAGCTTGTTCATGATTATTTCCCTTGCATAGCAGCTTCTCCGTTTGCCAAAGGACACGTGGTATTAGAAAGGTGGTCTGACTTCCCCAAGGCAGAAGGAAGAAGATTTTCTTGACTGCTTGCATTTTCTTCCGCGTAGAGACCTTGTCCTTTGTCTTGTAGCTATGTGGGTTTTTTGCTTCCCCCAACCAAAGGTGTTTGTATGGCCTGCACCAGAAGGGGTGTTTGCTATTTGCTTTTTTGGTATTGTCCTCTAAGTTTTCTGTCTGCAGAGAGCTGTTCTACCAGGCTCATGAAGGGAGGTACTAAAGGATGGTATGAGAGATTATGAAAACTTGATGATTTACTTAGAAAATATCTGTAAGGTGCTTGGAAAAAGCATCTGCAGCATAGGCAGTGGGACACACCCTTTCTAAAAGCAATGCCCTTCTTTGTCTTTCTGCAGTTCCTTCCTCCCAAAAGATTGTGTCCATTTTTTGGTGGGTTTTCTGGTGTATGCTGTGAATGTATATTGTCAAAAGTTCATGTTTATTGTTTCTGAGGCAATCTCTGAAGCTTTGAATAGCTGCTGTCATCCTCAGGGAGATGTTTTAAGCTTTTTGATAAGCATATATGCTTTTTATTGGCTCCCAGTGTCAGTTTTACCTGAGAGCAGGAGCAAATTTGGCAAATAATGACTACTTAGAGTTTTCTGAGAGTGAGGTTGCTAACATGCTTTAGGGGTTGCATCCTTGAATGTCTCTGTAAGTCCCACGATTCTTTCTAAGGCCATAGGAATGGGTAGTAATGGAAGACTTGTAACTTGTGAGAGACTGTTCTCTTGTCAGTTGCTTGCTGTGTTAGCCTTTCACCTGAGCGTAATCCTAGCTGCAAAGGACACATGAAGGTTCAGATGAGAATTGTTCTCTGGTTTTTTCTGCAGTCATTTCTCCCTCCGAATTGTTCATACCTGATCACCTTTCTTCTGGTTTGTGCCTTGTACCTTTCATGTTTCAGGACTTGAACAAACTGATTAAAAACAAAGAACACTTCAGCAGATAAATGCTTCAGAGCTAAAAACAAGAAATATTTTGGAAATAAAGTGCTATCAAAATTACTTTGGTGATGTGATCTTCCAAACCCGCCCACGGCTAATGTGCTTTATTTTCTTCCTCACAGCTCTGCAGAATTGAATATTCCCATGACAGGAGGATTGTTATGGACCCAGAATGACTTTCACAAAATAAAAAGTGGCCTTCAACTTTTCTGAGACAGCAGCAGAGTGCTCTGTGACTTGTAGTATTGCACAAGTTAAGTGGCATGGAAGATCTAGTAATGATGGTGGGAAAACAGTCACTCCAGGAGAAGTTGTTGTTGCTGTGATTTATTGATTTTTACCATGTAAAATCAATGTTTTATAAAGGTCTTGTGTTTTTAGTTGCATGTACAGTAACCATTGTCTTGCTTAACCACCTGAAGTTTGCCAAATACAGTTAAGAAAACTTTGGAATCCTTCCATGTTCCGTAACTTTTTCATAAATAAATACAACTGACTGAAGGCAAACCTTGCTCCTGGATGCTGTTTCTCAGTTTTCACTCTGGAAAGTGTCCTCTGGCCCTCAGTAGTGATACTGTTGATCCATTCTTATTTCATTGATGCTGATACTGTCCTGGAGGAGTGATTGTGCCAGGATAAGATTGTGCTACAGTTTCCACCTGTCTACGATTTCACATGAAGCTTCAGGGATCAATCCTAGCAAGAGCACAGCTGAATGCACTGTGATACATAAATACCTTTGAAATGTTTTTGTCACGATGTTTTTTCAAGTGATAGTCTTGAAGCCACTACTGTCTCTTTTTGACTGGAGTGTTTTGCTTCATGTTACTTCTGTTCATGATTTTGCTGATATTCATAACCAATACTGTGGTGTTTGCTGAGAGCTGGTGTGATTACTGCAGAAAAGGACTGAACAAGTACCTTGCTGAAAAATTGTTGAGAGAAATGGCTTCCAGATAGTTCTTCTAAATTCAGTTTTCTTTACCTGTATTACAGGTTCTTGGAACTTAAGAGGCTTCTGCAGTTACCTGTCAAAACCCCCAGGAGTTAAAGTGTGTATTTATTGCAGGACTCCTCAGTATGAATTTTTTAAAGTGCATCTGCTAAAGGGTGAAACAAAGGCTTTCTCTGAGTGCTTCTAGTAATTTTTGGGTTTTACTAAGCAGAAGGAATCAAGGGAAGGGATACAAAAAGGGACATACAACTTTAGCAGTACATTGCATAGGGTTGAAATGCATGTTTGGAACAGCAGCTTCATGGATGCTTTGGACTGGCTCTCAAGTAAAGGCTTAGCTAGATGGCCAGAATGTAAATATTATTTCTTTCTTCCTTCCTGTCTAGTTTTTTGTTATTCTGCTCTACTGCAGTTGCTTGTTACCACACATCCAAAAATGGAACATCTGTTGTATATTTCCTCTTATAAAAGCAAGCAGTGCCAGTGCAAAAGGAAATAAACTGTTTTGAGGGATTTTTCGTGGAACCCCTTCCCCTTACAAGTATTTTTAGAAATACTTTTTACCCAGTAGTTAATTAGGCTTATTTAGAAAATTCCCCTTTCAAGTATTTTTAGAAATACTTTTTACCCAGTAGTTAATTAGGCTTATTTAGAAAATTCTGAGTGAAAGGGATTTGTTCCTTTATTACTGCATTTAGCTGAGTATGAAATGACTTTAATTACTGTATTTTTTTTTTTGCAAACAAGTGTAACAGTTCAAATAGGGATAAGTGCTGCTGGCACATGCTGTACCATCTGTAATTTTTTTTACTCCTTGGAGGAAGTGCACTTGGTAAAATCATGTGCTGCTACTACTACCATACCTTGATCAGCTGTAGTTACTGCCTTGTGTATCTGCCATTACCCCACCTAAAGAATCTGGGATTTTTTCAGTCAATGAGCTAAAAAAACCACCAACAAATAACTTGGACAGACTGCAACAATTGTTTTGGGCAAAAAAGCTTTGTGGGGGTCTTGTCTAAAGAGGGTTGAAAAATAAAAAGCTAGAAACAAATAATCCAATGGCTCTCAGTTTTATTAAATAAGCAATTTTTTATATATATAAACTATAACATATTTCATATTATTAAATAATTGTGCAAAACATTTACATAGAGCAGGAGGGGACCAGGTGATAGCCTATACTTCTTTTAGATTCTTGCAATTCTTTTAATACATTTACAAACTTTAAATACAGACCCAAATCAGCAATATTGTATAATGACTCTTGAAAGGCTAACCAAAGACTGGCATAAGAATAATTTATGTGATGGTGCAATAGTATTTTTCCAGTTGAAATATTGCAGGAAATACACTTAATGAGGGCTCTGTCACACAAACAAGCACTAGGTACATCAGAGGAGTGTGAAAGCTGAATGCTCACCACGGAGGTAACTGTGACAGATCTAAAGGCCTGACTGTTACAAGTCCTGGAGTACTAATGCTTCAGGTAAACTTTTGGCAAGTCAAGATCAAGTAATGTTTCAACTTTGGAACAAAGTTTCACAGAAATGATGCACGTTCCTTCCCCTTAGTGTGGAGTTTTATAAATTACAATAATCAAATGTTCCTGTTTGCGGGTTGATATAGATCAGGTATGCATAGATGCCACCAAGTATTTTTAACTTTATTATTTGAACAAAATGCCAAAATAGGACAAACTGGCATAAGAAGTATGGAGGGGGAAACTCACCAACTTCGATGTTTTTGGTTTTGTTTGGTTTTTTTCAATGAAGCTCCTTCTGCTTGTTCTAAGCAACCATACTCCACACCTATTTTTAACTTTACAGCTAAAGCATTTTTACAAAAGCTAAACAGACTCATGCTAGTAAATAAATTACATGCTGCAGCAACTAGAGCAGTGCCCACTTACCACTACAGAGATTTAAGAATACCACATACTGGTTTAACATCCATTTTCACTCATTTTGTCATTAAGACTTACATTATATTTGGGTCAACCAAAAAAACCCAAAGAGATTTATAAAATTTTACAACAATTAAACAGTAATGTTTAATTCTACAAATGAATAAAGCCAACTACTGCAGCTCAATATGACAACAACAGGACTAACAGCAGTGAAATCATGTACAATTTACTATATTACTGACATGTAATTCTTACAAAAAACATGAAATAATTTAGACTGACATCCCATAAAGCATTTGGGTTTTGATTTATGAATTTAAAATTACACACTTTTAAGTGACAAATTATGTGAAAGTAATATAGCTGAAGATGAAGGATAAGTAAATCAGAACTCCCAGAGAATGCTCTGGCCCCAGTAAAGCACTAAAATCTACTGCTCAACTCTTATCATCTGCAGTAGTCTGTGATTTTACCTTCACACTTTTTCCCCCCTCATCTAGAATTGTTTTTTCATGGATTTTAATAAAATATAGTTTCTAGAACTGTTCTTTTACAGTTTTAAAAACATTTAAATACCATGCTCTAAAAAAGAGCATTTATACAAAGTCTTATATTTACAATATAGACAGTTATGATCAGGTGTTACTAAGATCAACTCTTCCATGTAAGAAGAAATCCAAGCTTATGCGCTAAAGATTAATGCATGTGTCAGTGTTTTGAACTGTCTTGTAAACATAGCTGAAAACAGGTGTGGATGACCAAATTATCACTTAAAGTAGTTGATCAGGAAAGACTACATCACACAGAGAAGTTTCATTACCTCTAAGGAGGACTAAACAAGCACAAAATTTGCAGGTTATTTCCACAAGGCTGCACTGCCAATTCTATAACTATGCATGAGAGATGCCAATAGCTTCTCAGAATAAAACAATTTGCCTTTGAAGTGCCTTAGGGAAATAGTATGCTGGGTTTGTGTTCTCACAGCATTCCCATTGTTTAAAAAGGAATTCTTCCACCAGTAAAACAAAGGTTAGTGAAAATTAAAATGACTGGACAAATCCAACAAAAATGGATATCTCCATAAGCCACCCAGCACTTCATACAGAAATCTGTTGAGTTTTCCACATTAGAAAACGTCAAAATCACCTACTAATCCTCTCTTAAAATAGCTTATCTTTATAAATGGAGAAAAATGGAACAAACATTTTTCTGCACACAAATATTTAATTCCATGCAAGATGGAAACATGAGTGCACAATAAACTTCATCTCATACCTAAATAATTTATAAATTAATTGGTTAGAATAAAATAGGGTCTATAGCAATTACTGTTACATTTTAAACACATGCAGATGAGTTAACAGCAACATTTTTACATAAAGTTTAGTGCAAGAATGTATCTGCTTAATAAATAGACTGAAGATACCTATGTAATGCTTTGAGGTGTACACACAGTATTTGTGCACATAATAACCTGGTTCTGAAAAGTTGTCCCTGTTTGTCTATAAACTACAAGTGCCCATTTTAAATAAAAAAATCCATAATTATTCATGGGCTACTTCCCTGTGACACATGGTGTCACAAACATTGTGGTGAAAATGTAATACTGAAGTTAATCTAGAGATTATTTTTTTATACACAGTTTTTATACAATCAAGAAAAAGAGATACAATTTGTATCAACAAACAAAAGGTCATTTCTGGTTATTTGAGGCATTGCTCTCAGCTGCTTATATCATGCAAGAGAATAAGAATTAATTGCAAATTAAAAATATGAAATGTTTTTGAAAACTGGTCAAGAGTTAAATCTGTTTTTCCCCAGCTATTATAAATGTCTGAATTATTTTCCCCACTAACAGAGAGAATAACCAACTAATTAAAACTTAAGTTATTTGTAAGTACAGAATCACCTTCAAGTTACTTCATTTCAGATACATAATGACATAGTCATTATATACATCACCTGTACCAACACAAGAAAATTTATCCTGTGTGAAATGATACAGTTATCAAATGTCAGTAAATTAACTGTAGTTGCACCCATAATTGTGGTTTCTTGTTGGTTCATTTGGTGGGTTTTTTTATATGACAAGAACCTATTTTGCACATGATAAAGAGCCCACAAGATATTTTGAATCAAACCAACCACTACAGTAACACAAGTGGAGGAAATGATAAACTTTGTTTCTCAGACAAACAGATAACTAGAAAGCAGCATGCAAGCCATTATCAAAACACCAGAAACAACCCTGACTGCAGCCTCACGTTCTGTGTGTTTCACAGTAAGAAACATTTAGGCAGTGTCACACCTTCTCATGAAGAAACAAAAGGCCATAAACCAGGCCTTCTCAACTTTCATGAAAAAAACTACAGTAGAAGTCAACAAGTCCTAGCTCGAGACATGTCGAGTTAGTCATGGTTCAAAATGTTGAAATATACAGTGGATTCAAAAAAGGGCGTACAGTCAGTGCAGCTTAAAAAAACCAATAAACGCCTCTTTTGGAGACATTTAGCTACAAAGGTTCCCACCCTGAGCAAGATACCAGTTGCGCAAACAATGCCACACAAAATTATCTCACCTGTTGAAACAGGAACTCTAAAAGCCTTCACGAGGCAAATGCACACCTTTGCGTGGATCTGAAGAGCAAAAACCAGGACAGCTTTGCCACAAACCCAAACTGGAGCATCTCTTTTCAGGAAGCAGCCTTCCCCCTCCACCCTTTTTGAGGATGATCTTGTACAGCCACCTTGAATGTCAGGCTCACTCAAACACCATCCCTGCTCCCAGAGGAAGGCTGCAGTTACTGGTGAACTTCCATGTTAACATCCAGTTTTTGCTGCTTCAAGTTGAGTAATGCAGTTTACATAATACTGACAATTTATTTTCAGCTTGTCTAGTCATTTGGGCCAGCAGCTGTTTATTGCACGTTTGAGAGGAGATTCTGGAGAGAAGCTACAGTTAAAGTTTCAGTTTACTGAATGGCACTCATGCCTTTATATTCTTTAATGTTTTGGTCCTAATTTAATAAAGAATTGGGCTTCTGTTGGATTGAGCCAACATATTGAACAATGTAATAATAGTTATTCAAACTCTTGAGGGACAGTTCTGAAATTTAAGTATCAACAACCATGTTGACACTGAAAATCTGAAATCAGTTTTTCCTTTTATAAACAATTTGAATTTTAAGCAAATTTAAATTTTCTTCAGTACTTAAGATGCCAGTAGGCAGTGTCAAATGACAAAGCTGAAACCCTAAAAGTCATCTGGGTGTGGATAGAGCTTACTTTTATAGGCCGATTAGGTATTTATAAGCAAATTGTAAGTGTACACTAATACATGCAATATAATTGCTAACACTAATTTTGTAGTAACAGCTTTGAGACACTGATTGTGACATTATAGTTCTTAGTGAGCTATCCATGCAGCAAGGTATGCATTTCCTATAAAATACTATTAAAAATCCCTATATTTAAAATCTTAAAATTTGCAATACAATCAACTTTTATATAGTGCCTCAGCATATATATGATTGCTACTGTGTACAGAACTTTATACTATCTTAGTAGAAAATATTTACAACAGATTGGCCTCTTCCTTCATGTAAGTTTTCCTCTGGGTCCTATGTGCTGTACAGGTTCATTGATCCAAAAGAGGCTGTACTGCTCTAACGCCCTGTTCTTAATTTGGCAACAATCATAGCTGCCAGCTGTTGTGCATCTGTCATGTGGGGATTCTTTTCCATCACAGAAAGGACAACGCTTGGAGGGAAAATATTGCAGAGGTTCTTGTATGTTTGATACTGATGTTCTGGGATGATATGAGGTTCCCGTGGCTCACCACATATCCCAATCCAGGGATTTCTCCAGAGTTGTTCCATCTTCTCAGGCATGCTTCTTACCATGACAGGTTCATAACATGGCTGCATGAGGTTGTTACTCAGTGGATACGAGTGGTAAGTGTACGAGTCTGATGCACACGGTAATGGATCCCAGCTGGCGTGCTGCTCTCGACACAGAGGTGGTCGTCTCTGCCTGGTAGGGTTACTCTCATAAAGCCGTGAGTCAGAAATACTGTCCATTCTTGTCATCACCAAGGCACGGCTTGGTTGTGCAGTTGATGGATGAACATTTTGAGGCACAGGGTATTCTCCTGGACAACTGGACCGTGCTCCAACAACTGGATGCTGGGCATGTAGGCCTAAGTGGGAAACTGACTGTTTGCGAAGGGATTGCTTAGGCTCTTCAGTTCCGTAACTCTGACCTCTATTTAAGGCTTCATGGTAACCATGAGGGAAAGGCTGAAGACGATTTTTCGATGGCAGTCTGTGGCTCTTCACATTGTCTTCTGGACTGGCATCTGCTACACCCAGATACAAGTCATTGTAAGAGGAATAAGAATCATTACTTGTATGGCTTAAGCAATTGTCAGGACAGGGGCTTGAGTTTCTAGAATACATCCCCTGGTCCATATCAGCCCCGTAATAATCTGAGTTACGGATACTACTTATGCTTAAGTTGGAGAAATCACTGAGTAAGGAGTAATAGCCATGGTCCCCCAGTGACTCATATTTGGGATACTGGTCAATATAGCTAACTGAGGTGCCATGGCTATTGGTGACTAGTATAGGAGGATATTGCACACTGGACATATGTTCCAGTGAGGATTTCTGATGTACGAACTGTGAGGAACCTGGCACCGGACTGCTTGCAGAACGAGTATTTAATGCACCAGCTGCATGGCTTTTTGGTGGAGGGAGCGTTGGTACACTTAATGCAGAAACCAGAGACGGGACAGAGCTGGCCTCGGACTTCCGGGCTGCTGATAACTTTTCCTCAGGCTCCACAGCTACTGACCTAATGCTTGGATCTGACTGACGTTTTGGGGCAATGCGTTTCACTTCAGAACTGATTTCTCCTTTGGAGCTGGATGGCCCTGTGCCACATTTGGCCAAGGCTCCCTCACTCATAGTTTTCACAGCAGATAATTTGGCACTTATTCGAAGCTCATCCGCTACTGACCTTTGAGGCTGGTTTGCACGTTCTGGGTGGTAATATTTACATTTGTGCCCATAGGTGCACTTTTTACCTGGAAGAAAAGGGTTTTCAGGTTAAATAAATAAAAAAACTCATTAATTGCACCAGTTGCTATCTTTTTTCTTTATATCTTTCACCACTTTGCAATAGTAGTATTTCTATATTAAACCTCTAAGGATAATGATGTATTTTATATATACAGGCAGTCACAGACTCTGCTGCCTGCATCCATGTCTACCTGCATCAAAGGCAAGACACACAATTTTTTTTTCCTACTGGCTTATGATTTCAATCATGACAACATACACACAATGCTATAAAAACAAATCATCTTTAACACAGTTTTATTAATTACAAATCTCCTCCCTTGAATACAAACCAGAGTAAAATAGCAAAAAGCTGTATTATGCACAAGGTGTATCACGTAACCCTCAATTTTCTGCTACACTGTTTTTATAAATATGTGCACGAGGGGTATGAAAGCGGACACTGTGCTTGGATGCAACATGAAAAGTGGTACATTTTGTCTGGTAATGAGAAGGTGTTAATTGCTTGCTTCACCTACCTTTAAATGCAACAAATCAATCTGAATTGGGCACTTACCATAAGGACACGGTTGTTTCTTATGTTCAGGAATAACTGGCCTTTTTCTTAAGAAATTTTCAAGGCTTGGACCATGACGTCCTAAAGGATCATCTGGAGGCATAAATCTAAGGGAAAAGAAATGAAACATGACCAGTTTTTCCTGAGAATGCTGAATTAGCAAATTCATTTACTTTTGAAGAAAAAGCCCATACTTGTCATTCACAAAAGAATACATTAGCAGCCGCTCCTCGATGAACTTCTTCCATTCTGGTTTTTCATTTTGAAGATCCCGATAGTTATCATTTGACACAATGATGCCATCTGAGTCGAAAGCAAGTTTTACTATGAATCGATCATCATAGCACACTACTCTTCTTCCCTGAACTCTTCGAGATGGGGTGAAAACAAGAATTTTTTCTTTCTCCAATTTACGTAAGATTTCTTGATCTGTAAAATAATTTTAGTTGAGCAGCTTTTAAAAACATTTTAAAAGAAAGAAATGCAACCTTTGTATTATGAAAATTCTTGACTTTCTTGTCTAACAAAGTATCTTGCAATTATATTCATACACCATCTCATTATGATTAAAAAACACCTAGATGTGGGTTTTATTTCTGAGGTTTCAAAGCACTGAGTAAATATTCAATATTTGAACTTCATAACCACTCTGTAGCCATGTGCCTTTACTCAGTCTTCCTGAACATGTCAGGAACTCAGGTGTTACTGTATTACAATAGCCTTGTTAGTCTAGAGTAAAATGCAAAGTCTTCCCATAGGTAAAAACACGTGCTGCCTTTTCAGTGTTCAAGACAGCCCTACTAACTGAGTCCCTGGCCTGTTACTACTTGTTTCATGCTCACCCAGCAAATAAGACTCAGTTCCTGTATGCCAAACAACAACACTTGCAAATGGGAAAATTTCAACTACTGCTTCTCAAAAGTGTTGAAACCATCCAATAATGTTACAAAATCCACATCATTGTTAACACATGCAGATATTTAAATGCTTATTTCCTAACCAATGAAACTGTTGTGTTTTCAAACAAACAGTTGAGTGCAACATCATCATCACCACATATACAGTCCAGTACTGGACCCATCAGAAATATGACAATAAATGACAATTTTTTTTTTCTTTTTAACCGAGGCGTCGAAGAAAATCTTGATATTACCTGTAATTGGTGCATCAGGTCGAGACTGTTCTTTTCTCCATGCAGGTACAAACACAGTGATATCTTTATGTCCTTTTTCCAGAAACCAATCAACAGCTAGTTGAATTCCCCGGCAAGAAAATCCTTCTTTGTTCCCATGGCTGAAGAACATGCAAGTTTTAGAAACAGCAAGGACAAAAGTTACATTTGGTTTTGGTTTTTGTTGTGATGGTCTGGTTGTCTTTTTCTTCTAAAGCTGCCATGGTCAAAGGATATAAGGAAAACAAAGCCTGTAAATTTTTATTAGGCCTCCATACATAATTGGAAAAAGACAACTGTACAGAGCTATTCAGCTGTCAGATTACAGCAACCCTACTACTTAAAAAGTCTATAAGTGGTGAAATTTTACTATCCCCAGAGCAAAAGCAAGTAAACATGAAGTTTTTCAATTTTTTTTCATTTTATTAGCTGACCTAATGAAAAATATCACTTTCCCCGATAAACTGAGCTCACCTTAAGTAGCACCATAAAATGCTATCACAAAAAGAGGAATGAACAGTGCCGATTGCCATGGGTGATAAGTGCTTTTAAACATCTCTATTATTAAAATCTTTTCCTCAGATACTAAATGTTCTTCATTTTTATTAGAACTTTTTATAGGAAAGAAGTAATAGTGTCAGAGTTGTTTAAGTACCATCCCCATCAAAAATTTGTTTTCTGAATATCAAAGGAGTCTCTAAACCAGCACACAACTCCCTCATAAAAAAATCATACTTACTCAATGATAAACAAATCATTGGCTAGCTGAACTCTGTACTCTACAGACATGTTCAAAAGTGGCACAGGACAGGTATCTCTTGGGTTAGTGTTAGCCCAAGCAGCCAAATGTACATAGAATATCCTGAGTCAGAAAGGGCCAACAAGGACCATCGAAATCCAACCCCTGGCCCCATGCAGGACACCCCAAGAATCCCACCATGTGCCTGAGAGTGTTATGCAAGCATTTCTTGAACTCAGACAGGCTGGGTGCTGTGACCACTGCCCTGGGAGTCTGGTCCAGAGCTCAAACACCTTATGGGTAAAAAACCTTTTTCTAGTATCCAACCTAAACCTCCCCTGACTCCGCTTTGTGCCATTTTCTCAAGTTCTGTCACTGGTCACAAGAGTGAAGAGATTGGTACCTGCCCCTCTGCTTCCCCTTGTGAAGATGTTGGAAGACCACAGTGAGGTCTGACCTCGGTCTCCTCTTCTCCAGGCTGAACGAACCAAGTGACCTCAGCCACACCTCACAAGGCTTCCCCTCCAGACCCTCCCCCATCCTCGTGGCCCTCCTTTGGATGCCCAAAACTTCACTCAGTACTCGAGGTGCAGCAAGCAGTATAGCCGTGCTGGTCAGCAGGTTTAGCTCATGTGTTATCCTGTTCTGACACAGCTAAATTGCTTTGAATACTGAGCAGGCTCAATAATCATCAAGAGCTCAAATACCATGAATTCACTGCATTTCATTACCATCCACTGCATGTCACTTTAGAAAGAACCAAGTTTTCCTACCCTACTTAGTTACTGTTTTTTTATATCCAGAAACAATTTTCAGTATTGTTCAAGGACTTCAAAATACTAAACCCATCCACACAAAAGAACATTACAAATAGATTGCTTGAACAAAAGACTTGAGGCGAGAACTTGGATTTAAAATGAGGACAGGAGAACTGGAATATGGATTACATATAAAGGAGTAACAGCATAATTAAAAGCCTAGACCAAAGAGTCCATAAAATAGATGTATTATCAGTGTAATAGTCTACATGACTTAAAATGACTTTGCCATCAGTATTTTTTTAAATATTTTAGTGACTTATTATTTTCAAATATTGTGACAGGGACACCTACCTCATAGCGACATTACTTCCATCAATGACAATTGGCCTCAAGTTATCACTGTTATCCACCACTTCATCTTCCAGTGACAATTCAGGGCTTGCTATTTCCTTTGGACAAGGGCCTCTTGACACCAGAGTACCAGTGGTACTGCTGGCAGTGCTTTGTCCCTCTGATTCACTTTTGTTGCCAAGTCTCACAAGCTCTGCTAGAACATCATTGATGAGTGCATCTGCTCCCAACTTATTCAGTACAGCCTGGATCTGATCTCCTGCATACCCAAGCTTTAAAGCAAAATCCATTTTAGCTTGGTATTCCTTGTCCAAATTTGTTTTGCATTCATCTAGCTTCAAGTCTTGTGTGATACTGCTCTGTGAAAAACTTGGGCGATCCAGACATGGGGACCGGCAGAGCGGCCGATGCGGTTTGGTGGAAACCTCCTTTTCTCTCCACTGAGTACTGCCTCTGAAGTATGGTTGCTCAGGGTCACTTTCTGAGCTCGTCCATTCCTCAGATTCAGCACTGCATTCCCCTGCATCTTGTTCCACATTTCTGTCTTCTCTGGAGTGCCTCTTCTCCATTTTCAGCTTCCCTACCATAGACCAGGCCGTCATCACGTTCAGCTTCCAGCCAGAGCGCTCAGTTCTCTTTCATTTCCAAAGCCACCTGGAATTCATGCTCAATTGCATCATGTTGGCCAATTAAACGTTTACACAAGGCTGGAGCTAATTTGCCTTGCTTACTATATTCTGGCATAAGCAACACCAACATGAAGTTCCTTAAAAAAAAAAGAAAAAAATTAATAATTAGGTTTTGATCAATTCTGTAAAATATTCAACTACAATGATTTTGTTTACAAGTCAGTAGATATCCCCAGTCATTCAGATTTCTATGTAAACTGATTATAATAAAGCATATAATTATACTGTCTGTGTAATCACAAGTGAGACTCCCTTTCCCTCCCTCGGTTACTCTACCTACAAAAAAAGGACAATTCCCACACAATAAACATAGAACTGGAATGGATTATCTCAGTAATATTTAAAGATAATAAAA